>NC_091622.1:4243967-4850248 GCF_027580195.1 Bos mutus | reverse complement strand
TTTTACCAGGACATATCAGAATTTTAGGAACTCCATATAATTTCTAGGATATCTATATTTGTAACATTTACCATACAATATAACCTGAGGAGATTTATTATTCGTTTGACAATATTTCCCATGAAATTCAGCATACCAAATGAACCTAATTAGTTAAATATCTTTCTTTGGGGTGTTTCAGGGGCACTTTGAAGCATCCTAAAGTTACCTAGAAGTCAAAAGTACTTCTTTAGAATTTTAGTTAGAAAGTTTTGGCAATAAATATCAAAAGGGTTTAGAACACTCGGTCAGATAGGATCATAGGTCAGTTGAAACAATAGTTATTCATTTAGCCAAAATGACAATTTAAAAAACTTCAAAGGCAAATACAGAACAGATCATTTAAGAAGTAAAGAAACAAAATCTTTTATCAAAGGCAGTTCGACATCTGAAGTAAGCTTGTCCACTTGTGCTTAGTCACTCAGTCATATCTGACTCTTTGTGACTCCATGGATTGTAGCCTGCTAGGCTCTTCTGTTCATGGGGATTCTCCAGGCAAGAATCTGGAGTGGGTTGCCATGCCCTCCTCCAGGGAATTGAACCCAGGTCTCTCCAACCCAGGTATCCTTCCAACCCAGGGATTGAACCTAGGTCTCCCACATTGCAGGCAAATTCTTTACCAAATGAGACACCAGGGAAGCCCAGCTTGCCCTCTTCACAGAGAGAAAAAATAAATAAATTCAAGTTTTAAATTCATTACTCAACTAGATTTATTTTAAACAATCAATCTTGAGCATGCACAAAAGTCTTTTTTCAGGATCCACTTTCTACAGAACTTTTTATCACTTTCTGTACCTATTACTCTGTTTTCCCATACTGAAACAGACTTACCTGTAGGTCAGATCTACTTGCTTTTTCTTTCATAAAATGCAGTTCCCTTTCTCACAACTTCTTTACTGAAAAAACATATTTTACTTCCCTTAAACAACCATGGACTGTCTTTTATATTAGTATTCTGTAGATTGGTGAACATAAATACCAGTGATAATTTCTAAAAACATTTGCTTTCTTATAGAGAATATCTCAGGATGGCACCAAGCATTATTAATTAATAGTGCAAAATCTCTTTAGTTTCTCTGTAAGAGGAAGTTAGTATTTAGTAATTAATGTTTCAGAATTTTATTTTACTTGGAAATGACCTAGCTATTCAATACACTTATATCACTTACTGAAGGACAACCTTAGAAATTCACATTACCCAATTTTGGAGAGATTATTTTAGACAGACATTCCTAAAGCATAATTATTCTTAGTACAGTTTATCTAAAAGTGCCTATCTCATTTATATTTTATTTCCTTAAAAGTTTCTTCACTCAAATTACTTTCCTTGCTGACTAATTTGTAACAGATATAACAAGATTTTGTTTAACATTTTAAACCTGGGCACAATGCTATGCTTAATGGCAAAGAGTCTTAGGCATGTCTACATTAATTAGATGAACAAAGATTAATCAGTTCAGTTCAGTTCAGTTCAGTCCTGTCACTTAGTTGTGTTAATTTAGTACTGAATAGTTCCCAGTTCACATGAACCTGAAATTAATTTAGGTTAATTTTTATTGTATTTAGAATTGTTTTTGCTTTAGGCCAATTAGATTAGAGTTTATTAGCAGATTAACCTGAGCAATATCCAAAGACAAGTACGTCACATATTGAGATGGGCAGATATAAATCACACTAATTGTTAATAACAATTGGAATAAGATTTTAAAAGGCTTCATTCCCTCTTTTTCCTCAGTTTCAGAAATTAGAGATAATCTAGATAAGATAAGGGGCTTCCCTGATGGCTCAGATGGCAGGGAATCTGACTGCAATCTGGGATACCCAAGTTTGATCCCTGGGCTCGAAAGAATCCCTGGAGAAGAGAATGGATCCAGAGAGCTCTGGTCTCAAGGCACAGGGAGCAAAAATGAAGTTCTCCTGGTAGGAGTTATTCCCTCAGGGCAAGAATCTTAAAGAGATTATATATATATATATATATATATATATATATATATATATATATATATATTAAAAAAAGAAAAAAGGGAGTATCTGTGAAAATTATGAACTTTAATTGTGCCAATTAAGTACATAAGGCCAGCCTCTGACCAGTTTAATTCCCAAACAGTGATCTTGAAAGAATATATTAAGATCAGGGTTTGGGAATTAAACTGGTCAGAGGCTGGCCTTATGTACTTAATTGGCACAATTAAAGTTCATAATTTTCACGGATACTCCCTTTTCTTTCTTTTTAATGGCTTTTAAAGTTGGTCAGACAGTATAACAAGGCCATTTGTGTGTAACTCAGACCAACCTAGATTATCTTTTTGGCTAGAGTAGCCAAATCCTCACCTAAGGTTCTTTAAATGTGGAGTTAAGCAAATAATCATTTTGGTGGTTAAAGAATGTCAGGTGTCAAGTTCAAATATTACTTTAAAGTTCTTTGTTTTTTCCAATCTCTCATACAACTCTGGAACTGATTCATCCAATCTTTGCTTGCACTGTTGAATCTTTGTCCAATTTATGTTTTTTAGAGAATGCTCTGAGATATATTCAAGCAATTTCCAAGAAAATTATTTGCATTCATTGCAAGCCTCTGGACTATGTGATTCAAAGTCCATTAAGGGGCATTTCCATCATGCATTCTCTATTCATTCCCTTGTTTTGTTTTTGTAAACTAACTGTTGTACTAATTGATGTAGCTCTGAAAACCTAGCTTATAGGACTGGATTGTTAACTCAAATTCCTTAGAAATCCCAATGGATCCTGACTTGGACTGGGAAATTCCTAACTAAGGCTGTAAGTTCTGCCCAGGTTCTATGTGAGCACCAAGGATGATTCATTTCTCCCTGTGATAGGTTTCTCCTTAAGGGAGTTATAGTCACTTCTTCTTCTTCTTCTTTTTTTTTTTTTTTTTTTTTTTTGATCCTCTTTGCTGGGGAAAGGGGAGGAGCAGGAGGTGGAAGAGTTGAAAGACAAAAAAAAAAAAAAAAAAAAAAAGTGTAGGCCAGGCAGTTCAGATAGAAGAGTACACATGGAAGAAGAGGGAGAGGCAGAGTCAGTGCTAGTAATCTTTTTTTAGTTCTGATATAGTTTCAAGCAATTTCTTGCTTCCTGCAAAAAAAGTTACTCTATCATATCCTCTTTTAGAAGCTTCTAGATACCAATTAAAGTAAGCATCCATTCAGTCTGTTTGATTTTTTAGCTGGCTTTTTCAAACTGTGCATGCAAAAATATCTATTATGGAATATCAAAAGAACCCTACTTGGACAATTTTAAGTTGAGATCTCCTTTAGTATATTTCCCCCAATTAAGTAAGTAATAGCAAGTATAAGCTTACATACAAAGCTTATGTACATACAGCATAACTTTGGCCTGAGGTGTTAGAGAACACTTTCTGATGTCCCTTGTTTCTATGTTTGAGGGGCTCTGTTCCTATTTTAAGTTGAATTTATCATGGATAAAAGTCACTAGTGAAATTGGTCAGTGAGCTGCTTTTTAGGTTACCTCCTCCAGAAGTCTCTTCAGTCATTTCAGCTCATCTTACATGTCTTGGTTTCTCTCTCCAGCAGTCTAACAGCATAGGTGATGTGATTGCTAAATGGCTAATTCTTATTAAGCAACTGAGTAAATCAAGTGAGCAACTGTTTCAATTAATGAATGGATTTCCCTATGGGACCACTGCACATTTTGAGGACTCAATCTCCATCACACCCATAAATTTCTCAGTTGCTTTAGAAAACTATAACTGGCTGAGAGGAGTTTGTCCCTTTGCTTCACAGCAAAACTCTCATGTAATATCTTCACTTTTACCCTGACAAAGGTGGCCAAACTGAGGAAAAGCATCGGATCAGCCTTTTATCTAACTACTCACACAGACCATTAAGTCTTCTACAATTGAGCAACCTTGATAATTTTCAACTGACCCCCTGCCAGTAAGTTTCACTGGATGGGTATTTCCTTGGTATCTTTGAAGCATACCCCTCTCCCCCAGTATCTTTCTAATGGGTGAGTATTCCTAGGTATCTTTCAACCAAGCCCCACTCAGTAAGATGCTGAGTGGGTATACCCAATATCTTTCAACCATCTTCCTCCAATATCTTTCAACTGGGAGAGGGAAGGTAACTTGCTCCACCACCAAATAAAATTAAGAATCATCAATGAATACAGGAGACCTGAGAACCAGAAGAAATACAATTCATCTGGATTCTCCAAGGAGATGGGTGGGCACATGGGGCCACTGCTGCTACCAAGGATTTGGTTCCACACAGAGTTCAGGCAAAGGAGAGAAGTACACTCTGGATAGCTTTGTTGGTCACCATAATTGTCAACTAAAAAAAAGATGCACAACATGAGAGTTTCAAGATAAGTTTTATTTGGAGCAAAATGAGGATTGCAGCCTGAGGAACAATATCTCAGACATCTCTGAGGAACTGTTCCAAAGAGATAGTGGGGGGAGATCAATATGTGTCATTTTTGTGAATGGGAGTTCAAACAATCAGCAGTTTATCATACAAAAGTTTTTCTGCTAGTCATGAGGAGCCAATGTCACCATGAATGGATTAAGTGCTTTTCTAGAAATTTGGAGATGCAAGGATTTTGAAGTCAGTTCCTGAAAATATCTGTCTAAAGACCTGTTACACCAGTTTTCCTGGTGCATAAAGTGCCTCATCAGTTCAGTTCAGTTCAGTCTCTCACTCGTGTCTGACTCTTTGAGACCCCATGAATTGCAGCACGCCAGGCCTCCCTGTCCATACCAACTCCCAGAGTTCACTCAGACTCACCTCCATCGAGTCCGTGATGCCATCCAGTCATCTCATCCTCTGTCGTCCCCTTCTCCTCCTGCCCCCAATCCCTCCCAGCATTAGAGTCTTTTCCAATGAGGGAACTCTTCGCATGAGGTGGCCAAAGTACTAGAGTTTCAGCTTTAGCATCATTCCTTCCAAAACACTCCCAGGGCTGATCTCCTTTAGAATGGACTGGTTGGCTCTCCTTGCAGTCCAAGGGACTCTAAAGAGTCTTCTCCAACACCACAGTTCAAAAGCATCAGTTCTTCGGTGCTCAGCTTTCTTCACAGTCCAATTCTCACACCCATACATGACTACTGGAAAAACCATAGCCTTGACTAGACGGACCTTTCTTGGCAAAGTAATGTCTCTGCTTTTCAATATGCTATCTAGGTTGGTCATAACTTTCCTTCCATGGAGTAAGAGTCTTTTAATTTCATGGCTGCAATCACCATCTACAGTGATTTTGGAGCCCAAAAAAATAAAGTCTGACACTGTTTCCACTGTTTCCCCATCTATTTCAAATGAAATGATGGGACCAGATTCCCTGATCTTCGTTTTCTGAATGTTGAGTTTTAAGCCAACTTTTTCACTCTCCTCTTTCACTTTCATTAAGAGGCTTTTTAATTCCTCTTAACTTTCTGCCATAAGGATGGTGTCATCTGCATATCTGAGGTTATTGATATTTCTCCCGGCAATCTTGATTCCAACTTGCACTTCTTCCAGCCAAGCATTTCTCATGATGTACTCTGCATATAAATTAAATAAGCAGGGTACAATATATCACCTTGATGTACTCCTTTTCCTATTTTGAACCAGTCTGTTGTTGCATGTCTAGTTCTAACTGTTGCTTCCTGACCTGTATATAGATTCCTCAAGAGGCAGGTCAGGTGGTCTGATATTCTCATCTTTTTCAGAATTTTCCACAGTTTATTGTGATCCACAGAGTCAAAGGCTTTGGAATTTTCAATAAAGCAGAAATAGATGTTTTTCTGGAACTCTCTTGCTTTTTCCATGATCCAGCAGATGTTGGCAATTTGACCTCTGGTTCCTCTGCCTTTTCTAAAACCAGCTTGAACATCTGGATGTTCACGTTCACCTATTGCTGAAGACTGGCTTGGAGAATTTGGAGCATTACTTTACTAGTGTGTGAGATCAGTGCAATTGTGTGGTAGTTTGAACATTCTTTGACGTTGCCTTTCTTGGGGGTTGGAATGAAAACTGACCTTTTCCAGTCCTGTGGCCACTGTTGAGTCTTCCAAATTTGCTGGCATATTGAGTGCAACATTTTCACAGCATCATCTTTCAGGATTTGAAATAGCTCAACTGGAATTCTATCACCTCCACTAGCTTTGTTTGTAGTGATGCTTTCTAAGGCCCACTTGACTTCACATTCCAGGATGTCTGGCTCTAGGTCAGTGATCACACCATCGCGATTATCTGGGTCGTGAAGATCTTTTTTTGTACAGTTCTTCTGTATATTCTTTCCATCTCTTCTTAGTATCTTCTGCTTCTCTTAGGTCCATATCATTTCTGTCCTTTATTGAGGCCACCTTTGCATGAAATGTTCCCTTCGTATCTCTAATTTTCTTGAAGAGATCTCTAGTCTTTCCCATTCTGTTGTTTTCCTCTATTTCCTTGCATGGATCACTGAGGAAGGCTTTCTTATCTCTTCTTGCTATTCTTTGGAACTCTGCATTCAGAGGCTTTTATCCTTCATTTTCTCTTTTGCTTTTCACTTCTCTTCTTTTCACAGCTATTTGTAAGGCCTCCCCAGACAGCCATTTTGCTTTTTTGCATTTCTTTTCCATGGGGATAGTCTTGATCCCTGTCTCCTGTACAATGTCATGAACCTCAGTCCATAGTTCATCAGGCACTCTATCTATCAGATCTAGTCCCTTAAATCTATTTCTCACTTCCACTGTATAATCGTAGGGATTTGATTTAGGTTATACCTAAATGGTCTAGTGGTTTTCCCTACTTTCTTCAATTTAAGTCTGAATTTGACAATAAGGAGCTCATGATCTGAGCCACAGTCAGCTCCTGGTCTTGTTTTTGCTGACTCTATAGAGCTTCTCCATCTTTGGCTTCAAAAAGTATAGTCAATCTGATTTTGGTGTTGACCATCTGGTGATGTCCATGTGTAGAGACTTCTCTTGTTTTGTTGGGAGAGAGTGTTGCTATGACCAGTGCATTCTCTTGGCAAAATTCTATTAGCCTTTGCCCTGCTTCATTCCATATTCCAAGGCCAAATTTGCCTGTTACTCCAGGTGTTTCTTGACTTCCTACTTTGGCATTCCAGTCCCCTATAATGAAAAGGACATCTTTTTGGGTGTTAGTTCTAAAATGTCTTGTAGCTCTTCATATAACTGTTCAACTTCAGCTTCTTCAGCATTACTGGCTGAGGCACAAAGTTGGATTATTTTGATATTGAATGGTTTGCCTTGGAAATGAACAGAGATCATTCTGTTGTTTTTGAGATTGCATCCAAGTACTGCATTTCAGACTCCTTTGTTGACCATGGTGGCTACCCCATTTCTTCTAAGGGATTCCTGCCTGTGGTAGTAGATATAATGGTCATCTGAGTTAAATACACCCATTCCAGCCCTTTTTAGTTCACTGATTCCTAGAATGTCGACGTTCAGTCTTGCCATCTCTTCTTTGACCACTTCCAATTTGCCTTGACCATGGACCTAACATTCCAGGTTCCTATGCAATATTGCTCTTTATAGCTTCGGACCTTACTTCTATAACCAGTCACATCTGCAACTGGGTATTGTTTTTTCTTTGGCTCCATCCCTTCATTCTTTTTGGAGTTATTTCTCCACTGATCTCCAGTAGCATATTCAGCACGTACCGACTGGGGGAGATTCCTCTTTCAGTATCCTATCATTTTGCCTTTTCATGCTGTTCATGGGGTTCTCAAGGCAAGAATACTGAAGTGGTTTGCCATTTCCTTCTCCAGTAGACCACATTTTGTCAGACCTCTCCACCATGACCTGCCCATCTTGGGTGGCCCCACAAGGCATGGCTTAGTTTCATTGAATTAGACCAGGCTGTAGTCCATATGATTAGATTGACTAGTTTTCTGTGAGTATGGTTTCAGTGTGTCTGCCCTCTGATGCCCTTTTGCAACACTTACCGTCTTACTTGGGTTTCTCTTACCTTGGATGTGGGTATCTCTTCACTGTTTTTCCAGCAAAGTGCAGCCGCTGCTCCTTACCTTGGACGAGGAGTATGTCCTCATCACCGCCCCTCCTGACCTTGAACGTGAAGTAGCTCCTCTCAGCTGTCTAGCACCCACACAGCCACCACTCCTGCATGGTTGGCTCAGATGGTAAAGTGCCTGTCTCCAGTGCGAGAGACTGGGGTTCAATCCCTGAGTTTGGAAGATCCCCTGGAGAAGGAAATGGCAATCCACTCCAGGACTATTGCCTAGAAAATCCCATGGACAGAAGAGCCTGGTAGGCTACAGTCCACAGTGTCGCAAAGAGTCGGACATGACTGAGCAACTTCACAAGTGCCTCATACTTCACCCTAAACTCCCTTCAGGGAGAGTTGAAGGTCAACAGCTGCAGCAGCACGGTATTCAATCTGCACAGATGCAGATAGCAAACACCCTTGCTAAGCACCAGTATGGAGTTGAAAAAGTCCAAGTAGCCATAAGAGTAGAACTACACAGTGAGAAGCCTCTTTCATGGCATGTCTTGAACCACCATTGTTCTCTTCCAGGATCCCTTTGCATCCTGGAGCTCAACTCTAGAAGATACCTGCAAAGAAGATGGGTTGGGTGTGGTGGGAGAAACTCTGCTGGGCCTAGAGATGAGAGTTCACTCTACATCCCTTGTCTACTAGAGTAATATACTGATTACAATTGATAAACTTACAATGACAAATCATTATCACTGCCAATTACAAATTGGCACTTGCCTGTCAACTACAAATTGGCCTTTGCCAAGAGCATTTGCTGGGGACTGAACACCAACAAAATAGGCATTTGCCAACTGCTTCTGCAAAGATTTAATGCTGTGCCCCTGCAGCTGCTGAACTTCAACACTTTCTAAGGATAATTCAGGGAAGAGACAGAGACACTCTGTGCTCCAGGGAAACTGGTGGAACAAGTCTTTAGATAGTAAAATATTTTCAGGAATTGATTTCATGATCTTAGTACTTGTATCTCTTCATATCTAGAAAATCACTAAATCCCTTCATGCTGACATCAGTTCCTCCTGACTAGCAGAAAATTTTTTGTCAGATAAGTGCTTGATTGCATTGAACTCTCCATTCACCAAAATCTTATATATTAATCTTCTCTCACTGCCTCATTGGAGCAGTCTCTCAGAGCTATTTGAGGTACTATCTCCTGGCCTGTAGTCTCATTTTGCCCAAGCAAAAGTGGAAATGACATCAAGTTGTCGATGTGCCAGATGGTGAAAGTAAAGTCTGATATATAAAGAACAATATTGCATAGGAACCTGGAATGTTAGGTTCATGAATCAAGGGAAATTAGAAGTGGTCAAATGGAGATGTCAAGAGTGAACATTGACATTTTAGGAATCAGTAAACTAAAATGGATGGGAATGAGCAAATTTAATTCAGATGACCATTATAGCAATACTGTGGATAAGAATCCCTTAGAATAAATGGAGTAGTCCTCATAGTCAATAAAAGAGTCAAAAATGCAGTACTTGGGTGCAGTCTCAAAAATTACAGAATTATTTTGGTTCTTTTCTGAGGCAAACCATTCAATATCACAATAATCCAAGTCTAGGTCCCAATCACTAATTCCGAAGAAGCTGAAGTTGACAGGTTTATGGAGACCTACAAGATCTTCTAGAACTAACAAACACCAATATATATATATATATATATATATATATATATATATATATATATTATTTGTTTTTGTTTGTTTTTTTTCTGCATCATAGGGCACTGGAATGTAAAAGTAGAATATCAAGAGATACCTGGAATAACAAATAACTGTCCTTGGAGTACAAGATTAAGCAGAGAAAAGGCTTACAGAGTTTTGCCAAGAGAATTCACTGGTCATAGCAAACACCTCTTCCAACAACACAAGAGATGACTCTACATGTGGATATCACCAGTCAGTCAGTAACAAAATCAGACTGATTATATTTTTGCAGCCAAAGATAGAAAGTTCTATGCAGTAAGCAAAAACAAGAGCTAGAGCTGACTGTGGCTCAGATCATGAACTCCTTATTGCCAAATTTAGATTTAAATTGAAGAAAGTAGGGAAAACCTCTAGACCATTCAGATCAGGTCAGATCAGTTGCTCACTGGAGTCCGACTCTTTGCGACCCCATGAATCGCAGCATGCCAGGCCTCCCTGTGCATCACCAACTCCCAGAGTTCACTCAGACTCACCTCCATCGAGTCAGTGATGCCATCCGGCCATCTCATCCTCTGTCGTCCCCTTCCCCACTTGCCCCTAATCCCTCCCAGCATTAGAGCCTTTTCCAATGAGTCAACTCTTTGCATTAGGTAGCCAAAGTACTGGAGTTTCAACTTTAGCATTATTCCTTCCAAAGAAATCCCAGGGCTGATCTCCTTCAGAATGAACTGGTTGGATCTCCTTGCAGGCCAAGGGACTCTCAAGAGTCTTCTCCAACACCACAGTTCAAAAGTGTCGATTCTTCGGCGCTCAACCTTCTTCACAGTCCAACTCTCACATCCATACATGACCACAGGAAAAACCATAGCCTTGACTAGACGAACATTTGTTGGCAAAGTAATGTCTCTGCTTTTGAATATGCTGTCTAGGTTGGTCATAACTTTCCTTCCATGGATTAAGGGTCTTTTAATTTCATGGTTACAATCACCATCTGCAGTGATTTTGGAGCCCCCAAAAGTAAAGTCTGACACTGTTTCCACTGTTTCCCCATCTATTTCCCATGAAGTGATGGGACTGGATGCCATGATCTTTGTTTTCTGAATATTGAGCTTTAAGCCAACTTTTTCACTCTCCTCTTTCGCTTTCATCAAGAGGTTTTTTAGTTCCTCTTCACTTTCTGCCATAAGGGTGGTGTCATCTGCATATCTGAGGTTATTGATATTTCTCCCGGCAATCTTAATTCCAGCTTGTGTTTCTTCCAGTCTAGCGTTTCTCATGATGTACTCTGCATAGAAGTTAAATAAACAGGGTGACAATATAGAGCCTTGACGTACTCCTTTTCCTATTTTGAACCAGTCTGTTGTTCCATGTCCAGTTCTAACTGTTACTTCCTGACCTGCATACAAATTTCTCAAGAGGCAGATCAGATGGTCTAGTATTCCCATCTTTTTCAAGATTTTCCACAGTTTATTGTGATCCACACAGTCAAAGGCTTTGGCATAGTCAATAAAGCAGAAATAGGTGCTTTTCTGGAACTCTCTTGCTTTTTCCAGGATCCAGCAGATGATGGCAATTTGATATCTGGTTCCTCTGCCTTTTCTAAAACCAGCTTGAACATCTGGAAGTTCACGGTTCACATATTGCTGAAGACTGGCTTGGAGAATTTTGAGCATTACTTTACTAGCATGTGAGATGAGTGCAAATGTGTCGTAGTTCAAGCACTCTTTGGCATTGCCTTTCTTTGGGATGGGAATGAAAACTGACCTTTTCCAGTCCTGGGGCCACTCCTGAGTTTTCCGTATTTGCTGGCATATTGAGTGCAGCACTTTCACAGCATCATCTTTCAGGATTTGGAATAGCTCAACTGGAATTCTATCACCTCCACTAGCTTTGTTTGTAGTGATGCTTTCTAAAGCCCACTTAACTTCACATTCCAGGATGTCTGGCTCTAGGTCAGTGATCACACCATCATGATTATCTGGGTCGTGAAGATGTTTTTTGGACAGTTCTTCTCTGTATTCTTGCCATCTCTTCTTAATATCTTCGGGTTCTGTCAGGTCCATACCATTTCTGTCCTTTATCGAGCCCATCTTTGCATGAAATGTTCCTTTGGTATCTCTGATTTTCTTGAAGAGATCCCTAGTCTTTCCCATTCTGTTGTTTTCCTCTATTTCTTTGCATTGATTGCTGAAGAAGGCTTTCTTATCTCTTCTTGCTATTCTTTGGAACTCTACATTCAGATGCTTATGTCTTTCCTTTTCTCCTTTGCTTTTCACTTCTCTTCTTTTCACAGCTATTTGTAAGGCCTCCGCAGACAGCCATTTTGCTTTTTTGCATTTCTTTTCCATGGGAATGGTCTTGATCCCTGTCTCCTGTACAATGTCATGAACCTCATTCCACAGTTCATCAGGCACTCTATCTATCAGATCTAGGCCCTTAAATCTATTTCTCACTTCCACTGTATAATCATAAGGGATTTGATTTAGGTCATACCTGAATGGTGTAGTGGTTTTCCCTACTTTCTTCAATTTAAGTCTGAATTTGGCAATAAGGAGTTCATGATTTGAGCCACAGTCAGCTCCTGGTCTTGTTTTTGCTGACTGTATAGAGCTTCTCCATCTTTGGCTGCAAAGAATATAATCAATCTGATTTCGGTGTTGACCATCTGGTGATGTCCATTTATAGAGTCTTCTCTTGTGTTGTTGGAAGAAGGTGTTTCTTATGAGCAGTGCATTTTCTTGGCAAAATTCTATCAGTCTTTGCCCTGCTTCATTCCGTATTACAAGGCCAAATTTGCCTGTTACTCCAGGTGTTTCTTGACTTCCTACTTTTGCATTCCAGTCCCCTATAATGAAAAGGACATCTTTTTTGGGTGTTAGTTCTAAAAGGTCTTGTAGGTCTTCATAGAACTGTTCAACTTCAGCTTCTTCAGCATTACTGGTTGGGGCATAGACTTGGATTACTGTGATATTGAATGGTTTGCCTTGGAAATGAACAGAGATCATTCTGTTGTTTTTGAGATTGCATCCAAGTACTGCATTTCAGAGTCTTTTGTTGACCATGATGGCTACTCCATTTCTTCTGAGGGATTCCTGCCCGCAGTAGTAGATACAATGGTCATCTGAGTTAAATTCACCCATTCCAGTCCATTTCAGTTCGCTGATTCCTAGAATGTCGACATTTACTCTTGCCATCTCTTGTTTGGCCACTTCCAATTTGCCTTGATTCATGGACCTGACATTCCATGTTCCTATGCAATATTGCTCTTTACAGCACTGGACCTTGCTTCTATCACCAGTCATTCAGGCATGAAGTAAATCAAATCCCTTTCAATTATACAGTGGAAGTGAGAAATAGATTCAAGGGATTAGATCTGATAGACAGAGTGCCTGAAGAACTACAGATGGAGCTGAGATGGAAATCCAAGTTCTTATCCTTGGAGCTGAAGAATGGATTCCACAAACATGCAACCACACACAGTCTGAGGGTCAAATTTATTCCAGTTCTTCAGTATACAGGCCAAAGGCATCCACTTTGAGCTGGGTATGGGGCTCAAAAAGGTTGTTCCCATCTGAAAGAGAGAAAACCAGTGTCTAGTGCTTTTTGTCTTTTCTCTGGTTCTTTCAATAAAGGGTGCCCCCTTCCTTGTGGAGTGGGAGGAAAGAAGCACCAATAACGTATGCATCCCTCAACTTTGGAATGCATCCTGCCTTGACTGCCCTTATCTGGATGCCCTGGGCCTTCGTCCTCTTCCTGTTTCTATCTTCCCTTCCACCTAGAGATAGAAAGAGTGAAAGCCTAGGTTGGTAGACTTTCTATGCTCCTGAACATTGTTTATGCTGGAACTGGAGGTCCCATAAAGCAAGCTACACAGTGCACAAGGTTAGGGATATTTACACATACTCCAAAATGATCCTACCTCAAAAATATCTCATGAAAAATCTCATGAGCTCTAAATATTAGGAAAGAGAAATGGTAGATGTCCTGCAGTTCTCAGTGAGGTAGCAGGCTAGCAGAGGTTTTTCCCAGCACCTCCAGGTCAATCGGCTGGCCAATGATCACTGTCTACTAACTCTATCTGTCTTCAGAACTCGTGCAGGCTTGTGGAACAAAGAGTGACCAAAGAGAACATGCAGTGAGATTAGGTGGTGAGAGGTGAATGGCAAAGTTGAGAGTGAGTGTCCATATTTACTTCGTATAGGCATTGAGGAATCCCAGACAAGCCCCCACAAGATGAGATAGGAATCTGAGTTCTTATCCATGGAGCCAAAGAATGGAATACACAAGCATGCAAACACACAGTAGCAAGCGAATAAGATTTACTAAAGAGGAGGAAAGTACAAAGCTCTCAACATAAACACTGAGTAGAGTCCCTCTGAGGTGGGACTTACAGCAGTTTTTATATCCTTCCTTAAGTCGCATTATTTCTAACCAATCAATTTAAAAATTAAGATACTTAATACCTTTATGGCTTCTCTTGATCCTTGGATTAAGTCATGACCCTTTTTCATGCCCTCTGGCAGAGGTATGGGCTTAAGATTAATGATCACCTGTTGTTTTTCCCTCAAAAATTTGAAACAGAATTTAATTATTGCCCTTCCCTGGATCTGACTGCTGATAATTTATCATCCTAAAGACACATTTCAGGAATTCAGGACAATGGGGTTTGATGTTTTCTGAAAACAAGATCAAAGTCTCATTATTCTACACTGACTGCCTAATAATTTCTTTTTTTTTAATTTAAATTTATTTATTTTAATTGGAGGAAAATTACTTTACAATATTGTATTGGTTTTGCCATACATAAACATGAACCCACCACGGATGCACACGTGTTCCCCATCCTGAACCCCCCTCCCACCTCCCTCCCCGTACCATCCCTTGTAACTCAGAGATTCCTAACATTGTACCTGTGGTGGTGGCCAAAACCATCCTCAAGAAAAATAAGTAAAGAAGGAAAGTAATTGTCTGAAGTGGCCTTACAAATAACTAAGAAAAGAAGACAGGTGAAAGGAAAAGGAGAAAGGGAAAGACATACCCAATTGAACGCAGAGTTCCAAAGAATAATTTCAGTTAAGTTCAGTTACTCAGTTGTGTCTGACTCTTTGTGACCCGAAGGACTGCAGCATGCCAGGCCTCCCTGTCCATCACCAACTCCCAGTGTTTACCCAAACTTATACCCACTGAATCAATGATGCCATCCAACCATCTCATCCTCTGTCCTTCCCTTCTCCTCTGCCTTCAATCTTTCCCAGCATCACGGTCTTTTCCAATGAGTCATATCTTTGCATCAGGTGGCCAAAGTATTGGAGTTTCAGCTTCAGCATCAGTCCCTCCAATGAATATACAGGACTGATTTCCTTTAGGATGGACTGGTTAGATCTCCTTGCAGTCCAAGGGACTCTCAAGAGTCTTCTCCAACACCATAGTTCAAAAGCATCAATTCTTCAGGGCTCAGCTTTATTTATAGTCCAACTCTCATATCCATACAAGACTACTGGAAAAAAACATAGCTTTGACTAGACGGATCTAAGTTGGCAAAGCAGTCTTTTCTTTTTAACATGCTGTCTATGTTGGTCATAACATTTCTTCCAAGGAGCAAGCGTCTTTTAATTTCACAGCTACAGTCACCATCTGTAGTGATTTAGGAGCCCCCAAAAATAAAGTATCTCACTGTTTCCACTGTTTCCCTATCTATTTGCCATGGAGTGATGAGACTAGATGTCATGATCTTAGTTTTATGAATGTTGAGTTTTAAATCAACTTTTTCACTCTCCTCTTTCACTTTCATCACGAGGATCTTTAGTTCCTCTTCACTTTCTGCCATAAGGGTGGTGTCATCTGCATATCTGAGGTTATTGATATTTCTCCCAGCAATCTTGATTTCAGCTTGTGCTTCATCCAGCCCAGCATCTCCCATAATGTGCTCTGAATATAAGTTAAATAAGCAGGGAGACAAAATACAGCCTTGATGTATGCCTTTTCCTATTTGCAACCAGCCTGTTTTTACATGTCCAGTTCTAACTATTGTTTCCTGACGTGCATACAGATTTCTTAAGGGGAAGGTCAGATGGTCTGATATTCCCATCTCTTTCAGAATTTTCCAGAGTTTTCTGTGATCCATGCAGTAACGGCTTTAACATAGTCAATACAGCAGAAATAAATGCTTTTCTGGAACTATCTTGCTTTTTGAATGATCCAACAGATGTTTGCAATTTGATCTCTGGTTCCTCTGCCTTTTCTACATCCAGCTTGAACAGGAAGTTCACAGTTAGCATATTGTTGAAACTTAGCTTGGAGAATTTTGGGCATTACTTTACTATCGTGTGAGATGAGTACAATTGTGTGGTAGTTTGAGCATTCTTTGGCATTGCACTTCTTTGAAATTGGAAAGAAAAGTGACCATTTCCAGTCCTGTGGCCACTGCTGAGTCTCCCAAATTTGCTGGCATATTGAGTGCAGCACTTTCACAGCATCATCTTTTAGGATTTGAAATAGCTCAACTGGAATTCCGTTACCTCCACTATCTTTGCTGCAGTGATGCTTCCTAAGGCCTACTTGACTTCGCATTCTAGGATGTCTGGCTCTAGGTGAGTAATCGTACCATTGTGATTATCTTGGTCGTGAAGATCTTTTTTGTGCAGTTCTTCTGTGTATTTTTGCCACCTCATTTTTATATCTTCTGCTTCTGTTAGGTCCATACCATTTCTGTCCTTTATTGAGCCCATTTTTGCATGAAATGGTCCCACTGTATTTCTAATTTTCTTGAAGAAATCTCTAGTCTTTCCCATTCTATTGTTTTTCTCTATTTCTGTGCACTGATCACCAAAGAAGGATTTCTTATCTCTCCTTACTATTCTTTGGAACTCTGCATTCAAATGGGTATATCTTTCCTTTTCTCTTTGCTTTTCACTTCTTTTCACAGCTATTTGTAAGTCCTCCTCAGACAACCATTTTGCTTTTTTGCATTTCTTTTTCTTGGGGATGGTCTTGATCCCTATATCCTTGTACAATGTCACAAACCTCCATCCATAGTTCTTCAGGCACTCTATCTATCAGATCTAATCCTTTGAATCTATCTGTCACTTCCACTATATAATCATAAGGGATTTAATTTAGGTTATACCTGAAGGGTCTAGAGATTTTCCCTACTTTTTTCAATTTAAGTCTGAATTTTGCAATAAGGAGTTCATGATCTGAGCCACAGTCAGCTCCCAGTCTTAGTTTTGCTGACTGTATAGATCTTCTCTATCTTTAGCTGCAAAGGATATAATTTGGCTGCAAAGAATATAATCAATCTGATTTTGGTATTGGCCATCTAGTGATGTCCATGTATAGAGTCTTCTCTTGTGTTTTTGGAAGAGGCTTTTTGCTATGACCAGTGCATTCTCTTGGCAAAACTCTGTTATCCTTTGCCCTACTTCATTGTGTACTCCAAGGCCAGATTTACCTGTTACTCCAGGTGTTTCTTCACTTCTAGTTTTGCATTCCAGTCCCCTTTAATGAAAAGGACATCTTTTTTTGTGTATTGGTTCTAGGAGGTCTTGTAGATCTTCACAGAACCATTCAGCTTCAGCTTCTTTAGTATTATTGGTCAGGGTGTATACTTGGAATACTGTGCTCTTGAATGATTTGCCTTGAGAATGAACAGAGAGCATTTTGTCATTTTTGAGATTGCATCCAAGTACTGCATTTAGGACTCTTTTGTTGACCATGATGTCTACTTCATTTCTTTTAAGGGATTCATGTCCACAGTAGTAGAATTAATGGTCATCTGAGTTAAATTCACCCACTCTAGTCCATTTTGGTTTTCTGATTCCTATAATGTCGATGTCTGCCATCTCCTGTTTGACCACTTCCAATTTGCCTTGATTCATTACCTAACATTCCAGGATTCATGGACCTAATGTTTCTATGCAATATTGCTCTTTACAGCTTTGGACTTTGCTTCTATCATCAGCCACATCCACAGCTGTTTGTTGTTGTTACTTTGCCTCTGTCTCTTCATTCTTTCTGGAGTTATTTCTGCACTGATCTCCAGTAGCATATTGGGCACATACTGACCTGGGTAATTCATCTTTCAGTCTTTTTGTCTTTTCATACTGTTCGTGAGGTTCTCAATGCAAAAATACTTAAGTGGTATGCCATTCCTTTCTCCAGTGGATCATATTTTGTCAGAACTCTCCACCATGACACATCCACCTTGAGTGGCCTTACATAGCATGGCTCATGGTTTCATTGAATTAGACAAGACTGTGGTCCATGTGATCAGATAATAACAAGAATAAATAAGAAAGCCTTCTTAAGTGAATAATGCAAAGAAATAGAGGAAAACAATAGAGTGGGAAGGACTACAGTTTTCTTCAAGCAAATTGGTGATACCAAGGGAACATTTCATGAAAAGATGGGCACAATAAAGGACAGAAATGGCAAGGACATAACAGAAGCAGAAGGGATTAAGCAGAGGTGGCAAGAATACAGAAAACTGTACAAAAAAATGTCTTAATGACCTGGATAACCATAATGGTGTGATTACTCACATAGAGTCAGACATCCTGGAGTGTGCTAGATGATGCTGTTAAAGTGCTGATTCAGTATGCCAGCATAATTGGAAACCCAACAGTGGCCACAGGACTGGAAGTCATCAGTTTTCATTCCAATCCTAGAGAAAGGTAATGTCAAAGAATGTTCAAACTACCACATTATTGTGATCATTTCACATGCTAGCAAAGCAATGCTCAAATCCCTCAAGCTGGGCTTCAATTGTATGTGAACCACGAACTTCCAGATGTACAAGCCGGACTTAGAAAAGGGGGATGAATCAGAGATCAAATTGCCAACATTCATTAGACCATAGAAAACTCAAGGGAATTTCAGAAATCATCTACTTCTGCTTCTTTGACTAGTCTAAAGCCTTTGACTGTGTGGGTCACAGCAAACTGTGGACAAAATTCCTAAAGAGATGGGAATACAAGACATTTACCTCCCTCTTGAGAAACATAAGCAGTTCAAGAAACAACAATTAGAACCAGATATGGAACAGCAGACTGGTTCCAAATTGGGAAAGGAGTACATCAAGGCTGTATATTGTCACACTGCTTGTTTAACTTATATGTAGAGTACATCATGTTAAATGCCAGGCTGGATGAACCACAGTCTGGCATCAAGATAGCTGGGAGAAATACTCACAGTCTCATATATACAGATGATACCACTTAATGGCAGAAAACAAAGAGAATGTAAGAAGCCTGTTGATGAAGGTGTAGGAGGAAAGTGAAAAAGCTTGCTTAAAATTAAACATTTAAAAAACTAAGTTCATGGTATCTAGTCTCATCACATCAGGGCCAAAAGATAGGGAAATAGTGACTGACTTTATTTTCTTGGGCCCCAAAACTACTGTAGACATTGACTGCAGCCATGAAATTAAAAGACATTTGATCCTTGGAAGAAAAGCTATGACAAACCTAGACAGCATATTAAAAAGTAGAAACATCACTTTCCCATTAAAGGTTCGTATAGTCAAAGGTGCTGTTTTTCCAGTAGTCATGTACAGATGTAAGAACTCATCCATAAACAAGACTGAATGTTGAGGAATTGATGCTTTCAAACTGTGGTGCTTGAGAAGACGCCTGAGAGTCTCTTGCACAGTAAGGAGCTCAAATCAGTCAATCTTAAAGGAAATCAACCCTGAATAGTCATTGAAAGGACTGACGTTGAGGCTGAACTTCCAATACTTTGGCCACTTGATTAAAAAAACTGACTCATTGGAAAACATACTGATCCTAGGAAAAATTGAAGGCAAGAGGAGAAGGGGGAGACAGAGGATTAGATAGTTAGACAGTACCATTGACTCAGTGGACATGAGTTTAAGCAAATTCTGGGAGGTAATGAGTGATAGGGAAGGCTTGTGTGCTGGAGTCCACTGGGTCTCAAAGAGTTCGACAGGACTGAGCAACTGAACAAGAACACAAAACCCTCAATTCTCACATTATGCATCTTTTTTTTGTCTACATCACCCAGAGTCCATAGTTTAAATGCGGTTCACTCTTGGTCTTTTACATTCTATGGGTTTTGAAAAATTTATATGGACATGCATTTACCTTTATCATGTCGTACAGAGTAGTTCAAATGTCCTGAAATATGTCTGTGCTTTTTTTTTTATTCCTCCTTCTCCCCTAATATCTGGCAACTACTACTCTTTTAACTGTCCTCATAGTTTTCCTTTTCCAGAATGCCATATATTTTTAAATCATACAGTGTATAGCCTTCTCAAATTGGCTTTTTTCACTTAAAGTAATATGCATTTGAGGCTTCTCTATCTCTTTATGTGTAATGATAACTCATTTTTTTAACACTGAATAATATTCTATTGTCTAGATGGACTGCAGTTTATTCATTGACCTACTGAAGAGCACCTTTGTTGCTTACAAGTTCTGGCAATTATGAATAAACCTGCTATAAACATCAATATGCAGGATTTTGTGTTAATGTAAATTTTCAGCTCTTTTGGGTAAATACAAAGGAATGCAATTTTTGATTATATGGTAATAGATAATACTGTATTCAATTTTGTAATAAATCACCAAAATTGCTTCTTAAGTTGTTGTTACATTTTACATTCCCACCAGAAATGAATGGCAGTCACTGTTGCTCCACTTGCCAGTGTTTGATGTCTTCAGTGTTCTGATT
This sequence comes from Bos mutus, assembly GCF_027580195.1. Lineage (NCBI taxonomy): Eukaryota > Metazoa > Chordata > Mammalia > Artiodactyla > Bovidae > Bos > Bos mutus. Next base: position 4,829,899 of record NC_091622.1, on the reverse strand, counting down.
TTGGACATTCTAATAGGAGTGTAATGGCATCTCATTGCTTTCATTTGAATTTCCCTGATGACATTTGATGTGCAGCATCTTTTCATGTACTTATTTGCACCTGTATGTCTTCTTTGTTGCATATCTGTTCAGGAATTTTTTCCACTTTTAAATTTAGTTGTTTGTATTCTGTTGAGTTTTAAGAGTTCTTTTTATGTTTTGGATAAGTTCTTTATCAGATATGTCTTTTGCAAATATTTTCTCCCAACATGTTATTTGTTTTGTTATTCTTTTGACAATGTCTTTCATAAATTATGTATTTTTAATTATTAGAAAGTACACCTTATCAATTTTTTCTTTCATGGCTTATGCTTTGGTGCTATATCTGAAAAGTTATTGCCATACCATGATTATTTTGTTTTTTTCTCTTATGTTATCATCTAGGAATCTTTTAGTTTTGTATTTTGCATTTAGGTCTGTGATCCACTTTAAATTAATTTTAAGCATAATGCTTATGTTTAGATTCCATTTTTTTAATTGTATGCATATATCCAGTTCCAGTGGGCCTTTCTAGGCAGCTCAGTGTTAAAACAATCCAGTTGTCAATGTAGGAGCCACAGGTCAATCCCTGGGTTAGGAAAATCCCCCTGTAGAAGGAAATGGCAACCCATTCCTGTATTCTTGCCTGGGAAATTCCATGAACAGAGGAGCCTGGCAGGCTAGTGGGCTGCAGCCCATGGGGTTACAAAGAATCGAATATGACTGAACATGCACGCATTCAGTTAGGGCAGTATTTGTTAAAAAGACCATGTTTTATCCATTGTATTGCTTTAGCCTTTGTCAAGGATCAATTGACTATACATATGTAGGTCTACTTCTGGACTCTCTATTCTGATCTATTGCATTATTTCACCAATACCACATCCTGATAATTACTATAATTTTAAAATAAGTGCTAAAGTTAGGTAATATCATTCCTCTTACTTTGTTTTCTTTCAGTATTTTGTTGACTATTCTGGGTCTTTTATCTCTCCATATAAATCTTAGTATCAGTTTGTCCGATATCCACTAAATAACATAATGAGATTTGATTGAGATTGCATTGAAACTATAGATCAATAGTTAGGAAGAACAGACATCTTGACTGCATTCAGTCTTCCTATGTAAGAACATGGAGCACCTTTTCTTTTACTTAATTTTTCTTTTACTTCTTTCATCAACTTTTTGTAATTTTCTTCCTATAGCTCTTGTACATATTTTGGTACATTTACAACTAATATTTCATTTTTAGGGGAGCATTTGACTAATTTTAATTTGAGTAATTTTCATTGTGTAAAATATGCAGGGACAACTTTAAGAGAAATTCAGAAACCAAAATCATTAAATAATGTTATCCATAGGACTTTGTTTATTGATATTCTATTCTAATTATTTTCCATATAAATATCTACTTTGCATAGTTATAATTGTATTGTACACACACTTTTGAACCCCATATTTAAAAACTGATTGATATAAGTATTTCCCTTGTGACTATCTGGTCTTAATAATTAGCCTTATCAAAAAATGTAATATATATCATTATTCATTCCTATTGATAACTGATTTTTTTCTTACTTATGATTGGGAAATTGGTTTTAAAATTTGTAACTTACTAGGGAAAGTAGTATGAAAGTACTTGTATATGGCTACAAGTGTTCTGTTATTTTCTAACTATGTGACTTTCAGTGATTTCACAGCTTAACTATGCCCTATTTTTCTCATTTGTAAAGTGGGTCCAAATAATACAACTATCTTTTTCCTAGAGTGTCATGAAGGTTGACTCTATGATTTATTTTATTCCCTTAGACTACTATAACACATCCTGCTGCTGCTGCAAAGTTGCTTCAGTCATGTCCGACTCTGTGAGACCCCATAGATGGCAGCCCACCAGGCTCCCTTGTCCCTGGGATTCTCCAGGCAAGAACACTGGAGTGGGCTGCCATTTCCTTCTCCAATGCATGAAAGTGAGAAGTGAAAGTGAAGTTGCTCAGTCGTGTCCAACTCTTAGCGACCCCATGGACTGCAGCCCACCAGGCTCCTCCATCCATGGGATTTTCCAGGCAAGAGTACTGGAGTGGGGTGCCATTGCCTTCTCCTATTAAAATGCTTAACATATTTTAAATGTTAGATATATGGCTAAATCAACACCAGAAGATTTGAGGTTCACAAACTAAAATATCAGCTAAAAAACACTGCAATAATTTTATGAAAATTCCAATGATAATGAAGCTGGTTTTCTTTTCTGTTAGCACTATAGTCAGAAAATGAAGAGGAGCTAAAAAGCCACTTGATGAAGTTGAAAGAGGAGAGTGAAAAAGGTGGCTTAAAACTCAACATTCAAAAAATGAAGATCATGGCAAATAGATGGGGAAGCAATGGAAACAGTGACAAACTTTATTTTCCTGAGCTCCAAAATTACTGCAGATCATGACTGCAGCCATGAAATTAAAAGATACTTGCTCCTTGGAAAAAAAGCTATGTCTAACCAAGGCAGCATTTTAAAAAGCAGAGACATTACTTTGCCAACAGAGGTCTGTATAGTCAAAGCTATGATTTTTCCAGCAGTCAGGTACAGATATGAGAGTTGGACCATATAAAAGGCTGAGCACCAAAGAATTGATGCTTTAAAACTGTGGTGTTGTAGAAAACTCTTGAAAGCCCATTGGACTGCAAAGAGATCAAACCAGTCAATCCTAAAGGAAATCAATCCTGAATATTCATCAGAAGAACTGATGTTGAAGCTGAAGCACCAATACTTTGGCCACCTGATGTAAAGAATCATCTTATTGGAAAAGACCCTGATGCTGGGAAAATTTGAAGGCAGTAGGAGAAGGAGATGACAAAGGACAAGATGGTTGGATGTCATCACCAGCTCAATGGGCATGAATCTGAGCAAACTCTAGGAGATGGTGAAGGACAGGGAAGCCTGGTGTGTTCAGTTCATGGGGTTGCAAAGAGTAGAACATGACTAAGTGAATGAATAACAACAAAGCACTATAGTAAAAAATTAATAAACCACTCATGAGCTATTCAACTTTCCCCATTAAGCAGAAATTTCCTTTGATTCAGTTGATTTCTGACAACAATCTTTTGAATAGTTACAAAAGTTTCTGACGAGTAACCTACAGAAAATATTGCATGAAGGCTGTATTTTAAAAAATGCAGTTAGACCATAAGAGTTTACTATGTTTAGCAAAAAGCATAATATTCCCAAGTTTTCTATTCTTCTTTGTGATGAAAAGTAAGTGTTTATGCCAAAATGCCTATATCCTAGAAAGATGGAGATTTTATTTCAAAATTCTCATGAATAAGCCATGAAGAACAGTTTTAGCTTACCTTTAAGCAAGGTAAGCAAGAGCGACCTCAATTCTGTCTCTATCAATGAGATTTATGACCTGATTTTAAAAGGCAAAATTTAGAAAAATGCATTAAATGTTAGTGAAATATGCATTAAGAAAAAATTCCTTGCAAGGAATAACCATATGTATGAACATATCCACATATATGGATACAATTTTATGGTTGCTTGACCATAAAGAGGTACAAACAGCCATCAGTGTATGACTTTTCTTGATCCAGAAATGACTGAAAAAGATGAAAAAATATACTATAAAGTAAACCATGAACTTATACCCCTTCTTGATACTTCTAATAATCCTGAAATTTTCCCTTATTTATTTATTTATTTATTGAGAGGAATGTCTGAATAGGTTGGATCTATGCATAATTATTTTATGGTTGAGCAAAACTTTATGCTTCTCTACAACAATCCAAGAGCAACTGGGATTTCTTCCAGGAGATGTCCTATGCTTCATTAATTTTATGGCCACCTACATCTGCACAGATCATGGTTACTTTAGAAGAATTCTTTTATCATAAAGATTGATAAAATTTCTATTGATTATTTGATTCTTCTCCAAATATCATAGGGAAAATTTTCTGAAATTCTGAGAACAGGTGCAAAGTTGAACACATTCAAGGATGGGGTGATCTTGCTTGGCCATATTTTATGTGAAAAAACAGTTGAGTATACTATTTATCAAAAATTTTTTTCTTGCTGGAGTTAGAATAATCAAATAGGATTTCAATAACCCTATTTGCAACTTAGAGAAAATTTAGATGTCAGAATTTTGGTTGCCATGTAATGTTCAATAATCTGAGAACTCTAGTTGTCCAAAGAGCCTGAGAAAACCAAAAGATAAAAATTTACTTTGCATAGAAATTTTTCAATTGATGAAATCTTGGACTCTATGGAGCCTGGAAATCGCCAACCTCCTACCCCACCGCATTAAAAGACCTAAAGGATTTAGTCAAACATTCTTTTCCCGGAATAGGGCTATCTGCACCAGCATTGCTCCCTTTTGAAGTTACAAACCACTACCCCCGTTCTCTTTGTCTTTAGCCAAAGATCATGTTTACTAAGGTAAGGACTTTGGCCATCTTGGTGAGTTTCTCAATTTTCCTGGGTCTCTCTATTTTACATGTTACTAAACTTTTGTTTAATTTTATCCTATTAAACTGTCTCATGTCAATTAAATCTTGCATCAGCAGAAAGAAGCTAAGAGGATAGAGGAAGATTTCATTCTTGACACCAGAAATCCCATTGTTGGGCACATCTGGTTGATGAAATGGAGATGCAAGTCCTCCCCAAAATGCTCACTAATTTTTCTTGGACCTAACTCGAAATAGGAAAGAAGATTTGCTCCTTTTATTTACTGCTCACCATTTATATAGTTAAAATATTATAACAGCTGTAGAAAAAATATTATGTTTTCCCCAATATCTTCTTGTTCAGGCTACATTCACAGGTTTTGGAGCCCAGGTAAGATAAATTCCTCCTTGCCTCTTTCTGTTTGTGCAATATTATCGAACCTTTATAATGATATGATAAAGTACCTCCCTACCAATGTATGAGACATAAGAGAAGTGGATTTGATCCCTAGGTGGGGAAGATCCCATGGAGGAGATATGGCAATCCACTCCAGTAGCCTTGCCTGGAGAATCCCATGGACAGAAGAGCCTGGCAGGCTACAGTGCATAGGGTCACAAAGAGTCAGATACAACTGTAGTGACTTAGCACACATGCATTTAATCTTTCTAAATCTTAGTTTTCTTGTCTGTAAAATAGCTACAAAACAACTAACCTTATACCTATTCTCTGAGAATTAAATGATAATACAGGTTCTCAACAGATATTACCCACTATTTTTATTCTCTTTAACTATTCTTTGTGTACCTTAAATTCTTAGGAGCTAGAATAGATCCAGATAAACTAAACATGAAATACAGCCCATTTCATGCATTCATACATATAACACACACATACATCTCTGAATATGTAGTGACATTAATAAATATTTGAGAAATTAAAGGGACTTTGCTCTTGCCTGGAAAATCCCATGGACATAGTTCACAGGGTTGCAAAGAGTCAGCCACGACTGAGCGACTTCACTTAATTTGCAGTACAGAAAAATTTAAACTGAATATCTGGCATGCTTGTTCTTGTGAAGGAAGAAATAGGTCCTTGGGTTCTTAGTCTTTGACTGAGACACTTCTATAATAAAAAGATAGGTTAACAGAAAAACAAGCAAGCAAACAAGCAGAAGTATAATAACAGGTAAACCTGCTGTACACATAGGAGATACCCAAGAAAACTGAGTAACTTCCCAAAATGGACCCAGCCATTGCTTTAAATATCATCTCCAGTTAAATACAAAAGAAAATGTTGGGGAGTCAGGGAAGAATCATTTATTAAAGAATACTAGAAAAAGCAAACTTAAAAAGAGTTAGACTGTTAAGTCATTTTAAATAGTTGCTGTCTCCATTGATAAGACTTTCTAGAGATTTAGAGTCAAACCCTTCTTCTTGATACAAAGAGGAAGACATCCTTACAAATAGAGATTTCCCTTATGCATATAAATGTATCTATTAAAATGGTAACTTCTTCTCAATTTTCATATGTCTGCTTTAAAAAAAAAAAAAAATCAGCCTACTGTGAGGTGGAAAATTCTGCTCTTCTTTGCCAGTTAAAGAATGTCACTTGCCACCAAGTTTTACAAAGACTGAGTCACTAGCCACTGCAGTTGCTGACCTACAATACACCCTGGAAAGAATTCTGAGCAGGGATCAGGATAAGACATGCTGTACTCTGAAAAAACTGGCAGAACAGGTCCTCAGACATTTACAGGAGAAAATGTTATAAGCCCAGGTTATTGCATCTTCCCAGACTTATAAATGAACTGAAATCATTAACTGAGATTTGTGAATGAACTAAAATGAACTAGTTCATTTGTTAATGAACTAAAATCATTAAACTGTTGTTTGTGATGAGCAGTATCTTTCTACCCAGATGTGTGCTTGACTATATAAACCCCTTCACCAAAATCACGTATGTACAGGCCTCTTCCCCTTACCTCGTGGGGGTAGTTCCTCACAGCTTTTTGAGAGTCTGTCTCAGGGCTACAGGTCTCAGTAAGTGCCCAAATAAGTGAAACTCACAGGTCTCACAACCTGTGTGCATTTTTTTCCCCCTTCAGTGAAGGATCCTTCATTTTAAACTGTCTCCTCTACACTCAGCTATGTGTTCTTGCCACATTTTCTGGTTGCCTTCCTCTCTCCCAGATGCAAATCAGCAAGATCCCCCTAAGGAGAGTTTCCTTCCTTAAAATGATTAGATTCCTAAGATTCAGTTGGTTAGAATATAAGAGTACTAGTGACAGATATTACACAAGTGATTTGGCTATAATTAATAAATTCCTTTTTTTAGAGAGACTTTTATCCCATTATAAAATTCAATGATAAAATAATGTAATCCTCAGAGAGCTTTTTGCACTGCTAATTTGAGGAGGCAGTGTAGCTATTTATTGGAGATCTTTAAACAAGAACAGTTTTTACTACTTTGAAATCACTTGCAGATGTTATTCAATAACTTTTCAATTGCCATAAGATCAAAACTAAGATACAGTACTTGTTACAGCTCTCTGTTTAATGCTTTGTCTAAGATTTTCTAGTTGTTTTAGGATTATTTTCATGAGTCCAAATCTCTGCTAAGGTGAATGTTTAAGCCATTTTCTTCATAAGTACCTAGGTACCTGTGAACCTACTAAAATACATGTCTGGGGGGCTTCAATGAGCTCTGGTTCTTTATGACTCAATACAGAAGAAAAAAAGAAAATCAATGAGAGGCAAAGTGATAGGCAAGAAGTTATTTATTAGAATAGGACCTTTATGAGGCTTACAAGTAGGTGATGAGCGGGTGACACACCCCAAGAAGTCACTAAGTTAGTTTTATAATCAAAGGAAAAGTGTGGCAGGAATAAGGCCACTGTCTCCCTCATTCCTGAGTAGACATCAGTTTTCATCATTAGTTCCTCCTCCATGTCAGGTAGGGGAGTTTTCTTGTCCCTGTCATGGTGCAATGGAAATGAGCAAAAAGTCAGTAACACATACTAAAAATGGCAAATCATCTCAGGTTTCAGTATAATATCACTTTTTCCTTATGTTTTAATTTTTAATGTGCACAGAGATGCATGTCCTAGGAATAATTAACTTACTGAACATACTGGGAAAGATGGGGTCTTCTGCATGCTATGCTTAGTCCCTCAATAGTATCCAACTTTTTGCAACCCCATGGACTGTAGCCCACCAGGCTCCTCTGTCCAGTGGATTCTCCAGGCAAGAATACTGGAGTGGGTTGCCATTTCCTCCTTTAGGGGATCTTCCCAACCCGGGGATCGAACCCAGGTCTCCTGCATTACAGGCAGACTCCTTACTGTCTGAGCCACCAGGAAAGTCTTTAAGCTGATTCCTGGAAATTCAGTAAGAACTTGTCTAGTCTGCTAAAATGTAAACAGTTCTATGGGGAAAGCTGAGTAATTTTTAGACAAACCACTTAGCTCTGTTGCAACAGCAGGTAAAAGGACAGACTCAGGTGTCAAAATGACGGGTTTGAGACTGGGGTCTCCTGCCACCACTGTTTTATTGTTTGGAAGGACTGATGTTGAAACTGAAGCTCTAATACTTTGGCTACCTCATGCGAAGAGCTGACTCATTGGAAAAGACCCTGATGCTGGGAAAGACTGAGCATATAAGGGGAAGGGGGCAATAGAGGATGAGATGGTGGGATGGCATCATTGATTCAATGGACAAGAGTTTGAGCAAACTCTGGGAGATAATGAGGGACAGGGAAGTCTGGCATACTTCAGTCCATGGGGTTGCAAAGAGTTGGACACGACTGAGTGACTGAACAACAAATGTCTCATATTTCTGTTGCATGTCTCTTTTTTTCATTTTATTAATAAGTAGAATACATTTTTAGAGATGTTTTAAGTTCAAGGAAAATTGATCAGAAAGTACAAGAGTTGGAGAAGGAAATGGCAACCAATTTCAGTATTCTTGCCCAGGAAATATCATGGACAGAGGACCTTGGAGAGCTACAGTTCATAATGTTGCAAAGAGTTGGACATGACTGAAATGACTTAGCACAAGCTAAGCAATGACAGGCATGATTTTAAGCACTTTATTTTATGTATTACTTCACTTAATTATCATAATAACTCTACAAAAGTTTCCATTATATTCCTTATAAATACAAATGGGAACTAGAGAGCTTTCATCCACTTGTAGACTGTAAATTGGTATGCTCCTTTGAAGCACAATTTGATAGTACCTAGTAAAATTGAGCATTGTGTTTCCTTGACTCTATTTTGGGAGCTTCTGACAAATAAAATTGACAATGGTTGCACAAATATACTTAGCATAGGATTTTGATAATTTAAAAAAAGGGGGGAGAGAGAATTTTAATATCCATTAATAAGGATTTTTTAAATTATGGTGTAGCCATATTGTAGAATACCACATGCCTTTTAAAATAAAAGTGGATGTGTTTCTACAGATGTGGATGTTTGTCAGTAACACTTTACTGGGTTAATAAAGTTGTAGAACAATGTATGTATTTTAAAAATATTTTTGTATACGTACTTGTGTATAGAAAAGTTATGGAAGAATACCCCAGAATTCAATTATAATTACTTTTGGAGAATGAGACTTGGAGGGTGGAAAATATCCTTTTGTCCTTTACATATTTTGTATTTTTCAAAGCTTGTATCATTTTTTGTAATTAGCTATTTGAATAAACTGGGGGGAGGGGGGAAGACAGTACAACAGTTCCCATATATTTCCTGTCTCAAACGTGTTGCATGGTTTTGTTGCTAAGCGAGCTTGCTTGGCTTTATAGTTCAGGAAATCTGCTTTCTTGAGTGATCCTTAACATGCAATGCTCTCCCATGCTTTTTTCTCTATTTAAAATCACCTAGTGGGATTAACTACCTAATTACCTAATTTGTTTCTCTACTCTGTCCCTATCATTTGTGGAGTTTTCAGTAGTTCTGTGGGGCTCGTCTTCCCGGTGCAGGGCCCCCCACCCCTCTGCCCTCGGCTGGGGAGCCTGACATGGGGCTCGGAGCTCTCATGTCTGCAGGAAAACTTCTGTGATGTTTTTCTCCTGTTTATGGGTCTCCCAACCAGGGAGGATGGGATTTGATTGTATCTCGAGTCCACCCCTCCTTTTCATCTCCTTGTGTTTCCTTCTTTGTCTTTAGTTGTAGAAGGCCTTTTCTGGTAGGTTTCAGTCTTTCTCATAGATGGTTGTCCCAAGGTAGTTGTGATTTTGGTGTGCTCCAGAGAGGAGGTGCGCTCAGGGCCGTCCTGCTGCCTTCTTGACTATTCCCCTAGTCCTTTTTTTTTTATGTAAACATTTACAACTCTAAGTTTCCCTCTTAGCCCTGCTTTTGCATAGTTTTACGTTATTCTGATTCTGATTAAAGGAATAATATAAAGATGTAGAGTTATCCGTAAGATCCAACGCCTACAGTTTTCATTACCGAAAGCCAGTGTCTCTCATAATGATGGCTGTCTCGTAATGTTTTCTCTTCACAAGAATCACCTGAGGCTCTCCTAACATGTAGACATGGGACCTCGTCCCAGGTTTTCTGAATTAAAATCTCTCTAGTACTTAACGACAACAATCAGCATTATTAACAACCTCCTCAGGAGAATTGAACTCATGCTGTGAGTGCGTGCTCAGTCCTGTCAGACTCTTTGGGACCTCATGGACTGTAGCCCGCCAGGCTTCTCTGTCTATGGGATTTCCCAGGCAGGAATACTGGAGTGGGTTGCCATTTCCTACTCCAGGGGATTTATACGTATATATATATCCATTCTTTTCCAGGTTTTTTTTTTTCCCCCATACGGACTATTACAGAATGTTGAGTAGAGTTTCCTGTGCTGTGCACCAGGCCTTGTTTACTATTTATATATAGTAGTGTCTATGGGGGAGAAGGCAATGGCACCCCATTCCAGTACTCTTGCCTGGAAAATCCCATGGATGGGGGAGCCTGGTAGGCTGCAGTCCATGGGGTCGCTAAGAGTCGGACACGACTTAGCGACTTCACTTTCACTTTTCACTTTCATGCACTGGAGGAGGAAATGGCAACCCACTCCAGTGTTCTTGTCTAGAGAATCCCAGGGACGGCGGGGCCTGGTGGGCTGCCATCTGTGGGGTCACACAGAGTCGGACACGACTGAAGCGACTTAGCAGCAGCAGCAGCAAGTCTATCTTTAATCATAGATAAGATTGTAAGGGGCTTCACTGATGGCTTAGATGGAAAGAATCTGCCGGCAATGAAGAAGACCTAGGTTTGATTCCTGGGTTGGGAAGGTCCCCTGGAGAAGGAAATGGCTGCCCACTCCAGTACTCCTGCCTGGAGAACTGCATGGATAGAGGGGCCTAGCAGACTATATAGTCCATGGGGTCACAAAGAGTTGGACACAATTGAGTGACTAACACTAAGATTCCAAGATCTGAAAGGCAAGGATATGGTGTGTTGTTTCCTAGGTTTTCTCATCATTTGGATTAATGTTTTGCTATGGAAAGAAAACTTTCTCCTACCTTTCTAGGGTCTTCTGATGGGTCTAATAGTAACATTGACATGAGACAGATTCACAGGAGAAAATTAGATTTTAATTTCACACATACAGAAGTTTATAAAAATATGAGACAAAGAAATGACTAAATCAGGCAGCTTTTATTCCTTTTAGACAAAGGAGCAATAAATTTGTGAAGAATTTAAAGACAACGAGACTTAGCTTTGAATAGTAACTAGCAGGGAAACTAAGCAGATTTTGTTTACATAGCCTCTCAGTGCTGAATCCCTGTTTCTGGCAATAAAGATGTCTCTCTACTTCCAGATGCAGAGAGGGTGGCTTTCACTTGGGAGTTTTGTTTTTGCTTTGTGGGGGATAGAGAGGAGTGTCCTTCTTGCACCGGCTGTTTTTCAAGTAACTTTAATTCAAAATAATCAATAGGAAAAAATGGTATATTTGGGGGCAACCTACCCTGAACCCATCAATTTCTATAAATACTGTTTAAATAAATAAAATAAATGAATGAACAAAATTTTAAAACTTTGTTATAGAATAAAAATAGTAAAACATACCCTTAGTTCTTTATTAGAGAAAGGAAATCAATATATTAATATTTGTCTACTTGCCCAGTCTTTTAAATATTAAAACCATGGTTTAATAATTATAAATGTAGTGACTATGATCTGGCATTAATCATAATGACATAAGCATAATGCTTAATTATGATGTGGCATTAAAATAAAAGACTATAGAGAACATCAATGAGGTCTAATTTGAATTATTTCTGTAATCATTGGTATTTCTTTTATAACTCACATGAGAATAACAATTATTGTTAAAAAATAGTATGAGTAAACTTATCATTTGGATAAATGTAGATAAAACTTTCCCAAGACTTTTTTGTTAGAAGTTAATGCATGACTATCTCCCTCTTCTCCCCTCCCCCAGTAAAAGGCAGTTTAACACAAGTCCAAGAGGGTGCAATCTGGAGCAAGACTACCTGAACCCAAATTTGGAATGACCCTGGTAAGGAAATTTGGAATAACTGTGGCAGAAGCCTTATCTGGTGATATTTTTGCAATATTCAGACTGAAAACATTTATGACGGACGTGCTGAGGAGGTGAAGAAAACTGGGATTAGAAAGAAAAGGTAGGAACAGAAAATAATGAGGAATTTGTGTGAAGAACAAGGAACAATACAGTTGTAGATTCCTAAATTTAAGACTGTATGAATACATTCTGTGTCCTGCAATTTGAGAGGCAGGTAAACCAGTTGCTGAAAGTATGATCTTCTTTGAATAGTTCTTTTTTTATTATTATTTTTAAAATAATTAGGCTGAAAGGAAAATGTGTAAGGTAAGTTGGCAATGTGAAAAATTCATTTCACATTCACTCAGTTCAGTCACTCAGTTCAGTTCAGTTCAGTTCAGTCACTCAGTCGTGTCTGACTCTGCGACCCCATGAATCACAGCACACCGGGCCTCCCTGTCCATCACCATATCCCGGAGTTCAATCAAACTCACATCCATCGAGTCAGTGATGCCACCCAGCCATCTCATCCTCTGTCATCCCCTTCTCCTCCTGCCCCCAATCCCTCCCAACATCAGGGTCTTTTCCAATGAGGCAACTCTTCGCATGAGGTGGCCAAAGTCCTGGAGTTTCAGCTTTAGGATCAGTCCTTCCAATGAACACCCATTACTGATCTCCTTTAGAATGGACTGGTTGGATCTCCTTGTAGTCCAAGGGACTCTCAAGAGTTTTCTCCAACACCATAGTTTAAAAGCATCAATTCTTTGGCACTCAGCTTTCTTCACAGTCCAACTCTCACATCCATACATGACCACTGGAAAAACCATAGCCTTGACTAGATGGACCTTTGTTGGCAAAGTAATGTCTCTGCTATTTAATATGCTATCTAGGTTGGTCATAGCTATTCTTCCAATTAGCAGGTTTCTTTTAATTTCATTGCTGCAGTAATTATCTGCAGTGATTTTGGAGTCCAAGAAAATAGTCTGTCACTGTTTCCATTATTTCCCCATCTATTTGCCATGAAGTGTTGGTACTGGATGGCATGATCTTAGTTTTTTGAATGTTTAGTTTTGAGCCAACTTTTTAACTTTCCTCTTTCACTTTCATCAAGTGACTCTTTAATTCTTCTTTGCTTTCTGCCATAAGGGTGGTGATATAAGGGTGGTCATCTGCATATCTAAAGTTGTTGATCTTTCTCACCAAAATTTTTATTCCAGCTTGTGCTTAATCCAGTCCAACATTTTGCATGATGTACTCTGCATATAAATTACATAAGCACGGTGACAATAAAACAGGCTTGACTTCTTTCCTAATTTGGAATCTCATTACTGGGTCCCAAGAAACCAACTCAGAGATTTGAAAAGGCAAATCACTCTATGTGTGAGAAACATGGACCTGGTCTTGAAGACACTGCCTTGACAGACAGTCAAGATCTCATGGTGAAAATTTCAGACAATAGTGAAGTTAATTAGCTGTCTCCATCAACTGTGTGTGGCTAAAACAAGAGTTACAACATAGAGGAGACCCCAGCAGCCTGCACAGACTTTAGAGAGGAATAAAATACAGGGTACATTTTTCTCAACAAATTGTCACGTTCATGTCACAAAGAAAATGAATGAAAACTACAGAAAAAAAAAAAAGGCACTTTTTTTTTTCCCATCTTGAGCATTTAATTAAGATAGTAGGTTGCTTTGTTTTTAAAAATGAGATATGGGATAATTAACTCTCTTATCAAACAGTAATCTGTTCTATGGTCAACATGACCTTTATCATTTTTTGTTTGCTTATCTGGTTGTTTTCCAGTTTTTCAGAAACATTTCTTTTTAACTGCATGGGTAAATATCTTTGTAGTCTTTACTAGTTTACTTTTAAAGTCACATTCAGAATTCCACAACCTAAACCTGCAAAGGTCAGAAATGTTTTGAACAGATATGGCATTGGGGAGGTGGTTCTATAAACACTATTTCTGATTTTAAAATGTCACATGGTAAGGAAGAAAAAAAATTCATCTTTATATTTCACATGTCACAAACATATCATGTGCTTTTGTAAATAAGCCCTTTGCCAACATACTATATAGTATGTTCTTCTTAACCCTGACCTTTTCCCTTCCTGGATTTTACTGTAACCAGGTTAGAAGGAAAGACTTTGCCTCACATGACTCAGAAATTGGCATACATCTAAATAAGGTGAGTATTTGGAACCACAAGACTTTTAGAGTTCAGAGGAATGTTAAAGATTAGCTTAAATACCTTCCTTCTCCAAAGGAGATATAAAGACCAAGCATTTGACATGACTTTTTCTAACAAGTGGAGAAGGAAATGGCAACCCACTCCAGTATTCCTACCTGGAGAATCCTGTGGACAGAGGAGCCTGGTGGGCTGCTGTCCATGGGGTTGCACAGAGTCGGACACAACTGAAGCGACTTAGCAGTAGCAGCAGCAGCAGTTCTAATAAGATAACTAGTTGCATCAGGGTGAAACTAGAACCTAAGTAACCTGATTCCCGATTTGTACTGTTAGTTGATGCAATCTCAGTGAGTTGCTGGAAATACTTCCTTTGTAAGGCAAGGCTTCACAAAACTAATTCTCAGAAATAAAGTCCTAATTAGAGGTTATTTTATTAATGCTTTCTTCAAAATAAATATTTTTTAAGTATAATGTAAATGCAGAAATGATCAAATGAAACAAGTATAGCTTGATGAATTATCACAAAGGAAACACATTCATGGAATCAATACCCAAATAGAGAAATGCAATATGGCAAATACAGCAAGTTTGCCCTTGGGTCCTTTCTCAGACACTACAACTACCCCCTCCCCAGAGACAATAATCCTAATTTCTGTACCATATGTTCGTTTTTGCCTGTTATTGAACTTGCACTTGCAAGGATGTAGAAAAAAGGGAACTTTTGTATGTTATTGGTGAGAATGTTAATTGGTGGTACAGTCACTACAGAAAACAGTATGGAGTTTCCCCCAAAATTAAAAATAGAATCACTATATGATCAACTTATTCCACTTTCTGGCATTTTTCTGAAGAAAAAGAAAGCATTAATTCTAAAAGATATATGCACCTTTATGTTTACTGCAGCATTATTTACAATAATCAAGTTATCAGAGCAACCCTAGAGTTATTGATGTATGAATAAAAAGGTAGTATGTATGTATATGTATGTGTGTATATATACATATATATATATATATATAATGAGATATGTCATAAAAATCATGAAATCTTGTTATTTGTGACAGTGTGGATAGATCTAGAGGATATTGTACTAGGTCAAGCAAGTCAAACAGAGAAAGATAAATACTGTGTGTTCTCACTTATATGTCGAATCCAAAAAAAAAAAAAAAAAACCCAAAAACTCATTCATACAGATTGGTGGTTGCCAGAGGTGAGGGGTAGAGAATGGGTGAGATGGGTGAAGGGGATCAAAAGGTACAAACAAACTTCCAGTTAAGAGGTAAATAAGTTCTGGAAATATAATATACAGTATGGTGACTACAGCTAATAACTATGTTGCATGTTTGAAAGTTGCTAAGAAAGTAGATCTTAAAGGTTCTCATCAGAAGAAAAAACATATGTAATTAAATATGGTGATTGATGTTAGTCTTAAGATGATGATCATTTTGCAATATATACAAAAATCAAATCAGGTACATCAGAAACAAATATGTCAATTTTACCTCAATAATAAAAATCATTGCTTTTCTAATTTTATGTAAAGGTGCTATGTATATATATATTTTCAAATAAACCTTATGGTATTTAATGATATTCACCATTGCAAATGTTTATTTATATTATTATTATTATTGCAGTAGTAATGAATTGAAAGTTTAATTCCAAAACTACAGGGGGAAATCTTTCTGTTCTGAGGTCATCCGCCCACAAAATATTGACACTGAAAGAGCACATATCTTGCTTTTTCCCCATTTACATTTCACCTTAATTCTTCTCTCCCCTGCCCTCCTCTTCCTAATAGCATAATGGAAGCTCCACCATGTCCATTCCTGCCCTGTCTGATACACAGGAAAGGGACAAGCTTGAGTCAGTGCTTCAGTGAGTGTATTGATCTGACCAGATGAATCAGAGTTTTCCTCTTGCAGCCCCACCAGTAGCTGCTCCAGAAACCAGGTCTCATTATGTATACTTAGAGCCAAATATACAACACTATTTTCGGACGGATTGTCAGAAAGATTCTAGGCTTAGCAAAGAAGCAGATAATGAGTGGAAAAATCAAGGAGAGCAGGGTTGGAGTTAATTCATCTTTGTTAAGAATCTTCATGACAAAAATATTGGCAGCACCAGCTGTGAGATTATAGTTGAAGATGAAAGGAAGAAGCTCCTATTTTCATTCTCCTGGAGAAATAAGGACTAAAATGAATTGAACTGGTGGGGGAGGGAGGAAGTAAGCAGACATTCTCTTCTGACTGATCAGATTTCTTCATAAAGCTGCATATCTGATTTTCAACTTGCTCCTGGAAAGAATTGGAAACATGGAGAGATGCAAATTATAAGTGCAGTAAGAATGAAAGTAAATCCAACAAAACACTCTCATTTTCTTTCATTCATATCTCTGCATTTCTTAGCTCCTACTTCAGTATTTTTTTATATTACAGTTCATGTAATTCTTAGCTGTGAAGATTAAACCAAGTCTTCATCCAAGCTAATGTGTCAAATGGGAATCTTTTTCTATCATCAGGATTTATATGTTCCCTCAATTATAAACTGACTTAATGTGGAAATCAACTGGACAAAAATTGAGAGTACTTTTGTGCTGAAGGAAAACTTTATTGAATGTGTTAAAATCTCAGAATTTTAATAAAGGATTTTTCATGTTTAAAATGACAGAATATAATTTTGATTTTATTTTGTATATATCTTTTTAAAAGTATCAAGTGAGTTCTATGGATCTAAGTTAGTTTTTTGTGGGATAAATTATGATAAATATTAGATATATGGAGTGACTTACTTTTTTATAGGTGCTGGTAGGTGTGGCAGTGAAACTTATGAGAATACAGTGAGAAGATTCATATTCTAAATCATCTCCCTTTCTCCTGTCCCAAAATACTAGCTCCCTTTAAAATGTCAAATGCTGTTGTCATTGTTATCTTTCCTCTCTCAAAAGCAAAACAGTTAATCTTGCTGCAGATAGGTGTTGGCTATTTAGTACAACAAAAATATTGTATCAAAGAGAATATAGAAACTGCTCTAAATTCTCCAAACATTTCTAGTCAGTATAACCAAAGGCTAAAATAATTCATCCTGTAGAGGTAATAACAAATTCAAATATTTAAGGCCATATATATAGCCAGGTTGCAACTACATTATATTTCATTTAAAAAAAAAAAACATAAAATTTTTACTAGATAAATATAGTAAGATTTGGCTCTTTGTCCAATCAGAAAGAATCAAGAAAGTCTTATATTTGCCTATTATGACTTTCTATTTTTCTTTATATCCAGTGAAAATAGATGTATGTTTACCTTAGTGTCATCTATGAGTAAATAATACCTAAAATCTAATGTTTACTGAACACCCACTTTAGACAGAGTTTTACAAGAACTATCTTACTTAAGTGAGAATGTTAGTCGCTCAGTCATGTCCGACTGTTTGCAACCCATGGACTGTAGCCCACCAGATTCCCTATGAAAGCTTAGAAGGTAGGTTCCATTTCTGTCACATTTACTTCACATATAATAAAACTGAGACTGAGCAGTGGTAGAGCTAAGGTTAGAAATCAGAATTTTCCAAACCCAGATGAAATTTGGATTACCACATATGTGTCAATCCAGGCAGATTATCAGTGAATCTGTTTGTCTCTATCAATTTATCTATCATCTATCTGTTATCTCTTTAATATCCATCTGTCATCGATTTTCAAAGAAATATGTACAAAATTATGAGTATATTTATTGTATATTAACAGATAAATGGTATGTGGTTTGGGTTTCTATACATGTGTTTTGTTTTCCATTTGACTGCAAAGGATCTTGTTACTGAATTTGCTTAGCTCTCTACAGTTAACTCATGTCACTCTTAAGATCAAATCTCATAGTTATTGGTTAGAGTTATTTTTGTTACAGGAGATGAAAGCACTTAAAATGGCTCAAGCAGAAAGAACAGTAGTAAAATATTGGCTTATGAAGCTAAAAAGTCCAGGGGTAACATGAGGGACAGCTTGATCCAGAAGCTCTACTGATCCCATCAGAACCATATCTCTCTTTATGTGGAGGTAACCTCATTGCCTTTAGTATCAGATTTTTAGGCTCTGAGGACAAATATAAAAGAAAACTTGCTTTTCCCCCCATCTAATTCTCCTCATATCCTAGAACTAATTCTATTGAATCTGAATTTGTCATATGGCCATCCTTAAGCTGTCCTGTTCTAGGGAAATATTATACTTTCCTTGTCCAAGTCTAGGTTATATATTTATTCCTGTAACTGGGGTCATGAACATTAGTAGCTATTCAAATGAAATTCAGTAAATTAGTATCATACAAAATGGGATGATATTATTTGACAAAAAAAAAAAAACTCAAAGTTATACTACAGTGTTCCCAAGTTCAAATATTTTGTGAGGAATATGGAATGCCTTAAGAAATTTGTGGCATTAAGGCAAAACCTGTTTTTTTTTTTTTGGCCAAGTACTAGGGTATGACTTTTATGAATTAGTTTTATAAATGATGGATAATGAAAATAAGATCTTCCATTATGATTGATGATTAAAAATAAATACTTGATGTTACTATAAAGAAGACTAAGACATTCTTAATTGAACTAAGAATCTAGTCTGTCCTCCAATACAGATTTTTCTGCTAAGGGTCTTATGATGTGGAGAAAACAAATGGTAGATGCCACAGCATTACATTTCCTAAATGATTTCATTACAATGTAACTGTCACATTAATGCACTTCACAAGTTCCCTGAGTCATTAATTCCAGGATTTTTGTTTTTCCCTGTCTGTATGTCTTCTCCTGGAATTTTGGTAATGTCTGAAATGTGGGGCTAGTAAGATTATCAATCCTCTTAACATAAGATTATTGGAAAAGGAGTTCAGATAGTCAGAAAATAAATATAATTCCCAACAACAGAAAAACTTTCGGAAACTGAAATCCTTCATGCCAACTCATGCCAGTGTTTTACTCACATCTTGCCTTATCCTCAGTGTCTGTAGGGGTGGAAAGACTTTTTCTGATCACTGACCTTAGAAAGGTGTTCATGATTTAAACTTGTTTATAGTAAACAACATTTCTAAGTGTCTGTTTGATTCTATCCTTTTCAGATGATTAAGATTTTTTTGGGTCATTTTATGACTGTCATTAATGGGAGAAATTTTAAAAAATTACTTTCTTTTAGCTTTATTAAATATAATGTTATATATTGTTTTTTAATATATATTTAATTTATTAAATATGTTATATCATTAAATATAACATTGTATAAATTTAAAGTATATAATTTAATTATTTTTATATTCAAACTGATGATTTAATATACATACTTATTGCAAGAACACTATTACAATAAGTTAGTTAACACATCCATCAGCTAATTACAATTTTGTGTGTGTGGTGAATGTTTAAGATCTACTCTCATCTCAGCTTTCAAGTATG
This sequence comes from Bos mutus, assembly GCF_027580195.1. Classification (NCBI taxonomy): domain Eukaryota; kingdom Metazoa; phylum Chordata; class Mammalia; order Artiodactyla; family Bovidae; genus Bos; species Bos mutus. Next base: position 4,810,301 of record NC_091622.1, on the reverse strand, counting down.
TGTAGACACACTTCAGAGATATGATGGGTTTGGTTCTAGATCCCTACATTAAAGCAAATATGTCAGTGAAGTGAATAATATGACTCTTTTGGTGCCCAAGTGATATAAAAGTTATGTTTGCACTAGATTGTAGCTTATTAAATGTACGATAGTATTAATGCCTAAAAAAACAAAATGCTAACCAGTATCTAAAAATATAGGATTGTTACAAATCTTAAATTTATAAAATAATGTAGTATCTATGAAGTTCACTAAGTGAAACCCCAAAATTGAAGTCTCCCTGTCATCGAGTATTGTTAACTAAAGTCACCATTGCTGTAAACTAGGTCCCCAGAATAAATTCATCATATAACTGCAAATTTGTACTTTGGGGCCAACATCCCCCATTTCCCTACCCTCACTCCTAGCCCTTGAAAACCACCATTTGACTTTGTTTCTATGAGTTCAATGTTCTTAGATTTGATATATGAGATCAAACAGTACTTATATTTCTTTAACTTATTTCATTAAGAATAATATATGCTAGGTCCATCTATATTGTCACAAATGACAGGATTTAATTTAATAGTTGAGTGTGTATATATTATATATGAATCACATTTCTAATATTATTATTAATATTACATATGTCACATTTTCTTTTTCCGTAAATCCATCAATGGACACTTAGATTGCCTCCATGTCTTGTCTATTTGGGGAATAATTCTGGAATTACCATGAGAGAATGGAGACATCTTTTCAAGATACTGATTTCATTTCTTTCAAAAATTTATCCAGAAAGATTGCTAGATCACATAATAATTCTACTTTTAATTTTATGATGAAAATTCATACTGTTCTCCATAGTGGTTGTACTGGTTGGTTTACATTCCCACCAACACCAACAATGCAGAAGGATTTCTTTTCATTCACATCCTTGCCAACACTTATATCAAGCAAGTCCAATGGGGTCATTTTCCCAAGAATATTATTTTTAAACTTAATCCTGTTTTTAATGTTTTTCCTTCGAGTTTTATTGACACAACTATGACAGAAAACTAGTCAATGTAATCACACTAGGACCACAGCCTTGTCTAACTCAATGAAACCAAGCCATGCCCGTGGGGCCACCCAAGACGGGTGGGTCATGGTGGAGAGGCCTGACAGAATGTGGTCCACTGGAGAAGGGAATGGCAAACCACTTCAGTATTCTTGCCTTGAGAACCCCATAAACAGTATGAAAAGGCAAAATGATAGGATACTGAAAGAGAAACTCCCCAGGTCACTAGGGGTCCAATATGCTACTGGAGATCAGTGGAGAAATAACTCCAGAAAGAATGAAGGGATGGAGCCAAAGCAAAAACAATACCCAGTTGTGGATGTGACTGGTGATAGAAGCAAGGTCCGATGCTGTAAAGAGCAATATTGCATAGGAACCTGGAATGTCAGGTCCATGAATCAAGGCAAATTGGAAGTGGTCAAACAAGAGACAGCAAGAGTGAATGTTGACATTCTAGGAATCAGCAAACTAAAATGGACTGCAATGGGTGAGTTTAACTCAGATGACGATTATATCTACTACTGCGGGCAGGAATCCCTCAGAAGAAATGGAGTAGCCATCGTGGTCAACAAAAGAGTTCGAAATGCAGTACTTGGATGCAATCTCAAAAACGACAGAATATTTTCTGTTCGTTTCCAAGGCAAACCATTCAATATCACAGTAATCCAAGTCTATGCCCCAATGAATAACACTGAAGAAGCTGAAGTTGAACAGTTCTATTAAGACCTCCAAGACATTTTAGAACTCACACCCAAAAAAGATGTCCTTTTCATTATAGGGGGCTGGAATGCAAAAGTAGGAAGCCAAGAAACACCTGGAGTAACAGACAAACTTGGCCTTGGAATATGGAATGAAGCAGGGCAAAGACTGATAGAGTTTTGCCAAGAAAATGCACTGGTCATAACAAACACCCTCTTCCAACAACACAAGAGGAGACTCTACACATGGACAACACCAGATGGTCAACACTGAAATCAGATTGATTATATTCTTTGCAGCCAAAGATGGAGAAGCTCTATACAGTCAACAAAAACAAGACAAGGAGCTGACTGTGGCTCAGATCATAAACTCCTTATTGCCAAATTCAGACTTAAATTGAAGAAAGTAGGGAAAACCACTAGACCATTCAGGTATGACCTAAATCAAATCCCTTATGATTATACAGTGGAAGTGGAAATAGATTTCAGGGACTAGATCTGATAAATAGAGTGCCTGATGAAGTGTGGACTGAGGTTTGTGACATTGTACAGGAGACAAGGATCAAGACCAACCCCATGGAAAAGAAATGCAAAAAAGCAAAATGGCTGTCTGGGGAGGCCTTATAAATACCTGTGAATAGAAGAGAAGCAAAAAGCAAAGGAGAAAAGGAAAGACATAAGCATCTGAATGCAGAGTTCCAAAGAATAGCAAGAAGAGATAAGAAAGCCTTTGTCAGCAATCAATGCAAAGAAGTAGAGAATGGAAAACAAGATAATGAGAAAGACTAGAGATCTCTTCAAGAAAATTAGAGACACCAAGGGAACACTTCATGCAAAGATGAGCTTGATAAAGGACAGAAATTGTGTGGACCTAACAGAAGCAGAAGATATTAAGAAGAGGTGGCAAGAATACACAGAAGAACTGCACAAAAAAAATCTTCATGACCCAGATAATAACGATGATGTGATCCCTCAGCTAGAGCCAGACATCCTGGAATGTGAAGTCAAGCGGGCCTTAGAAAGCATCACTACGAACAAAGCTAGTGGAGGTGATGGAATTCCAGTTGAGCTCTTTCAAATCCTGAAAGATGATGCTGTGTAAGTGCTGCACTCAATATGCCAGCAAATTTGGAAAACTCAGCAGTGGCCACAAGACTGGAAAGGGTCAGTTTTCATTCCATCCCAAAGAAAGGCAATGCCAAATAATGATCAAACTATCACACAATTGCACTCACCTCACACGCTAGTAAAATAATGCTCAAATTCTCGAAGCCAGGCTTCAGCAATATGTGAACCATGAATTTCCAGATGTTCAAGTTGGTTTTAGAAAAGGCAGAGGAACCAGAGATCAAATTGCCAACATCCGCTGGGTCATGGAAAAAGCAAGAGAGTTCCAAAAAAACATCTATTTCTGCTTTATTGACTATGCCAAAGCCTTTGACTGTGTAGATCACAATAAACTGTGGAAAATTTTGAAAGAAATGGGAATACCAGACCACCTGACCTGCCTCTTGAGAAACCTGTTTGCAGGTCAGGAAGCAACAGTTAGAACTGGACATGGAACAGCAGACTGGTTCCAAATAAGAAAAGGAGTATGTCAAGGTTGTATATTGTCACCCTGCTTATTTAACTTATATTCAGAATACATCATGAGAAACGCTGGGCTGGAAGAAACAGAAGCTGGAATCAAGATTGCCAGTAGAAATATCAATGTCCTCAGATATGCAGATGACACCACCCTTATGGCAGAAAGTGAAGAGGAAGTAAAAAGCCTCTTGATGAAGGTGAAAGAGGAGAGTGAAAGAGTTGGCTTAAAGCTCAACATTCAGAAAATGAAGATCATGGCATCTGGTCCCATCACTTCATGGGAAATAGATGGAGACACAGTGGAAACAGCATAAGACTTTATTTATTGGGGTTCCAAAATCACTGTAGATGGTGACTGCAGCCATGAAATTAAAAGACGCTTATTCCTTGGAAGAAAAGTTATGACCAAGTTAGATAGCATATTGAAAAGCAGAGACATTACTTTGCCAACAAAGGTCCGTCTAGTCAGGGCTATGGTTTTTCCAGTGGTCATGTATGGATGTGAGAGTTGGACTGTGAAGAAAGCTGAGCGCCGAAGAATTGATGCTTTTGAACTGTGGTGTTGGAGAAGACTCTTGAGAATCCCTTGGACTACAAGGAGATCCAACCAGTCCATTCTGAAGGAGATCAGCCCTGGGATTTCTTTGGAAGGAATGATGCTAAAGCTGAAACTCCAGTACTTTGGCCACCTCATGCGAAGAGTTGACTCTTTGGAAAAGACTCTGATGCTGGGAGGGATCAGGGGCAGTAGGAGAAGGGGATGACAGAGGATGAAAAGGCTGCATGGCATCACTGACTCGATGGACATGAGTCTCAGTGAACTCTGGGAGTTGATCATGGACAGGGAGGCCTGGCGTACTGTGATTCATGGGGTCGCTAAGAGTCGGACACGACTGAGTTACTGAACTGAACTGAACTAATTGACATACATACAGCACTGTATAAGTTTAAGATACATAGCATAAGTTTTGATTCACATATACCATGAATCAACTATTACAACTTTTGTGAACATTCATCATCTCATATGAAGTTTTCCACATGGCTCAGTGGTAAAGTATCCATCTGCAATGTAGGCGATCTGGGTTCATTCCCTGAGTCAGAAAGATCCCCTGGAAAATGAAACGGCAACCCACTACAGTATACTAGCTCAGGAAATCCCACGGACAAAGGAGGTTGGTGGGTGATTTTCCATAGGGTTTCAAAAGTGTCAGACACAACTTAGTAACCATACAACAACAACATCATCTCATATAGGTATAAAATTAAAAAGAAACTTTTTTCCTTGTAATGAGATATTCTCTTAACTTTCTTATATAATTTGTGTTGTATAAGAAACATGCAAATGCTGTATAATTAAATGTTAATTATTTACCATGTTGTGCATTATATTCCTGGTGCTTATTTATCATTTATTTTAACTGGAAGTTTATATCTTTTGACCCCTTCAACCAAATACTGCCCTTGCCCTCCATCTCTGGTAATCACAAATCTGATCACATTTTCTATCATTTTGTTTAAAAAAATCAGCAAACTATAAACATTGGAAAGGATGTGAAGGGGAACCTTCCTGCACTGTTGGTGAGGCTATAAATTGATACAGTGACTAGGGAAAATAGTATGAAATTTTCTTAAAAAAAAAAAACACAACTAGGAATAAAGCTGCCATATGACCCAGCAATCCCAACTGGGCATACACCCTGAAAAAAAAACATAATCCAAAAGAAATGTACCCCAGTGTTCATTGAGGCACTAATTATAATCACCAGAACATGAAAGCAACCTAGATGTCTTTTGGCAGATGAAAGAATGAAGAAGATGTGGTACATATATACAATGGAATATTACTCATCCATTAAAAGGAGTGAATCTGTGTCACTTGAACTGAGGTGGATGAACCTAGGTCCTATTATAGAGAGTGAAGTATGTCAGAAAGAGGAAAACAAATATTGCATGCTAATGCATATATATGGAATCTAGAAAAAAGGTACTGATGAACCTATTTGCAGGACGGGAATAAGAGACACAGAACTAGAAGACAGTCTTTGGACACAGTGGGGAAAAAGAGGGTGAGACAAATTGAGAGAGTAGAATTGACATATATACATTACCATGTATAAAGTAGTAGCTAGTGGGAAGCTGCTATATAAAACAGGGAGCCCAGCCTATTTTTGTGATGACCTAGATGGGTGGGATGGGGGTGACGGGAGAGAGTATATATACCCTTATGGCTGATTCATGCTGTTGTACAGCAGAAACCAACAAAATGTTGTACAGCAATTATCCTCTAATTAATTTTTAATTGATTTATAACACTGTTAGTTCCTGAACTGCACAACATAATGATTCAGTATTTCTATACATTTCAAACTGATTATCATGATAAGTTCATTTACAACATGTCACCATACAAAAGATATTATGTAGTTATTGACTATATTCCTCACATTGTATGTTTCATATCCAAGCTATTTTTATTGTTTTTTAAACATAATACTATAGCAAACTTAATAGAGTACAATATAGTGTAAGTATACCATTTATATGCACTGGAAACCCCCCAAAATTATGTGACTTGTTTCATTGGATATTCACTTTATTGTAGTTGTGTGGAACTAAACTATCTCCTAGGTATCCAGTGAGGCTAACTGTTCTGTTTTGTGGTAGATGCATTAGAATTTTTGCATATAAATGATATCATCTGTAAACAGAGACACTTCATCTTAGAGGAAAAAAATCCAACTTTTAACACTGAACAGGTGGTTAACTGTGAGATTTTCATATGTGGTCTTTATTATGTTAAGGTATATTCCTTCTATGCACAACTTTTAAGAGTTTTTATTATGAAAGAATGCTGAATTTTGTCAAAATGCTTTTTCTACATATATGGAAATTATCATATAAGTTATGTCTCTCATTTGTTAATGTGGTATATTACAGTGATTAATTTGCAGATGTTGAAGTATTCTTGAATTCCAGGGATTAATCCAACTTGACCATGGTGTATGATCCTTTTAATGTGCTATTAAGTCAGTTTGCTAGAATTTTGCTAAAATGTTTTACGTTTATATTCATTAGGGATACTTTCCTCTAGTTTCCTTTTTGCGTAGTATTCCTATCTGGCTTTGGTATCAGAGTGATGCTGCCTTTGGGAGAAGGGGTCATATAGGTAAAGGGGAACTGTTCCTCTTACCCTCTTCAATGCATCCAATTTTGGGTTTTTTTGTTTGTTTATCTAACAGTGTGCTGGAATATCTGTGCTGGACTCCTGGATTTGCACAAAGAATCTCTTGTCTTTGTTCATCAATGTTCTTTAATGGGAAGATGGTAGGAAACTCGGTTCTGCCATGCTGATGACATCACTCTTCATTACTAAAAGAGATTAAAGCTAAGGCCTGGAAAACTTTGAAAACCAGTTGACTAACTACAGGAGAGAAATGTATGTTACCAGAAGTTAAGCAATTAGTGGAAGCCTTGACTAGGATGCTCCCACCTGAGGCATAAGAGTACAGGAAATTTCCTTATTAAAAAAATGGATTATGTTTATATTTTCATGGGGCATAAATTTACCACCATTTCAAAAATGAATAAAATAACTTTTCAATGTCTGGTTGGCTTTAGTTCTCTTAGAGTCTTTTCTGTGTTGGTTACATTTCTAAGCACTTAGTACTACTATTAATAAAAGTAGTTGACTCTTATTGAATGTTCACCATGTACTATGTATTTTGCTAAGTGATTTTCAAGACTTTTTCACAGCCCAGACTCCTGAACAGAAACTCAAGCATGTGTATCAGCCTATTGGACATTTTAGCTTGGTTATTTTTAAGGCCTTTTATCATCTTTAACTCCAAACTTTTTCTTCTTCTGTGTTTTCTGGGTTAGTAAATTGCATCCTTATCCATTTAGCTCCTCAATCTTGGATCTAGACATTATATTTGGCTGTTGTTCTTTCTCTCCAACCAATAGCCTGGCAGGCTACAGTCCATGGGGTTGCAAAGAGTGGACACAGCTGAGTGACTAAGTATAGTACATCTTCAGACAAATTAAAAATGTGTTTCTGGCAAAAGATTTTGAATATTGACATTACTTGAAAGGAAAAAAAGTAATCTTAATAGAAAAATCAGAAATTTATCAAACTTCCTAAAACATCTCAGTGTTTATTAATGCTACTTTTAATTAGATAAGAAGGCACATTTAAGTTTTTGAATATTGTTGTTAAATAAAAATACTTGATTTTCTATATTTTCTAAACCATATTTCTTTCAGTTTTTATGTCAATAATAAAAACTAAGCATTGTATCTCAGATACTATGGTAGGTATTTCACAGGTATTATCTCTAATTCATATCATCATGAAAGTTAGGTGTTATCCCCCAGTTTTATAGATGAAAAAGTTGGATTTAGAATGGACGGGTAATATCATAAGCTCTCTGCCTGCACGTTGCTGCCAGCTCACAGTGTTCACTCTGTGTGACAGGGGATAGGCCTTCTTCCTCTTCATATTCATCCTGATAAGACAGTTCCAATGCTGACTATGCATCAGAATTGCATATATTGCTCCAAACTGCTTAAATTGGCTCTTGTGCAAACCTGAAGTGAAGCCCCAGCAACTCAATAGGAAATCTATATGTTTCAACAGGCTGCCCCACAGGGAAGATGCAGATCTCTAATTTGTGACAATCAGCGTAGCAGGGCTGCTTGAAGAAATGTGCAAGAGTTTCAATCATTGTAATTGACAGAAGAACTGAGATTTAGAGTAAAAATGGTTTTCTTTAGAAGCAGCCATTGCATTGGTCTGCAGCTAAATTTCCTTTTTTTTAGAGCCTGGTTAAGTTGCTAACTGGCCAAATAATATTATTTAGACAGAGTCCAGTATTCATAAAGCTATGGATAAAGTTTAAATAAAATCATTCTCATAGTAAAATCATTTTGATCCAATAAACTGAATTGAATAAATCAAATTTACTTAAGAAATCTTGGAAATAGCTAAGATGAATTGGGAAAATGCTACAACTGTAACTTGTGGTGGATACTCCTTGAAAATGTGGTCTATTTTAACCCTCAGAATCTTTGGTTTCCTTCCTTGAGGTTTCCTTCCCTTGAGAGGCTTTCATCAGTGCCAGCTATCCCCCTTTGAGGGCACAGGAATACCCTGGATGCCCAGAAAGAATGCTGCAGCTGAGTAGGACCTGGATTAGCATCAAAGGATATCCAATATGCACAAGTTTATAAGTTGTTGAAATGCATAAGAAAGACAGTGAGAAAAGTTAATAAATCATGTGGTAATTTAGTCAATGGAAAAGGAATATCTAAAAAACCAATGAACCACATTTGCCTCAAAAGTAAAGGAATAATATTTTCCCTTAGTTTTAATTTACTAGAAAATTTCCTTAAAAAAAAAAAAAAAATCCTTTTCCTTTCTAAACCAACCTTTCCACCCACCCTGCTGATTAGTCACCCTCCCCCACTTCCTTAATGCATCCTGGTCTGCTGAGATACTGCCTGATGGACTGACTTTCCACTTGATGTCTTCTCACTTCATGTGAATTTCAATGACTCACAGTGACTGCCTATTTTAACAGTTCAGCATGAAACTAGTTCTGTAGTTACAAATAGATTGACTTTCTCCATATCATGGAATGTGAATGATGAGAATATGGTGTTAATAAAGCCAAATGCGTTTAACTTAATCAGCATTAGAGAAATAAGAGTACTCTTAGGGATTATTATTTATTATTATTATTAAGCTCCCTTCTTTGATAGCGCCCATGGTAGAGTGGAGGACTGTAGACGAATGTCCACCGCCATCATTAGGTCGCTGGTTCATTTCTGGCCCGAAGGAGAGTGTCTTAATTTGACTTCCCTGGTGGCTCAGATGCTAAAGCATCTGCCTACAATGTGGGAGACCTGGGTTCAATCCCTGGGTCGGGAAGATCTCCTGGAGAAGGAAATGGCAACCCACTCCAGTATTCTTGCCTGGAAAATCCTATGGACAGAGGAACCTGGTAGGCTACAGTCCATGGGGTCGCAAAGAGTTGGACACTACTGAGTGACTTCACTTTCTTTTCTTTAGGGATTGTATCTCTGACACCAGGGATGGAGCATGTCATGCATATAAGGTGAAGCCAAGATTGTCTTTGTCTCCTGATATCCATTCTCCATTCATGTGAGTCAGAACAAATAAGTACAAAGAGAAAAAGCTTAGGACAGCATTTCCCAGCTTCCCTTGCAGCAAAGTGTGGACCTGTGCCCAAAGCTAGGGATGAAAGTGATAAGTTGGAAAGAGCCTGGGTACTTGAATCTTCAAAGCAGGAGAGCTGACCCCTTCACTGCTTGTGTCCAGATTTCTCTGTGAGAAAAAAATTAACTATTGTCTTGTTTAAGCCACTGTTACCTGTGGTCTTTGTTACTCAGGAGTGAACCAATTCCAACTGCTTTATAAGGCAAAAGCATAAATGTCCCAATGATTGTTAATAAAACTGTTATTTTATTTAGAACTTATGTATCTTTATTATTATGAATGATGAAATGTTAAGCACAATGCTTAATAAGTGAGCATTCAGGATTACATTTTGCATCAACTCTATTTAACAAAAAATTACTGTAGTCTGTCAGATTAAATTAAATGAGAACATATATAGGTTGGCTGATTAAGTACCAAGTACATAGTGAGTCCGTGTATGCTAAGTTGCTTCAGTCATGTCCAACTCATTGTGAAGCTATGGATCATAGCCCATGAGGCAAGAATACAGGAGTAGATTGGCATGCCCTCTTCCAGGTGATCGTCGCTATTCAAGAATTGAACATTCATCTCTTATATCTCCTGCATTGGCAGATGGGTTTTTTACCACTAGCTTCCACTGGGGAAGCCCACATAATGAGTGGTCAATAATAATTATACTCTTCTCCTTCTAAATATAAGTACTGTGTTTCCTTTGTAAAGCTCTTGCTGATTATTTTTATTATAAATATCATTATAAAGTAATAAAATAGGGACTTTTCATGGCCTGAAATCTGCCCTACTACAAAAAAAAAAAAAAAAGAAAGAAAATCAGATATTCTGGTTATACTCCTCTAGTATAATTTTGTCTAAACAAAGTTATTTCAAAGTAGTAATTTTCCCCACTATACTTACTATATGTTTGTAGTATAGTGAGTGCTGAGGAATTTATGATTTTTAACTGTGGTGTTGCAGAAGATTCTAGACAGTCCCTTGGGCTGTAGGGAGAACAAACCAGTCCATCCTAAAGGAAATCAGTCCTGAATATTCATTGGGAGGACTGATGCTGAAGCTGAAGCTCCAGTACTTTAGCCACCTGATGCAAAGAGCAGACTCATTGGAAAAGACCCTGAGCCTGGGAAAGATTGAAGGCAGGAGGAGGAGGGGATGACAGGGGGTAAGATGGTAGGATGGAATCACTGACTCAATGGACATGAGTTTGAGCAAGCTCTGGGAGCTGGTGATGCACAGGGGAGGCTGACGTGCTGCAGGCCATGGAGTCGTAAAGCATCAGACCTGACTGAGCCACTGAACTGAATTGATACTATATGTTTACACTAGTGGCCCTCACTTTACCATGGCTTTTGGTAGCCATACACTCATATGTTGATTGTCCCTTCCCATTATGACACTGGGCTTGGCCACCTGATTTACTTTGGCCAAAGAGACACTAGCAAACGTGGCAAGCAGAAGACTAATATATGAGCACATTGGAGCTTGATCTTTTGAAATGATGCTGCTCCAAATGAAGACACTTGGATTAGCTTCCTCAAGCATGAGAGAGCACATGGAGAAAGAACACAGCTAAGTCCAGTCACCAATAACCCCTCAGCCAGAAACAGCTTTTTATGTGAGTCTAGGTGGGATTATCAGAAGATCTAGAGTTATAAGAAATAATAAATTATCATAGTCTTCCATTAGTAAGTTTTGGGATACTTTGTTACTCAGCCATAGATGACAGATTTGTTCACACACAAACTTCTTATATGTTGTTATCATTGTTCAGTCACTCAGTTGTGTCCAACTGTTTGTGACCCCATGAACTATAGCACATCACACTACCCTGTCCTTTACTATCTCCCAGATTTTGCCAAAACTCATGTCCATTGAGTAGATGATGCCATTCAACTATCTGATATTCTGTCACCCCCTTCTCCTCTTACCCTCAATCCTTTCCAGTATCAGGGTCGTTTCAAATGAGTCAGCTCTTTACATCAGGTGGCCAAAGTATTGGAACTTCAGAATCAGGATCAATCCTTCTAATGAATATTAGTGTTGATTTCCTTTAGGTTTGACTGGTTTGATGTCCTTGCTGTCCAAGGGACTCTCAAGAGTCCTCCAGCCCCACAATTCAAAAGAATCAATTCTTTGGCACTCAGCTTTCTTTATGGTCCAACTCTCACATCCATACGTGACTATTGGAAAAACCATGGCTTTGACTCTACAGACCTCTGTCAGCACAGTAATGTCTCTACTTTTTAATATGCTGTCTAGGTTTGTCATAGCTTTTCTTCGAAAGACCAAATGTCTTTCAATTTCAAGGCTGCAGTCACTGTCCACAGTGATTTCGGAGCCCAAGAAAAATAAAGTCTATCACTGTTTCTGTATTTTCCCATCTCTTTACCATGAAATGATGGAACCAGATGCCATGATCTTAGTTTTGTGAATGTTGAGTTTTAACCCAGCTTTTTCACTCTACTCTTTCATTCTCTCAAGAAGTGCTTTAGTTCCTCTTCGCTTTCTGCCATTAGAGTAGTATCATCTTGCATATCTAAGGTTGTTGATATTTCTTCCAGAAATTTTGATTCCATCTTGTGAGTCATCCACCCCACTATTTCACATGATGTGCTCTGCATGTAAGTTAAGTAAGCAAGGTGACAATGCTTTTTTCCCAATAGGAACCAGTCTTTGTTCCATGTCTGATTCTAACCATTGCTTCTTTTTTTTTTTTTAATTTTATTTTTAAACTTTACAATATTGTATTGGTTTTGCCAAATATCGAAATGAATCCACCACAGGTATAAATGTGTTCCCCATCCTGAACCCTCCTCCCTCTTCCCTCCCCATACCATCCCTCTGGGCCGTCCCAGTGCACCAGCCCCAAGCATCCAGTATCGTGCATCGAACCTGGACTGGCAACTCGTTTCATATATGATATTATATGTATTTCAATGCCATTGTCCCAAATCATCCCACCCTCTCCTCTCCCACAGAGTCCAAAAGACTATTCTATACATCAGTGTCTTTTTTGCTATCTCTCATACAGGGTTATTGTTACCATCTTTCTAAATTCCATATATATGCGTTAGTATACTGTATTGGTGTTTTTCTTTCTGGCTTACTTCACTCTGTATAATAGGCTCCAGTTTCATCCATCTCATTAGAATTGATTCAAATGTATTCTTTTTAATGGCTGAGTAATACTCCATGTGTATATGTACCATTGCTTTCTTATCCATTCATTTGCTGATGGACATCTAGGTTGCTTCGATGTCCTGGCTATTATAAACAGTGCTGCGATGAACATTGGGGTACATGTGTCTCTTTCAATTCTGGTTTCCTCATTGTGTATGCCCAGCAGTGGGATTGCTGGATCATAAGGCAGTTCAATTTCCAGTTTTTTAAGGAATCTCCACACTGTTCTCCATAGTGGCTGTACTAGTTTGCATTCCCACCAACAGTGTCAGAGGGTTCCCTTTTCTCCACACCCTCTCCAGCATTTATTGCTTGTAGACTTTTGGATCGCAGCCATTCTGACTGGCGTGAAATGGTATCTAATAGTGGTTTTGATTTGCATTTCTCTGATAATGAGTGATGTTGAGCATCTTTTCATGTGTTTGATAGCCATCTGTATGTCTTCTTTGGAGAAATGTCTATTTAGTTCTTTGGCCCATTTTTTGATTGGGTCATTTATTTTTCTGGAATTGAGCTGTAGGAGTTGCTTGTATATTTTTGAGATTAGTTGTTTGTAGTTGCTTCATTTGCTATTATTTTCTCCCATTCTGAAGGCTGCCTTTTCACCTTGCTAATAGTTTCCTTTGTTGTGCAGAAGCTTTTAAGTTTACTTAGATCCCATTTGTTTATTTTTGCTTTTATTTCCAATATTCTGGGAGGTGGGTCATAGAGGATCCTGCTGTGATGTATGTCGGAGAGTGTTTTGCCTACGTTCTCCTCTAGGAGTTTTATAGTTTCTGGTCTTACATTGAGATCTTTAATCCATTTTGAGTTTATTTTTGTGTATGGTGTTAGAAAGTGGTCTAGTTTCATTCTTTTACAAGTGGTTGACCAGTTTTCCCAGCACCACTTGTTAAAGACCATTGTATATTCTTTCCTTTTTTGTCAAAAATAAAGTGTCCATAGGTGCATGGATTTACCTCTGGGCTTTCTATTTTGTTCCATTGATCTATATTTCTGTCTTTGTGCCAGTACCATACTGTCTTGATGACTGTGGCTTTGTAGTAGAGCCTGAAATCAGGTAGGTTGATTATTCCAGTTCCATTCGTCTTTCTCAAGATTGCTTTGACTATCTGAGGTTTTTTGTATTTCCATACAAATTGTGAAATTATTTGTTCTAGCTCTGTGAAGACTACCGTTGGTAGCTTGATAGGGATTGCATTGAATGTATAAATTGCTTTGGGTAGTATACTCATTTTCACTATATTGATTCTTCCAATCCATGAACATGGTATATTTCTCCATCTATTAGGGTCCTCTTTGATTTCTTTCACCAGTGTTTTATAGTTTTCTATATATAGGTCTTTAGTTTCTTTAGGTAGATATATTCCTAAGTATTAACTATTACTTCTTGAAATGCATAGAAGTTTCTCAGGAGGCAGGTAAGGTAATCTGGTATTCCCATCTTGTTAAGAATTTTCCACAGTTTATTGTGATCCACACAGTTAAAGGCTTTAGCATAGACAATGAAGTAGAAGTAGATGCTTTCCTGGAATTCTCTTGCTTTTTCTATGATCCAACGGATCATAGAAAAAGCAATTTGATCTTTTCTTCCTCTGCCTTTTCTAAATCCAGCTTGTACATCTGGAAATTTTCCAGTTCATGAACTGTTGAAGCCTAACTTGAAGGATTTTGAGCATTATCTTGCTAGCATGTGAAGTGAGTGCAATTGTGTGGTAGTTTTAACATTCTTTGGCATTGTGCTTCTTTGGAATAGGAATGAAAACTGACCTTTTTCCAGTCCTGAGGCCACTGCTGAATTTACTAAATTTGCTGGTATATTGAGTGCAGCACTTTCACTGCATCATCTTTTAGGATTTGAAACAGATCAGCTGGATTCCATCACCTCCTCTAGTTTTGTTCATAGCAATGCTTCCTAAGGCCCACTTGACTTCACACTCCAGGATGTCTGGCTCTAGGTGAGTGATCACACCATCTTGGTTATCCAGGTCATTAAGACATTTTGAATAGTTTTTTCTGTGTATTCTTGCCATCTCTTCTTGATACCTTCTGCTCCTGTTAGGTGCATACCATTTTTGTCCTTTATTGTGCTCATCTTAATGAAATGTTCCCCTGGTAGCCCTAATTTTCTTGAAGAGATTTCTTATCTTTTCCATTCTATTGTTTTTCTCTATTTCTTTGCATTGATCACTTAGGAATACTTTCTTATCTCTCCTCGATATTCTTTGGAACTTTGCATTCAGATGAGTATATTTTCCCTTTTCTCCTTTGCCTTTTGCATCTCTTCTTTTCTCATCTATTTGTAAGGCCTCCTTAGGCAACCATTTTGCCTTGTATTTTCCCACCTCCTAGAGAATGGTTTTGGTTACTACCTCCTGTACAATATTACAAACCTCTGTCCATAGTTCTTCAGGAACTCTGTTTATTAGACCTAATCTCTTGAATATATTTGTAACTTCCATTGTATAATTGTAAGGGATTTGATTTAAGGGAACATTTCATGCAAACATGGGTTCAATAAAGGACAGAAATGATATGGACCTAACAGAAGCAGAAGTTATTAAGAAGAGATGGCAACAATACACAGAAGAATTGTACAAAAAAGAGCTTCATGACCCAGATAATCACGATGGTGTGACCACTCACCTAGAGCCAGACATCCTGGAATGTGAAGTCAAGTGGGCCTTAGAAAGCATCACTACGAACAAATCTAGTGGAGGTGATAGAATTCCAGTTGAGCTATTCCAATTCCTGAAAGATGATGCTGTGAAAGTGATGCAGTCAATATGCCAGCAAATTTGGAAAACTCAGCAGTGGCCACAGGACTGGAAAAGGTCAGTTTGCATTCCAATCCCAAAGAAAGGCAATGCCAAAGAATGCTCAAACTATTGCACAATTGCACTCATCTCACATGCTAGTAAAGTAATGCTCAAAATTCTCCAAGCCAGGCTTCAGCAATTCATGAACCATGAACTTCCTGATGTTCAAGCTGGTTTTAGGAAAGGCAGAGGAACCAGAGATCAAATTTCCAACATCTGCTGGATCATGGAAAAAACAAGAGAGTTCCAGAAAAACATCCATTTCTGCTTTATTGACTATGCCAAAGCCTTGACTGTGTGGATCACAATAAACTGGAAAATTCTGAAAGAGATGGGAATACCAGACCACCTGACCTGCCTCTTGAGAAACCTGTATGCAGGTCAGGAAGCAACAGTTAGAACTGGACATGGAACAACAGACTGGTTTCAAATAGGAAAAGGAGTTCCTCAAGACTATATATTGTCACCCTGTTTATTTAACTTATATGCAGAGTACATAATGAGAAACGCTGGATTGGAGGAAACACAAGCTGGAATCAAGATTGCCAGGAGAAATATCAATAATGTCAGATATGCAGATGACACCACCCTTATGGCAGAAAGTGAAGAGGAACTAAAAAGCCTCTTGATGAAAGTGAAAGTGGAGAGTGAAAAAGTTGGCTTAAAGCTCAACATTCAGAAAACGAAGATCATGGCATCTGGTCCCATCACTTCATGGGAAATAGATGGGGAAACAGTGGAAACAGTGTCAGACTTTATTTTTCTGGGCTCCAAAATCACTGCAGATGGTGACTGCAGCCATGAAATTAGAAGATGCTTACTCCTTGGAAGGAAAGTTATGACCAACCTAGATAGCATATTAAAAAGCAGAGATATTACTTTGCCAACAAAGTTTCATCTAGTCAAGGCTATGGTTTTACCTGTGGTCATGTATGGATGTGAGAGTTGGACTGTGAAGAAAGCTGAGCACCGAAGAATTGATGCTTTTGCACTGTGGTGTTGGAGAAGACTCTTGAGAGTCCCTTGGGCTGCAAGGAGATCCAACCAGTCCATTCTGAAGGAGATCAGCCCTGGGATTTCTTTGGAAGGAATGATGCTAAAGCTGAAACTCCAGTACTTTGGCCACCTCATGGGAAGAGTTAACTCACTGGAAAAGACTCTCATGGTGGGAGGGATTGGGGGCAAGAGGAGAAGGGGATGACAGAGGATGAGATGGCTGAATGGCATCACTGACTCGATGGACGTGAGTCTCAGTGAACTCTGGGAGTTGGTAATGGACAGAGAGGCCTGGCATGCTTCGATTCATGGATTCGCAAAGAGTCGGACACAACTGAGCAACTGATCTGATCTGATCTGATCTGATTTAGATCATACCTGGACAGCCTTGCAGTTCTCCCTACTTTCTTCAATTTAAGCCTGAATTTTGCAGTTAGAAGCTCATGATGTGAGCCTTAGTCAGTTCCCAGTCTTGTTTTTGCTAATTGTATAGGAGCTTCTCCATCCTTGGCTACACAAAATATAATCAATCTAAGTTGGTATTTACCATATTCTTATGTGTGTATGATGTCTGTATATACATACATATATATATATATATATATATATATACACACATATATTTATAGTAAGTGAAAGCAAAGCAAGGTAAGCTTTACTTTCCTCCTTGTATGATGACATAAACATAGAAAAAAATTGCTCAATATTTTGCTGATAGAAGAAATTAGGGAAAAATTAAATTATTAAATCTGTGCACTGTGTAAGCTTTGACCAGTGATTATGCTTTTGTAAGTGGCCTTAGGAGCCTATCCATATGATATGACATCTTAAATGATAGAAAAATGTATTATAATAAATTTTAAGTACTTTATATTTCAATTTCAGGAACTTCAGTGAAAGTTAAACTCAAAGTGGGAGGGAGAGAAAAAGAGAGGAAAAGACTGAGATTGTCATTCTTGTTAAATTTTTAAGAAGCAAAGAAATGAGCAGCCAATTGTACAACTCATCAGACTATTTCCTGTTTTCAAAGAGTCCACTTTGGGTTGAAGAGAAGCAGATTTTTTCACCACAAAATATGCCTCTTTGGCATGTTGATTATTTTACCTGATTATTTTTAAGAAACAGCACACAGGCAAAACTCTGAAAACTGAGTAGAAAGAATCCTTTTGAAAGAGATATTTGCATTTATAAACAAAATCTCCATTTGTAGTCTATCTCCTCCCTTTGAATCAGGAAGAGAAGATGACTCTAAAAATGTTTGATTAATGAAGAATACAGTGATAATTTGCATAACAACTTCACCCTTGTTTATTGTGTTTTTCCAGGTCACCTGCTATACTAGCTTCCTCCTTCACACTGTCTCTCAACATCTTTTTTAATTTGTAAAATGTTATTTATTTTAATTGAAGGATAATTGCTTTACATAATTTTGCAGTTTTCTGTCAAAACTCAACATGAATCAGCCATAGCTATACATATATCCTTTCCCTTTTGAACCTCCCTCTTAACTCCCTCCCCATCCTAACCCTCCAGGCTGACACAAAGCCCATGATTCAGTTTCCTGAGACATATAGCAAATTCCCATTGGCTGTCTATTTTCCATATGGTACTGGAATGGGTGAATTTAATTCAGATGACCATTATACCTAGTACTGTGGGGAGGAATCCCTTAAAAGAAATAGAATAGCCATCATGGTCAACAAAAAAGAGTCCGGAATGCAGTACTTGGATGCAATCTCAAAAATGATGGAATGATCTTTGTTCGTTTCCAAAGCAAACTATTCAATATCACAGTAATTCAAGTCTATGCCCCAACCAGTAACACTGAAGAAGCTGAAGTTGAAAGGTTCTATGAAGACCTACAAGACCTTTTAGAACTAACACCCAAAAAAGATGTCCTTTTCATTTTAGGGGACTGGAATGCAAAAGTAGGAAGTCAAGAAACACCTGGAGTAACAGGCAAATTTGGCCTTAGAATATGGAATTAAGCAGGGCAAAGGCTAATAGAGTTTTGCCAAAAGAATGCACTGGTCATAGCAAATACCCTCTTCCAACAGCACAAGAGAAGACTACACATGGACATCACCAGATGGTCAACACCGAAATCAGATTGATTATACTCTTTGCAGCCAAAGAAAGAGAAGCTCTATACAGTCAGCAAAAAAAAGACAAGGAGCTGACTGTGGCTCAGATCTTGAACTCCTTATTGCCAAATTCAGACTTAAATTGAAGAAAGTAGGGAAAACCACTAGATCATACAGGTATGACCTAAATCAAATCCCTTATGATTATACAATGGAAGTGATAAATAGATTTCAGGGCCTAGACCTGATAGATAAAGTGCCTGATGAACTATGGATGGAGGTTCATGACATTGTACAGGAGACAGACATCAAGACCATCCCCATGGAAAAGAAATGCAAAAAAGCAAAGTGGCTGTCTGGGCAGGCCTTACAAATAGCTGTGAAAAGAAGAGAAGGAAAACGCAAAAGAGAAAAGGAAAGACATAAACATCTGAATGCAGAGTTCCAAAGAATAGTAAGGAGAGATAAGAAAGCCTTCCTCAGCGATCAGTGCAAAGAAATAGAGGAAAACAACAAAATGGGAAAGACTAGAGATCTCTTCAAGAAAATTAGAGATACCAAGGGAACATTTCATGAAAAGATGGGCTCGATAAAGGACAGAAATGGTATGGACCTAACAGAAGCAGAAGATATTAGGAGGAGGTGGCAAGAATACACAGAAGAATTGTACAAAGAAGATCTTCACGACCTAGATAATCACCATGGTGTAACCACTGACCCAGAGCCAGACATCCTGGAATGTGAAGTCAACTGGACCTTAGAAAGCATCACTACAAACAAAGCTAGTGGAGGTGATGGAATTCCAGTTGAGCTCTTTCAAATCCTGAAAGATGATGCTGTGAAAGTGCTGCATTCAATATGCCAGCAAATTTGGAAAAGTCAGCAGTGGCCACAGGACTGGAAACACCAGTTTTCATTTCAATTCCAAAGAAAGGTAATGCCAAAGAATGCTCAAACTACCACACAATTGCACTCATCTCACACGCTAGTAAAGTAATGCTCAAAATTCTCCAAGCCTGGCTTCAGCAATACATGAATCATGAACTTCCAGATGTTCAAGCTGGTTTTAGAAAAGGCAGATGAACCAGAGATCAATTTGCCAACATCCCCTGGATCATTGGAAAAAACAAGAGAGTTCCAGAAAAACATCTATTTCTGCTTTATTGACTATGTCAAAGCCTTTGACTGTGTGGATCACAATAAACTGTGGAAAATTCTGAAAGAGATGGGAATACCAGACCACCTGACCTGCCTCTTGAGAAACCTATATGCAGGTCAGGAAGCAACAGTTAGAACTGGACATGGAACAACAGACTGGTTTCAAATAGGAAAAGGAGTATGTCAAGGCTGCATATTGTCACCCGGCTTTAACTTATATGCAGAGTATATCATGAGAAACGCTGGGCTGAAAGAAGCACAAGCTGGAATCAAGATTGCCAGGAGAAATATCAATAACATCAGATATGCAGATGACACCACCCTTTTGGCAGAAAGTGAAGAGGAACTCAAAAGCCTCTTGATGAAAGTGAAAGTGGAGAGTGAAAAAGTTGGCTTAAAGCTCAACATTCAGAAAACTAAGATCATGGCATCTGGTCCCACCACTTCATGGCAAATAGATGGGCAAACAGTGTCAGACTTTATTTTGGGGGGCTCCAAAATCACTGCAGATGGTGACTGCAGCCATGAAATTAAAAGATGCTTACTCCTTGAAAGGAAAGTTATGACCAACCTAGATAGCATATTCAAAAGCAGAGATATTATTTTGCCAACAAAGGTCCATCTAATAAAGGCTATGGTTTCTCCAGTGGTCATGAATGGATGTGATATTTGGACTGTGCTGAGTGCCGAAGAATTGATGCTTTTGAACTATGGTGTTGGAGAAGACTCTTGAGAGTCCCTTGGACTGCAAGGTGATCCAACCAGTCCATTCTAAAGATCAGTCCTAGGTGCTCTTTGGAAAGACTGATGGTAAAGTTGAAACTCCAATACTTTGGCCACCTCATGCAAACAGTTGACTCATTGGAAAAGACTCTGATGCTGGGAGGGATTGGGGGCAGGAGAAGAAGGTATGAGAGAACATGAGGTGGCTGGATGGTATCACCGACTTGGTGGACATGAGTTTGTTGCAACTCATGGGGTCGCAAAAAGTCGGACACTACTGAGTGACTGAACTGAACTGAATGTTAAGTTTCCATGTTACTCTTTCCATACACTTCACACCCTTCTCGCCTTTCCCCATGTCCATAAGTCTATTCTCTATATCTCTTTCTCCAAAGTTGCCCTTTAAATAAATTCTTCAGTAACATTTTTTCTAGATTCCCTATATATGTGTTCAGTTCTGTTCAGTCCCTCAGTCATGTCCGAATCTTTGTGACCGCATGAACCGTAACACGCCAGGCCTCCCTGTCCATCATCAACTGCCGGATTCCACCCAAACCCATGTCCATTGAGTCAGTGATGTCATACAACCATCTCATCCTCTGTTGCCTCCTTCTCCTCCTGCTCTCAATCTTTCCCAGCATCAGCATCTTTTCAAATGAGTCAGCTCTTCGCACCAGGTGGACAAAGTATTGGAGTTTCAGCTTCAACGTCAGTCCTTTCAATGAAAACACAAGGCTAATCTCCTTTAGGACGGACTGGTTGGATTCCTTTGCAGTCCAAGGGACTCTCAAGAGTCTTCTCTGACACCAAAGTTCAAAAGCATCAATTCTTCAGCACTCAGCTTTCCTTAAAGTTCAACTCTCACATCCATACATGACCACTGGAAAAACCATGGCCTTGACTAGATGGACCTTTGTTGGCAAAGTTATGTCTCTGCTTTTTAATATGCTGTCTAGGTTGGTCATAACTTTCCTTCTAGAGAGTAAGCATGTGTTTTAATTTCATGGCTGTAGTCACCATCTGCAGTGATTTTGGAGCCCAAAAAAGTAAAGTCAGCCACTGCTTTCAGTTGCCATGAACTGATGGGATTGGATGTCATGATCTTAGTCTTCTAAATGTTGAGCTTTAAGCGAACTTTTTCACTGTCCTCTTTCACTTTCATCAATAGGCCCTTTAGTTCTTCTTCACTTTCTGCCATAAGAGTGGTGTCATCTGCATCTGAGGTTATTGATATTTCTCCCGGCAATCTTGATTCCAGCTTGTGCTTCATCCAGCCCAGCACTTCTCATGATGTACTCTGCATATAAGTTAAATAATCAGGGTGACAATATACAGCCTTGAAGTATTCCTTTTCCTATTTGGAACCAGTCTTTTGTTCCATGTCCAGTTCTAAGTGTTGCTTCCTAGTCTTCATACAGATTTCTCAAGGGGCAGGTGAGGTGGTCTGGTATTCCCATCTCTTTCAGAATTTTCCACAGTTTATTGTGATCCACACAAAGGCTTTGGCATATATGTGCTAGAATACAATATTTATATTTCTCTTTCTAACTTACTTCACTCTGTAAAATAGGTTTTAAGTTCCTCCACCTCATTAGAACTGACTCAAATGCAGTCCTTTTTATGGCTGAGTAGTTTTCCATCATATGTATGTACCACAACTTCTTCATCCATTTTACTGTCAATGGACATCTAGGTTGCTTCCATGTTCTAGCTATTGAAAATAGTGCTGCAATGAACAATGGGATACATGTGTCTTTTTCACTTTTGGTTTCCTCAGGGTGTATGCCTAGGAGTTGGATTGCTGAGTCATAGGGTGGTTTTATTTCTCATTTTCTAAGGAATCCCCATAGTGTCTTCCATTGTGGCTGTATCAGTTTACATTCCTACCAACAGTTGAAGAACATTCCCTTTTATCTACACCCTCTCCAGCATTTGTTGTTTGTATACTTTTTGATGAGGGCCATTCTCACTGGTTTGAGATGATATCTCATTGTAGTTTTGATTTTCATTTCTCTAATAATGAGTGACGCTGAGCATCTTTTTTGTGTTTGTTAGTCATCTGTATGTATTCATTAGAGAAATCTCTGTTTAGGTCTTTTTCCCACTTTTTGATTGTTTTTTTTTTTTTTTCCCCTGGTATTGAGTTGTATGAGCTGCTTGTATATTTTGGAAATTAATCCTTTGTCAGTTGTTTCATTGCTATTATTTTCTCCCATTCTATGGGTTGTCTTTTCAACTTGTTTAAACTTTTGCTTTTTGCACAAAAGCTTTGAAGTTTAATCAGGTCCCACTTGTTTATTTTGTTTTTATTTCTGTTCCTGTGTGAGGTGGGTCATAGAGGATTTTGCTTTGATTTATGTAATTGAGTGTTCTGCCAATGTTTTCCTCTAAGAGTTGTATAGTTTCTGGTCTTACATTGAGGTCTTTAATCCATTTTGAGTTTATCTTTGTGTATGGTTTAGGAAGTGTTCTAATTTCATTCTTTTACATGTACCTGTCCAGTTTTCCCCACACCATTTACTGAAAAGGCTATCTTTGCCCCATTATATATTCTGGCCTCCTTTGTCAAAAATAATGTACCCATAGGTGCATGGGTTTATTTCTGGGCTTTATATCCTGTTCCATTGGTCTATATTTCTATTTTTGTGCCAGTACCATAGTGTCCTGATGACTGTAGTTTTGTAGTATAATCTGAAGTCAGGAAGGTTGATTCCCCCAGATCCATTCATCTTTCTCAAGACTGCTTTGGCCCTTCAGGGTCTTTTGTGTTTTCATATGAATTGAGAAATCCTGCGACCCAAGCAGCTGCACTACCTCCACACCTTGGCCTCACAGGGGCAAAGCCATGTCCTCCAGGGCTGTCTCAGGAGCAAACCCCAGTGGATAATCCACATGTAGAAGTGGAAATAAAACCACAATTGAAATCCAGCCACAGTATGTCTAAAGAAAAAGACCCAAAACTTTCCCACCAGCTGAACAAGCTGCAGATTAAATCCACAAGATCAACTAGGCAGACTGCCTATGGAATATATAAAAGGTCACTTAGAGCTTCCCACTAAAGAAAATGCACTAGTTGTGATAGCTGTGGACATTGGAGGCAAGAACACACAGGAATAGAACCAGATTAGAATATGACCAACCCTCATAGCAGGTCCAAAGATGAGCATAGTGTTGAGGTGGGGTGGGGAATGCTAGGGAGCTGAGGTAGACTGTGACTCCAAGCAGGGGAAAGGACTCTGACAGCAGTGACTCAAGAAAAACATTTATTATTCTTTTGTTTTGACTTGTTCTATAGATTTTTTCGGCTTTCCCCACCACTCCTTCTGTTGTAGTTGTCAATTTTAATGGCTCTATAAAATCTAATTAAGCTTTTGATTTCTTTTCTCTTTTTATAATTTTAATTTTTAAGACTATTATTATTACTTATACATTTATTTTTGGCATTGCCTTTCTTTGGGATTGGAATGAAAACTGACCTTTTCCAGTCCTGTGGCCACTGCTGAGTTTTCCAAATTTGATGGCATATTGAGTGCAACACTTTCACAGCATCATCTTTCAGGATTTGGAATAGCTCAACTGGAATTCTATCACTTCCACTAGCTTTGTTCGTAGTGATGCTTTCTAAGGCCCACTTGACTTCATATTCCAGGATGTCTGACTCTAGGTCAGTGATCACACCATCATGATTATCTGGGTCGTGAAGATCTTTTTTGTACAGTTCTTCTGTGTATTCTTGCCACCTCTTCTTCATATCTTCTGCTTCTGTGAGGTCCATACCATTTCTGTCCTTGATCGAGCCCATCGTTACATGAAATGTTCCTTTGGTATCTCTGATTTTCTTGAAGATATCTCTAGTCTTTCCCATTCTGTTGTTTTCCTCTATTTCTTTGCATTGATCACTGAAGAAGGCTTTCTTATCTCTTCTTGCTATTCTTTGGAACTCTGCATTCAGATGTTTATATCTTTCCTTTTCTCCTTTGCTTTTCACTTCTCTTCTTTTCACAGCTATTTGTAAGGCCTCCCCAGACAGCCATTTTGCTTTTTTGCATTTCTTTTCCATGAGAATGGTCTTGATCTCTGTCTCCTGTACAATGTCACAAACCTCATTCCATAGTTCATCAGGCACTCTATCTATCAGATCTAGGCCCTTAAATCTATTTCTCACTTCCACTGTATAATCATAAGGGATTTGATTTAGGTCATACCTGAATGGTGTAGTGGTTTTCTCTACTTTCTTCAATTTAAGTCTGAATTTGGCAGTAAGGAGTTCGTGATTTGAGCCATAGTCAGCTCCTGGTCTTGTTTTTGCTGACTGTATAGAGCTTCTCCATCTTTGGCTGCAAAGAATATAATCAATCTGATTTCGGTGTTGACCATCTGGTGATGTCCATTTATAGAGTCTTCTCTTGTGTTGTTGGAAGAAGGTGTTTGTTATGACCAGTGCATTTTCTTGGCAAAACTCTATCAGTCTTTGCCCTGCTTCATTCCGTATTCCAAGTCCAAATTTGCCTGTTACTCCAGGTGTTTCTTGACTTCCTCCTTTTGCATTCCAGTCCCCTAAAATGAAAAGGACATCTTTTTTGGGTGTGAGTTCTAAAACGTCTTGTAGGTCTTCATAGAACTGTTTAATTTCAGCTTCTTCAGCGTTACTGGTTTGGGCATAGACTTGGATTACTGTGATATTGAATGGTTTGCCTTGGAAATGAACAGAGATCATTCTGTCGTTTTTGAGATTGCATCCAAGTACTGCATTTCGGACTCTTTTGTTGACCATGATGGCTACTCCATTTCTTCTGAGGGATTCCTGCCCGCAGTAGTAGCTATAATGGTCATCTGAGTTAAATTCACCCATTCCAGTCCATTTCAGTTCGCTGATTCCTAGAATGTCGACATTCAGTCTTGCCATCTCTTGTTTGACCACTTCCAATTTGCCTTGATTCATGGACCTGACATTTCAGGTTCCTATGCAATATTGCTCTTTACAGCATTGGACCTTGCTTCTATCATCAGTCATATCCACAGCTGGGTATTGTTTTTGCTTTGGCTCCGTGCCTTCATTCTTTCTGGAGTTATTTCTCCACTGATCTCCAGTAACATATTGAGCACCTACTGACCTGGGGAGTTTCTCTTTCAGTATCCTATCATTTTGCCTTGTCATACTGTTCATGGGGTTCACAAGGCAAGAATACTGAAGTGGTTTGCCATTCCCTTCTCCACTGGACCACATTCTGTCAGTTGACTCATTGGAAAACACTCTGATGCTGGGAGGCATTGGGGGCAAGAGGAGAAGGGGATGACAGAGGATGAGATGGCTGGATGGCATCACTGACTTGATGGACATGAGTCTGAGTGAACTCTGGGTGTTGGTGATGGACAGGGAGTCCTGGCATGCTGCAATTCATGGGGTCGCAAAGAGTCAGATGCGACTGATCTGATCTGATACATTTATTCCTTTATTTTCTTTTTCTACTGTTCTTTTCCCTTTGCAGTTAATCTTTAACATATATAAATCTTCTTTATCTACCTCTATTTAACTTTGCATATCTGTTCTTTTTTTTTTCTCTCCTTTCTTCTACATATATTTGTTAGTTTTATTTTCATTGCTTTATTCCCCATTGGCACCTTGCTTTAGTTGTGTTTTCTATTTTGTGCTTTAGTTAGTTTTGTGCTTAACTAGTAAATATGATTTTTTATTTCCTTTGTTCATGTGTAAATCTACTGTACTTTATTTTTGTTGGACTGTTTTGAATTTGCTCATGGGTATATATGTATATGTGTGTATTCCATTATTTTAATTATTATTTACCTGATTTTGTAACTGCCGTTTGTTTGGGGCTCATCTTTAGTTTCTCATTTTTGGATATTTGTTTTAATCTCACTTAATGACATAATAAACCACTTGTGGAATCTTTGTTCCTGACCAGAGATAAAGCCCTGAATCTTTGGAGTAGGAGCAGACTCCAAGACCCTAGACTGTTAGAGCACTAACCCTAGGGAGTACAAAATAGTGAGAACTCACACAAACAAAACCACTTGAATACAAGACCCAACATCTTTTTATTTTTCATTTATTATTTTTTAATTTGACTATAATTACTTTGTCCACAACGGTCCATCTAGTCAAGGCTATGGGTTTTCCAGTGGTAATGTATGGATGTGAAAGTTGGACTATAAAGAAAGCTGAGTGCTGAAGAATTGACGCTTTTGAACTGTGGTATTGGAGAAGACTCTTGAGAGTCCCTTGGACTGTAAGGAGACCCAAACAGTCCGTCCTAAATGATCAGTCCTGGGTGTTAATTGGAAGGACTGATGTTGAAGCTAAAACTCCAATACTTTTGCCACTTGGTGCAAACAGCTGACTCATTTGAAAAGACCCTGATGTTGGGAAAGATTGAGCACAGGAGGAGAAGGAGGCACCAGAGGATGAGATTGTTGGATGACATCACCGACTCAATGGACATGAGTCTAGGTAGACTCTGGCAGTTGATGATGGACAGGGAGGCCCAGCGTGCTGCTGTTCATGGGGTTGCAAAGAGTTGGACATAACTGAACGACTGAACTGAACTGATAATTACTTTGCAATGTTGTGTTAGTTTCGGCTGTACAAAAAAAGTGAATCAGCTCTATATATACATATATATCCCCTCTCTCTTAGACCTCCCTTCTACTTCCTCTCCATCCCACACCTCTAAATCATCACAGAGAACCAAGCAGAGCTCCCTGTGCTATCCAGCAGCTTCCTATTAGGCATCTATTTCAGACATGGTAGGTTACATATATCAGAGCTACTCTCCTAACTCATCCTACCCTACCCTTTCTCCCTGTGTGCAAATGTCTGTTCTCTATGTCTGCATCCCTATTCTGGCCCCTTACACATGAAGTAAGTTCATCTGTACCATGTTTCTAGATTCCATATATATATGCATTAACATATGCACAATACTTGTTTTCTTTTTCTGACTTATTCACACTGTATGACAGACTCTAGGTCCATGCATATCACTACAAATGACTGAATTTTGCTCCTTTTTATTGCTAAGTAATATTCCATTGTATATATGTACCACATCTTCTTTATCCATTCATCTCTCAATGGACATCTAGGTGGCTTTCCTGTTCTGACTGTTGTAAATAGTGTTTCAGTGAACATTAGGGTCCCCAACATCTTTTGTCATTAGTTTTAGTTGATATTTAAGGTAATGGCTTGGGCCATTTCAGGAAGTTATTTTTCCTGGGTTTCTTCTATGTTTACAAGGGATATATGCATGTTATTAAACTTCTGTTAGTTTAGTTTTGTTTGTTTGTTGTTGGTTTTCTTTTTTCCTTTTTTAAAAATCTTTTGTAGTTTTGTTGCTGCTGCTGTGTTGCTGCTTGTTTGTTTTGCTGTTAATCCGTGTCTTTACAGGAGCTTATCAGACAAGAAAAAAAGTTCTGACAAGCATAGACAGCATATTAAAAAACAGAGATGTTATTTTGCCAACAAATGTCCATATACTCAAAGCTATGGTTTTACCAGTAGTCATGTATGGGTGTGAGAGTTGGATCATAAAGAAGGCTGAGTGCTGAAGAATTGACACTCTTGAACTGTGGTGCCGGACAAGACTCTTGAGAATCCCTTGGACTGAAAAAAGTTCAAACCAGTCAATCCAAAAGGAAATGAACCCTGAATATTCATTAGAAGGACTGATGTTGAAACTGGAGTTCCGATACTTTGACCACCTGATGTGAAAAGCCAACTCATTAGAAAAAACCCTGATGCTGGGAACGACTGAAGGCAGAAGGAGAGGGGATGACACAGGATGACATGGTTGGATGGCATAACTGACTCAAAAGATATGAGTTTGAGCAAGCTCCAGGAAATGGTGAAGGACAGGGAAGCTTAGTGTGCTGAAGTCCATGGGGCTGCAAAGAGTTGGACACGACCGAGTGACTGAACAACAACAAAATCAGCCTAGAACCTAGAAGCGTAGAGGAAAAATTATTTTTTCTCCTTCACAGTTTGACAGCAAATGGAGGGACTTTCGGAGACACCATATTTTCTACATATCCCTACAGACAGGATCTTAGAAAACTGGCAGAAGCTGGTGAAGATTAAGAATTCTTACAAAAGTCAGATTTCCTGGATCTAATTTTGTGGTACCCAGTCAAACCAGTGAAGCCAAGATTCAACTTCTGTACAACAGTACCAAATTGAACATCAGAGGCAGAGCTTTAAGTGAAATAGTAAAGAATAGCTTTATTGCTTTCCCAGACAGAAGGGGACACCGCTTGCTGATGCTCTTAAAATTGTGTTGCAACCTGGGTGGTTTGGGGTGTGTGCTTGTGAGGAGTTTTATAATCAAGGAACAGTGTTGCTGATAAGAGTCAGGGTGCCTGCAGGGCCTGAATTCCTTCAGTCCAGAATCATCTGGCATCAAATGGTTTCATAGTGGGCTCCTGTTTTTCTTGAAGTTATTGAACTGTGACCCTCTCTCTGGAATGAAGAATGCTTCATTAAGTAGTTAACTTCTTCCATTTGGTGGGTGTTTTAGTTCTCCATAAGACTACAAAGATATTGTTATGTGTATCCCTTGAGGAGGAAACAGGATCCTATCCCAAGTCTGCACTCTTGTTTCTTAACTGCTTTTCCTTTGTCTCTGTATCCCTACCTTCCCTAATTAGCAACTGTTTAAAACTGCTCTTTGGAACTTGGGGAAGGTCATGGAGGCTGAATGAAGCCTATTTCCTATAAACAAGAAACAAGGGAAACATATAGGCTTTTGTGCCCAGGAGCCCTACAGGGGTCCTGGTCAGTTTCAAGAGGAAGGTAAAATTTTCCTGTTCCTTCCATTTCAACTTTGAACTATCAGGAGACAATATTTGTGAGAATTAGTTCCTTGGGTAAAAATTTGTTATGAGTTCTCTTATTTTCTATTCATCCTTTTTATCCTAGAGATAGTTATTATTTTCTTTTGTTTTTGTCATTTGTCATAAGAAGGGGAATCATAGTTGTAATGAAATTTTCCTTTCATCTTGTTCTTCATCTTCGTATTGTGACTTTGTGATTAGTGAGAATAGCCTGTCTGGTCTTTGGCAGCTGAAGGATGCATGCATAGGAAAGTGTCTGCAGACATTCAAATATATTGTGGCTCTGAGGAGCAGCAATCTGTTTGTCCCACCATCCAAGCTCTCAGTAGAGTTTGTCATGAACCAACCTGGTACATAAAGGGCCTTTTTTGTCTCAACCTTCATTGTTTTGTTACTGTTGGAGACGTCTCATTCCAAAAGAATCTTCCCAGTGTCACAATTACAGGTTTGTGACTGAGAGTGTTTAACATTTTTGAGAAACCAGAGACATTGTTTTAACTACAATGTTCTGCTCTCTTGTGACAATAAAAATATTTGTTTTTTTGGGCAAACTGAATACAAGTTTTCTGGATCTTGTGAGGACTGCATCTTTTGCACTTTTTAGGAATGACTCATTTTTCCAAGGTTAAGTCATAAAAAGGCTGAGTGATTTGAGTGACACTGAGATAAATATATAAGATCCTATTTGTCAATGGCCAGGTGATGGATCCTGTGAGTTAGAAAAACTTTACCTTTGAAAAAGTACTTAGAGAGTTTCCATTCAAAACAATTGTTTTATTGGTACCTATATGGAAAGACAAAATTTGAAAAAAGAGTAAGTTGACTACCTTTGGGGCTTCCCTAAAAAGATTAAATTAAAAAGCTCTTTTTGCCTCCACTTTCAGAAGATGCTATAACATTTAGAGAAGAGTTAAAAGATAAGTGGTAATTCACAGCTTCCACTCATGGGAAATTTGATAAAGGCTTTCCACACCTGATCATACTGTAATTTTCAAACAAGCCAAATAGCATCCTTGGAATCCCCCACCTCCACCCCGCCTCCCTCAGAAGACATGGATGACTGGAATTTTTCATAGATCCTCCTAAAATTGATCAGCTGAAGGCTAATATTTAGGGACTCATAAAACAATAGTAGAGGTTTTGCCCTCTAAGGTGAATTACCTATGTTTGATTTATGCATTTAGAAAGAAAACTTTCATTACAGAGGAGTGGATAAAGAATATGTGGTACATACACATGAAGGAATACTACTCAGGCAGTAAAAAGAAAAAATATAATGCCATTGGCAGTGACGTGGATGGGCCTAGAGGTTGTCATATTGAGTGAAGTAAGTCAGACAGAGAAAGAGAAACATTGTAGGATGTCCTTTATATATGTAATCTAAAAACAAAGTATATGAGTGAAATTTTTTTCAAAATAGAAACAGACTCACAGACTTGGAGAACAAATTTATGGTCACCATGGAGGAAGAATGAGGGGGAAGGATGCTTAGGGAGTTTGGAATAAATATGTACATATTACTATATTTAAAATGAATAACCAGCAAATACCTACTTTATAGCACAGGGAACTCCACACAGTGTTATGTGGCAGCCTGGTTGGGTGGGGAATTTGGAGGAGAATAGATGCATGTATATGGATAGCTGAGTCTCTGCTGTCCTCCTGAAACTATCATATCATTATTAATCAAATATACATGTGTACATGATCAGCCATGTCCAACTCTTTGAGACCCTATGGACTGTAGCCTGCCAGGCTCCTCTGTCCATAGGATTTTCCAGGCAAGAATACTGGAGTGGGTTGACATTTTCTCCTCCAGGGGATCTTCCTGACCCAGAGATTGAACCAATGTCTCCTGCATCTTCTTAATTGGCAGACAGATTCTATACCATTGAGAGTATTCCCAGGTGGCGCCAATGGTAAAGAATCCTCTTGTCAATGTAGGAGACGCAGAGATATGGGCCCGACTTAAAAAAAAAAAAAAAAAAATTGTTGCATCAGACTCTAAAGGTTTACAACATATAAATCTTTTTATTTACATTATATTACATTGCATCTTAGTTAGAAATCTCCCTTATTTGATAAAGGAATAAATTTAAAATTAAACACTAAAGAAAGTATAGTTGTATGGACTGATCACCATTTTGAAACCCTTTGCTACTGCTGCTGCTAAGTCACTTCAGTTGTGTCTGACTCTGTGTGACCCCATAGATGGCAGGCCACCAGGATCCCCTGTCCCTGGGACTCTCCAGGCAAGAACACTGGAGTGGGTTGCCATTTCTTTCTCCAGTGCATGAAAGTGAAAAGTGAAAGGGAAGTTGCTCAGTTGTGTCCGACTCTTTGCTACCCCATGGACTGCAGCCTACCAGGCTCCTCTGTCCATGGGATTTTCCAGGCAAGATTACTGGAGTGGGGTGCCATCACCTTCTCCGTTTGAAACCCTTTAGGCTTTGAGAAATCTGTATGCAGGTCAAGAAGCAACAGTTAGAACTGGACACGGAACAACAGACTGGTTCCAACTTGGGAAAGGAGAATGTCAAGGCTGTATATTGTCACCCTGCTTATTTAACTTATATGCAGAGTACACCATGAGAAATGTTGGGCTGGATGAAGCACAAGCTGGAATCAGGATTGTCCAGGAGAAATATTAATAACCTCAGATATTCAGATGACACCACACTTATGGCAGAAAGCAAAGAACTGAAGCGCCTCTTGATGTAAGTGAAAGAGGAGAGTGAAATAGTTGGCTTAAAGCTCAACATTCAGAAAACTAAGATCATGACATCTGGTCCCATCACTTCATGGCAAATAGATGGGGAAACAGTGGAAACAGTGACAGACTTTACTTTCTTGGGCTCCAAAAATAACTGCAGATGGTGACTGCAGCCATGAAATTAAAGGACGCTTGCTCCTTAGAAGAAAAGCTATGACTAACCTAGACAGCATATTATAAAACAAATTCATTACTTTGTCCACAAAGGTCCGTCTAGTCAAGGCTATGGTTTTTCCAGTGGTCATCTATGGATGTGAGAGTTGAACTATAAAGAAAGCTGAGTGCTGAAGAATTGATGCTTTTGAACTGTGGTATTAGATAAGACTAGATCCAGCCAGTCCATCCTAAAGCAGATCAGTCCTGGGTGTTCACTGGAAGGACTGATGCTGAAGCTGAAACTCAAATACTTTGGCTACCTGATTTGAAGAATTGATTCATTTGAAAAGACCCTGATGCTGGGAAAGATTGAAGGCAGGAGGAGAAGAGGATGATAGAGGATGAGATGGTTGGATGGTGTCACCAACTCAGTGGGCATGAATTTGAGTAAACTCTAGGAGTTGGTGATGGACACAGAGGCCTGGCATACTGCAGTCCATGGGATCTCAAGGAGTCGGACATGGCTGAGTGACTGAACTGAACTGAACTGAGCTTTTGAAATCCTTAATTTTTCCAGGATGTGGAAACAACTACCTTTGTCTTGCAAATCTCTACAAAGCCAGAAATGCAGTTCTAAGAGCAATACAACATCCTCCTATCCTTATCAATCCACAAACCTTGCTAATTAATCTCAAAATTCTTATAGGTTAATGTAAAAGATCAAGATATTGGAAATAGGCCTGTTCTGCACTTAAGAAGAAAAAAAATCAATAATAGTAACTGTAGATCACTGACAATAGGCAAAAATACCCCTAAACCATTGCATCTTTGAGATTTTCTATTCCCATCTTCTCTAGGATTCAAGAGCCTTTTTTCAAAATGTAAACTTTAGGGAGAATTTTCTCATTAGAAAAAGAAAAATGTATTTTGGAAATTGCACTAATGAAAAATCTTAAATGTTCTCTTTACAAATATTAGTAAAAAGCTTTACCTTTAAAAATAGTGAATTTAAAAATTCAATGGCAAAAAAATAAAATTAATCCAACTCTTCTTTAATAAGCTGCTGAGTTTTGTATTACTGTATTAGACTCGTAGCTACAATTTTAGAATGATAATAACAATGTTTCTCTCTGCACCTGTCAGTATGCTTATGTGAGTCTACATATGTGTGTTGTATTTGTATGCTATCCCTCTACATCTGGATAGTATTGCCAAAATTAATTTGTAAAAGAGCTCTGTTTAATTGAGTTGAAAGAAAAGCAAGTGCAAGAATTGGGTATTCTAAAACTCATAGAAATAAAGAATTAACCCAACTGTTTCCAAAGTTCATGTGATCTGGGATAATCTTTGGTATAAAATATGGTTGACGTTTGTTTATTTAATTAAACTAGGCATGACTTCAGGGTTACCTACACAAAATAGGCATGACTTCAGTTATCTCTAATACAGATAAACAACTTTTATTCAGCCTGTGTTTGCTATTTAAATTTACATTATCTTTGTTATAAAATTTGTCAGCAAGAAAAACAGCTTGAGATAATGGCTGGCTTCATTTAATGTCTCATGAAGTTTTCATGTGTAGTCTAAACACAATTGGTAAGAACATGTGAATTTAGATAGATGTAACAGGGACATGGATTTTACAGTGAACTTTTCACCAACAATTATGCTTTATGTTGTGTCTGCTTAAAAACAGATTTTCAAATCTTTTGCTAACTTCCACCATTATTTTTTTTTAAGTTAAATAATGGAAATTCATTGAATATACATTAATAGATCATTTCTAAATAAGATGTATTTCTTATTTCTAAATAAACTCTCTTGGACTGCAAGATCAGACCATTCAATCGTAAAGGAAATCAGTCCTGAATATTCACTGGGGGACCGATGAGGAAACTGAAGCTCCAATATTTTCAACACCTATTGAAAAGAACTATCTCCTTAGAAAAGACCCTGATGCTGGGAAAGATTAAAGGCAGAAGGAGAAGGGGATGACAGAGATGAGATGATAGAATGGCATCGTCAACTCAATGGACATGATTCTGAGCAAGCTCCAGTATCTGGTGATGGACAAGTAAGCCTGTCGTGCTGCCATCCATGGGTTGCAAAGAGTCAGACACGACTGAGCAACTGAACTGAACTGAACTCTAAATAAGATAAAATATTGAACATTAATCAGTGATTATATATTTACCTACACTTATTCCTATTACAGAGGAAATAAACATATTTGGGTTTGTTTGTAAACATGTCTTGGTCACGTTGAAAGATTATACTATTTAAAAACTGCATGTGCATGCATGAGCTAAGCTAAGTTGCTTCAGTGGTATCTGACTCTTTGCAACTGTATAGACTGAAGCCTGCCAGGCTCCTCTGTCCATGAGGATTCTCCAGGCAAGTATAATGCCATTTAATGCCATGGGTTGCCATGCTCTCCTCCATGACATCTTCCTCATCCAGGGATAGAACCTACATCTCTTAAGTCTTCTGCTTTGGCAGGTAGGTTCTTTACCACTTGTGCCACCTGGGACACCCCGAGTGTTAACCACTCAGTTGTGTCTGACTCTTTGATACTCTATGGGCTGTAGCCTGCCAGGCTCCTGTTCTGTCTATGGTATTGTCCACACAAGAATATTTGAGTGAGTTGCCATGCTCTTCTCCAGGAGATCTTCCCAAGCCAGGGACTGAACCAAAGTGTCCTTCTTTACAGTTAGGTTATTCACCTCTAAGACACCAGGGAAGTCCAAAAAGGGCACATGCTTCTATAAGCTACTAAATGCATTCATAAAATTGCCAGTCTACAGAATGTTGGCATAATATACAGTTCACATTGTCTACTTCTTAGCTTTCCCTAGAAATTAAAGTTTATAAGGGTTAAGAATTTCAATATATATAATTAAAATTATAAGAATTAGTAAGAGAAATAACTATCTGTGCAAAAGTAGGATGTGCTTCTTTTGGTTAGAAAAGGCATGAGGTACATAGAAGCATTTTTGCTGAGGAAAATGAAAGTGATTTTTTTCCTAAAGTAAAACTGGTTATTTCAGATGGGGAAAGAGAAAAATAATAGAACAAACTAAATTTAGAAATTTAAAAAGAAAGAGAATAAGAGAGAATTTTATCTTGTTTAATCAAGTTGGCTAAAATTGAATTATTATAAGGGTTTTTAAACTAAACTTCAATATCAATAGTGTACTTATGCAAAATTGGAACTCAATTTTCTTTTTTTTCTTTTTTTCTTTCTTTTTTTTTTAATTTTATTTTTAAACTTTACAATATTGTATTAGTTTTGCCAAATATCGAAATGAATCCGCCACAGGTATACCCACGTTCCCCATCCTGAACCCTCCTCCCTCCTCCCCCCCCCTACCCTCCCTCTGGGTCGTCCCAGTGCACCAGCCCCAAGCATCCAGTACCGTGCATCGAACCTGGACTGGCGACTCTTTTCATACATGATATTATACATGTTTCAATGCTATTCTCCCAAATCTCCCCACCCTCTCCCTCTCCCACAGAGTCCATAAGACTGATCTATACATCGGTGTCTCTTTTGCTGTCTCATACACAGGGTTATTGTTACCATCTTTCTAAATTCCATATATATGCATTAGTATACTGTATTGGTGTTTTTCTTTCTGGCTTACTTCACTCTGTATAATAGGTTCCAGTTTCATCCATCTCATTAGAACTGATTCAAATGTATTCTTTTTAATGGCTGAGTAATACTCCATTGTGTATATGTACCACAGCTTTCTTATCCATTCATCTGCTGATAGGCATCTAGGTTGCTTCGATGTCCTGGCTATTATAAACAGTGCTGCGATGAACATTGGGGTACATGTGTCTCTTTCAATTCTGGTTTCCTCAGTGTGTATGCCCAGAAGTGGGATTGCTGGATCATAAGGCAGTTCTATTTCCAGGTTTTTAAGGAATCTCCACACTGTTCTCCATAGTGGCTGTACTAGTTTGCATTCCCACCAACAGTGTAAGAGGGTTCCCTTTTCTCCACACCCTCTCCAGCATTTATTGCTTGTAGACTTATGGATTGCAGCCATTCTGACTGGTGTGAAATGGTACCTCATAGTGGTTTTGATTTGCATTTCTCTGATAATGAGTGATATTGAGCATCTTTTCATGTGTTTGTTAGCCATCTGTATGTCTTCTTTGGAGAAATGTCTATTCAGTTCTTTGGCCCATTTTTTGATTGGGTCATTTACTTTTCTGGAATTGAGCTGTAGGAGTTGCTTGTATATTTTTGAGGTTAGTTGTTTGTCAGTTGCTTCATTTGCTATTATTTTCTCCCATTCTGAAAGCTGCCTTTTCACCTTGCTAATAGTTTCCTTTGTTGTGCAGAAGTGTTTAAGTTTAATTAGGTCCCATTTGTTTATTTTTGCTTTTATTTTTTTTTTTAGGTTTTTAAAAATTAATTAATTTATTTTAATTGGAGGCTAATTACTTTACAATGTTGTAGTGGTTTTTGCCAAACATTGGCATGAATCAGCCACAGATGCACATGTGTTCCACACCCTGAACCCTGCTCCCACCTCCCTCCCTATTCTATCCCCCAGGGTCATCCCAGTGCACCAGCCCTGAGCATCCTGTCTCATGCATCGACCCTGGACTGGCAATCCAATTCACATATGATAATATACACATTTCAGGCTACTCTCTCAAATCATCCCACCCTTGCCTTCTCCCACAGAGTCCAAAAGACTGTTCTTTACATCTGTGTCTCTTTTGCTGTCTCGTATACAGGGTCATCGTTACCATCTTTCTAAATTCCATACATATGCATTAGTATACTGTATTGGTGTTTTTCTTTCTGGCTCAACATCACTCATTATCAGAGAAATGCAAATCAAAACCACAATGAGGTACCATCTCACACTGGTCAGAATGGCTGCTGTCCAAAAGTCTACAAACAATAAATGCTGGAGAGGGTGCAGAGAAAAGGGAGCACTCTTACACTGTTGGTGAGAATGCAAACTAGTACAGCCACTATGGAGAACAGTGTGGAGATTCCTTAAAAACTGGAAATAGAACTGCCTTATGATCCAGCAATCCCACTGCTGGGCATACACACCGAGGAAACCAGAATTGAAAGAGACACGTGTACCCCAATGTTCATCACAGCACTGTTCATAATAGCCAAGACATGGAAGCAACCTAGATGTCCATCAGCAGATGAATGGATAAGAAAGCAGTGGTACATATACACAATGGAGTATTACTCAGCCATTAAAAAGAATGCATTTGAATCAGTTCTAATGAGGTGGATGAAACTGAAGACTATTATTTTTGCTTTTATTTCCAATATTCTGGGAGGTGGGTCATAGAGGATTCTGCTGTGATGTATGTCATAGAGTGTTTTGCCTATGTTCTCCTCTAGGAGTTTTATACTTTCTGGTCTTACGTTGAGATCTTTAATCCATTTTGAGTTTATTTTTGTGTATGCTGTTAGAAAGTGTTCTAGTTTCATTATTTTACAAGTGGTTGACAAGTTTTCCCAGCATCACTTGTTAAAGAGATTGTCTTTAATCCATTGTATATTCTTGCCTCCTTTGTCAAAGATAAGGTGTCCATATGTGTATGGATTTATCTCTGGGCTTTCTATTTTGTTCCATTGATCAATATTTCTGTCTTTGTGCCAGTACCATACTGTCTTGATAACTGTGGCTTTGTAATAGATCCTGCAGTCAGGTAGGTTGATTCCTCCAGTTCCATTCTTCTTTCTCAAGATCGCTTTGGCTATTCGAGGTTTTTTGTATTTCCATACAAATTGTGAAATTATTTGTTCTAGCTCTGTGAAGACTACCGTTGGTAGCTTGATAGGGATTGCATTGAATGTATAAATTGCTTTGGGTAGTATACTCATTTTCACTATATTGATTCTTCCAATCCATGAACATGGTATATTTCACCATGTATTAGGGTCCTCTTTGATTTCTTTCACCAGTGTTTTATAGTTTTCTATATATAGGTCTTTGGTTTCTTTAGGTAGATATATTCCTAAGTATTTTATTCTTTCCGTTGCAATGGTGAGTGGAATTGTTTCCTTAATTTCTCTTTCAGTTTTCTCATTATTAGTGTATAGGAATGCAAGGGATTTCTGTGTGTTGATTTTATATCCTGCAACTTTACTATAATCATTGATTAGTTCTAGTAATTTTCTGGTGGAGTCTTTAGGGTTTTCTATGTAAAGGATCATGTCATTAGCAAACAGTGAGAGTTTTACTTCTTTTCCAATTTGGATTCCTTTTATTTCTTTTTCTGCTCTGATTGCTGTGGCCAAAACTTCCAAAACTATGTTGAATAGTAATGGTGAAAGTGGGCACCCTTGTCTTGTTCCTGACTTTGAGGAAATGCTTTCAATTTTTCACCATTGAGGATAATGTTTGCTGTGGGTTTGTCATATATAGCTTTTATTATGTTGAGGTATGTTCCTTCTATTCCTGATTTCTGGAGAGTTTTTATCATAAATGGATGTTGAATTTTGTCAAAGGCTTTCTCTGAATCTATTGAGATAATCATGTGGTTTTTGTTTTTCAATTTGTTAATATGGTGTATTACATTGATTGATTTTTGGATATTGAAGAATCCTTGCATCCCTGGGATAAAGCCCACTTGGTGTATGACCTTTTTAATGTGTTGTTGGATTCTGATTGCTAGAATTTTGTTAAGGATTTTTGCATCTATGTTCATCAGTGATATTGGCCTGTAGTTTTCTTTTTTTTGTGGGATCTTTGTCAGGTTTTGGTATTAGGGTGATGGTGGCCTCATAGAATGAGTTTGGAAGTTTACCTTCCTCTGCAATTTTCTGGAAGAGTTTGAGCAGGATAGGTATTAGCTCATCTCTAAATTTTTGGTAGAATTCAGCTGGGAAGCTGTCTGGACCTGGGCTTTTGTTTGCTGGAAGATTTTTTATTACAGTTTCAATTTCCGTGCTTGTGATGGGTCTGTTAAGATTTTCTATTTCTCCCTGGTCCAGTTTTGGAAAGTTGTACTTTTCTAAGAATTTGTCCATTTCTTCCACGTTGTCCATTTTATTGGCATATAATTGTTGATAGTAGTCTCTTATGATCCTTTGTATTTCTGTGTTGTCTGTTGTGATCTCTCCATTTTCATTTCTAATTTTATTGATTTGATTTTTCTCCCTTTGTTTCTTGATGAGTCTGGCTAATGGTTTGTCAGTTTTATTTATCTTTTCAAAGAACCAGCTTTTGGCTTTGTTAATTTTTGCTATGGTCTCTTTTGTTTCTTTTGCATTTATTTCTGCCCTAATTTTTAAGATTTCTTTCCTTCTACTAACCCTAGGGTTCTTCATTTCTTCCTTTTCTAGTTGCTTTAGGTGTAGGGTTAGGTTATTTATTTGATTTTTTTCTTGTTTCTTGAGATATGCCTGTTTTGCTATGAATTTTCCCCTTAGGACTGCTTTTAAAGTGTCCCACAGGTTTTGAGTTGTTGTGTTTTCATTTTCATTAGTTTCTATGCAAATTTTGATTTCTTTTTTGATTTCTTCTGTGATTTGTTGGTTATTCAGCAGGGTGTTGTTCATCCTCCATATGTTGGAATTTTTGATAGTTTTTCTCCTGTAATTGAGATCTAATCTTACTGCATTGTGGTCAGAAAAGATGCTTGGAATGATTTCTATTTTTTTGAATTTACCAAGGCTAGATTTATGGCCCAGGATGTGATCTATCCTGGAGAAGGTTCCATGTGCGTTTGAGAAAAAGGTGAAATTCATTGTTTTGGGATGAAATGTCCTATAGATATCAATTAGGTCTAACTGGTCTGTTGTATCGTTTAACGTTTGTGTTTCCTTGTTAATTTTCTGTTTAGTTGATCTATCCATAGGTGTAAGTGGGGTATTAAAGTCTCCCACTATTATTGTGTTATTGTTAATTTCTCCTTTCATACTTGTTAGCATTTATGTTACATATTGCGGTGCTCCCATGTTGGGTGCATATATATTTATAATTGTTATATCTTCTTCTTGGATTGATCTTTTGATCATTATGTAGTGACCATCTTTGTCTCTTTTCACAGCCTTTGTTTTAAAGTCTATTTTATCTGATATGAGTATTGCTACTCCTGCTTTATTTTGGTCCCTATTTGCATGGAAAATCTTTTTCCAGCCCTTCACTTTCAGTCTGTATGTGTCCCCTGTTTTGAGGTGGGTCTCTTGTAGACAACATATGTAGGGGTCTTGTTTTTGTATCCATTCAGCCAGTCTTTGTCTATTGGTTGGGGCATTCAACCCATTTACATTTAAGGTAATTACTGATAAATATGATCCCATTGCCATTTACTT
Organism: Bos mutus; assembly: GCF_027580195.1. Taxonomy (NCBI): domain Eukaryota; kingdom Metazoa; phylum Chordata; class Mammalia; order Artiodactyla; family Bovidae; genus Bos; species Bos mutus. Next base: position 4,769,755 of record NC_091622.1, on the reverse strand, counting down.
TATTGTTTTGGGTTTGAATTTATACACCATTTTTGTGTTTCCTGTCTAGAGAATATCCTTTAGTATTTGTTGGAGAGCTGGTTTGGTGGTGCTGAATTCTCTCAGCTTTTGCTTGTCTGAGAAGCTTTTGATTTCTCCTTCATATTTGAATGAGATCCTTGCTGGGTACAATAATCTGGGCTGTAGGTTATTTTCTTTCATCACTTTAAGTATGTCTTGCCATTCCCTCCTGGCTTGAAGAGTCTCTATTGAAAGATCAGCTGTTATCCTAATGGGAATTCCCTTGTGTGTTATTTGTTGTTTTTCCCTTGCTACTTTTAATATTTGTTCTTTGTGTTTGATCTTTGTTAATTTGATTAATATGTGTCTTGGGGTGTTTTGCCTTGTGTTTATCCTGTTTGGGACTCTCTGGGTTTCTTGGACTTGGGTGATTATTTCCTTTCCCATTTTAGGGAAGTTTTCAACTATTATCTCCTCAAGTATTTTCTCATGGTCTTTCTTTTTGTCTTCTTCTTCTGGGACCCCTATGATTTGAATGTTGTAGCGTTTAATATTGTCCTGGAGGTCTCTGAGATTGTCGTCATTTCTTTTAATTTGTTTTTCTTTTATCCTCTGTGATTAATTTATTTCTACCATTCTATCTTCTAATTCACTAGTCCTATCTTCTGCCTCTGTTATTCTATTTGTTGCCTCCAGAGTGTTTTTAATTTCATTTATTGCATTATTCATTTTATATTGACTCTCTTTTATTTCTTCTAGGTCCTTGTTAAACCTTTCTTGCATCTTCTCAATCTTTGTCTCCAAGCTATTTATCTTTGATTCCATTTTTATTTCAAGATTTTGGATCAATTTCACTATCATTATTCGGAATTCTTTATCAGGTAGATTCCCTATCTCTTCCTCTTTTGTTTGGTTTGGTGGGCATTTATCCTGTTCCTTTATCTGCTGGGTATTCCTCTGTCTCTTCATCTTGTTTAAATTGCTGAGTTTGGGGTGTCCTTTCTGTATTCTGGCAGTTTGTGGAGTTCTCTTTATTGTGGTGTTTCCTCGCTCTGTGTGGGTTTGTACAGGTGGCTTGTCAAGGTTTCCTGGTTAGGGAAGCTTGTGTCGGTGTTCTGGTGAGTGGAGCTGTATTTCTTCTCTCTGGAGTGCAGTGAAATGTCCAGTAATGAGTTATGGGATGTCTATGGTTTTGGGGTGACTTTGGGCTGCCTGTATCTTGGAGCTCAGGGCTGTGTTCCTTGTTGCTGGAGAATTTGCTTGGTATGTCTTGCCCTGAAACTTGTTTCGCCCAGAGAGGTTTACAGCGTTTTATGGAGAAGAGAAGAGTGAGGAGGGAGTTAGAGGTGACCCGAATGAGATGAGGTGGAATCAATAGAGGAGAGAGTGGGCTATTCAGTAATCTCTTCCTTTTGTGCACTCCATAACTGGACTGCTCAGAGTTGTTCACAGAGTTATACAGAGAAGAGAAGAAGGAAGAAGGTGGCAGAGGTGGCCAGGAGGATAAATGGGGGGAATGAAAAGGAGGGAGACAGATCCAGACAGTAATCAGTTCCCTAAGTGTTCTCCACTGTCTGGAACGCACAGAAATTCACAGAGTTGGGTAGAGTTGAGAGGGGTTAGGGAGGAGACACAGGCGACCTAGTGGAGAAAAAGGAGAGTCCAAAGGGAGAGAGAGCAGTTAAGCCAGTATTCTCGCTCCCTAGTGAAAAAGGGGTACTGAAGATTGGGTTCTTAAAGGTACAAAATTGGTAACAAATACATAAAAGCAAAAATTTAAAATCTAGAGTACAGTTTGGAATTTCAAAAATATGATGTTAAAGAAAAGAAGAAGGAAAAGAAAGAGAGAAAAAACGAACAAACAAAAACAAACAGGGTCGCAAAAATTATAAAGAAAATATAGGTACAAAATTGATAACTAATACCAAAAAGCAAAAGTTAAAAATCTAGAGTAGAGTTTGGAATTTCAAAAATACAATGTTAAAAACAGAAGAAGAAAAAGAAAGAGAGAGAAAAAACAAAACAAAACAAACAAACAAGAACAAACAAGGTCGCATAAATTATAAAAAAAAAAAAAATACAGGTACAAAATTGATAACAAATACCAAAAAGCATAAATTAAAAATCTAGAATAGAGTTTGGAATTTCAGATATACAATGTTATTTAAAAGAAGAAGAGAAAGAAACAGAGAAAAAAAAAAGGAAAAAAGGGTCACAGAAATTATATAAAAAGAAACAAACAAAAAAACTATAGGTACAAAATTGATAACAAATACTAAAAAGCTAAAATTAAAAATCTAGAGTAGAGTTTGGAATTTCAAAAATAAATGTTAAAGAAAAGAAGGAAAAAGAAAAAAAAAAGTCAAAATTATTAAAAAATATATATATATATATGAAGTTTGCTTTAAGAAAAAAATAGGGTTTTTTTTTTTTTTTTTTTTTAAAAGTAATTATTATAAAAGTGGAAATTAGAGGAATAATAGAGGACTTAATTTTTTTTTTAATAGGCTCACTTGTTCAGTCACACTGAGGGGAGGTAGGGAGGGATGCTGCAAACAAATAACACTGGCGTGTGCTCGCAGTGCCTCAGCCACCCGTTCACGGCGCGTGTAGCCTCTCTGCCCACACTGCTCAGGCTCTAGGTTGCTCCGCCGCGAACCATCCGGGGCCGGCCCTGGGCTGCTTGTACTTCCCAGGTCCAAGCCGCTCAGGTTCAGGCACTCGGGTAGTCCTCAGAGGCGCACACTCTCAGTTGGGCCTGCATTTTGTGCCCTTCCCAGATCGGAGCAGCTCAGGTGATGAGGTGTTTTGCACGCGCGATTGCTGCGACTTATTGCCTCCCCGCTGCTCGGTTATCTAGTTGTGCACCGGCACACCTTCTCAGGCATATGTTGACCGTTCAGACCCCCAAGAAGTTTTAGTTAGCAAAGAAGCCTGCTTACAGTTTTATAGATAATGTCTCTCTGGGGCTGCGATTGTCCCCTTCCGGCTCTGGCTGCCTATCACCAGAGGGGGATGGTCTGCCGCCGGCTATCTCTGTTCAGTCCTTTATTCTGTGGGCGGGCCTGGCGGTGTCATAGGTTAGGGCTGGCTTTTCGCGTGGTAGATATCCCACAGTCTGGTTTGCTAGCCCAAATCATTTCGCTCAGATAGTGCTCGGGGTATTCAGGCCAGATTCTTGCGATGCAGCCCGCGCCGCCCCCCTGCCCAGCCCCTGCTTGCTAATGGCGTATGCAGGCATCTGTGCTGCTTCTCCGCTGGGGGAGTTACCGTAGGGCTCGCAATGTGCGGGTTTTAATTATTTATTTTTCCTCCCTGTTATGTTGCCCTCTGCGCTTCCAAGGCTCGGCACAGATTCGGCAGTGAGAAGGTTTCCTGGTGTTTGGAAACTTCTCTCTTTTTAAGACTCCCTTCCCGGGACGGAACTCCCTTCCTGTTTTGTCCCTTTTTTTGTCTTTTATATTTTTCCCTACCTCCTTTTGAAGATTTGGGTTGCTTTTCTGTGTGTCTGATGTCCTCTGCCGGCATTCAGAAGTTGTTCTGTGGAATTTACTCAGCGTTTAAATGTTCTTTTGATGAATTTGTGGGGGAGAAAGTGTTCTCCCCGTCCTACTCCTCCGCCATCTTAGCTCCTCCTCCGGAACTCAATTTTCTTTCAAACTCTAAATAGACAAAATCTGTTTTATGATTTGTTTGCGCTAGTAAGACAGTGAAAGGATTTTATTTACCTTTTACATAAGCTGTTTAAGAAAATGATTGGATGTTTCAAAAATAATTTTTCTAAGCATTATGTTGTCTTAATCATGTCTTTGATTAGTTAAGAAAACTAAATATTCTTATTAAAAAACTAAGTTTACTATATAGTCTTCTGTATTTGTCTTTGAGATCTTTCATTGTCACATTGGCTGAATAGATAACAATATTATTTCATAAGAATTCTTGATTCTTGTTTAGTCAAGTGTCTAAACTTTTTGATATTTTTTAATAAACTTCTGAAAATTAAATTGTAACTAAAATCTTTTTTAATTTTTTTCATTTAAAATTGGAGTATAATTGATTAAAAATGTTGCAGTAGTGTCAAGTAGAAGACAAATGATTCAATTATGCATATACATGTATCTATTCTTTGCCAAAATTTTTCCCATTTAGGTTGTGCTATACAATGGGTTCTTGATGGTTATCCATTTTAAACATAGTGATATATACATGTCAAACTCCCTAAATTTTTCCTCGCACACCTTTCCACCTACATTTGTAACCATAGGTTTGTTCTCTAAATCTGTGAATTTGTTTCTGTTTTATAAATAACTTCATTTGTATCATTTCTTTTTAGACATCACACTTATTTTTCTTTCTCTGTTAGACTTACTTCACTCAATATGACCATATTTAGGTTCATCCATGTGGCTGCCAATGGTATTATTTTGTTCTTTTTATGGCTGAGCAATATTCCATTGTATATATGTACCACATCTTTTTGATCCATTCTATCAATGGATATTTAGGTTGCTTCCCTGTCTTGGCCATTGTAAACAGTGCTGCAACGAACATTGGAGTGCATGTACCCTTTCAGACCATGTTTTTCTCCCATATATGACCAGGAGTAGAATTGCTAACTCATATGGTATCTCTATTTTTAGTTTTTTTTTATGGAACTTCCTTATTGTTCTTCATATTGGCTGAGGAAAATGAAAGTGATCTTTTTTGGTAGTAATTTACTTTCCCATCAACAGTAGAGAAGGGTTCCCTTCTATCCACACCCTCTCTAGCATTTACTGTTTATGGATTTTTTGATAACTATTCTGACAGGTGTGAGGTTATACCTCATGGTAGTTTTTATTTAATTTTTCTCTAATCATTAGTGAAGTGAGCATCTTTTTATGTGCCTCTTGGCCATGTGTATGTCTTCTTTGGAGAAATGTTTATTTAGCTATTCTGCCTATTTTTTGATTGAGTTGTTTGTTTTGATGATGTTAAACTACATGAGCCATTTGTAAATTTTGGGTACTAATTCCTTAAAGAGATGGAAATACCAGACAATCTTACCTGTCTCCTGAGAAATCTGTATGCAGGTCAAGAAGCAACAGTTAGAACCAGACATGGAAAAATGAACTGGTTCCAAATTGGGAAAGAAGCAAGTCAAGGCTGTATGTTGTCACCCTGCTTTTTTAACTTATATACAGAGTACAACATGTGAAATACTGGGGCAGATGAAGCACAAGCTGGAAACAAGATTGCTGGGAGAAATATCAAAAACCTCAGATACGCAGATGGCATCACACTTATGGCAGAAAGTGAATAAGAACTAAAGAGCCTCTTGAAAAAGTGAAAGAGGAGAGTGAAAGGTTGGCTTAAAATTCAATATTCAAAAAACTAAGATAATGACATCTGATCCCATGACTTCATGGCAAATAGAAGGGAAAACAATGGAAACAGTGAGAGACTTTATTTTGGGGGGCTCCAAAATCACTGCAGATGGTGACTGCAGCCATGAAATTAAAAGATGCATGTTCCTTGGAAGGGCTTCCCTGATAGCTTAGTTGGTAAAGAATCCACCTGCAATGCAGGAGACCCTATGGCCAACCTAGACAGCATATTAAAAAGCAGAGATATTACTTTGCCAACAAAGGTCCATCTAGTCAAAGTTATGATTTTTCCAGTAGTCATGTATGGATGTGAGAGTTGGACTATAAAGAAGGCTAAACACTGAAGAATTGATGCTTTTGAACTGTGATGTTGGAGAAGAGTCTTGAGAGTCCCTTGGACTGCAAGCAGATCCAACCAGTCCATCCTAAAGGAAATCAGTCCTGAATATTCTTTGGAGGGACTGATGCTGAAGCTGAAACTCCAATACTTTGGCCACCTGATGCAAATAATTGACTCATTGGAAAAGACCCTGATGCTGGAAAAGATGAAGGCAGGAAAGGAACGACAGAGGATGAGATGGTTGGATGCCATCACCAACTCAGTGGACATAAGTTTGAGCAAGCTCTGGGAGTTGGTGATGGACAGGGAAGCCTGGCGTGTTGCAGTCCATGGGGCAACAAAGAGTTGGACATGACTGACGACTGAACTGACTGACTGAATCCCTTGTCAATCACATTATTTGCAAATGTTTTCTCCTGATCTGTTTTTGTTTTTCCCTTGTTTATTTTCATTTTATTTATTTATTTTGCTGTGCAAAAGCTTTTGAATTTAATTATATGTCCCATTCAAACCAGTGGACTATGGACCAGTAGACCAGTGCATAGGGAACCCTAGCGTACTGCAATCCATGGGTTCACAAAGAGTCAGACATGACTGAATGACTGATATGTCCCAGTTTTAAATTATTGCTTTTCTTTACCTTACTATGAGATATGGATCAAAAAACATATTTCTGAAAATTTTGTCGCAGTGTTTTCTGTGTGTTTTCCTCTAAGAGTTTTATGATGTCTGGTCACACATTTAGGTCTTTATTCCATTTTGAGCTTTTCTTATTGTATGGAATTTAAAAAGTCCTAATTTCTTTCTTCCTTTTTTTTTTTTTTGTAACCTGTAGCTGTCCAATTTTTCAGCACAATTTATTGAAGATACTGTCTTCCCCCACTGTGTAATATTACCTCATTAGTTGCAGATTAATTGACCATGCTGCTGCTGCATCGCTTTAGTCATGTCCGACTCTGTGCGACCCCACTGACAGCAGCCCACCAGGCTCCCCCGTCCCTGGGATTCTCCAGGCAAGAACACTGGAGTGGGTTGCCATTTCCTTCTCCAATGCATGAAAGTGAAAAGTGAAAGTGAAGTCGCTTAGTCGTGTCCGACTCTAGTGATCCCATGGTCTGCAGCCTACCAGGCTCCTCCGTCCATGGGATTTTCCAGGCAAGAGTACTGGAGTGGGGTGCCATTGCCTTCTCCATAATTGACCATAGGTGTGTGGAATTTTTTCTGGGCTTTCTATCTTGTTCCATTGATCTATATTTCTGCTTTTGTGCTGGTATCATAGTGTTCTGATGAGAATAGCTTTGTAGTATAGTCTGATGTCAGGGAGCCTGATTCTTCCAGCCCTGCAAATAAAGTATTTTTGACCTGAAATCGACTTTGGGATTTTCCAAAGGGCCCTTGTAACACCTAAGAAGATTTGTTCTTTCTTTTTATTAAAGAGAACTATTAAACTAATCAGGCTTATTCATATGTTAAGTTACATAGAAAGCCTTGGCAAATGAGAAGTAATACTAAGTCTTCTTTATCTTGTATTTGTATAGTTATATAAATGTTTTAGAAATTGTGTGAAATTCCTAAAATTCTGATATGCCGTGGTATAATATTAATCAGTCATGTTTCTTACAATGTTGTATGTCATGGAAATAAGTAACTTCTGTTAGCTGCATTGTAATGAACTCTCACTAAATTTTTAATCATGGCCATTTTAAGTCTTTCACTATTTCCAGTTGTTATTTTACTCTGATGTTTTTGCAAAAATGTTCTTGCAAAAGTTTCATCTTCAAGGAAATTCATGAAAAGGACTCTAGCAGACACAGGTTTCTGATAATTTTAAGATCATAAGACTGAACTGGTAAAAATTTCTAGAACTGAGGAAAAAATTGGATTCATGCAGGATAAGAATTAATAACATGTGACTTAAATAATGCATTTAATGTTTATGGTTTTGGTTTGAAACATTGCTGGTTCTTAATGTTTTATTTTTCCAGTTTTCTTTCTGCAGATATGTGGGCAAAACAGAAAGCTTACCTGAACACACAATTGCATTATGAGATAAATCAATTGCAAAGGATACTTTGACCCTCATATGTAGAAAGCTTTACTGGCTGCCTCCAGAATCATAAACTGGTTTTTAATTTACTCCAACCATTAACTTTTGTTTTTCTTTTATTTATGTAAAAGTAAATTTTATTAAATGTCTCTCTCTGTAATAATACAGGGCTAACTTTGGGACCTTAGCTGCATCACAACTTCCTGAAATTAGACACACGTGTTTAACTGAATTTAGCAGTTCTCGGGGCTAAGAGACTTGTTCAGTAAGCTAGGAAAGCTCAGCTTCCCAATTAAAAAACTTCTGGGGTACTCTTAAAAGCAGGGCATAAGGGAAGAAGTATTTGTCCCAAAAAAGTGTGCCTCTTTAGCATTTGGTTATTTTAAGATTCTTAAATATATATATTTAATTATTTATTTGTTTATGATTGCATTGGGTCTTTGCTGCTGCATGCAGCCTTTCTCTAGCTGTGGGGAGTGAGGCTACTCATCACTGCAGTGCAAGGGCTTCTTGTGGTGCCCTCTCTAGTCATAGAGCACGGGCTCTAGGCTTTAATAGTTGTGGCACATGGGCTTAGTTGCTCAGCAGCATTTGCGATCTTGGACCCAGTCAGTTCTGCAAACCAGGCAGAATTGGCTTCATGTCTGCTCTTCCATCATGATAATCTGCCTTCTAAACCAAACTTCTACATTTTGTATCTTGAAGCATTTTGGGCCATTTTATATCTTGAAGTATTTTAGAACATATAAAAACCAAGTATAAGTATCACCTATCTTTAAGTGATATTTCTTCCATAATGTCAAGATCTCCTCCCCAGCAACAAACCATTATATTTTATAATGCTATTTTACTTTTTAAACTATTTTATATTGAAGTATAATCAGTTAACAAATTTGTGATAGTTTTAGGTGCACAGAAAAGGGACTCACTCATATATATACATGTATACATTCTCCCTCAAACTCCCCTCCCATCTAGGCTCTACATAACTTTGAGCAGAGTTCCCGTGCTATGTAGTAGGTCCTTGTGGGTTACCCAGTTTAACATACAGCAGTGTGTACGTGTAGATCCCAAACTGCCTAATTCTCCCTTCCCCCATCCTTCCCCTCAGCAACCATAAGACTCATTCTCTGTGAGCCTCTTTCCGTACAAACTGTTCTTATCATTTGCAAAGCAAGTGAACTCACTCCTAAAGAACCTCTTTCCCCTTGATCCAATCTTGTGATAACTCAGAAACTTTCAAAGTAAAGTGTGTTTTATTAACATTTTGCTACTTTGCTAATTAATTCCTTATAGATATTCCAAGGATCTTTATACCTATATATAGATATATAGATATTATATATATAAAATACTGTGGGTAAATATTGAGTATGAAGACTAGAATTCCTGAATATTCTGGATGAGATTTAACATTGCCTAGTTATATGACTTGTAAGCAAGCAATGAATATGGTTTTTATTTTAAAACCTGGTCTTAGTAATATCTTTGTTTTCTTTGAAAGGTTTTTGAAGAACTAAAGAAGATCACATATGTGAATGTGTTAATTGATATCAATGACACCATGTAATTTGGAGTAAAACAATCAGATATCTGAATTATAACTGAAAATTTCTTCCTTAAAACCTTCTCAATAGTCCTTAAATATTTACACATTATTAGTTTGTGACACTGTACACTGAAGGTAGTCCTATGGATAGTGTGCTAAGAAATAAACATTCTTTCAATGCATTTGAGAGAATATTATTGAGGAGCAAACAAAAGCCTTTAAATCTGGGAAAATAAAGGCATGAGAAAAATAACACATTTTTGTTAAAGAATTTTCCAAAATCACAATAGAGTTATTTGGCTTTTGAAAGTGTTGTTTAAACATGATGTGAACTTTATTTAAAGTGACATTTGATCTGCCTCTCTCCATTTCAGTTATATCTGCATTTTCTGCTAATAATTCTTGGCATTTGATAAGCAAACTGTCATTTTCACTGGATACTGTTTTCTTTGTATAGCAAGCACTTTGGGGAAAAATAGCCTAGAATACACAGAAAAATATCTTACAGACAACGTTATTTACATACCATCCATCTCATATTTGACTGCAAAAACACTACTAGAATCATTTGCATGAAAACAAGATCTTTGTCTTTTAAGAGTTTATCTCCTTCTGTTGCTGTTTATCTGATGCTGGATAATGTCTTCAAGTGAGAGAGAAACAGCAGGAACATATGACTCTTAGACATAAGGATCCTGTTTTCATGCAAATACCTCTAATAATTAAAACAGAGAAGTAGAAAAATCATACACAAATTATCTGACAAAATCCAATAGACTTATTCAAGAATAAAAAGGCTTTATGTTTAGATTTAACATTATCTGTGTTACTTTGATCTGTAAAACCCTATGTGGTCCTGATGCTGTGATTTTCAATGAAGTCTTTTAGGCTTCCTGAAGTCTTCCTGCTCAAAGAAGCTGAGAAGAAGCTAAGCATAATTGTTTTCTTTCAGAGTTTACTTTGCAAACATCTGTTGCATTTGAAGATGCAAAATAACATGTGTGGTATATAACATATACATTTGTGTACATGTTTAAATGCCATAATACTTCATTTTATATATAATTAACTGTATCCATTAAAATATATTTTTCTAACAAGATAGTAGTTTTCAGCCATTTCAGGGAGGAGAACATTTTTTATTATCAAATAATGTTGCCTCCTCTTCACATGATAAATGTTACATTTTTCTTTATTATGACTTTGGACAATATTTATTGTGTATACAGATGTTTTTAACCTCTTTTGATGGCATGCTTACATCACTCCTCTTTCCAAAATAGCCAAGTTAGTATGTATTTGATTTCCTTACTTATTATGAAGGAGGAAACAGAACAGGCTCCATCTTGAAAGCAGGGCTCCATCTTGAGCTGGACTGTGGACTTTGAGCTATATGCCCAGTATCTATGGAAACGACATACCAACTGGAAAACCAGGCTCCCTGGAAGGAAGAGCTCCAGGGCTCATACCTAGAGTCTCTGTTGCCTAAAAGAATACCCTAATTATTTGTGTAACCAAATAGAATCATAAATTCTATTATGCTTATTGGGGTATGACCACAGGCCTATTGATAATTGTCCACTGTTAACCACCTAGGCTTAAGGCATATGAATCACAGGTTAACTTTGATTGTATCTTTCTTTTCCTTTGTTCAGACTAGTTTCAGGAATCTGGGGAGGTGGGTTTGGGCATGTACATTTAGGGTATATAAGGTTTTCAGAAAAACTGGTCAGGGTCCTTGGCTCAGAGGAGACTCTGCCTTGGGCCCGCCAGTGTAATAAACTGCACTCCACTGTCTTCATTGTTCTTCTGAGTGAGTTTGTTTCCTGGAATGCATGGCGACAACATTTGGTGTGTTGGCCAGGAAACTCCTCACTTTGAGGAGACAAGTCCCATTTGGGACTACTCCGAGGCCTTGAGGCTCGAATCTTCTAGAGTGGGGAAGGCGTCTCACCCTTCTGGAAGGATTCTGCTTCTCAATGCCCTGACCTTTCACGTTAGCAGGTAGTGGATGGCAACAAGGGACCTGAGTGCTCAGGTGAAGAGGAACCCACCCAGTAGGGGGGAAGAGGGGGCCTGATCATCCCCTTGGGAGGGATTAAAAGGACCACAGACCCACAGGAGCCTGGAATAGGCAGGTGGCAATGATTGCTTAATACACAGGTTGATGAGCGTGTTAGGGCTTAGGAAGGAAATTTGTGAAGGTCATTTAGGAGGTGGTGTCCATGCCATCTTGGGGAAAATTATTACCAAGCAATTGCCAGGGGATTTTTAGGAGAAGACACTTGGCTTTTGTGTGTTCGTATTCTGCCCTCCCCAAGGAGGTGTCCCATCTGCTATGAAATTCTTGACCTCCTCGGAATTGTCAGATTAGAAGGAGGGGGATACATAAGTGAGTAAAAATTGGCTTTTCCGGAGACGGCCTGGGACGTGGGCTATTTAACCCATCTGTATTTTCATCTGCACCTGATCAGGCCCACCAAGGAAAATGGACTTTAAAAGTTAAGGGAGAAACAGTCTTGGTCACGTGGTGTTCTGGTTCAGCTGTGCTGACCAGCAGGTGAAAACACGCCAGTCCCCCTTCTCCCTCTGGGATCTGGCAGGTAAGGCTCATCTCATCCCAATTAGAAAGGAGGCAGAATGGCAATTTAAGTGTCATTGAGTGGAAATATACTGAGAACTTTGTAGACAGAATGAAAAGGAAACGTAAAAGAAGGTCCGAGAAGGTAAGCAAGATGGAGGGTAGTGAATCTAAGGCAATTGGAGTGCATGATTAAAAATTTAGAAAAGGGATTTGGAGGAGACTATGGGATGAAGATGAAACCTAACCGCCACCACATACTCTGTGAGGTTGAATGGCCCCCTGTGGGAGTAGGATGGCCACCAGAGAACAACATGAACTTAAAAATAGTGGAAGCAGTCTATATAGTAGTCACAGAAGAGCCAGGACACCTGGATCAATATCCATATATTGACTCATGGCTAGGGTTAGCTCAAGACCCGCCTACTTGGACAAGGTTCTGTATCCAGAAGGAAAAAGGAAAAATACTAATGGCACAAAAATTGACTGATGATAAAAAAGGAAATTCTACAGGATTTGGATGGGGATGACCTGACTCCTCCCCCATACTGGATAATGATGTGCCTGTCTCCCTGTGCTCCACCAGGACCGGAGGCTGCCTTAATGCCCGATCCAGGGCCAGGTGAAGTTCCTGCAGCAGCCACTGCTCTTCCACCAGCTCTCCCGGAGTTCATAGAGACACAGTTTTGGCAGGCTCTGATCCCAGCTATGGAGACCTCTGGTCAATGCCCCCAGAATTCCACCTCAGCTGGACCTCCTAGACTGTATCCACCTCTCCTGGTGAGTACTGATGGGAAGTGGGAAGAAAACAGCAATTAGACAGAGGCTGTGCTTCTCCAAGGAACAGGGGGAAAGAACCCCACTACGGATGCCCCTCAGAAAGCTACAACAGCCTCCAGTTCAGGACTCATGGGGCACTATCATCAGCCCTCTGTAGCCTATTATTATGAGCCATTTTCCTCTACGGATATATTAAACTGGCAGAGACATGCTCCACGGTACTCAGGGGAGCCACAAGCCATGATTAGGCTAATGGAGACTATTTTTCAAACTCACCACCCTGCATAGGATGACATAATCCAACTACTAGTCTCCCTTTTCAGCACTGAGGAAAGGCACAGGATCCTAACTGAGGCCAGAAAATGGTTAAGAGAAATGGCACCTGAGGGTACTGCAAACCCACAGTGATGGGCAGAACTAGCCACCTCCAATAAGAGGCCCAATTGGGACTGTAACACAGAGGAAGGGAGGGGGCCACCTGGAGAGATATCAGGTGACTATTTTACAAGGTCTCAAGAAGGGGGCCTGAAAAGCTACGAGTATCGCAAAACCCTCGGAAGTGATTCAAAGGGAAAGTGAATCACCCTCTGAGTTCTGCAGAAGACTGTGCGACGCCTATAGAATTTATACGCCAATAGACCCAGCCAGAGGCTGCTGGATCTCAGATAGTGATAAATGCAGTCTTTGTGTCTCTAGCCTACCCTGAAAATGTCAGATGGGGGGACACCAAGTGACTCATGAATTTTTATACATCCCTGAATGCCTAGTACCTTTGTTAGGAAGAGATTTTCTGTCTAAATTGGGTGCACAAGTGACCTTTCCCCCCACGAAAGACCCACTGTTCGAATGGGCTCAACCACCTATTTACTCTTCCTCTCAGTAACCTCTCAAGATGAATGGAGGTTGCAAGATCTCCTGGCAAGGAAACTGGACCAGTTAAACAGTCAAGAGAGAGAGTTAACTCAACAATTCCCTGAGGTCAGGGCGGAAGACAAGCCCACCCCCCACTCACTCCCCACCCCCGCCAGGCTTGCAAAACAAGTCTCACTGGTAATAGAACTCAAACTCAGTACAATTACGTCAGCACCCGCATTGGGCCTGCCAGACCTTGCTAAGCCATTTACTCTTTCAGTTCAGTTCAGGTCAGTTCAGTCGCTCAGTCCTGTCAGACTCTTTGTGACCCCATGAATTCCAGCACGCCAGGCCTCCCTGTCCATCACCAACTCCCGAAGTTCACTCAGACTCATGTCCATTGAGTCAGTGATGCCATCCAGCCATCTCATCTTCTGTCGTCCCTTCTCCTCCTGCCCCCAATCCCTCCCAGCATCAGAGTCTTTTCCAATGAGGCAACTCTTTGCATGAGCTGGCCAAAGTACTGGAGTTTCAGCTTCAACATCATTCTTTCCAAAGAAATCCCAGGGCTGATCTCCTTCAGAATGGACTGGTTGGATCTCCTTGCAGTCCAAGGGACTCTCAAGAGTCTTCTCCAACAACACAGTTCAAAAACATCAATTCTTTGTCACTCAGCCTTCTTCACAGTCCAACTCTCATATCCATACATAACCACAGGAAAAACGATAGCCTTGGCTAGACGGACCTTTGTTGGCAAAGTAATGTCTCTGCTTTTAAATATGCTATCTAGGTTGGTCATAACTTTCCTTCCAAGGAGTAAGCATCTTTTAATTTCATGGCTTCAGTCACCATCTGCAGTGATTTTGGAGCCCAGAAAAATAAAGTATGACATTGTTTCCACTGTTTCCCCATCTATTTCCCATGAAGTGATGGGACAGGATGCCATAATCTTTGTTTTCTGAATGTTGAGCTTTAAGCCAACTTTTTCACTCTCCACTTTCACTTTCATCAAGAGGCTTTTAAGTTCCTCTTCACCTTCTGCCATAAGGGTGGTGTCATCTGCATGTCTGAGGTTATTGATATTTCTCCCGGAAATCTTGATTCCAGCTTGTGTTTCCTCCAATCCAGCATTTCTCATTATGTACTCTGCATATAAGTTAAATAAGCAGGGTGACAATATACAGCCTTGACTTACTCCTTTTCCTATTTGGAACCAGTCTGTTGTTCCATGTCCAGTTCTAACTGTTGCTTCCTGACCTGCATACAGGTTTCTCAAGAGGCAGGTCAGGTGGTCTGGTATTCCCATCTCTTTCAAAATTTTCCACAGTTTATTGTGATCCACACAGTCAAAGGCTTTGGCATAGTCAATAAAGCAGAAATAGATGTTTTTCTGGAACTCTCTTGCTTTTTCCATGATCTAGCAGATGTTGGCAATTTGATCTCTGGTTCCTCTGCCTTTTCTAAAACCAGCTTGAACATCAGGAAGTTCACGGTTCACGAATTGCTGAAGCCTGGCTTGGAGAATTTTGATCATTACTTTACTAGCATGTGAGATGAGTGCAATTGTGAGGTAGTTTGAGAAATATTTGGCATTGCCTTTCTTTGGGATTGGAATGCAAACTGACCTTTTCCAGTCCTGTAGCCACTGCTGAGTTTTCCAAATTTGCTGGCATATTGATTGTAGCACTTTCACAGCATCATCTTTCAGGATTTGAAATAGCTCAACTGGAATTCTATCACCACTAGCTTTGTTCGTAGTGATGCTTTCTAAGGCCCACTTGACTTCACATTCCAGGATGTCTGGCTCTAGGTCAGTGATCACACCATCGTGATTATCTGGGTCGTGGAAGATCTTTTTGTACAGTTCTTCTGTGTATTCTTGCCACCTCTTCTTCATATCTTCTGCTTCTGTGAGGTCCATACCATTTCTGTCCTTTATTGAGCCCATCTTTTCATGAAATGTTCCCTTGGTATCTCTGATTTTCTTGAAGAGATCTCTAGTCTTTCCCATTCTGTTGTTTTCCTGTATTTCTTTACATTGATCACTGAGGAAGGCTTTCTTATCTCTTCTTGCTATTCTTTGGAACTCTGCATTCAGATGCTTATATCTTGCCTTTTCTCCTTTGCTTTTCACTTCTCTTCTTTTCACAGCTATTTGTAAGGCCTCCTCAGACAGCCATTTTGCTTTTTTGCATTTCTTTTCCATGGGGATCGTCTTGATCCCTGTCTCCTGTACAATGTCACAAACCTCATTCCATAGTTCATCAGGCACTCTGTCTATCAGATCTAGGCCCTTAAATCTATTTCTCACTTCCACTGTATAATCATAAGGGATTTGATTTAGGTCATACCTGAATGGTCTAGTGGTTTTCCTACTTTCTTCAATTTAAGTCTGAATTTGGCAATAAGGAGTTAATGATATGAGCCACAGTCAGCTCCTGGTCTTGTTTTTGTTGACTGTATAGAGCTTCTCCATCTTTGGCTGCAAAGAATATAATCAATCTGATTTCCGTGTTGACCATCTGGTGATGTCTATGCATAGAGTCTTCTCTTGTGTTGTTGGCAGAGGGTGTTTGTTATGACCAGTGCATTTTCTTGGCAAAACTCTATCAGTCTTTGCCCTGCTTCATTCCGTATTCCAAGGCCAAATTTGCCTGTTACTCCAGGTGTTTCTTGGCTTCCTACTTTTGCATTCCAGTCCCCTAAAATGAAAAGGACATCTTTTTTGAGTGTTAGTTCTAAAATGTCTTGTAGGTCTTCATAGAACTGTTCAACTTCAGCTTCTTTAGCGTTATTGGTTGGGGCATAGACTTGGATTACTGTGATATTGAATGGTTTGCCTTTGAAACGAACAGAGATCATTCTGTCGTTTTTGAGATTGCATCCAAGTACTGCATTTCGGACTCTTTTGTTGACCATGATGGCTACTCCATTTCTTCTGAGGGATTCCTGCCCACAGTAGTAGATATAATCGTCATCTGAGTTAAATTCACCCATTCCAGTCCATTTTAGTTCACTGATTCCTAGAATGTCTACGTTCACTCTTGCCATCTCTTGTTTGACCACTTCCAATTTGCCTTGATTCATGGACCTGACATTCCAGGTTCCTATGCAATATTGCTCTTTACAGCATCGGACGTTGCTTCTATCACCAGTCGCATCCACAGCTGGGTATTGTTTTTGCTTTGGTTTCATCCCTTCATTCTTTCTGGAGTTATTTCTTCACTGATCTCCAGTAGCATATTGGACCCCTACCGACCTTGGGAGTTCCTCTCTCAGTATCCTATCATTTTGCCTTTTCATACTGTTTATGGGGTTCTCAAGGCAAGAATACTGAAGTGGTTTGCTATTCCCTTCTCCAGTGGACCACATTCTGTCAGATTTCTCCACCATGAGCTGCCCGTCTTGGGTTGCCCCACAGGCATGGCTTAGTTTCATTGAGTTAGACAAGGCTGTGGTCCTAGTGTGATTAGATTGACTAGTTTTCTGTGATTATGGTTTCAGTGTGTCTGCCCTCTGATGCCCTCTTGCAACACCTACCATCTTACATGGTTTTCTCTTACCTTGGGCGTGGGGTATCTCCTCACCACTGCCCTTCCTGACCTTCAACGTGGTATAGCTCCTCTAGGCCCTCCTGCGGCCATGCAGCCACTGCTCCTTGGACGTGGGGTTGGTCCTTCCGTCCGCCGCCCCTGGCCTCGGGCATTGGGGGGTGGGGTGGCTCCTCCTGGCCGCTGCCCCTGACCTCATTTGTGGGGTATCTTCTCTTGGCCGCCGCCCCTGACCTTGGACTTGGGTAGCTCCTCTCGGCCGTTCCTGCGCCGTCACAGCCTAGCACTCTCTGCTGCTGCCTCTGACCTCGGACGTGGGGTAACTCCTCTTGGTCGCTGCCCTTCGGGCATGGGGTCATCCCAGCTTCTGCCCCTGACCTCGGAAGTGGGGTAGCTCCTCTTGGCCTCGCTTAGGGTGCTGGTCACAGCTGCCACCACTACTGAAAAGGACAAGGTGGCTATGGGAGTGTTGTCCCAGATTATGGGGACATGGGACAGACCAGTGACTTATCTCTAATCAGCTGGACAATCTTGCCACTGGGTGGCTGGGATGCTTATGGGCAGTTGTTGCAGTTGCCTCACTGGTCCAGGAGGCAACCAAGCTGACTTTGGGCAAAAATTTGTTCATAAAAGTCCCGCATGAGGTCAACACTCTCCTGCAAGGGGACCCCCATAAGTGGCTGTCAACATCCCAGATTACTCAATACCAGGAACTGTTCTGTGAGAACCCCCATGTTACTACTGAGCGTTGTCAGGCCCTGAATCTGGCCACTCTGTTTCTTGTGGGAGAAGATGGACCCTCACATGATTGCAAGGAAATATGCCAGCAGACCTGACTTGAGAGACCAGCCAATCCCGGACCCAGATTTGCTCCTGTACACCAATGGCACCAGCCTGGTGAAACAAGGACAATGACTTGGGATATGCAGTAGTCATGGAAAAAAACATCGTTGAGGCTAGCTCTCTCCCATCACACTGGTCCACTCAACAGCCCGAACTATATGCTCTAATCCAGGCCCTCCAGCTGTCAAAAGGTAAGAAGACAGACATTTACACAGACTCCAGGTATGCTTTTGCCACACTAAAGGGCTCTGTATAAGGAGAGAGGCCTTTGACAGCTAGTGAAAAAGATATTAAAAATAAGAAAGAAATTAAGACCCTATTAGATGCTGCCTAGGAACCAGAAAGGGTTGCAGTCATACACTGCTGAGGACGTCAAAAAGAGGATACCCCCAGCTCAGAGAACAGACTGGCAGATAAGACCACTAAACAAGTAGCCGAGGGTTTGGGGGTGACAAGTGAAGCCCCTATTAAATCTGTCATATTGGTGGAGCTACCTGAGCTAACGCTACTGCTGCTGCTAAGTCATTTCAGTCGTGTCTGACTCTGTGCGACCCCATAGACGTCAGCCCACCAGGCTCCCACATCCCTGGAATTCTCCAGGCAAGAACACTGGAGTAGGTTGCCATTTCCTTCTCCAATGCATGAAAGTGAAAAGTGAAAGTGAAGTTGCTCAGTCTTGTCCTACTCTTCGTGACCCCATGACTGTAGCCCACCAGGCTTCTCCATCCATGGAATTTTCCAGGCAAGAGTACTGGAGTGGGGTGCCATCGCCCATTGGAAGGGTGCATATACTGTTGTTCTAGCCAGCCCTACTGCAGTTAAAGTTGCAGGTGTCACTCCCTGGATCCACCACATGAGGGAGAAGAGAGCATACCACGCAGACCCGGAGGATGCCGAGTGGATTATCCAAAAGGAGTAGGGGACGACAGAGGATGAAATGGCAGGATGGCATCACTGACTCGATGGACGTGAGTCTGAGTGAACTCCAGGAGTTGGTGATGGGCAGGGAGGCCTGGCGTGCTGCGATTCATGGGGTTGCAAAGAGTTGGACACAAATGAGAGACTGAACTGAACTGAACTGATCCCTGTGAAACCAAGATCATCTTAAAGAAGAAAAAGAGATGATGCTCTATATTCAACTGCTGCTACAGGACTTGCTGGTATCATCTTGAGACTAACCATAGTTTCAGTACAAAGAGGGACCTGTGCTATAATTAAAGTTGAATGTTGTGTATATATTCCTGATTTATCTGGTTATATATCAGCCACCCTAGATGACATGAAAGGTCAGGTAAAAGTTATGTCTGATGACAATCTTCCTTTTTGGACTTCAGTCCTATCTTGGGTGAAGGGTAACTGGTGCAAAACTACATTTACCATTGTTATAGTTCCCTTGATAGCTCTTCTTTGTGGACCCTTTATTTTACAATGTATTATGAACTTTGTAACCCAAAGATTGATGTCTTTCTCCCAAATTGGAGGTCAGAGAGTCAGGGTGCAATATATCCCTATGAATGATGCTCATACTATGAGTTAAGAGCATCAAGAGAGGGGAATGAAGGAGGAAACAGACAGAACAGGCTCCATCTTGAAAGCAGGACTCCATCTTGAGCCGGACTGTGGACTTTGAGCTATATGCTCCATATCTATGGAAACGACATACTAACTGGAAAACCAGGCTCCCTGGAAGGAAGAGCCCCAGGGCTCATACCTAGAGTCTCTGTTGCCTAAAAGAATACCCTAATTATCTGTGTAACCAAATAGAATCATAAATTCTATTATGCTTATTGTGGTATGACCACAGACCTATTGATAATTGTCCACTGTTAACTACCTAGGCTTAAGGCATATGAATCATGGGTTAACTTTGATTGTATCTTTCTTTTCCTTTGTTCAGACTAGATTCAGGGAATTTGGAGAGGTGGATTTGGGCATGTACACTTAAGGTATATAAGGTTTTTAGAAAAACTGGTCAGGGTCCTTGGCTAAGAGGGGACTCTGCCTTGGGCCTGCCAGTGTAATAAACTGCACTCCACTATCTGCTTTGTCCTTCTGAGTGAATTTGTTTCCCAGAATGTGTGGCTACAACAATTACTATGACTCTGCTTTATGTTTTGTGTATAGTACAGCTTGACTGGGTTGATGGATCTTCTTTCATGATGGCTCACTCATGTGGCAGCCAAAGTGGGTGCCAGCTACTGGCTGGGTGCTCTGCTGAACTGTTGGCCAGGGGTCTATTTTGCTTTCCTTATGGTTCTCACTATAGTCTGCTTGAAAAGTGAAAGTGAAGTCACTCAGTCGTGTCCGACTCTTTGTGGCCCTGTGGACTGTAGCCTATCAAGCTCCTCCATCCATGGGATTCTCCAGGCAAGAATACGGGAGTGG
The DNA here is from genome assembly GCF_027580195.1 of Bos mutus. Lineage (NCBI taxonomy): Eukaryota > Metazoa > Chordata > Mammalia > Artiodactyla > Bovidae > Bos > Bos mutus. The sequence goes on along the minus strand of NC_091622.1, from coordinate 4,749,461 downwards.
GTTGCCATTTCCTTCTTCAGGGGATCTTCCAGACCCAGGGATCGAACCCAGGTTTCCCGCATTGGAGGCAGGCGCTTTAACCTCTGAGCCACCAGGGAAGCCCATGCTCAGTAAAAAGGAGTATTCCACAAAACAAATGGAACAGATCACTAAATGACTGGGCTCATAAATGTGACCCAGCATCACATCTCTTGTGTTTTATTGGTCAAGTGGTCACAGGCTGCACTCAGATTCAGAGGAGGACATTCTCTGATAAAAACTGACAGAATTTTTGGCTACTTTTAATGTGCCATAAGTTTTCTTTGTTTGTTTTATGATTCAGGATCCAAATATTGGCAACCAAGATTTGCTTCATGCCTCGAAATAAATTAGCAAAAGTTAGCATCCTCTGCTAGTCCCTGTAGAGGACACAGCACAATCCAGAAGGCCTAGTCTGTTCCTTTTGCCATGTCCTGTGCACGGGTGCCTTGAGGATTGCAGAACAGCTCTGCATCTCTATGAATTCCCAGAGACCTTCTTCCAGGAGTTGTTCACTCACACCCACCAGTGGGCAGGAAGCTCTTCCTCTAAGTTAGGTCTTTGGTGACCTTTGGGCCATCAGTGGGAATACTCAGGCCTCCTATAGCAGCATTAGCCAAAGATCAACAGAGGGAAATTCTATAATAAAGCAAGGCATGGAATCCATGAAGTATTGTTGCTGCTCATCCTCTCCTGGAAATTCTGAATCCCCGATCCTAAGGTAGATCCTCTTTCCTGCTCACATAGGCATCAAAAGAGTTGATTTTTCCTTTTTTTGCATGGTTGGCGAGATTTCCTCTCACTCTTTTAATACACCTTTTCATTTTTATTTTTTAAATTAAAGAGACACAGATGTATAATACAACGTTTTAAACAACAAGGAGTCTTAATTGAGTGTACTCAAACTAAGAATACTAGATTTGGTATTTAAATTAGTGAAATGTTGCTGTTTCCTTGGTGTAAGGACAGATGATTGACTTCTCCAAATGGTGACTTTGTGATTTCGATAAGCTGCAGCTTGTGTAGTGGCCACTCTTTCAGAGGTCAGAATTATTTGGATAATTTGCAGGTAGCCCCTAATTCCTTTCCAGGTCTTCACCTCCTTGGAGCCTTACCCACTACTTTTTTATTCCTGTCACTTCAGGCTTAATATAAAGTTTACAAACCTAACTATTTCTTTTGGCTTTGACCCAGGCTTTTGTGATCTTGATTTATATGTATACACATCTGTATAATGTGATTTAGGTTTATTCATTTTTAGATAGAATGGGGGTAGGTGGAGGAGATAAACTCAGTATAAAAACAATGACAGCTCTTCTCTGGACTCTAAGTTCGGACCTCTAGGCAGATTAGACTTTCCTCTGAAAGAGAAATAACTAGCCGAGTCAATCCTGAAAGTATTATGCTTCTCAATTACATGGAACTAAAAACAGGTTTGTAAGAATGCCCTATTCTTATTTAACAATTTAGTTTTAGTTGTTCCTATCATATTTTACTTTCATGATAAATACTGGAATATGTAGAAGCAGTAAGTTGATTTTTAATTGTCCTCTTGCCCATAAATCTTACAAGACCCACGCACTTTTCTTTAAGTTGTAAATGTTATCCAAATACTGGAATAAGGAAAGACATCCATTGTTCTATAATACATAAGTAGATCTGCATGATCATAGTGCAAGCAGATATTATCCTAAATATGTGACCATCCGTGGTCAGTGGAGATGTGTTCATGAGACCAGAGACTGCACTTTCAGACTGACCTTGTCAATCTGACCCTGGGAACACTGGATTTTTTCTCCTATTCTGTGCCATTAATTTAATGCATCATCAATTTGCTTAATGTGAGAAATGCACTATTTTGAGATTAAACAAGTTTTAGCTGTGAACTGTTCAAACAGCATGTTAAGAATGAAAGACTATGTTAGTTGGGGGGATAAAATTGCTGACATTTTGGGGAATGACTCTTCCTTCTAGTCTTCTCTCTCCCTAATCATATCATCCTTTGTTCATCAGAGATAAGTCAGTTTTCTTGTCTTCTTTTGCTTTTCTCTTCCCTTCAGATATAGGACTTTTTATTAATGGTGAAATTTTCAATAATAATCAGAATTTTATTAGTTTAACACCTCTGGTGATCTGACTCCTAAAATAAGCACATTTTAATTAGCATGCTTTTTGGTGCCACAAAATTGGTGATAGGAAGCAGAAAGATGTTTCTTCCAAAAACTTACCAAACGAGCTCTCTGATTGACCACTAGATATTAACAAAGGCCTGTCGTGTGATACACCCAATTTAAGAGCAGTGATAATGAAAAGGTGAAGAAAGGGAAGCCTGCTTGTGTCACCTACAAAATTTAGATAGTTATTTTCTTCTAAACTTTTGTTATTCTATTAACACTATCTTTCCCTTAAAACTTTCACTGGACTTGAAAAGAATAGTTAAGACTTATGGGACTGTCTATTTAAAAGATCATTCTTGGTTGAATATCAGCAGAAAGCTCTTGAAAGTTCCTGTTACTTATTCAGTCAAGATACGCTTATTCTGTAACAGGACATAATCTGCTCACTAAATCCCATCTACTCTGCTTCCAGTTTAGTTCAGTCAATCAGTCGTGGCCGACTCTTTGCGACCCCATGAATTGTAGCACGCCAGGCCTCCCTGTCCATCACCAACACCCAGAGTTCACTCAAACTCATATGCATCGAATCAGTGATGCCATCCAACCATCTCATCCTCTGTCGTCCCCTTCTCCTCCTGCCCCCAATCCCTCCCAGCATCAGAGTCTTTTCCAATGAGTCAACTCTTCGCATGAGCTGGCCAAAGTACTGCAGTTTCAGTTTCAGCATCATTCCTTCCAAAGAAATCCCAGGGCTGATCTCCTTCAGAATGGACTGGTTGGATCTCCTTGCAGTCCAAGGGACTCTCAAGAGTCTTCTCTAACACCACAGTTCAAAAGCATCAGTTCTTCGGTGCTCAGCTTTCTTCACAGTCTAATTCTCATATCCATACATGACTACTGGAAAAACCATAGCTTTGACTAGATGGACCTTTGTTGGCAAAGTAATGTTTCTGCTTTTTAATATGCTGTCTAGGTTGGTCATAACTTACCTTCCAAGGAGTAAGCGTCTTTTAATTTCATGGCTGCAATCACCATCTACAGTAATTTTAGAGACCCCAAAAATGAAGCCTGCTAGTGTTTCCACTGTTTCCCCATCTATTTCCCATGAAGTGATGGGACCAGATGGCATGATCTTCATTTTCTGAACGTTGAGCTTTAAGCCAACTTTTTCACTCTCCTCTTTCACTTTCATCAAGAGGCTTTTTAGTTCCTCTTCACTTTCTGCCATAAGCGTGGTGTCATCTGCATATCTGAGGTTACTGATATTTCTCTGCTTCCTTACAGAGCTATTTAATAACTATGGAGATCCAAAATATGTATTAAAAGAGAAAAAGGTCCTAAATGGAGTCCCTAGTCCTAGGTCCTATATCAGCAAACCAAGACTGAATCAGTTCAGTTCACTTCAGTCGCTCAGTCGTGTCCAACTCTTTGCGACCTCAAGAATCACAGCATGCCAGGCCTCCCTGTCCGTCATGAACTTTCAGAGTTCACTCAAATTCACATCCATCAAGTCGGTGATACCACCCAGCCATCTCATTCTCTGTCGTCCCTTTCTACTCCTGCCCCCAATCCCTCCCAGCATCAGGGTATTTTCCAATGAGTCAACTCTTCACATGAGGTTGCCAAAGTATTGGAGTTTCAGCCTCAACATCAGTCATTCCACTGAACACCCAGGACTGATCTCTTTTAGGAAGGACTGGTTGGATCTCCTTGCACTGCAAGGGACTCTCAAGAGTCTACTCCAACACCACAGTTCAAAAGCATCAATTCTTCAATGCTCAGCTTTCTTCACAGTCCAACTTTCACATCCACACATGACGACTGGAAAAACCATAGCCTTGACTAGATGAACCTTTGTTGGCACGGTAATATCTCAGCTTTTTAATATGCTATCTAGGTTGGTCATAATTTTCCCTCCAAGGAGTAAGCATCTTTTAATTTCTTGGCTACAATTACCATCTGCAGTGATTTTGGAGCCCAAAAAAATAAAGTCTGACACTGTTTCCACTGTTTCCCCATCTATTTCCCATGAAGTGATGGGACCTGATGCCATAATCTTTGTTTTCTGAATGTTGAGCTTTAAGCCAACTTTTTCACCCTCCACTTTCACTTTCATCAAGAGGCTTTTTAGTTCCTCTTCACTTTCTTCCATAAGGGTGGTGTCATCTGCATATCTGAGGTTATTGATATTTCTCCCGGAAATCTTGATTCCAGCTTGTGTTTCCTCCAATCCAGCGTTTCTCATTATGTACTCTGCGTATAAGTTAAATAAACAGGGTGACAAGATACAACCTTGACCTACTCCTTTTCCTATTTGGAACCAGTCTGTTGTTCCATGTCCAGTTCTAACTCTTGCTTCCTGACTTGCATATAGGTTTCTCAAGAGGCAGGTCAGGTGGTCTCTTATTCCCATCTCTTTCAGAATTTTCCACAGTTTATTGTGATCCACACATTCAAAGGCTTTGGCATAGTCAATAAAGCAGAAATAGATGTTTTCTGGAACTCTCTTGCTTTTTTGATGATCCAGCAGATGTTGGCAATTTGATCTCTTATTCCTCTGACTTTTCTAAAACCAGCTTGAACATCAAGAAGTTCACAGTTCTCATATTGGTGAAGCCTGTCTTGGAGAATTTTGAGCATTACTTTACTACCATGTGAGATGAGTGCAATTGTGTAATAGTTTGAGCATTCTTTGGCATTGCCTTTCTTTGGGATTGGAATGAAAACTGACCTTTTCCAGTCCTGTGGCCACTGCTGTGTTTTCCACATTTGTTGACATGTTGAGTGCACCCCTTTCACAGCATCAACTTTGAGGATTTGAAATAGCTCAACTGGAATTCTATCACCTCCACTAGCTTTGTTCATAATGATGATTTCTAAAGCCTACTTGACTTCACATTCCAGGATGTCTGGCTCTAGGCCAGTGATCACACCATCGTGATTATCTGGGTCATGAAGATCTTTTTTGTACTGTTCTTCTGTGTATTCTTGCCACCTCTTCTTAATATCTTCTGCTTCTGTAGGTCCATACCATTTCCGTCCTTTATCGGGCCCATCTTTGCATGAAATGTTCCCTTGGTATCTCTGATTTCCTTGAAGAGATATTTAGTCTTTCCCATTCTATTGTTTTCCTCTATTTCTTTGCATTGATTGTTGAAGAAGGCTTTCTTATCTCTCCTTACTATTCTTTGGAACTCTGCATTCAGATGCTTATATATTCCCTTTTCTCTTTTGATTTTCACTTCTCTTCTTTTCACAGCTATTTGTAAGGCCTTCCCAGACAGCCATTTTGCTTTTTTGCATTTCTTTTTCATGGGGATGGTCTTGATTTCTGTCTCCTGTACAATGTCATGAATCTCTGTCCATAGTTCATCAGGCACTCTGTCTATCAGATCTAGTCTGCCAGGAGCTGGCGAGAGACATTCCACTCATGACAAAGGTCATGAGGAAGGAGGCTAGGCATACACAAAAGGCCAGATCGAGCCTCAGGAGTCCCCTGGATATTCTCGAGCATCTACCCCCAAAAACCAGAGTCTGCCTACTTTATTGCTTTGTGCTCTCACCTCTGACTTTACTGGGGGCTGTCCCCACCACCATCTCACTCTCTCTGTCAAAGAGTTAACTTACAGCTCCAATTAATAAAGTTCCTGGGCAAGTAGGAGTGTTTAAATCCAAACCCCTCAGATGGCTCTCTAACTCGCCTGACAAATTTACCCGGACTCCTACAGCTATGCATATGATTGTTTACAATCTCCCAGCCTCGAGAGGCACGGGAAGCTTAAGATATTCAAATAGCTAAGAGCCTCTCAGAGAGTTAGAAACTGTCAGAATAAGACTAGTAAAATATTTCATTGATGAGCCAATGCTTGTTGCAAAGTTTTCACATCCCCTGAATTGTATCCTTGAATATGTATTAATTAATAGTTGGTATGTAGAAAACAAGTAGTGACCTTGGTGTTAGTAACTTTAGACCCTTAAGGTAATAAATTCTTTCCTTTGTTGTAAACCCATTACACATCCGCCTATAGGAATGCAATTTTATCTTGAAAGATGGCGCCAAACCTTTAAATAATTACTCTTAGAGAAAATAAGTCTTTGTTGATAAGTCCTTGTCAAGAGTCATAAAATGTTAATAGGCCTTCTGGCCAGTATGATAAATTTGCAGGAAATAAACCCTGGTTTTTGATAAGGATCAAAGACTGCTGACTTTGCAACCCCTATTATCCTCTATGTGTAAATTAGGGTATATAAGGCCCTGTTGAAAATAAAGCTACGGGCCTTGCTCACCAACACTTGGTCTCCCCATGTCATTTTTCTCCTCAATTTCCAGCTGAGTCTCCATCTGGAGTGCAGATATCCTCTGTGACCATTTATTTGCCTGGGCTTCTAAGACCCACTCGAGAAGGTGTCTAAGGTGGGGCACCTTCTGCTATTCGAGAGGGCGCCTGCGGCCTCTGTGGTCAGAGCTAACCTGGTGTCACAGGTTATATTGATTTTCCGTGTAAACCAAGATACTGAGCTTCTTTTCTCCACTGAATTTTCCTACTGAGCTATCCTCGTTCTATTACTCTTTATATCTTTGATAAATAAATAAATAAATAGGTCGCCGAAGCCGTCTGTCCTTCGAATATCCTGGATCAGCCGGGGCTGGACCCCGGCACTAGTCCCTGAAATCTATTTCTCACTTCCACTGTATAATTATAAGGAATTTCATTTAGGTCATAACTGAAGATCTACTGGTTTTTCCTAGTCTCTTCATTTTAAATCTGAATTTGGCAATAAGGAGTTCATGATATGAGCTGCAGTCAGCTCCCGGTCTTGTTTTTGCTGATTCTATAGAGCTTCTCTACTTTGGCTGCAAAGAATATAATCAGTCAGATTTTGGTGTTCACCATCTGGTGATGTCCATGTGTAGAGTCTTCTCTTGTGTTGTTGGAAGAGGGTGTTGGCTATGAATAGTGCGTTCTCTTGGCAAAATTCTATTAGTCTTTGCCCTGCTTCATTCCGTATTACAAGGTCAAATTTGCCTGTTACTCCAGGTGTTTCTTGACTTCCTACTTTTGCATTCCAGTCCCCTATAATGAAAACGACATCTTTTGATGGGCTCGATAAAGGACAGAAATGGTATAGACCTAACAGAAGCAGAAGATATTAAGAAGAGATGCCAAGAATACACAGAAGAACTGTACTAAAAGATCTTCACTACCCAAATAATCACGATGGTGTGATCACTGGCCTAGAGCCAGACATACTGGAATATGAAGTCAAATGGGCCTTAGAAAGCATCACTACGAACAAAGCTAGTGGAGGTGATGGAATTCCAGTTGAGCTCTTTCAAATCCTGAAAGATGATGCTGTGAAAGTGCTACACTCAATATGCCAGCAAATTTGGAAAACTCAGCAGTGGCCACAGAACTGGAAAATGTCAATTTTCATTCCAATCCCAAAGCAAGACAATGCCAAAGAATGCTCAAACTACCACACAATTGCACTCATCTCACACGCTAGTAAAGTAATGCTCAAAATTCTCCAAGCCAGGCTTCAGGAATACGTGAACCGTGAACTTCCTGATGTTCAAGCTGGTTTTAGAAAAGGCAGAGGAACCAGAGGTCAAATTGCCAACAATTGCTGGATCATGGAAAAGGCAAGAGAGTTCCAGAAAAACATCGATTTCTGCTTTATTGACTATGCCAAAGCCTTTGACTGTGTGGATCACAATAAACTGTGGAAAATTCTGAAAGAGATGGGAATACCAGACCACCTGAGCTGCATCTTGAGAAATCTGTATGCAGGTCAGGAAGCAACAGTTAGACCTGGACATGGAACAACAGACTGTTTCCAAATAGGAAAAGGAGTACGTCAAGGTTGTATCTTGTCACCCTGTTTATTTAACTTATACGCAGAGTACATTAGGAGAAACGCTGGACTGGAAGAAACACAAGCTGCAATCAAGATTTCCGGGAGAAATATCAATAACCTCAGATATGCAGATGACACCACCCTTATGGAAGAAAGTGAAGAGGAACTAAAAAGCCTCTTGATGAAAGTGAAAGTGGAGAGTGAAAATTTGGCTTAAAGCTCAACATTCAGAAAACGAAGATTATGGCATCCTGTCCCATCATTTCATGGTACATAGATGGGAAAACAGTGGAAACAGTGTCAGACTTTATTTTTCTGGGCTCCAAAATCACTGCAGATGGTAATTGCAGCCACAAAGTTAAAAGATGCTTACTCCTTGGAAGGAAAATTATGACCAACCTAGATACCATATTAAAAAGCCTAGATATTACTGTGCCAACAAAGTTTCGTCTAGTCAAGGCTACGATTTTTTCAGTCGTCATGTGTGGATGTGAAAGTTGGATTGTGAAGAAAGCTGAGCATTGAAGAATTGATGCTTTTGAACTGTGGTGTTGGAGTAGACTCTTGAGAGTCCCTTGGACTGCAAGGAGATCCAACCAGTCCATTCTGAAGGAGATCAGCCCTGGGATTTCTTTGAAAGGAATGATGCTAAAGCTGAAACTCCAGTACTTTGGCCAGCTCATGCGAAGAGTTGACTCATTGGAAAAGACTCTGATGCTGGGAGGAATTGGGGGCAGGAGGAGAAGGGGACGACAGAGGATGAGATGGCTGGATAGCATCGCTGTCTCGATGGACATGAATCTGAGTGAACTCCGGGAGTTGGTGATGGACAGGGAGGCCTGGCGTGCTGCAATTCATGGGGTCGCAAAAAGTCGGACATGACTGAGCGACTGATCTGATCTGATCTGTTCTGATACAACATTGCTCTTTACAGCAATGCACTTTACTTCTATCACCAGTCACATCCACAACTGGGTATTGTTTTTGCTTTGTCTCCATCCCTTCATTCTTTCTGGAGTTATTTCTCACTGATCTCCAATACATATTGGGCACCTACCGACCTGGGAAGTTCGTCTTTCAGTACCCTATCATTTTGCCTTTTCATACTGTCCATGGGGTTCTCAAGGCAAGAATACCAAAGTGTTTTACCATTCACTTCTCCAGTGGACCACATTCTGTCAAACCTCTCCACCATGACCCGTACATCTTGGTTGGCCCCACACGGCATGGCTTAGTTTCACTGAGTTAGACAAGTCTGTGCAATCAGATTGGCTAGTTTTCTGTGATTATGGTTTCAGTGTGTCTGCCCTCTGATGTCTCTCGCAACACCTACCGTCTTACTTGCGTTTGTCTTACTTTGGACTTGGGTTATCTCGTCACAGCTGCTCCAGCAAAGCACAGCCGCTGCTCCTTACCTTGGACCAGGTTGCCCCTCCTGACCTTGAATGTGGAGTATCTCCTCTCAGCCCTCCTGCGCCCATGCAGCCACCACTCCTTGGACATGTCATTGTTGCACTTGGCTGCCGCCTTGATTTTGGAAGTGGGGTAGCTCCTCTCAGCCGCCGCCCTTGACCTCTACCTAATCTGATTACAGTTTCAGTGTCTCCTAGAAATGCAGCCTTAACCAGTCAGTCTGGAATTTCCTGACTAGCACTAGTCAGATGACTCACCTGATAGGCCCCTGCCTTCTCCCAAAGGAAAGTGATTCTGCCTGAAACAGTCCTTGTTTATGACTTCTCTGTCTCTTTTCTGCCTTTTAAAACCTTTCCTTTTCTGCAGTTCTTTGGAGCTCCTTTCTATTTGTTACATGGGTTACTGCCTGACATGAACACTTGAATAAAGCCAATTTTCTCTTCAAATTTTCTCAGTTGAATTTTGTTTTAACATATACAAAAAGAGTAACTAACCTATCTCATATTTTACTCTAGGTAGCTTTCCTTTTCCATATAATAGGTACCTCAACAAAGTGTTTGCCCAAGGTTGAATGGCTAATTTTATGTGTTAACTTGGTTGGACCATGAGATGCCCAGATATTTGGACAAACATTATTCTGAGTATTTCTCTGAAGGTGTTTTTAGATAAGTTTAACATTTAAATCAATGGACTTTCAGTAAAGTAGAAGTCCTCCATAATGTGTGTTGGCCTTATCCCCTCAGCTAAAAGCAACATTCTCCAGCAGATTACCTTCATCTGCAATGTCAACTCTCCCTGGTTCTACAGCAGATGACTTTACACCCACATTGGGACATTTCTGGGAGGTTGTTATCTCCATTTCATTTAATTGCCTTTCTTGGGATTTATCTTGTTCCTTCACCTGGAATATAATCTTGTTTGTTTGTTTGTTTTCATTTTAGTTAGCTTTCTGTGATTGTTATATTAGTTCTGTCAGGTGCTGGGATTGTAGTTCTTGTTTCTTTTGTCTTTCCTCTGGTAGCTGAGGATAAGAGGCTTGTGCAAGCTTCCTGATGGGAGGGACTGGCTGTGGGGGAACCTGGGTCTTGTTCTGGTGGGCAGGGGTGTGCTCAGTTCAGTTCAGTTCAGCCACTCAGTCACATTCAACTATCTGCGACCCCATGGTCTGCAACACACCAGGCTTCCCTAATCCATCATCAACACTCAGAGCTTTTTCACACTTATGTCCATCAAATGGGTGATGTTACCTCATCCTGTCATCCCCTTCTCCTCCTGCCTTTAATTATTCCAAGCATCAGGGTTTTTTTCTAATGAGTCAGTTCTTCACATCAGGTGACCAAAGTATTAGAGTCAGCTTCAGCATCAGTCCTTCCAAAGAATATTCAGGAATGATTTCCTTTAAGATTGACTGGTTTGATGTCCTTGTAGTTCAAGGGACTGTCACGTGTCTTCTCCAACACCACAGTTCAAAAGCATCAACTATTCAGTGCTCAGCTTTTTCATGGTCCAACTCTCACATCCATACATCACTACTGGAAAAAACATAGCTTTGACTAGATGGACCTTTGTCGACAAAGTAATGTCTTTGCTTTTTAATACGCTGTCTAGATTTGTCATAGCTTTTCTTCCAAGGAGAAATTTCATGGCTGCAGTCACCATCTGCAGTGATTTTGGAACCCAATGAAATAAAGTCTGTCACCGTTTCCATTGTTTCCCCATCCATTTGCCATGAAGTGATGGGACTGGATCCATGATCTTTGATTTTTGAATACTGAGTTTTATGCCAGCTTTTTCACTCTCCTCTTTCATCCTTATCAAGAGGTTCTTTAGCTCTTCACTTTCTGCCATAACGTGGTGTCATCTGCATATCTGAAGTTATTGTTATTTCTCCTGGCAATCTTGATTCCAGGTTGTGCTTCATCCAGCATGGCATTTTGCCTGATCGACTCTGTATATAAGTACAATAAGCAGAGAGACAATACACAGCGTTGACATACACCTTTGCCAATTTGGAACCAGTCAGTTGTTCCATGTCCAGTTCTAACTGTTGCTTCTTGACCTGCATACAAGAGACAGGTAAGGTGGTCTGGTATTCCCATCTCTTGAAGGATTCTACAGTTTGTTGTGATCCACACAGTCAAATGCTTGGCATAGTCAATAAACCAGAAGCAGATGATTGTTGAAGAAGGCTTTATCTATCTCTCCTACTATTCTTTGGAACTCTGCATTCAGATGCTTATATATTCCCTTTTCTCTTTTGATTTTCACTTCTCTTCTTTTCACAGCTATTTGTAAGGCCTTCCCAGACAGCCATTTTGCTTTTTTGCATTTCTTTTTCATGGGGATGGTCTTGATTTCTGTCTCCTGTACAATGTCATGAATCTCTGTCCATAGTTCATCAGGCACTCTGTCTATCAGATCTAGTCTGCCAGGAGCTGGCGAGAGACATTCCACTCATGACAAAGGTCATGAGGAAGGAGGCTAGGCATACACAAAGGCCAGATCGAGCCTCAGGAGTCCCCCTGGATATTCTCGAGCATCTACCCCCCAAAAAACCAGAGTCTGCCTACTTTATTGCTTTGTGCTCTCACCTCTGACTTTACTGGGGGCTGTCCCCACCACCATCTCACTCTCTCTGTCAAAGAGTTAACTTACAGCTCCAATTAATAAAGTTCCTGGGCAAGTAGGAGTGTTTAAATCCAAACCCCTCAGATGGCTCTCTAACTCGCCTGACAAATTTACCCGGACTCCTACAGCTATGCATATGATTGTTTACAATCTCCCAGCCTCGAGAGGCACGGGAAGCTTAAGATATTCAAATAGCTAAGAGCCTCTCAGAGAGTTAGAAACTGTCAGAATAAGACTAGTAAAATATTTCATTGATGAGCCAATGCTTGTTGCAAAGTTTTCACATCCCCTGAATTGTATCCTTGAATATATATTAATTAATAGTTGGTATGTAGAGAAAACAAGTAGTGACCTTGGTGTTAGTAACTTTAGACCCTTAAGGTAATAAATTCTTTCCTTTGTTGTAAACCCATTACACATCCGCCCTATAGGAATGCAATTTTATCTTCGAAAGATGGCGCCAAACCTTTAAATAATTACTCTTAGAGAAAATAAGTCTTTGTTGATAAGTCCTTGTCAAGAGTCATAAAATGTTAATAGGCCTTCTGGCCAGTATGATAAATTTGCAGGAAATAAACCCTGGTTTTTGATAAGGATCAAAGACTGCTGACTTTGCAACCCCTATTATCCTCTATGTGTAAATTAGGGTATATAAGGCCCTGTTGAAAATAAAGCTACGGGCCTTGCTCACCAACACTTGGTCTCCCCATGTCATTTTTCTCCTCAATTTCCAGCTGAGTCTCCATCTGGAGCGCGGATATCCTCTGCGACCATTTATTTGCCTGGGCTTCTAAGACCCACTCGAGAAGGTGTCTAAGGTGGGGCACCTTCTGCTATTCGAGAGGGTGCCTGCGGCCTCTGTGGTCAGAGCTAACCTGGTGTCACAGGTTATATTGATTTTCCGTGTAAACCAAGATACTGAGCTTCTTTTCTCCACTGAATTTTCCTACTGAGCTATCCTCGTTCTATTACTCTTTATATCTTTGATAAATAAATAAATAAATAGGTCGCCGAAGCCGTCTGTCCTTCAAATATCCTGGATCAGCCGGGGCTGGACCCCGGCACTAGTCCCTGAAATCTATTTCTCACTTCCACTGTATAATTATAAGGAATTTCATTTAGGTCATAACTGAAGATCTACAGATTTTTCCTAGTCTCTTCATTTTAAATCTGAATTTGGCAATAAGGAGTTCATGATATGAGCTGCAGTCAGCTCCCGGTCTTGTTTTTGCTGATTCTATAGAGCTTCTCTACTTTGGCTGCAAAGAATATAATCAGTCAGATTTTGGTGTTCACCATCTGGTGATGTCCATGTGTAGAGTCTTCTCTTGTGTTGTTGGAAGAGGGTGTTGGCTATGAATAGTGCGTTCTCTTGGCAAAATTCTATTAGTCTTTGCCCTGCTTCATTCCATATTACAAGGTCAAATTTGCCTGTTACTCCAGGTGTTTCTTGACTTCCTACTTTTGCATTCCAGTCCCCTATAATGAAAACGACATCTTTTGATGGGCTCGATAAAGGACAGAAATGGTATAGACCTAACAGAAGCAGAAGATATTAAGAAGAGATGGCAAGAATACACAGAAGAACTGTACAAAAAGATCTTCACGACTCAAATAATCACGATGGTGTGATCACTGGCCTAGAGCCAGACATACTGGAATGTGAAGTCAAATGGGCCTTAGAAAGCATCACTACGAACAAAGCTAGTGGAGGTGATGGAATTCCAGTTGAGCTCTTTCAAATCCTGAAAGATGATGCTGTGAAAGTGCTACACTCAATATGCCAGCAAATTTGGAAAACTCAGCAGTGGCCACAGAACTGGAAAATGTCAATTTTCATTCCAATCCCAAAGCAAGACAATGCCAAAGAATGCTCAAACTACCACACAATTGCACTCATCTCACACGCTAGTAAAGTAATGCTCAAAATTCTCCAAGCCAGGCTTCAGGAATACGTGAACTGTGAACTTCGTGATGTTCAAGCTGGTTTTAGAAAAGGCAGAGGAACCAGAGGTCAAATTGCCAACATCTGCTGGATCATGGAAAAGGCAAGAGAGTTCCAGAAAAACATCGATTTCTGCTTTATTGACTATGCCAAAGCCTTTGACTCTGTGGATCACAATAAACTGTGGAAAATTCTGAAAGAGATGGGAATACCAGACCACCTGAGCTGCATCTTGAGAAATCTGTATGCAGGTCAGGAAGCAACAGTTAGAACTGGACATGGAACAACAGACTGGTTCCAAATAGGAAAAGGAGTACGTCAAGGTTGTATCTTGTCACCCTGTTTATTTGACTTATACGCAGAGTACATTAGGAGAAACGCTGGACTGGAAGAAACACAAGCTGCAATCAAGATTTCCGGGAGAAATATCAATAACCTCAGATATGCAGATGACACCACCCTTATGGAAGAAAGTGAAGAGGAACTTAAAAGCCTCTTGATGAAAGTGAAAGTGGAGAGTGAAAAGTTGGCTTAAAGCTCAACATTCAGAAAACGAAGATCATGGCATCCTGTCCCATCAATTCATGGTACATAGATGGGGAAACAGTGGAAACAGTGTCAGACTTTATTTTTCTGGGCTCCAAAATCACTGCAGATGGTAATTGCAGCCAAAAAGTTAAAAGATGCTTACTCCTTGGAAGGAAAATTATGACCAACCCAGATACCATATTAAAAAGCCGAGATATTACTGTGCCAACAAAGTTTCATCTAGTCAAGGCTACGATTTTTTCAGTCGTCATGTGTGGATGTGAAAGTTGGACTGTGAAGAAAGCTGAGCATTGAAGAATTGATGCTTTTGAACTGTGGTGTTGGAGTAGACTCTTGAGAGTCCCTTGGACTGCAAGGAGATCCAACCAGTCCATTCTGAAGGAGATCAGCCCTGGGATTTCTTTGGAAGGAATGATGCTGAAGCTGAAACTCCAGTACTTTGGCCAGCTCATGCGAAGAGTTGACTCATTGGAAAAGACTCTGATGCTGGGAGGGATTGGGGCAGGAGGAGAAGGGGGACGACAGAGGATGAGATGGCTGGATAGCATCACTGTCTCGATGGACATGAATCTGAGTGAACTCCAGGAGTTGGTGATGGACAGGAGGCCTGGCGTGCTGCAATTCATGGGGTCGCAAAAAGTCGGACATGACTGAGCGACTGATCTGATCTGATCTGTTCTGATACAACATTGCTCTTTACAGCAATGCACTTTACTTCTATCACCAGTCACATCCACAACTGGGTATTGTTTTTGCTTTGTCTCCATCCCTTCATTCTTTCTGGAGTTATTTCTCACTGATCTCCAATACATATTGGGCACCTACCGACCTGGGAAGTTCGTCTTTCAGTACCCTATCATTTTGCCTTTTCATACTGTCCATGGGGTTCTCAAGGCAAGAATACCAAAGTGTTTTACCATTCACTTCTCCAGTGGACCACATTCTGTCAAACCTCTCCACCATGACCCGTACATCTTGGTTGGCCCCACATGGCATGGCTTAGTTTCACTGAGTTAGACAAGTCTGTGCGATCAGATTGACTAGTTTTCTGTGATTATGGTTTCAGTGTGTCTGCCCTCTGATGCCTCTCGCAACACCTACCGTCTTACTTGCGTTTGTCTTACTTTGGACTTGGGTTATCTCGTTACGGCTGCTCCAGCAAAGCACAGCCACTGCTCTTTACCTTGGACCAGGTTCCCCTCCTGACCTTGAATGTGGAGTATCTCCTCTCAGCCCTCCTGCGCCCATGCAGCCACCACTCCTTGGACATGTCATTGTTGCACTTGGCTGCCGCCTTGACTTTGGAAGTGGGGTAGCTCCTCTCAGCCGCCGCCCTTGACCTCTACCTAATCTGATTACAGTTTCAGTGTCTCCTAGAAATGCAGCCTTAACCAGTCAGTCTGGAATTTCCTGACTAGCACTAGTCAGATGACTCACCTGATAGGCCCCTGCCTTCTCCCAAAGGAAAGTGATTCTGCCTGAAACAGTCCTTGTTTATGACTTCTCTGTCTCTTTTCTGCCTTTTAAAACCTTTCCTTTTCTGCAGTTCTTTGGAGCTCCTTTCTATTTGTTACATGGGTTACTGCCTGACATGAACACTTGAATAAAGCCAATTTTCTCTTCAAATTTTCTCAGCTGAATTTTGTTTTTAACATATACAAAAAGAGTAACTAACCTATCTCATATTTTACTCCTAGGTAGCTTTCCTTTTCCATATAATAGGTACCTCAACAAAGTGTTTGCCCAAGGTTGAATGGCTAATTTTATGTGTTAACTTGGTTGGACCATGAGATGCCCAGATATTTGGACAAACATTATTCTGAGTATTTCTCTGAAGGTGTTTTTAGATAAGTTTAACATTTAAATCAATGGACTTTCAGTAAAGTAGAAGTCCTCCATAATGTGTGTTGGCCTTATCCCCTCAGCTAAAAGCAACATTCTCCAGCAGATTACCTTCATCTGCAATGTCAACTCTCCCTGGTTCTACAGCAGATGACTTTACACCCACATTGGGACATTTCTGGGAGGTTGTTATCTCCATTTCATTTAATTGCCTTTCTTGGGATTTATCTTGTTCCTTCACCTGGAATATAATCTTGTTTGTTTGTTTGTTTTCATTTTAGTTAGCTTTCTGTGATTGTTATATTAGTTCTGTCAGGTGCTGGGATTGTAGTTCTTGTTTCTTTTGTCTTTCCTCTGGTAGCTGAGGATAAGAGGCTTGTGCAAGCTTCCTGATGGGAGGGACTGGCTGTGGGGGAACCTGGGTCTTGTTCTGGTGGGCAGGGGTGTGCTCAGTTCAGTTCAGTTCAGCCACTCAGTCACATTCAACTATCTGCGACCCCATGGTCTGCAACACACCAGGCTTCCCTAATCCATCATCAACACTCAGAGCTTTTTCACACTTATGTCCATCAAATGGGTGATGTTACCTCATCCTGTCATCCCCTTCTCCTCCTGCCTTTAATTATTCCAAGCATCAGGGTTTTTTCCTAATGAGTCAGTTCTTCACATCAGGTGACCAAAGTATTAGAGTCAGCTTCAGCATCAGTCCTTCCAAAGAATATTCAGGAATGATTTCCTTTAAGATTGACTGGTTTGATGTCCTTGTAGTTCAAGGGACTGTCACGTGTCTTCTCCAACACCACAGTTCAAAAGCATCAACTATTCAGTGCTCAGCTTTTTCATGGTCCAACTCTCACATCCATACATCACTACTGGAAAAACCATAGCTTTGACTAGATGGACCTTTGTCGACAAAGTAATGTCTTTGCTTTTTAATACGCTGTCTAGATTTGTCATAGCTTTTCTTCCAAGGAGAAATTTCATGGCTGCAGTCACCATCTGCAGTGATTTTGGAACCCAATGAAATAAAGTCTGTCACCGTTTCCATTGTTTCCCCATCCATTTGCCATGAAGTGATGGGACTGGATCCATGATCTTTGTTTTTTGAATACTGAGTTTTATGCCAGCTTTTTCACTCTCCTCTTTCATCCTTATCAAGAGGTTCTTTAGTTCTTCACTTTCTGCCATAGCGGTGGTGTCATCTGCATATCTGAAGTTATTGTTATTTCTCCTGGCAATCTTGATTCCAGGTTGTGCTTCATCCAGCATGGCATTTTGCCTGATCGACTCTGTATATAAGTACAATAAGCAGAGAGACAATACACAGCGTTGACATACACCTTTGCCAATTTGGAACCAGTCAGTTGTTCCATGTCCAGTTCTAACTGTTGCTTCTTGACCTGCATACAAGAGACAGGTAAGGTGGTCTGGTATTCCCATCTCTTGAAGGATTTTACAGTTTGTTGTGATCCACACAGTCAAATGCTTGGCATAGTCAATAAACCAGAAGCAGATATTTTTCTTGAATTCTCTTGCTTTTTCAATGATCCAACAGATGTTGGTAATTTGATCTCTGGTTCCTCTGCTTTTTCTAAATCCAGCTTGAACATCTGGAAGCTCTCAATTCACTTACTGTTGAAGCCTAGCTTGGAGAATTTTGAGCATTATCTTGCTGGCATGTGGGCTTCCCTGGTGGCTCAGACAGTAAAGTGTCTGGCTGCAATGCTGGAGACCTGGGTTCGATTCCTAGGTTGGGAAGATCACCTGGAGAAAGAAATGGCAATCCACTCCAGCACTCTTGCCTGGAAAATCCCATGGATGGAGGAGCCTGACAGGCTACAGTCCATGGGGTCCCAAAGAGTTGGACACGACTAAGCAGCTTCACTTTCACTTTGCTAGCATGTGAGATGAGTGCAATTGTGTGGTAGTTTGAATATTCTTTGGCATTGCTTTTTTGGGATTGCAATGAAAACTGACCTTTTCCAGTCCTGTGGCTACTCTTGAGTTTTCCAAATTTGCTTGTATATTAAGTGCAGCACTTTAAGAGCATTATCTTTTAGGATTTGAAATAGCTCAGCTGATATTCCAAAACCTCCCCTAGCTTTGTTCATAGTGATGCTTCCTAAGGCCCACTTGACTTCACATTCCAGGATGTCTGGCTCTAGGTGAGTGATCACACCATCGTGGTTGTCTTGCTCATGAAGATCTCTTTTGTATATTTCTTCTGTGTGTTCATGGCACCTCTTCTTAATATTTTTTGCTTCTCTTACATCCATACTGTTTCTGTACTTTATTGTACCCATCTCTGCATGAAATGTTCCCTTGGTATCTCTAATTTACTTGAAGAGATCTCTAGTCTTTCCTATTCTATTATTTTCCTCTATTTCTTTGCACTGATCACTTAGGAACCCTTTCTTATGTCTCTTTGTTATTCTTTGGAACTCTGCATTCAGATTAGTATATTTTTCCTTTTCTCTTTTGCCTTTAGCTTCTCTTCTTTTCTTAATTATTTATAAGGCCTCCTCAGACAAATATTTTTCCATTTCTGCATTTCTTTTTCTTGGGGATGATCTTAATCACTGCCTCCTGTGAACTGCCTCCTATCATGAACCTCCATCCATAGTTCTTCAGGTACTTTGTTTATCAGACTTAATCCCTTGAATCTATTTGCACTTACACAGTATAATTATAAGGGATTTAATTTAGGTCATACCTGAATGGTCTAGTGGTTTTCCTTACTTTCTTCAATTTAAGTGTGAATTTTGCAATAAGGAGTTCATGATATGAGCCATAGTAAGCTACCAGTCTTGTTTTTGCTGACTGTATAGAGCTTCTCTATCTTTGGCTGCAAAAAATATAATCAATCTGAATTTAGTATTGACCACCTGGTGATGTCCATGTGTAGAGTCTTCTCTTGTGTTGTTGGAAGAGGGTGTTTTTTATAACCAGTGCATTCTCTTGGCAAAACTCTATGACTATTACATCTACTACTGTGGGCAAGAATCCCTTAGAAGAAATGGAGTAGCCCTCATAATCAACAAAAGAATGCAAAATGCAGTACTTAAGTACAATCTCAAAAATGACAGAATGATCTCTGTTCGTTTCTAAGGCAAACAATTCAATGTCACAGTAATCCAAGTCTATAAACCAACCATTAATGCTGAAGAAGCTGAAGTTGAATGGTTCTATGATGACCTGCAAGACCTAGAACTAACATCAAAATAAAAGATGTCCTTTTCATCATAAGGACTGGGATGCAAAGTAAGAAGTCAAGAGATGCCTGAAGTAATAGGCAATTTGGCATTCTCAAGTACAAAATGAAGCAGGACAAAGTCTTTCAAGAGTTTTGCCAAGAGAACACACTGGGATGTGCTCCGTAAAGCTTTAATTCTATTTTATGCTGATTGGTGTGGCTGTGTTCCTCCCTGTTAGTTGTTTGGCCTGAGATGACCTAGTCCTGGAGTCTACAGGCTCTCAGATAGTGCTATTGGTGATCTCCATGGCAACTTGGACACATCTCCCAGGACTGCTGCTGCCACTGCCAACACACACCTCTGCAGGAGACCCTCAAACACTCACAGATAGGTCTCACTCAGTCTCTTGTAGGGTCACTGTTCCCTTCCCTTCAGTCCTGGTGTGTGCAAGGTTTTGTTTGCACCCTCTAAGAGTGGAGTCTCTGTTTCCCCAGTCTTGTGGAGGTCCTGTAATCAAATCCTGCTGGCCTTCAAAGTCATATTCCCTGGGGATTTCCAGTACCTTGGCCAGATCCCTTGCTTGGGAGTCTGATATGGGGCCTAGAACCTTTACAATAGTACAAGAACGTCTTTGGTATTATTGAGTTCCAGTTTGTGGGTCTCCCACGCAGCAGCTATAGGATTTGATTCTATTGTGGCCATGCCTTTTCTACCATTTTATTGAGGGTTTTCCTTTGTCCTTGGATGTGTGGTATCTTTTTATGGTGGCTCCAGTGTCTATGTCATGCTGATGATTGTTCAATAGCTAGTTGCAATTTTGGTGCTCTGGCAGGAGAAGAAGAACACGTCCTTCTATTCTGCCAACTTGAACCAATCTCTGCATTAATATTTTTAAAACGTGTTTCCTGATGCATTCTGATAGTTACAATATGACCATTGTAGACACATGACCATTATGATATAATATTGCTAAACTTATTTTTTATGAGTCTCTACTAATAAGAAGGAATTATTTACTTTTAGGTTTTACTGGGAGCTGAATCCAAACAAATAAAAGAAAATAAATATTCCATAGATCCTACTATCTTGAATTCTGTGAAGAGTGTTAATCAATTCTTTAAATTAAGAACTTTACAAATATTTTCTTTAGTTATGTAGTTTCTTAACATAAGATTTCCTTCAAAATGATTAAACAGTTCAATATATTTTGTGGAAATGTCATGATTAATTGCAATTGTATCAAACTATGCCAATGGTTCTCAAATTGAAGCTGAATATTGTACAGTCTACTAATTTTTAGTGCTCTTTTCTATACTTCGTATAGAATGATGTAGTTGTTATTTTTAACATATCTCAAAAATTGGAATAAATTCTGCTATGGCTGGCCACTTAAGAGTTTATTTGCATCATGCAATAAGTGGGGTTTTTGATGTGAGTGGGCTTTTTCCTGAGGAGTAACCTGACCTCAACTGCAGAAGATGGTGGAAAAAGAAGAAAATCCAGGCTTAATGTATAATATTCAATTTTCTGTGTCAAAAGAGGCTATAAGTACCTATTTCTACAGGGGCCAAGGGACTCTAAACTCGGTGCTTTGTGTGCTGCTAGAAAATAGGGTGGGCCATACTTGAAGTGAGGGGGATGGCATAACCAAGGTGTAGGAAACAAGAAAAAAAAAAAAAATCACAGAGGTATAGTATAGTATAGTGAAGTCGCTCAGTCGTGTCTGACTCTGTGATCCCATGGACTGTAGTCTACCAGTCCATGGGATTTTCCAGGCAAGAGTACTGGAGTGGGTTGCCATTTCCTTCTCCAGGGGGATCTTCCTGATCCAGGGATCGAACCCAGGTCTCCTGCGTTGCAGGCAGAAGCTTTACCCTCTGAGCCAGTATAGGAATATGTATCTCACACAGAGGATTTCTGATAGTTAGACTTGTGGTAAGTTACGTCAAAGTCACAAAGGACTATAATCCGAATGAGGATTTTTTACTTGAGGTAAGACAATACAATAAGGGTTAAAGAAAAACTTTGGACCTAGGGAAGAGAGTGATTATAAAACTTCCATAGGTGGTTCCAGTCTTGGCAGAATGATTAATTCCACAGTTTATCTTCTAATATGTTGTAATCTGGGTCCAGAACAAATTATGCTTGGTGTGAAGGCTGGAGATATAAATACATACAGCTGGAAAAGACTGGTGATTATAAAAAAATAGGAATAGATGTTAGATTTTTCGGGGGTTTGTCTAGTTCTCATTACGGAGAAGGCAATGGGAATCCACTCCAGTACTCTTGCCTGGAAAATCCCATGAATGGAGGAGCAGGGTAGGCTTCAGTCCATGGGGTCGCTGAGTTGGACATGACTGAGCGATTTCACTTTCACTTTTCACTTTCATATATTGGAGAAGGAAATGGCAACCCACTCCAGTATTCTTGCCTGGAGAATCCCAGGGACAGGGGAGCCTGTTGGGCTGCCACCTATGGGGTCACACAGAGTCGGATATGACTGACACAACTTATCAGCAGCAGTTCTCATTAAGAAGGAAATGACAGCCCACTCCAGTACTCTTGCCTGGAGACTCCCGTGGACAGAGGAGCCTGGTAGGCTACAGTCCATGGGGTCGCTGAGTAGGACACGACTGAGCGACTCACTTTCACTTTTCACTTTCATGCATTGGAGAAGGAAATGGCAACCCACTCCAGTATTCTTGCCTGGAGAATCCCAGGGACAGAGGAGCCTGTTGGGCTGCCATCTATGGGGTCACACAGAGTGGGACATGACTGACACAACTTAGCAGCAGCAGCAGCAGCAGCAGTTCTCATTAAAAAGTTGAACTTATTTGTTATCATTAAAACACATAAAAGTCCTGGATGTGTTAGACAACCCTACTCTTTCATCTGTCATATATCAGTGAATCGTATGTCAGTGAATCATATTTTGGTTCCTACAAGGCTCTAGGAATTGAAATATGGGACTTATAAAAACACTAAACCACCTTTCTACTGATGGGATAGAGACAGCAAACAAGCACAAAATAAAGAAAATTCCATGGTTGGTTCTATGAAGAAAATAAGCAAGGTAAGTGACAAAGTGACCAAATGGAGGGGCTTTACATAGCATGGTCAGGAAAGGTATTTGTGAAGGGGCAACTATTGAGCAGAGGCATGGAGGCAAAATCAGAGATAACATAGGTAAAGAATTCAGGGCAGGAACATCTTGGATCAGTTGAGTTCTATTGAGGATGCAGTGCTTAAACTCTGCCTCTCTGTACCAGTGCCAAAGCAAATCTTGGAGACAGAGTTTCGGGTGAAGTAGAAAAAAATAGCTTTATTGCTTTGCAAGGCAAAAAGGGACACAGTGGGCACTAACTTCAAAAACTATGTGTCCCAACCAGGGAGAATTTGAAGAATTTTATAGCAACAATTCAAGGATGGGGTTGCTGAGAGATTAGGGTGTTAGCATGGCCTGAGCTCCCTTACTTTTGTCTCAGGTGGTTGGTCTCCTAGATTTGATGATCTTCTCTGGCCCCTTTAATCTTGTCTCAAGTGGTTTCTTGGCTGCTTCTCCCTTGATTAGTGACTATTTGAATCTGTCCTTTGGAACTCAGGAAAGGTCATGAAGGCTGGTGTCTATTTCTTACAAATTAAAAAAGGAGGACACAGAAAAACTTCCATGTTGAGAAGTCCCACAGGGTCCTTCTCAGTTCAAATGCTTGTTGTGTCAGATCACAGTGAGAGGGAGAACAGACATCTGTTATGAAGCAGATACAAGTAAGGTCTAGAAAGCATGGCAAGAAATCGAAATTTTGCTCTAAATACAAAGAGAAGCATTCAAGATTATGTGATATGTAATAACACTCCTAAAAAAATAGCTTTTTCAGGGAGAGATGGTATTAATGAGGAGAAAATTTTTTTTACCAGGTTTCTCAATTGTAAATGTACCATTACCCCTTTACATACAATAGTCTTGAAAGTAAGTTACTAGATCCATTCAAAAGTTCACATTCAAAGGTTGGGAAATTAAGCTCCACTTCCTGGAAGGGGTTATCTGCATGTCTTTGGTAGTCCAAGGGACTCTCGAGAATCTTCTCCAATACCATAGTTCAAAAGCATAAACTCTTCGGTATTCAGATTTCTTATGGTCCAACTCTCACATCCATACATGACTACTGGGAAAACCATAGCTTGGACTATATGGAACTTTGTCTACAATGTAATGTCTCTGTTTTTTAATATGCTGTCTAGGTTTGTCATAGCTTGTCTTCCAAGGAGCAAATGTCTTTTAATTTCATGGCTGCAGTCCTTATATGCAGTGATGTTGGAGCCCAGGAAAACAAACTTTTTTACTGTTTCTACTTTTTCCTTCAAGAAGATCAAACAAGCCAATCCTAAAGAAAATTAATGCTGAATATACATTAGAAGGACTGATGCTGAAGCTGAAGCTCCAATATTTTAGCCACCTGATGTGAAAAACTGATTCATTGGAAAAGACCCTTATGCTGGGAAAGATTGAAGCCAGGAAGAGAAGGGGACAGCAGAGGATGAGATGTTTGGATGGCATCACTGACTAAAGGGACATGAGTTTGAGCAAGCTCTGGAAGACAGTGAAGGACAGGAAAGACTGGTGTGCTGCAGTCCATAGGGTCACAAGGAATCAGACACAAATTATCAACTGAGTAACAACAACAAAGCTATTACAGACAGAATGAATATTGTTTAATTCTGTCACAATAATAACCGGTGTTTGACTGTTTGCCTTAGAGCAGCACATTCAACAGCAGAATGTCAGTTTCAACTTTCTAGGTTGTACCTTCTTCAGTGCCATAATTAACAGTATTAGAAAGGAAACAACAGGCCCCAAATGGAGTTCTTTGTAATCATTACCATGTCAGCAAACCAAAACGTCATACCTAACCTAACTGTAGTTTCAGCTTCTCTCATGAATGTGACCTTTAACCAGTCTATTTGGAGTTACCTGCTCAGGACTAGTGAGGTAATATAACTGACAGACCCCACTTTCCCCCAAAAGAAGGTGACTTTTCCTGAGACAATCCACTCTTTGCTAGGATAACTTACTTGCCCCACTTTCTTCTGCCTACAAAAGGCAGCTCCTCTGAGCACTACTAGATGAGATGCTGAAAAATTAATATATCGTTGAATAGAGCTAATTAGTTTTTTAATTTACTCAGTTATTATTATTATTTTCTTAGCAGCATCAGCCTTGGAAACCCTAATAGTCATAACAACTGCTAGTCTCTGATTTCTAATTTCCTACACCCTATATTGAGCATTTTGTGTGCATTATTTAATTTACTGAGATATGGAGGAGTTAGTCTCTCTGTTTAACAGAAAAGAAAACTAAAACTGAGAATAGTTAAATGATTTAACTTCATTTTCATAGATGGTAAATAGTAAAATCAGGACGAAAAGCCAGTCTGCTTGATTTCAAATACTGTACTTCAAATTTCTGTCCTTTCATAGGATCCACTTCTGTTGTGATATTCCCTCACATCCAGTTCAGCTCAGTCACTCAGTCATGTCCAACTCTTTGTGACCCAAAGGACTGTGGCACACCAGGCTTCCCTGTCCATTGCCAACTCCCAGAGTCTACTCAAACTCATGTCCATTGAGTATGATGCCATCCAACCATCTCATCCCCTGTTGTCCCCTTCTCCTCCTGCCTTCAATCTTTCCCAGCATCAGGGTCTTTTCAAATGAGTCAGCTCTTTGCATCAGGTGGTCAAAATATTGGAGTTTCAGCTGCAGTATCAGTCCTTCCAATGAACATTCAGAAATGATTTCCTTTATTTAGGATGGACTGGTTGGATCAAGCAAAGCTAGTGGAGGTGATGGAATTCCAGCTGAGCTATTATAAATCATAAAAGATTATGCTGTTAAAGGGTTGCACTCAATATGCCAGCAAATTTGGAAAACTCAACAATGGCCCTAAGACTGGATTTTAATTCCAACCCCAAAGAAGGCCCATGACAAAGAATGTTCAAACTACCACACAAATTTGTTCATTTCACATGCTAGCAAGGCAATGCTCAAAATCCTTCAAGATAGGCTTCAACAATACAATAAGATAACTGAGAAATTCCAAATGTATATGTACAAGATGGCTTTAGAAAAGCAGAGGAACCAGAAATCAAATTGACAACATTTATTGAATCATAGAAAAAGAAAAGAATTTTAGAAAAATATCTAGTCCTTTTTCATTGACTATGCTAAAAGTTTTGACTGTGTGGATCACAACAAACTGTGGAAATTTCATAAAGAGATGGGAATATCAGACCACCTTACCTGCCTCCTGAAAAACCTATGTATAGGTCAAGACTCAACACTTAGAACTGGACAATGAACAGCAGAGTAATTCCAAATTGGGAAAGGAATATATCAAGGCTATATACTGTCACCTTGCTTACTTAACTTTTATGCAGAGTACATCATGTGAAATTCTGGCCTGGATAAATAACAAGCTGGAAACAAGATTATCAGGAAAAATAGCAACAACCTTAGATATGCAGATGATACAACTCTAATGGCAGAAAATGAATAGGAACTAAAGAGTCTCTTGATGAAGGTGAAAGAGGAGAGTGAAAAATCTGGCTTAAAACTCAACATTCACAAAACAAAGATCATGGATTCTGGGCCCATCACTCTGTAGCAAATAGATGGGGAAAAAGTGGAAACAATAGCTGATTTTATTTTCTTGGGCTCTAAAATCACTGTGGAGGGTGACTGAAGCTATGAAATTAAAAGACAGCTGCTTCTTGAAGAAAAGCTATGACAAGCACAGAATGTTAAAAAGCAGAGACATCACTTTGCTGACAAAGGTCTATAGAGTCAAAGCTATGGTTTTTCCAGTAGTCACATATGGATATGAGAGTTGGACCATAAGGAAGGCTGAGTGCCAAAGAATCAATGCTTTTGAACAGTAATGCTGGAGAAAACTCTTGAAAGTCCCTTGGCCTGCAAGGAGATCAAACCATCCAATCCTAAAGGAAATCAGTCTTGAATATATATTGGAAGGACTGATCCTGCAGCTGATGCGCCAGTACTTTGGCCACTTGATGGGAAGAGCTTTTCCTCATTGGAAAAGACCCTGATTCTGGGAAAGACTGAGGGCAAGAGAAGTGGGTGACAGAGGATGAGAGGGTTGGATGGCAGCATTGACTTAATAGACATGAGTTTGAGCAAACTCCATGAGACAGTGAAGGACAGGGAAGCTGGGTGTGCTATAGTCCACGGGTTCACAAAGAGTCGGACATGACTGATCACTGAACAACACCATCAATAACATGTTAAGCAAGTTTGCTTTTCTCTATTGACCAATTTTTTTATTACAAGGGTATCTCAACCAAAAACCCAGAAGGGTAAAGGAAGAACTATTTTTCCTCCCTCAGGGATAGTTTAAGTAATTACAAAATTTTTTTTGAACAATGTCTTTCCCTCTAATTCTTTCCATCTTCTCCTCTTCCTCCCCTTCCTTCTCCTCCTTAGCTGCCTCCTTCTTCACCTCCTCTTCTTCTTTTCTTCCTCTCCCTCACACTGCATTTTTATGAATAGATAAAAGATAAAGAGACCACATTATTGAGGTTAAAGAGACCTCTCAACTACACAAGCACAGAAAGCTTCTTTAGGGCTCAAAAAAGGAAGGGACATCACCTCATAATATATTGTGTCAACCTTCCCATAGGTCTCTGCACTGGAATCCATCTTGTCTAAGAAATGTGTGTGCACACAAGGGAGGACCCTGAATTAAAATAAATATGAATTCAGAGCCAGGCAAAGCAACATGAGTGACCACTAGAAGTGATCTATATAAGTGATTTAAACTACCACAAAGGTGTAACTCTTTCCCTGAGCCCACCCATATATATCTATTCACAGGTACTTATTTCCTCCTAATAAACACTTTACTTTTTTCTTTATTTTCTATTTATTTGTTGAAATGTATTTCTCCAAAGCAAACAAGCCATTGCTTTGTCACTAGCCCCTGGTGGGGTAGCTGAGATCCTGCTTTAAGCTGCTGCATGCCAAGGCCATCTGAGATTACTTTCAAACTGAAAACTAAAAGATAATTTAGAATTTGGGGGAAAAAAAGTAGACAAATAGAATTCATGAATAATGACATTTTAATTAAATTCTGACTCCTTTTTGCAAGTTTTATGGAGGAAAAAGATATGGTCTTAGACTTCATTGTGTTATAAAATTTTGATTCTAATTCCTAAGAATAGACTTCCTTTTTAAGATTTCCACCTGTCTGGGACTGGTTCTGCATGGCCATAGATCACTGGACTTGTATAGTGGAACTTTCTTGATAGGAACTGGAGCAGGAGAGGCAATTGTTATCAAGTTTGAGGTGGAGACAGGCTGTCCATTTTTTTCAGGAGGATATTGTCCTCTTTAATACCTATGAAGATACCGGGCATTTCTTGTCATTTGAGTCGTTTCATATTAATACAATTATATATCAAATATTCATTAAGTGCCTCCCATTTTCATAGTACTATTGTACAGTACTGGGGCCAGAGGGTAATTGAGAGTCTTTATCAACTCAAAATACTATCAGCCTCTCTACCACTAAAAGTGCCCCCAAATAAACATGCAATCTACATGAAAATGTTTGCTTTGAGAATGAATTTTCAAGAGAAATCTGGCAGTTCACCCCAACTTCCCTCTCAACAGAAGATATTGCTAATTCCTTCCTGTAGAAAAATTTTGGAACTATCACACTAGAAAATGTAAAAATTATAAAGTGTGGTGCTTTCCTTCAATGATCTTATAATCTAATTGTAGAGTAAATACATAAACTTATAAGGAAATTAATTAGCAATAAAATATTTACTAACGCCTTTTTTTGGGGGAGGGGGTGGGAGTCAGAGAGTTAATTCTGTGGAGGGTTCATAAGGAGCCCAGGGCCCTCAATGAGGAAGGAGTCTAGGGCCCTTAAGGAGAAAGGGGTCCGGGGTTCTCAACGAGGAGAAAATGACAGACATTGTTTTGCTTACATTCCTTAGTCTTAGTCATGTAAGTCAAACAAGTCTTTATTTTCTTTAAGGCCAGACCTAATGATTACACAACAAAGCAACTCATCTTAAACTCTGTACATATATATATATATATATATATATATATATATAACAAGATTATATAACAACAATGTATCTTGCTCAAGGACAAGTTTCTCCTTCTTAACAAGAACTTTCTGACTAATCTTGCTATTTTAATATATATGTGTGGGAGTCAGTCTGGTAAGACCTTTCTACTGTTAGTTCTAAACTTTTTAACTTAAGATCTATGTTGTGGGAATGGGTCCATTAAAAGTATATAAGGCCTTCCTAAGACTATAAGGGGTCAGAACTCTCTCTGCCCCTCTTCTGATGGCTATGTCAGAAGTTTTCTCTGTCCCTTTTTATACTTTAATAAAGCTCTGCTTCACAAAATCTCTTGAGTGATCAAACCTAGTCCCTGGTCCTGAAGCTAAATCTTCTTTGGAGGTCATAAATCTGACTTCATTCACCATAAGCTATCAGGGGAGCACAATTTTTTCTTTTTTTTTTTAAGTTTTGTCTTATTTATTTATTATTTTTTATTTTATTTTTTAACTTTACAGTATTGTATTGGTTTTGCCATATATCAACATAAGCACTTTTTTTTTTTAATAAAAATGGGTTTTTATTTACCGTTCTTTAAAAATCACATTCAAAATTTGACTTCCCCCAATGCCCTGAGGCATGAGCACATGGGAGGGAAGGAGACCCCAAACCAAACTTGATGGGAAGCAGGTATAACATCACACAGGGCATCTCAGCAAGCAGGAGGAAGCATGTGGTGGACAAGGTGGAACCCTGTGGGCAGTGACATAGATAGGCTACGGGGCCATAAGCCTGGACACCTGAGAGTGTTGCAGGGAATTCTGACTATGTTGGATATGCTTTTTTACTTTAAACTTTGTTTTTTGTTGCTTTTCTTGTTACAGTAATACATCGTGGCCTCTCTCAGGAAAACCTATTCCTTTTCTTGATTGTTACACTAAAATGTCTTTGTCCAGCTAACAGGGAAATAATGACTCTACCCACATGTGAATGACTGAAGGAAAGAAGAGATTAACACACCCCTTCTCAAGGTTGGCCATTCTAGGAGTGATTTGCATGATAATGGCCTTTTTACTTTACTTTCTCAACTCCTCCCTCTCTCTGTTCTATTAAAAACCAAACAAATAAACAAAAATCCTGGCATCCAGACCCCAACAAAATGGTTATTTTGAGACATTAATCTTCTATGTTCTCAGTCATCTGTCTTTCTGAATAAAGTCATATACCTTGCCTCCGCACCTTGTCTCCAGACTATCAGCCTGTTGTGAGGTGAGCAGATTGAGCTTGAACTCAATAACACGGGCAGACTGAATGCCATGGGATGAGGAGGGCTGTCTGCTTCCCAGATTGGTCCTCTATGGCCTTGAACAGATGAGGCTTTGCCCAGATTTGGGGCAGTTCAATGTTAGGGCCAAGGTAGCACAGTGTGGCATGACTCACAGGTACTTTCCTTCAGTCCCTGAATTTGAACTCTTGGGGTGGGAGGAAGAAGAGGGGCTGCAGTGATGGTGAAGAGTATAATCTGTCACCTCAAAAACTGCAGGCTGAGTAGAAGTTTCTGTTCTTAATCAACATTTATATTGTTGATTGTCTTAATCAACATTATATTATTATAAATAAACATTTATATGTGTAAGAAAAATCTCCATTGGTAAAGGTATCTTCCTCTTTGTACCAGAAAGAGGAGGATGACCAAATCTCTAGAAACCTATCAGTGCAGAAGTCAGGGACTTAAATCTGCATAACAACCTTACTCTTGTTCACTGTTCTTTTCCAAAGGTCATTTCTCATAACTCTACCCTCTCCCAACATATTTTGCCTTTAGCATGAGATATTTTTAAGGTGACTTAAGTTAATGACTTGAGTCATTTCTAGGGACTACTCATTTTTCCTGGGTCTCTCATATAAACAAGAGATATACAAGTCATTAAACTTTTGTTTATTTGTTTGTATTTTTTTCCCTTTCAATCTTGTCTTTTATTACATGGGGGTTTTAGCAAGGAACCTAGAAAAGTAGAAGGAAATGTATTTGTTCTTCCACACAAGGGCAGGAATATCTGCTACTAATACTACTGTCTTGACAGAGCTCCACAATGTATAGGGAAGGTCGGAATGGAAGCAGCCAGTGACATGGAGGCTTTTCCCACATTAGAGGCAGGAGCCAAGATACTGTGGGAGGCCTTGGGATCAGGGAAATAATGAGGCCTTTCCTCCACTGACCAGGTGGAGGACAGACAGTGCAGGGCTCTTTACTAGTCATAGGAGGGATTCTGTGGGAAAATTAAAGTAGCATCACAAAAATAAATTCCCAAAGTCAGTAAGTCCCAGAAGGATCAGAAGGAGAACAGAAGTTAATAACCAGAGTCTGGAGCTCTAGATCTTGGTTTCAATCCTGGTTCCATCATGTGCTATGTGACCCCAGGTTTCAGTTTTCCTGTCCATGGAAAATGGAAATAACAGAATGTTGTACTGTGCTGCGCTGTGCTTAGTCACTCAGTCATGTCCCACTCTTTGGGATCCCATGAACTATAGCCTGCCAGGCTTCTCTATCCATGAGGCTTCCCCAGGCCAGAATACAGGAACTGGTTGTCATGCCTTCCTCCAGAGGATCTTCTCAACCCAGGGATCAAACCCAGGTCTCTTACATTGCAGGTGGATTCTTTACCAACTGAGCTACCAGGGAAGCCCCAAAACACTGGAGTGAGTAGCCTATTCTTTCTCCAGGGGAACTTCCCAACCCAGGAATCGAACCAGGATCTCCTGCATTTCAGGCTGATTCTTTACCAGCTGAGCTACCAAGGAAGCCCAGGATGTTGTGAGGAGTAAATAAATTAACACATCTAAAATACATAGAAGAGTCCCTGATGCCACAGAATGATGTATTAGCCACTGTTATTGCTTTCACCGTTATTGGCTTACCAGCTGGTGTTAGAGGTAAAAAACCAGCCTGCCAATGCAGGAAACATAAGAGAGGCAGGTTCAATCCTTGGGTCGAGAAGATCCCCTGGAGGAGGAAATGGCAACCCACTCCAGTATTCTTGCCTGGAGAATGCTGTGGACAGAGGAGCCTGGCAGGTTACAGTCCACAGAGTTGCACAGAGTTGGACACACCTGAAACTGCTTACACACACACACACACACACACACATTGTTTTCTGAAGGAGGGATAATCTTGGGTTGTAACACTCAGGTGAGGTGCTATGAAAAAGGTCATCATTTTGACTTGGTTTGACAGAAAGTTAGTATTTGAATCAAAGGAACTTAAATTGTAGCAGAACAAAACATGTCACCACAAAATGTGTCTCTTTGGCTTGAGAATTATTTGGAGCTGGTTATTTTTCAGAAACAAAAAGTTCAGGAAGAATCTTTTATTACCTCCTTTAATGGCCTAAAGATAATTTAGATAAAAGGCCTTTTCTAGGAGGAAGAAATGTAGTCCCTGATAACTACAGTGTAATATGAATTAAGTGTGGAGAAAAGCCTATATGATTAGAGTCCCCTCCATGTCTCACTGTCCCTAAATGGTTTAGCAAACATTTATTTACCAAATATTTGCTCTTTTTGTTTTTCAGCAAAGTAACATTCATTCCTTTGAAGACCCAAACCCTACTTGCCTTCTGCATCTCTCAGATGGCATGTACACTTTGTCTATTTTTATCTTGGGCCCCATATTCTATGGAATCCCATACATGCAACAGTTAGATCTGATTTTCTCCTATTAATCTGTCACATGTCAATTCAGTTCTTAGAACAGCAAGAAGGGTAGAGGAAAGTTTATTCCTTTTCCACAAACCCAAGACTCTAAATGATATATGTGAAAATAATAGAATGTGTGGAGTATGATGTTTGTTTCCATGATGCTGCAGTGAATGTTGTCTCTTCTGCGTCACACCCAATAATGGTTCCAGGAAAAAAAGATTAGCACCTACTATCAGTATGGTACTAATGGTAGAAAATTTTAGAGACTCATTGCAGTTAAGCATTTTCACAGTAAGCTGTTTATCTTTTTAATTTTTTTCATTTTATTTTCTTTATTATTTGAAATAAAGCTCACTTACATTATATTAGTTTTAGATATAGAATGTAGTAATTCATTAGTTTTATATATTAAAAAATGATCACCATAATAAGTCTCATGAATATCTGTCTCTAAGCTATGTTCTGATACCTTTATTTTATAATTGGGAGTTTGTGCCTCTTAATCCTTCCTACTTACCCTCAGCCTTCCTCTCTTCTGAGAACTGCTTCTTTGGTCACTGACTCTATGAGCATGTTACAGTTGTGTTGTTTTGTTCATCTGTTTTGTTAAAAAGCAAGTATCCACATGAAGGTGAAATTATATGATGTTTTTCTTCCTCTGACTTATTTCACTAAGTCCATCTATGTTATTGCAATTAAAGATTTCACTCTTTCTTATGCCTAGTAATGTTCCACTAGTTATGTATATCACATCTTCTTTACTTATTTATGCTTTGATGGGACTAAGGTTGTTTCCATAACTTGGCTGTTATAAATATTGATAAAATGACCATAGATAGGGGTGTATATATCTTTTAGAATCAGTGCTTTTGTATTCTTCAGAAAAATGCCCAGAAGTGGAATTGCTAGAGCATATAGTGGTTCTATTTTTAATTTTTGGAGGAAGCTCCATCTTGTTTTCCACAGTGACTGCACCGATTTATGTTCCCACAAAAAGTTCTTGATAACACTTGTTATTTGTTGTCTTTCCGATAAAGCCATTTTGAAAGGTCTGAGGGGACACCTGTTCATAACTTTAATTTTCATTTCCTTGATTATTAGTGATATTGAGCATCTTTTCAGTTGTCTATTGTCTTCTGTATATCTTCTTAGAAAAATGTGTATTGGGGTCCTATGCTCACATTTTAATCAGGTTGCTTGTTTGATTTTGAGTGGTATGTGTTGTTTGTATATTTTGAATATTAACTTATTATCAGATATACCATTTGCAAGTATATTCTCCCATTCAGTAGGCTGCTTTTTCACATATTTGATAGGTTTTTTCACTATGCAAAAGTAATTATTTTCCTTTGTTTCTTTCCTTTTTTTAGTTTAATATATTCTGATACATGTATTTTTACCTGAATAAAAATATTCAAAAAATATTGCAAAGACCAAAGAGTATAGAGGTTTTATGATTTCATGTCTTAACATTTGTCTTTAATTCATCTTGAGTTTATTTGTGTATATGCCTGAGAAACTGAACAATTGGATTCTTCTACAGGGGCTTTTCAGTTTTCCCAACACGATTTATCGACACAGCTAACTTTTCCCTACTTTATATTCTTGCCCCTCTGTAACAGATTAATTGACAAATAAATAAGTGTTGGTTAATTTCTGGGTTCTCTGTTTTCTTCCATTAATTTGTGTCTATTTTTGTGCCAATACTATAATGTTTTCTCAACTGTGGCTCTGGAGTACAGTCTCAAGCCAGGGAATGTGATACTTCCATTTTGTGTTCCTTCTCAAGATTCTTTTTTGGCTATTGGGGATCTTTCATATTTCATACAAATTTATAATTATTTACTCTAGTTATGTGAAAAACCCCTTAGACATTTCATTAAATCTATAGATTGCCTTGGGTAGAATGACTATCTTAGCAATATTTGTTATTTCAATCCATGAGCATGGTGTATCTTTCCATTTGCTTGTGTCATATTCAGTTTCTTTCATCAAAGTCATAATTTTTCAAGTACAGATCTTTCATGGCTTTGCATATATTTATTTCTATTTTTTATTTAATGTAATTGTAAATTGAATTACTTTCTTAATTTATCTTTCAATAGTTGTTAGTGTATAGAAATGCAAGAAATTTATATGTATTGATTTTCTATCCTATAACTTTATTGATTTTATTGATTAATAAAAAAATCGGTCATGTCTTTAGGATTCTTTCTAAATAGTATAATGTCATCTGAAAACAATCACAGTTTAATTTCCTCCTTCCCAATTTAGATTCCTCTTATTTATTTATTTTTTTCTTATCAGATTGTTGTGCTCATGATTGCCAATTCTTTGTTGAATAAGAGAGTAAAAGTAGCCATTCATATCTTGTTTCTGATCTTAGAAGAAATATTTTATCTTCATCACTGCATATGATTATGATATGATTATGGATTTGTAATTAATGGTTTTTATTATATATATTATATATAATATATATATTATATTATGGCTTTTATTATATATATTATGTTATGTTCTCTCTATAGTTTTGTTGAGAGTTTTTATCATAAATGGATGTGACATTTTCTGAGATGATTACATAAATTCTATTCTAGATTTGTTGATATAGTGTATTTTACCATGTTAAATGTTTTGACTTAATAATTAATCTTTTTTGTTTTGTGCAACATGGCAACTTATTGTGGACAGAGACACTTCTACTGTTTTTGTCTTTTAACCTTTCTTCTAGCTTTCTACAAGTGGTTGATCTTCTCTTGTTTATATATGCCTTTACCAGAGTTATTATTTTCTTTTTGTAATTTCTACATTTCTAGTTGTTTTCCGCTTAGAGAATTCCTTTTAACATTTCTTGAAAAGTTATTTTAGTGGTAATGAACTCTTTTAGCTTTTGCTTCTCTATAAAACTTCTTGTCTCTCCTTCAAATCTGAATGAAAGTCTTGACTGTTGAGTAGTCTTGATTAAAGGTGTTTTCTTTTCATCACTTTGAGTGTATTATACCACTCCCCTTTGATCAGCAAAGTTTCTGCTGAAAAATCTTCTCATAATCTTATGGGAGTTCCCCAGTATATAAACAGTTGTTTTTCACATTCTGTTCTTACTGTATTTGTATTTAATTTATGCCACTTTAATTCTTTGGGTTCCTTTTGTTTGGGACTCTTTGCTTGCTAGACTTCGATGTCTATTTCCTTTTTCTAGTTATGGAAGTTTTTAAATATTATTGTCAGATAAGTTATCTGAAGCTTTCTCTCTCTATTTTCCCTTTGTGATACTTAAAATAAAATTTTATTTTTCTTGACGTTGTCTCAAAAGTTTCTTAAATGACTTTTTTTTTTTTTTATTATTTTTTCTATTCAGCTTGGGTGATTTCCACTACTCTGCCTTTTAGTTTGCTCATCCATTCTTCTGGATAATCTAATCTATTGTTAATCCTTTATAGTGTATCCATCATTTAGATTATTCAATTATTTGGCTCTGTTTTGTTCTTTATATTTTCTAACTTTGCACTGAAATTCTCACTCTGTTCATGCAATTTTCTTGGGTTTGTTGAGAATGTTTATGATCATTACCTTGAACTTTTTATTTAGATTAGTTATCTCCAGTTCATTTTGTTCTTATTCTGAGATTTGTCTTATTTCATTGTTCAGACCACATTCTCCAATCATCTTACTCTGCTTAGTTCTTTGTGTTTATTTCTTAATATTACATAAGTCAGCTGCATTTCTTAATCTTGCCAAAATGATCTTTTGTAGGAGACATCACATATTACCCAGCAGCACACTCTCCTTTTGTCATCAGAGGCAAAATACTCTTCAGGTGCTGCTTATGTAGGCTGTGTGCACTTTTCTGTTGCAACAGGGCCAACTACTCTTAGTACACTGGTATGCACTGGCATGCACAGCCCAGGGGACCTGGAGGATGTTTTCATCCTCTTGGTGAGAGGAATGGGGTCCTGGTATGGCTGTCTATGTAGCCTGAGGGTCCAGGGCCTGATGATGTCCCAGTTTTAAATGGAACCATCTCTCCATGGTTGTCTCTAGGGACAAATAAGTCCAGGTTGGTGCTGGCCTGCTGGTGGGTAGTGTCATTGTATAGCTAAATGATTGACCTGTGGTCCCTGGAGCTGGTACCAGCTACCTGATGGGCAAGTAGGTCCATGTACTAATAGCATGACAAGAAGAATTCAAATTAGCGCTTGCTGACACCAGAGTCTTTGTGATAGAATGAATTCCCCAAAATGGTGACTGCCAGCATGTATTCTCTAAGGAGAATCCCATTTGCCTCTTGACTTCCTGAAGGCTCTCCAGGATCAGTAAAAAGGGCTGACTCAGGTTCCTTTTATTTATTTTTTCAATTTAATTATTTTAAATTGAAGGATAATTGATTTTCAAAATTTTGTTGTTTTCTGTCAAACCCCAACATGAATCAGCCATAGGTGTACATATGTCCCCTCCTTTTTGAAGCTCCCTCCCATCTTCCTCCCCATCCCACTCCTCTAGGTTGATTCAGGGCCCCTGTTTGTGTTTCCTGAGCCATACAGAAAATTCCTGTTGGCTAATTATTTTATATATGGTAATGTAAGTTTCCATGTTACTCTTTCAATACATCTCACCCTCTCCTCTGCTCTCCCCATGTCCGTAAGTCTATTTTCTATGTCTGTTTCTCCACTGTTGCCCTGTAAGTAAATTCTTCAGTACGATGTTTCTAGATTCTTTATATATGCTTAGAATATGATATTTATCTCTCTCTTTCAGACTAACGTCACTCTTTATAATAGGTTCTAAGTCCATCCACTTCATTAAAACAAACTCAGGTGGATTCCTTTTTATGGCTGAGTAATATTCCATTGAATATATGTACCAAAACTTCCATATCCATTCATCTTTTGATGGATATCTAGGCTGCTTCCATGTTCTAGCTATTGTAAATAGTGCTGCAATGAACATTAGAGAACATGTGTCTTTTTCAATTTTGATTTCCTTAAAATATATGCCTAGGAGTGGGATTAATGGGACATATGGAGGCTTTATTCCTAGTTTTTAAAGGAAGCTCCATACTGTCTTCCATAATGGCTGTATCAATTTATATTCCCACCAACAGTGCAAAAGCATTCCCTTTTCTCCACACCCTCTCCAGCATTTGTTGTTTGTAGACTTTTTGATGATGGCCATTCTCACTGGTATGAGCTGATATCTCACTGTAGTTTTGATTTGCATTTCTCTAATAAGGAGCAATGCTGAGAATCTTTTCATGTGTTTGTTAGCCATTATTATGTCTTCGCTTTTCCCACTTTTTGATTGGGTTGTTTGTTTTTCTTGTATTGACTTGCTTTTCATGTGTTTGTTAGCCATTATTATGTCTTCGCTTTTCTCACTTTTTGATTGGGTTGTTTGTTTTTCTTGTATTGAGTTGTATGAGCTGCTTGCATATTTTTGAAATTAATCCTTTGTCAGTTGTTACACTTGCTATTATTTTCTCCCATTCTGAGGGTTGTCTTTTCACCTTGCTTATATTTTCATTGTTGCTTATACTTTCCAAAATGACTGCAGATGGTGACTGCAGCCATGAAATTAAAAGATGCTTGTTCCTTGGAAGAAAAGCTATGACCAACCTAGATAACATATTAAAAGGCAGAAACATTACTTTGCCATCAAGTCAAAGTAATGGTTTTTCCAGTAGTCATGTATGGATGTGAGAGTTGGACTATAAAGAAAGCTAAGCATGGAAGAATTGATGCTTTTCAACTGCGATGTTGGAGAAGACTCTTGAGAGTCCCTTGGACTGCAAGGAGACCCAAGTTATATATTCTAAAGGAAATCAGTCCTGAACATTCATTGGAAAGACTGATGCTGAAACTCCAATATTTTGGCCACCTGATGCAAAGAATCAACTCATTGGAAAAGACCCTGATGCTGGGAAAGAATGAAGGCAGGAGGAGAAGGGGACAACAGAGGATGAGATGGTTGGATGGCATCAGTGACTCAGTGGGCATGAGTAAACTCCAGGAGTTGATGATGCATGGGGAGGCCTGGTGTGTTGCAGTCCATGGTAGTAAAGAGTCGACACTACTGAGTGACTGAACTGAACTGAACTAGTACTTTCATTGCCTGTGCAAAAGCCTTTTAGTTTAATCAGGTCCCACTTGTTTACTTTTGTTTATACTTCCATTATTCTAGAAGGTGGCTTATAGGGGATTTTGCTTTGCTTTATGTCACCAAGTTTTCTTCCTATGTTTTCCTCCAAGTTTTATATTTTCTGGTATTACATTGAGGTTTTTAATCCATTTTGAGTTTATCTTTGTGTATGATGTTAGAAAGTGTTCTAATTTCATTCTTTTACATGTAGCTGTCCAATTTTCCTAAAACCATTTATTAAAGAGGCTGTCTTTGCCCCATTTGTATATTTGCATTTCCTTTGTCAAAAACAAGGTACCCATAGGTGCATGGGTTAATTTCTTGGCTTTCTATCTTGTTCCAGTGGTCTATATTACTGTTTTTGTGCCAGTATCATACTGTCTTGATGACTATAGTTTTGTAGTATAGTCTGAAGTCAGGAAGACTGATTCCTCCAGCTCCATTCTTTTCTAAAGACTGCTTTGGCTCTTCAGGATCTTTTGTGTTTCCATATGAATTGTGAAATTTTTGTTCTAGGTCTGTGAAAAACGCTATTGGTAATTTGATAGGGATCTCATTGAATCTGTAGATTGCATTTGGTAGTGTAGTCATTTTCATAATATTGATTCTTCCTACCCAGGAACATGGAATATCTCTCCATCTGTTTATGTAATCTTTGATTTCTTTCATTAGTGTCTTATAATTTTCTGTGTATAGTTCTTTTTTCTCCTTGAAAGTGAAAGTTAAAGTGACAGTGAAGTTGCTCAGTCATGTCCAACTCTTTGCGACCCCATGGACTGTAGCCCACCAGGCTCCTCCATAAGTTTATTCCCATATATTTTATTCTTTTTGTTTCAATGGTGAATGAGATTGATTCTTTAATTTCTCTTTCTGATTTTTCATTCTTAGTATATAGAAATGCAAGTGTAATTTCTGTGTATTGAGTTTGTATCCTGCAACTTTGCTAAATTCACTGATTAGCTCTAGTAATTTTCTAATACTATCTTTAGGATTTTCTATGTACAGTATCATGTCATCTGCAAACAGTGAGAGCTTTATTTCTTCTTCTCCAATCTGGATTCCTTTTATTTCTTTTTCTTCTCTGATTACTGTAGCTAGGACTTCCAGAACTATATTGAATAATAGTGGTGAAAGTGGACATCCTTATCTTGTTCCTGATTTTAGGGGGAATGCTTTCAGTTTTTCACCATTGAGAATGTTTGCTGCAGGCTTATCATATATGGCCTTTACTATGTTGAGGTAGGTTCCTTCTATGCCCATTTTTGGAAAAGTTTTAATCATAAATGGGTGCTGAATTTTGTCAAAGGCTGTTTCTGCATCTATTGAAATGATTATATGGTTTTTATCTTTCAATTTGTTAATATGGTGTATCAATCACATTCATTGATTTGCATATATTGAAGAATCCATGCACCCCTGGAATAAACCAAACTTGATCATGGTGTATGAGCTTTTTGATGAATTGCTGAATTCTGATTGCTCAAATTTTGTGGAGGAATTTTGCATCTATATTCATCAGTGATATTGGCCTGTAGTTTTCTTTTTGTATGTTGTCTTTGTCTGGTTTTGGTATCAGGGTGATGGTGGCCTTGTTGAATGAGTTTGGAAGTGTTCCTTCCTCTGCAATTTTTTGAAAGAGTTTTAAAAGGATAGGCATTACCTCTTCTCTAAATGTTTGATAGAATTCTCCTGTGAAGACTTCTGGTCCTGGGATTTTGTTTTGGGGGAGATTTTTTTTTTTTTTTTTTTTTTTTTTTAATCACAGCTTCAATTTCAGTGCTTGTGATTGGGTTGTTCATAATTTCTATTTCTTCCTGGTTCAGCCTTGGAAGATTGAACTTTTCTAAGAATCTGACCATTTCTTCTAGGTTATCCATTTTATTGCCGTATAGTTATTCATAATAGTCTCTTATAATCCTTTGTATTTCTGCATTGTCTGATGCCACCTCTCCTTTTTCATTTCTAA
Organism: Bos mutus; assembly: GCF_027580195.1. Classification (NCBI taxonomy): domain Eukaryota; kingdom Metazoa; phylum Chordata; class Mammalia; order Artiodactyla; family Bovidae; genus Bos; species Bos mutus. Next base: position 4,708,998 of record NC_091622.1, on the reverse strand, counting down.
TTTTGTTGATTTGATTCCTCTCTCTTTTTTGTTGATGAGTCTGGCTAATAGTTTCACAGTTTTGTTTATCTTCTCAAACAACTAGCTTTTAGTTTTATTAATCTTTACTATAGTTTTTTTTTTTTTTCATTTATTTCTGTTCTGATCTTTATGATTATTCTTCCTTCTGCTACTTTTTGGTTTGTTTGTTTGTTTTTTGTTCATCTTTTTCCAGTTGTTTTAGGTGTAAAGTTAGTTTGTGATTCAATGTTTTTCTTGTTTCTTGAGGTAAGATTGTATTGCTATACATTTCCTTCTTAGAACTGCTTTTGCTGCATCTCATTGGTTTTGAAATGTTGTATTTTAATTGTCGTATTTTAATTGTCATTTGTTTCTAGATTTTTTTAATTTACCTTTTGATTTCTTCAGTAACTTATTGGTTATTTAGAAACATATTGTTTAATCTCCATGTGCTTGTATTTTTTTTACAGTTCTTTCTTTCTTTTTTGTAATTGATATCTAGTCTCATAGAGTTGTGATCAAAGAAGATGCTTGATATGATTTCAATTGTCTTAAATTTACTGAAGTTTGATTTGTGACACAAGATGTGCTCTATCCTGGAGAATGCTACATATGCTACTTGAGAAGAAGATGTATTCTTCTGCCTTTGGATGGAATGTTCTGAAGATATCAATGAGATCCATCTCATCTAATGTATCATTTAAGACTTGTGATTCTCATTAATTTTCCATTTTGATGGTCTGTCCATTGGTGTCAGTGAACTGTTAGTCTCCTACTATTATTGTGTTGCTGTCATTTTCTCCTTTTATGTCTGTTAGTGTTCATCTTATATTTTGACATGTTTCTAAGTTGGATGCATAGATATTTACAATTGTCATGTCTTCCTCTTGGATTAATCCCTTGATCATTATGTAGTGTCCTTCCTTATCTCTTGTAATCTTCTTTATTTTAAGGTCTATTTTCTCTGATACGAGGACTGCTATCCTAGCTTTCTTTTGCTTCCCATTTGCATGGAATGTATTTTTCCATCCTTTCACTTTCAGTCTATATGTGTCTTTAGGTCTGAAGTGCATTTTTTGTAGACAGCATATATATGTGTCTTGCTTTTGTATCCATTCAGCCAGTCTGATTCTTTTGATTGGAGCATTTAATCAGCTTACATGTGAAGTAATTACTGATATATATGTTGCTATCATCATTTTCTTCTTTGGGGTTTGACTTGGTAGATCTTTTTCTTCTCTTGCATTTCTTGACTATAGAAGTCTCTTTAGCATTTGCTGTAAAGTTGATTTGGTGGTAGTGAATTTTCTTAACTTTTGCTTGTCTGAATACCTTTTGATTTTACCACCATTTTTTAATGAGATCCTTGCCTGGTAGAGTAATCTTTGTTGTAGATTTTTCCCTTTCAGTACTTTAAATATATTCTTTAAATATATTTAAATATCTTTCAGTACTTTAAATATGTTCCGTTCTGGCCTGCAGAGTTTCTGCTGAAAGATCAGCTGTTAAGAATATGGGGTTTCCCTTGTATGTTACTTGCTGCTTTTAATGTTTTTTCTTTGTGTTTAGTCTTTGTTAGTTTGATTAGTATGTGTCTTAGTGTGTTTCTCCTTGGGATTATCCTGTATGGGACTCTGCACCTCTGGGACTTGATTGACTATTTCCTTTTCCATGTTGGGGAAATTTCCAATTATAATCTCTTCAAAAATTTTCTTATACCTTTTGGGCCCTTGTAATTAGAGTGTTGCTGTGTTTGATATTGTTCAAGAGGTCTCTGAGGCTATCCTCTGTTCTTTTCATCCTTTTTATTTTACTCTGCTCTTCAGAAGTTATTTTCACCATTTTATCTTCCAGCTCCCTGATTTGTTATTCTGCTTCAGATATTCTGCTATTGATTCCTTCTAGAGTATTTTTAACTTCAGCAATTGAGTTGTCTCTATATGTTTAATTTTTAATTTTTCTAGGTCTTTGTTAGTTGATTTTTGCATTTTCTCTGTTCTGTTTTCAAGTTTTTTTTTTTTTTTTTTTTTTTTAATCATCTTTACTATCATTTTTCTGAATTCTTTTTCAGGTAGTTTACTATTTCCCATCATTTATGTGAACTTCTGTGTTTCTAGTTTGTTCCTTCATCTGTGTAGTATTTCTCTGCCTTTTCATTTTTTTTTTTTTTTAACTTATTCTGTTTGAGGTCTCCATTTTCCAGGCTTCAAGGTTGAATTCTTTCTTCCTTTTAGTTTCTGCCCTCCTAAGCTTGATTCAGTGGTTTGTGCAAGCTTCATATAGGGTGAGATTTGTCCTGAGTTTTCCTTTCTTTGTTTGTTTTTCCTCTGATAGGAAAGGCTGAGTGAGGTGGTAATCCTGTCTGCTGATGATTGTGTTTGTATTTTGTTGTTGTTGTTGCTTTGATGGGAAGTTCCACACAAGGTGCTACTGGTAGTTGGATGACGGCAGATCTTGTATTCAAGTGGTTTTATTTGTGTGAGTTCTCATTATTTGATATTTCTTAGGGTTAGTTCTCTGGTAGTCTAGGGTCTTGGAGTCAGTGCTCCCACTCCAAAGTGTCCGAGCTTGATCTCTGGTCAGGAATGAAGATTCCACAAGTGGTTTGTTATGGCATTAAGTGAGATTATAACAAATAACCAAAAATGAGAAACCAAAGATGAACCCCAGACAAATGGCAGTTACAAAATCAAGCAAATAATAACTAAAATAATGGAATATATACATACACATATACACCCATAAGCAAAAAACAGCCCAACAAAAATAAAGTATAATAGATTGCCCTAGTGAACAAAGGAAACCAAAAATTTTATCTACTAGTGAAGAACAAAACTAACTAAAGCACAAACTAAAGCACAAACTGGAAAACAAAACTAAAGCAAGGTGCCAATTGGGGAATAAAGCAGTGAAAGCAAAACTAACGAATATGTTGAGAGGAAAGAAAAGAAAGAAAGCATAGATATGAATAGTTAAATAGAGATAGATAAAGAATATTTATATACATTAAAGATTAAATACAATGGGAAAAGAGCAGTAGAAAAAAAGCAAACAAATTTAAAAAAATGTAAAAAATAATAATAGGTTTAAGAATTAAAATTTTTAAAAAATAGAAAAGGAAGAAGAAAAAAATAAAAAGAAAAAGAAAGAAAACTCCACAGAACTGCAAAAGCCAATGTAGAAGTAGAGGCTTAGAACAACAATAAAAAATGTGACTGAGAAAGAAAAAAAAAAAAAAAAACAAAACTCAAAAACTTAATTAGATTTCATATTGCCAATAAAATTGGCAACTACAACAGAGGGTGGAAAACACACAAAAAAAGGAATCTACAGCACAAGTCCAATCATAATAATAATAGTTTTTCTTGAGTAACTGCTGTCAGAGTCCTTTCCTTTGCTTGGAGTCACAGTCCACCTAACCTCCCTAGGATGCTCTCCAACACTGTGCTGGTCTCTGGACCTGCTATAGGGGCAGCTCAGATTCTAACCTGGCCCTACTCTGGTGTGTTATTGCCTCCAATGTCCTCAGCTATCAGATCTAGTGTGTTTTCTTTTGTGGGAGCTCTCAATGACCTTTTATATAGTCCATAGACACAGAGTGCTTAGTTGACCGTGTGGATTTAATTTGCAGCTTGTACAGCTTGTGGGAAGGTTTTGGATCTTCTTCCTTAGACTCATTGTCCCCAGGTTTCAATTGTGGTTTTATTTCCACCTCTGCATGTGGGTCATTCACTGGGGTTTGCTCCTGAGGCTGCCCTGAAAGACTTGGGTCTGCCCTAGTGAGGGCCAAGTGTGTAGGTGGTGCAACAGCTTCAGACAAAGGGGTTCAGGCATCAACAAGTAGGTGGTAGGGCAGTAGGAAATATAGTGCTCTAGAAGGGTATTGCAACCAGTATTGGCCAATACACTTCCAGTATTCTTGCCTGGACAAAGAAGCCCGGTAGGCCACAGTCTATAGGGTCACAAAGAGCTGGACACGACCGAAGCAACCCCACATGTATAGACGTGAGTCTTTTTTTTTTTTTTTGGCCTGGCCTGGCAGCTCTGCCCCAGTGAGGGTTGAGCATGAAGGTGTCACAGCTGCCTGGCTTGTGGGGACCCTGGTGGCACCAAGTGTGCAGGGACACAGACCGCCTCCACTGCAGAAGTTAAAGCCCTATCAGAGTCTTTTATTGACCTTTTTGTAGCTGGAGATCAGAATCCCTCTTTGATCCATTTAGGCACTTAAAGGGCTCCCTGCTTGGGGTCCTTCTCTGTTGTTCAGTCAGACACATAGAGGATCCCCCTTGGCTGAGGTCCTATTCTGTAGATTGGCGAGTCAGGCACTTAAAGGGGCATCCTAGATGGGATCCTGCTCTATAGTTTGATGGGCCAGCCTCTCTATTGTTCAGCTGCCAATTCTGGTGTGTGGGGAGAGAGAGGTTATGATGATGGCTCCACCTCCTATGTGTGACTCAGCAGTATTGCCTTGCTTCCATGGCTGCCTGGCTTTCTGCCACAGGCATTTCCCACCCCAATCTCCTCCCTCACATCCCCTTGATCAATCTCTCTTCAGTCAACAGCAGTCGTCTCCCTGGGATTGCTCCACAATGTCTAAACTCCAGCTCCCAGCCACAGCACCTTCTAGGGTATGTGCATCCCTATCTGGGGTATGTATGGCTGTGGCAAGAACTGTCTGATTCTCTTTCCATTTAGGCTGTCACACATCAGCTGTTTCAGCCTTAAATGTTTCTCCTCTGAGTCAGACAATTGCCCCAATGTGGGGACTGGACCTCTGCTTCAGTTTCCCCACCCACTGAGGGCAGGTCCAGGCCTACTAATACTCCTGTTTCCCCCTAGTTCCTTCATCCTGCCAAGTTTTATGTGGTTCTATATATTATTTTCCACTGGTCAGGTACTCTAGTCCACTCTCAGCTGGTATTCTGCATGCACTTCTGTGTCTGAAGTATTCCTGATGTATCCATGGAGAGAGGTGTACTCCACATCCACCGGCTCCTCCGCCATCTTGTTCTCCTCCTCCAGAAATTTTAACACCTATTCTCCAAAGTTTGTGTCTGTTTCACTTTTGGAAGCCCTAGAAGAGATGGGTGTATGTCAGGTTCCTTTTAAATTAATGCTTCTGTTCTTGCTATTGGGGTTTGGGATTTTTTGGTGCACCCTTTAAGAGCAGAGTCTTTGCATCAAGCTCTCTGAAGTGAAGTCACTCAGTTGTGTCTGACTCTTTGCGACCCCATGGACTGTAGCCCACCAGGCTCCTCCATCCATTGGATTCTCCAGGCAAGAATACTGGAGTGGGTTGCCATTTCCTTCTCCAGGGAATCTTGCCGACCCAGGGATCGAACCCAGGTCTCCCACATTGCAGGCAGATGCTTTAACCTCTGAGCCACCAGGCATATATAAGAGCAGAGTCTCTGCATGAGGCTCTCTAGCTCTCCCATATTCAAGTCTCACTGACCTTCAAAATCAAACATTGTCAGGATTCATATTCTAGATGCAGAGTTCATTGATTGGCAGATCCTGATGTAGTATTTGGACACTACTTCTTGGGGAGAATCTCTGTTGTAGGTCACCCAACTGGGGCATGGGTCTTGATTAGACTTTGTGTTCAACTTTCTTACTTTATTTAGTAGTAGAAGATCTTTTATGCTGGTCTTTATGTCATTCTAATCAGTAGTTACCCTATAAACAGTTGTAACTTTGGTGGGTCTGTGGGAGGAAATGAGTCCAGGGTCTTTCTACTGTCATCTTGAACACACATTTTCATAGTGATTTCTAATAATATTAATTAGACAACACAGAGTATTTAAAATGGGTCAGGCATTGATTCTATGTATTTTATGTATATATATATATATATATATATATATATATATATATATGATCTCACCTTATCACAACAGTCCTAGAAGGTGTTTCATTTTATTATTGTTAGAAAATTACAGATAGTTGAGAGACATGGGGAGGTTACATAACTTGCTATTGGTAACTCTACTAGGAAGAGGTGTGGAGACAGGAATTGAATATAGAAAGTTAGAACCTTCTTTGAATTTAACCTGTTAATAAGGGGAGGAGATTGACCCTAAACAACTGTTTAGATGGGGGAGATGCTATGAGGCACAAAAGATGTTGGTACCCTTAAAATCATATCATTTAAGCCACTTTCTGCTCTAGGTGCCCTGGTGATAGAGTGGACTAATGTATCTGATGATTTCAAACGACTGCATCAAATTTACTTTATATCTACCAAGTCAGTAAGTCCAGTAGCAATTCATCTATACAATTAAAAGTCTCTTTAATGTGTTAAAGTTGATTTAAAAACAATTAGTACCTTTTGTTCAGATTCCATTTCAGAGTCACATTCACAAATGTACAAATCCACTTCCTCACATACGTGGTGTGCTGTGCTAATTTACTTTAGTCATGTCTGACTCTTTACAACCTTATGGATTGTAGCCCATCAGGCTGTTTTTTACACAGGATTTTCCAGGCAGAAATACTGGAGTGGGTTGCCATTCCCTCCTCCAGGGGATCTTCCCAACCCAGGTATCAAGTCCACATCTCTTATGTCTCCTGGGAAGCCCTCCCCACATATAGATGGTCAATTATGCACTTTACTTGGTATTTGGATACACAATTTAACCTGGAGTAAGAAGCATGAACAAAAACACCTCAAGAGAACCTTTATAGAACTCTGATTCTTAGGTTACACAGCAACCTGAGATAAGGAGAAGACACAGCTAGGAATAAATTCTAGTAACATCAGACTCCATTCATCATTTCATGGTCTTGTTTTAGAAAAAGGATATTTGGATACAGTGATTGGAGTTTTCACTGAGGAAACAACTAAAATTAATGGAGCACATTGTATGGTTCTGTGTGTGTGTGTTTGTGATATATCATGAATGATATACGGAGTTCTGAGCAAAATGAAGCAAACAGCAAGGCAACTTGTAATGAAAAATATAGATTTATTCAGCAAGGAATATTTTTGACCAAATACAAATGATATTAGCTCTTTAGGAGTTTGTAATAATGATACTAGATCTACTGTCTGAATAAGATGTTGTCAATAATTGCCAAGAATAACATTTATTTACTCAACATATGGATATAAATATATTCTATTTAAAAAAATAAGATATAGACATATGGCTAAAGTGAGGTGACTTTAGATGATCCAAATAAAAGTGCACTATTTCTCATAGTTTATCCTTGCCATTTGAATTTTGTTGAATTTTATTTAATGATTATTTTAAACTTGCCTCTTTGCATTTGTTGAAATGTCTGATAGTATTGCTCCTCGGTTGCTGATGATCAGAATTACCTGGGAAGATGTTTGTACAGAGTTTTGAAAGTCATCCCTTATAATTCAAATTCAATAACTTTGTGTCAGATTTGTGTCAATTTAAATTATTTTATGATTGTTAAATCAAATAAAATTTCTAAATTATTGCATCTATGAGTGATCAAAAAAAAAATGTTTCATAAACTATGACTTAAGCCTAATTTTCCCAAAATCTGTTGCCACATGTACTGGAAAGAAATCATGATTATTTTACAAAGGCCAACAGCATGCACAGCAATTAACTCACATTTTTAAAAAAATTAGTTTTGAAAGAGGTTAGGTAAACTTCAGACAACATATATTCACATTGATGGCAGGTAGAGTCAGAATTTTGAACCTTAGCTACTGAATCAGGCTATTTTTCTAAAGTCAGTGTATTGGAGTTTTGAAGGATAATAACTGGATAAGCACTTTCTTCTTCAGGCATTTGTTTCCATATTTATATATTGAGAAAATGAATATTTTTTTCTCATTGGAACTTAATGGTTGAATAAGATAAAATGGTTATGACTTAAATAACCAATGGCAAATATTTCAATGATCAATAATTATAAGGCAATTTGATAAAACAGTCTAAAAAACAATATTTTATTTCGTGGTAACAAAATTGGGTATTTTTAATTTCTTGTTTTGTTAAGGTTTTTGAAACTTTAAGAGCATCTAGAACTTTCTGATATCTAATTTTCTGATATATAAAACAGGTGTTATTTCATTACATATGAATAAATTAAGCCACTTCTCCAATTTGCATTATTAGTATATGTTAGTAGGACATTTACAGTAGAATTTGCAGTTTTCCTCATCTCCAACCCACTGATAAATACCCCGGCAATAGTTTATACAATTAATTTGTTATCATTAAAGTGAAAGTGGAGAGTGAAAAAGTTGGCTTAAAGCTCAACATTCAGAAAACGAAGATCATGACATCCAGTCCCATCACTTCATGGGAAACAGATGGGGAAACAGTGGAAACAGTTTCAGACTTTATTTTTCTGGACTCCAAAATCACTGCAGATGGTGACTGCAGCCATGAAATTAAAAGACGCTTACTCCTTGGAAGGAAAGTTATGACCAACCTAGATAGCATATTGAAAAGCAGAGACATTACTTTGCCAACAAAGGTCCGTCTAGTCAAGGCCATGGTTTTTCCTATAGTCATGTATGGATGTGAGAGTTGGACTGTGAAGAAGGCTGAGCACCAAAGAATTGATGCTTTTGAACTGTGGTGTTGGAGAAGACTCTTGACAGTCCCTTGGACTGCAAGGAGATCCAACCAGTCCATTCTGAAGGAGATCAGCCCTGGTATTTCTTTGGAAGGAATGATGCTAAAGCTGAAACTCCAGTACTTTGGCCACCTCCTGCGAAGAGTTAACTCATTGGAAAAGACTCTGATGCTGGGAGGGATTGGGGGCAGGAGGAGGAGGAGACGACAGAGGATGAGACAGCTGGATGGCATTACTGACTCGATGGACATGAATCTGAGTGAGCCCCGGGAGTTGGTGATGGACAGGGAGGCCTGGCGTGCTGAGATTCATGGGGTCGCAAAGAGTCAGACATGACTGAGTGACTGAACTGAACTGAACTGACTGAGTTTTACTTTAAAACTAAGACATTTCATAATCTTAACCAAATTTATCCTTCAAATTCCAAACATTGTCATGGCTGGGAGTCCTTCTTTTGTTGTGATGACATCCTCTATAATGATATAAATAAAGTTTTGATTTGGAGCAAAATGAATCCGTACCTTCAGGGAAGAACCAGATTGGGGTCTGGTGATTCTTACTGTCACAGGCCACTGGGACTGCTCACATACCAGTGTGTTTCCAAGAGTAAATGCCAGACATAAGCTTGCAGTTCTGTGTGCATGGGTTATACTTTGTTTAAAATACCTTCCTAGAAGTTGAATAGTTAGGCCAAAATTTATGCATATTCTCAATATTGAAAGATACTACATGTTGCTTTCTTTTAATTTCATCCATAGGCTATGAGTGTATTAAAATAATTCCAAAATGAATTTTGGTGTATTAAAAAATTGCACTTTAAAACCCCAAAAGTTTGGTTTTAAAATGTTACATTTTTTTTCTTGTGTATTTTTAGGTTTATACTTAATTTGCATTTTTTATAATTCTTTGGAAACTGTTCATTTTCTTTGGATTTGTAAGAGCTCTTCATATGTTATGAAAATCTATCATTTATCTGTCATGCAAACTATATGTTGAAAATATTTTCCCAACTTTGTTGTTTATATTTTAATTTTACTATACCATTTATCAAAAAAGTTTTAAACTTGTATACAATAGAATCATTCAACTTTTTCTTGTGACTGCTGAGAATTGTTTAGAAACATTCTTCCAATCTAAAATTATATTAAAAAGTAGTGTTCTGCATGGACTACTATTTATTTTATTTATTTTTTGTTTCTTTTTTTTTTTTTTTTTTTAACTTTACAATATTGGATTGGTTTTGCCATATATCAACATGAATCTGCCACAGGTATACACGTGTTCCCCATCCTGAACCCTCCTCCCTCCTCCCTCCCTGTACCATCCCTCTTAGTAGTCCCAGTGTACCAGCCTCAAGCATCCAGTATTGTGCATCGAACCTACCTACCTGGAATTCATTTTGAAAATTATATGAAATAAAATATAAATCAGTTTTCCCCCAAAGTACATCTAATTTCTTCAATATCACTCATTTAGCATTCCCAATTTAAAAATTACTAACAAGAGACTGGGCTTCCCAGGTAGTGCTAGTGGTAAAGAACCCATTTGCCAATGCAGGAGACATATGAGATGCAGGTTCAATCACTGGGTTGGTAAGATTCCTTGAAGGAGGGAATGGCAACTCACTCCAGTATTCTTGTCTGGAGAATACTGTGGATGGGGAGTATGACAGGCCATAGTTCATAGGGTCACAAAGAGTCAGACATGAATGAAGCAACTTGGCACACATGCATGCATGTGTGAACAGGAGATTTGTTTAAGACAGCAGAGTAAAAGAAAGTGTGCTCATCTTCTGAGAGAACACCAAAATTGCAACTAGCTGTTGAACAGCTATCAGCAAGAGGAAACTGGAACCCACCAAAAAATATACCCCATATCCAAGGACAAAGAAAAAGCCACAAGATGGTTGGCAGGGTACCATCATAAGAAAATAAAATCCCATACCCACCAAGTGGGCAACCCACAAACTAGAGAACAATAATACCTAAGAAGTTCTCTCACTGTTGTGAAGGTTATAGACCACACATCAGGCTTCATAACTTCAGGATCCTGCAAAGGGGCTGGGAATCCCCAGGGAATTTGACTTTGAAGGCCAGTGGGATTTGATTTTAGGACTTTCAGAGAATTGCAGAAAACAGAGACTCCACATTTGGAGGGCAAAAACAAAATATTGTGTGTGGCAGGACCCAGGGGAAAGGAGCAGTGACCCCACAGGAGACTGAGCCAGACCTACCTGTGTTTGAGGGTCTCCTACAGAGCCATGGGTTGGCAGTGGCCTGCATCAGGGACAGGGGCACTGGCAGCAACAGTACTGGGAGATGTATCTTGGCATAAGTCTTCTTGGAGGTAGCCATGAACTCTACCAAATAGCCTGCAGACTCCAGGATTGGGTTGCTTCAGGCTAAACAAATAACAGGGAGGGAGTGTAGCCCCACCCATCAGCAAACAACTGATTAAAGTTTTACTGAGTGGGGCCCTGCCCATCAGAGCAAGACTCAGTTTTCCCCACAGCCAGTCCCTCCCATCAGGAAACTTGTAAAGGCTTCTCACCTTCATTTGCTACTGCTGCTACTGCTAAGTTACTTCAGTCGTGTCCAACTCTGTGCGACCCTATAGACGGCAGCCCACCAGGTTCCCCGGTCCCTGGGATTCTCCAGGCAAGAACACTGGAGTGGGTTGCCATTTCCTTTTCTAATGCATGAAAGTGAAAAGTGAAAGTGAAGTCGCTCAGTCGTGTCCGACCCTCAGCGACCCCATGGACTGCAGCCTTCCAGGCTCCTCCATCCATGGGATTTTCCAGGCAGGAGTACTGGAGTGGGGTGTCATTGCCTTCTCTGTTACCTTCATCTAGCAGAGAGCAAATAGAAGAAATAAAACTACAATCCACCTCCAGAATGAAAACCACAATCATAGAAAGCCTACCAAAATACAAAGAAATAAGATTATATCTCAGATGAAGAAACAAGATAAATCCCAAGAAAAACAACTAATTGAAGTGAAGATAGGCAACCTTTCAGAAAAAGAATTCAGAATAATGATAAAGAAGATGGTCTTGAATCTCAGAAAAAGAATGGAGAAGATACAAGAAATGCTAGCCAAAGACCTAAAAGAACTGAAGAACAGTCAAACAGATTTTTTTAAAAGGTAAAAAAGTACACTAGAAGGAATCAGCAGCAGAATAACTGAGACAGAAGAATAGATAAGTGATTTCCAAGACAGAATGGTGGAAATCACAGCCATAAAACAGACTATAGAAAAATAATGAAAAAAAAAAAAAAATGAGGACACCTTAAAGGGTCTCTGAGACAACATTAAATGCACCATTACTCGAATTATAGGGCTCCCAGAAAGAGAAGAGAGAGAGAGTGTAAGGACCTGTGAAAACATTTAAAGAGATATTTAAAAACTTTACTAACATGGGAAAGGAAATAATCCACCAAGTCCAGGAAACACAGAGAGTCCCAGGTAGGATAAATCCAAGTAGAATCAAACTGAGACACATAGTAATCAAACTGACAAAATTAAAAACAAAGATAAAATATTAAAAGGGACAAAAGTTAAAAGACAAATAACATACAAGGGAAATCTCATAAAGTTATCAGCCAATTTCTCAGCAGAAAATCTACAACCTGTAATGCAGTGACATGATATATTCTAAGTGATGAAAGGGGAGAAACTACAACCAAGAATACTCTACCCAGCAACATTCTCATTCTCTGATTTACTAGAGAAATCAAAAGCATTCCAGACAAGAAAAATTTAAGACAGTTCATCACCACTAAACCAGACTTACAACAAATGCTAAAGGAACTTCTCTAGGCAGGCAACAAGAGAAGAAAAATACCTACAAAAAAGTAAACAGAAAACAATTAACAAAATGGTCATAAGATCATATGTATCAAAAATTACCTTAAATGTAAATGGATTAAATGAAACAACCAAAAGACATAGGCTTCCTGGATGGGTAAAAACCAAGGTCCATATATATGTTTTCTAAAAGAGATCTATCTCAGACCTACAGCCATTCACAGGTTGAAAGTGAGGGGATGGGAAAAGATATTTCATGCACATGGAAATTGTAAGAATGCTGGAGTAGTAATATTCATATCAGGCAAAATAGACTTTAAAGCACAGACTGTTACAAGAGACAAAGAAGGACACTACATAATGATCAAGAATTCAATTCAAGAAGATATAAAAATTACATATATATATATGTATATTATAATGTATAATATATTGTATAATATATTGTATATAATGTATAATATATTATAATATATATGTAATATATAATATATATATATATATTACCCAGCATAGGAGCACTTCAATATGTAAGGCAAATACTAATAAGCATAAATGGATATATAAACAGTACCACAATAATAGTGGCAGATTTTCATCAATGTATTAATCATCCAGACAGAAAAATAATAAGAAAACACAAGTCTTAAATGACACTTCAGATGATTTGGACTTAATTGATATTTATAGAGTGTTCCATCCAAAAGTGCAGGTTACAACTTCCTCTCAAGTGCACATGGAACATTCTTCATGATTGACCATATGCTGGGACAAAACGTGATCCTTGATGAATTTAAGAAAATTGAAATTATATCAAGCATCTTTTGTGATCACAATGGTATGGGATTAGAAATAAACCACAAGAAAAAAAAAACCTTAAAAATACAAACATATGGAATCTAAACAATATGCTATTTATCAACCATTGGATCACTGAAGAAATCAGAGAAAATAAAAAATATTTCTAGAGACAAATAAAAGTAAAAGCACAATAATCCAAAACTTATGGGGTACTGTAAAAGCAGTTCTAAGAGGGAAATTTATAGCAATACAATTGTACCTCAAGAAACAAGAAAAGTCTTAAAAAGCCTAAACTTACTCCTAAAGTAACTAGAGAAAGAACACCAAGCAAACTTAAAGTTTTTAGAAGGAAGGAAAGCATAAAAATTAGAGCAGAAATAAATGAAAAAGAGATAAAGATAATAATCACAAAGATCAATGAAACCAAAAGCTGGTTCTTTGAAAAGATTAAAAAAATAAATAAATAAACCTTTAGCCAGACTCATCAAGGAAAAAAAAAAATGTAGAGGACACAAATCGATAAAATTAAAAATGAAAAAAAAAGAAGTTACAACCAGAAATACAAAGAATCATAAGAGATTACAATGAACAACTATATGCCAATAAAATGGACAACCTGGAAGAAATGAACAAATTCTTAGAAAGGTACCGCCTCACTAGACTAAACTAGGAAGAAATAAAAACATGAACAAACAGGTCAGAAGCACTGAAATTGAAACTATGATTAAAAACTTCCTAACAAATAACAGTTCAGGACCTGATGACATCATAGGCTAATTTTATTAAACATTTAGAGAAGAGTTAACATCTATCCTTTTGAAACCACTCCAAAAGTTTGCAGAGAAAGGAAAACTTCCAAACTCAGGACCAGACAAAGATAGCAAAAAAAAAAAAAAAATACAGGCCAATATCATTGATGAACATAGGTGCAAATATCTTTAACAAAATACTAGCAATCTGTATCCAACAACACACTGAAAAGATCATATACCCTGATCAAATGGGATTCATACCAAGAAGAACTGTTTTTCAACATCCACAAATCAACCAATGTAATACACCATATATACAAATTGAAAAATAAAAATCATATGATCATCTCAATAGATACAGAACAAAACTTCTGACAAAATTCAGCAAGTATTCATGACAAAAACTCTCCAGAAAGTGGGCATAGAAGGTTAATACTTCAACATAATAAAGGCCATGCATAACAAACCTACAGCTAGCATCATACTCAATGGTGAAAAGCTGAAACATTCCCTTTAAGATCAGGAACAAAACAAGAATGTCCACTCTCAACACTTTAATTCAACAGCTTTGTCAGTCCTAGCCACAGGAATCAGAGAAGAAAAGGTAAAGGGAATCCAATTTGGGAGAGAAAAAGTTAAACTGTCACTGCTTGCAGATGACAGGATACTATACATAAAAATCCCAAAAGATGCTGCCAGAAAAATACTAGAAATCATTCATGAATTTGGTTAAGTTGCAAGTTACAAAATTAATACATGGAATTTTTTTGCACTTCTATACACTAACAATAAAAGATTAGAAAGAGAAATTCAAAAAGCAATCAAATTAACCATTGAATCAGAAAGAATAAACTAGGAATAAACCTACTTAAGGAGACAAAAAAACTTTACTCTGAAAACTAAAAGATACTGATGAAGGCAATTAAAGAATACATAAACAGATGGAAAGATACACCATGTTAATAGATTTGAAGAATCAATATTGTCGAAAATGACTATTCTTCAAAAGGCAGTCTACAGATTCAGTGCAAACCCTATCATATTACCCAAGGCATTTTTCACAGAACTAGAACAAAAAGTCTCAAAATTTGTTTGGAGACACGAAAGACCCCAGATAGCCACTGGAATCTTGAAAAAGAAAAATGGAGCTGCAGGAGTCAGGTTCCCTGACTTCAGATTATACTACAAAGCAACAGTTATCAAAACAGTATGATACTGGCACCAAAATAAAATCATAGGTCAACGCAAGATTGAAAATCAAAAATAAGCCCATACACCAATCTTTGATAAGGGAAGCAAGGCTACACAATGTTGGAAGACAGTCTCTTCAAAAAATAGTGCTGGGAAAACTAGGCAGTTCAGTTCAGTTCAGTCGCTCAGTAGTG
Source organism: Bos mutus (assembly GCF_027580195.1). Taxonomy (NCBI): domain Eukaryota; kingdom Metazoa; phylum Chordata; class Mammalia; order Artiodactyla; family Bovidae; genus Bos; species Bos mutus. The sequence continues at coordinate 4,693,685 of NC_091622.1, read as the reverse complement.
TCCAACACTTTTTGACCCCATGAATCGCAGCACGCCAGGCCTCCCTGTCCATCACCAACTCCTGGAGTTCACTCAGACTCACGTCCAACGAGTCAGTGATTGCATCCAGTTATCTCATCCTCTGTCGTCCCCTCCTCCTCCTGCCTCCAATCCCTCCCAGCATCAGAGTCTTTTCCAATGAGCCAACTCTTCGCAGGAGGTGGCCAAAGTACTGGAGTTTCAGCTTTAGCATATTCCTTCCAAAGAAATCCCAGGGCTGATCTCCTTCAGAATGGACTGGTTGGATCTCCTTGCAGTCCAAGGGACTCTCAAGAGTCTTCTCCAACATCACAGTTCAAAAGCATCAATTCTTCAGCGCTCAGCCTTCTTCGAAGTCCAAATCTCACATCCATACATGACCACTGGAAAAACCATGGCCTTGACTAGACGAGCCTTTGTTGGCAAAGTAATCTCTCTGCTTTTCAAAATGCTATTTAGGTTGGTCATAACTTTCCTTCCAAGGAGTAAGCGTCTTTTAATTTCATGGCTGCAGTCGCCATCTGCAGTGATTTTGGAGGCCCCCAAAATGAAGTCTGACACTATTTCCACTGTTTACCCATCTATTTTCTATGAAGTGATGGGACCAGGTGCCATGATCTTCGTTTTCTGAATGTTGAGCTTTAAGACAACTTTTTAACTCTCCTCTTTCACTTTCATCAAGAGGCTTTTTAGTTCCTCTTCACTTTCTGCCATAAGGGTGGTGTCATCTGTGTATTTGAGGTTATTGATATTTCTCCTGGCAATCTTGATTCCAGTTTTTGCTTCTTCCAGTCCAGCATTTCTCAGGCGATGGCACCCCACTCCAGTACTCTTGCCTGGAAAATCCCATGGATGGAGGAGCCCAGTAGGCTGCAGTCCATGGGGTCGCTCAGAGTCGGAAAGGACTGAGCAACTTCACTTTCACTTTTCACCTTCATGCATTGGAGAAGGAAATGGAAACCCACTCCAGTATTCTTGCCTGGAGAATCCCAGGGACAGGGAAGCCTCGTGGGCTGCGTCTATGGGGTCGCACAGAGTCGGACACGACTGAAGTGACTTAACAGCAGCAGCAGCACTCTGCATATAAGTTAAATAAGCAGAGTGACAATATACAGCCTTGATGTACTCCTTTTCCTATTTGGAATCAGTCTGTTGTCCCATGTCCAGTTCTAACTCTTGCTTCCTGACCTGCATACAGGTTTCTCAAGAGACAGGTCAGGTGGTCTGGTATTCCCATCTCTTTCAGAATTTCCCACAGTTTACTGTGATCCACACAGTCAAAGGCTTTGACATATCAATAAAGCAGAAATAGATGTTTTTCTGGAACTCTCTTGCATTTTCAATGATCCAGCGGATGTTGGCAATTTGATCTCTGGTTCCTCTGCCTTTTCTAAAACCAGCTTGAACATCTGGAAGTTCACGATTCATGTATTGCTGAAGCCTGGCTTGGAGAACTTTGATCATTACTTTACTAGCGTGTGAGATGAGTGCAATTGTTTGGTAGTTTGAGCATTCTTTGCAATTGCCTTTCTTTGGGATTGGAATGCAAACTGACTTTTCCAGTCCTGTAGCCACTGCTGAGTTTTCCAAATTTTCTCTCATATTGAGTGTAGCACTTTCACAGCATCATCTTTCAGGATTTGAAAGAGCTCAACTGGAATTCCATCACCTCCTCTAGCTTTGTTCGTAGTGATGCTTTCTAAGGCCCACTTGACTTCACATTCCAGGATGTCTGGCTCTAGGTGAGTGATCACACCATAGTGATTCTCTTGGTCGTGAAGTTCTTCTATGTATTCTTGCCACCTCTTCTTAATATCTTCTGCTTCTGTGAGGTCCATACCATTTCTGTCCTTTATTGAGCCCATCTTTGCATGAAATGTTCCCTTGGTATCTCTAATTTTCTTGAAGAGATCTCCAGTCTTTCCCATTCTGTTGTTTTCCTCTATTTCTTTGCATTGATTACTGAAGAAAGCTTTCTTATCTCTTCTTGCTATTCTTTGGAACTCTTGCATTCAGATGCTCATAGCTTTCCTTTTCTCCTTTGCTTTTTACTTCTCTTCTTTTCACAGCTGTTTGGAAGGCCTCCCCAGACAGTCATTTTGCTTTTTTGCATTTCTTTTCCATTGGGATGGTCTTGATCCTTGTCTCCTGTACAATGTCACGAACCTCTGTCCATAGTTAATCAGGCACTCTATCTATCAGATCTAGGCCCTTAAATCTATTTCTCACTTCCACTGTATAATCATAAGGGATTTGATTTAGGTCATAACTGAATGGTCTAGTGGTTTTCCCTACTTTCTTCAATTTAAATCTGAATTTGGCAATAAGGAGTTCATGATCTGAGCCACAGTCAGCTCCTGGTCTTGTTTTTGTTAACTATATAGAGCTTCTCCATCTTTGGCTGTAAAGAGTATAATCAATCTGATTTCAGTGTTGACCATCTGGTGATGTCCATGTATAGAGTCTTCTCTTGTGTTGACCAGTGCATTTTCTTGGCAAAGCTCTATTAGTCTTTGACCTGCTTCATTCCATATTCTAAGGCCAAATTTGCTTGTTACCCCAGGTGTTTCTTGACTTCCTACTTTTGCATCCCAGTCCCCTATAATGAAAAGGACATCTTTTTTTGGCTGTGAGTTCTAAAACATCTTAGAGTTCTGAATAGAACCATTCAACTTCAGCTTCTTCAGCATTGCTGGTTGGGGCATAGACTTGGATTACTGTGATATTTAAGGATTTGCCTTGGAAACGAGCAGAGATTATTCTGTTGTTTTTGAGATTGCATCCAAGTTCTGTCTTTCGGACTCTTTTGTTGACCATGATGGCTACTGCATTTCTTCTAAGGGATTCCTGCCCAAAGTAGTAGATATAATGGTCATCTGAGTTAATTTCACCCATTCCAGTCCATTTTAGTTCGCTGATTCCTAGAATGATGACATTCACTCTTACCATCTCCTGTTTGACCACTTCCAATTTGCCTTGATTCATGGACCTGACATTCCAGGTTCCTATGCAATATTGCTCTTTATGGCATCGGACCTTGCTTCTATCACCAGGTACATCCCCACCTGTGTATTGTTTTTTCTTTGGCTTAATCCCTTCATTCTTTCTGGAGTTATTTCTCCACTGATCTCCAGTAGCATATTGGGCACCTACTGACCTGGGGAGTTCCTCTTTCAGTATCCTATCGTTTTGCCTTTTCATACTGTTCATGGTGTTCTCAAGGAAAGAATACTGAAGTGTTTTGCCATTCCCTTCTCCAGTGGACCACATTCTGTCAGACCTCTCCACCATGACCCGCCCATCTTGGGTGACCCCACGGGCATGGCTTGGTTTCATTGAGTTAGACAAGGCTGTGGTCCTAGTGTGATTAGATTGACTAGTTTTCTGTAATTATGATTTCAGTGTGTCTGCCCTCTGATGCCCTCTTGAAACACCTACCGTCTTACTTGGGTTTCTCTTACCTTGGTGAGGGCTGTCTCCTCACCACCACCCCTTCTGACCTTGAACAGCTTCTCTAGGCTCTCCTGCGCCTGCGCAGCCCCTGCTCCTTGGACGTGGGGTTGCTCCTCCCAGTTGCCGCCCCTGGGCTTGGGCGTGGGTTAGCTGCACCTAGCTTCTGCCCCTGGCCTTGGGCGAGGGGTAGCTCCTCCCGGCTGCTGCCCCTGACCTCAGACATGGGGTAGCTCCTCTCGGTTGCACTATGTGCACCTTCACAAAATGAAATTAGTTCATTTCATAACTCTGTACACAAAGATAAGCTCAAAATGAACTAAAGATCTACATGTGAATCCAGATGATATAAAACTCCTAAAGGAAAACATAGCCAGAGCACTTTCTGACCTAAATCACAGCAACATTTTTTTTCGATCCCTCTTGAATATCCATTTTTATCTATAAAAGCAAAAGTCAACAAATAAGACCTAATTAAACTCAAAAGCTTTTGCACAGAAAAGGAAACAATAAACAAGATGAAAAGACAACCCACAGATTGGGAGAAAATATTTGCAAGTGATGTGACTGATAGGCGATTAGTCTCCCTTGTGAGGACTTATTAGTCACCCTTATTAGACTCCCTCATTAGTCTCCCTTAAGGAGGATTTTACAAAAAGCTCATGATGCTTAACAGCATCAAAACAAACAACCCACTTGAAAAATATGAGCATTAGACTTGAACAGGAGAAGGCAATGGCACTGGTGCCATTCCAGTACTCTTGCCTGGAAAATCCCATGGACAGAGGAGCCTGGTAGGCTGCAGTTCATGGGGTTGCTAAGAGTTGGACGCGACTGAGTGACTTCACTTTCACTTTTCACTTTCATGCATTGGAGAAGGAAATGGAAACTCACTCCAGTGTTCTTGCCTGGAGAATCCCAGAGATGGGGAGCCTGGCGGGCTGCCATCTATGGGGTTGCACAGAGTCTGACATAACTGAGCGACTTTGCAGCAGGAGCAACAGCAGACCTGAATATTTCTCCAAAGAGGACATAAAGATGGCCAATAGGCACATGAAAAGATGCTCAACATCACTGATTATTAGAGAAAAGCAAATCAAAGCTACAATGAGATGTCACCTCAACCGGTCAGAATGGCTATCATTAAACACACACACACACACACACACACACACACACACACGTTAGAGAAGGTACGGAGAGAAGGGAACCCTCCTACACTGTTGGTGGGAATGTAAATTGCTATAGCCAGTATGGAGAACAGTGTGCATGCATGCTAATTCACTTTAGTCATATCCAACTTTTGTGACCCTATGGACTGTAGCCCACCAGATTCCTCTGTCCATTGGATTCTCCAGGCAAGAATACTATACTGGGTTGCCAGGTCCTACTCCAGGGGATTTTCCAGACCCATGGATTGAATCCATGTCTCCAGTAGCTCCTTCATTGCAGACGGATAGTTTACCACTGAGCAACTGGGGAAGCCCAGAGAAAAGTATAGAAGTTCCTTGAAAAACTAAAAATAAAGCTAGTATGTCTGTGTGCATGTATGCACGTGTGTGTGTGGGTGTGTGTGTGTTAGTTGTTCAGCTACCATATAACCCTGCAATTCCACTCCTGGTCATATATTCCTAGAAAAACATGATCCAAAAGGATACATGCACTCAATGTTCACTGAAGCATGGTCTACAATAGTCAAGACATGGAAGCAATTTAAATATCCATCAACAGAGGAATGGATAAAGCAGATGTGGTACATATATACAGTGAAATATTACTTAGCCATTTAAAAGAATGCAATAATGCCATTTGCAACAACATGGATGAACTTAGAGATTGTCATACTGAGTGAAGGAAGTCAGACAGAGAAGAAGTATTGTATCACATCCCTTAGGTGTGGAATCTAAAAATAAATAATACAAATAAACTTACTTACAAAACTGAAAGAGAATCACAGACTTAAAGAATAAATTTATGATTGCCAAGGGGAAGGGGAAGGCATAGTTAGGGATTTTGGGAAGGTCATGTACACACTGCTTTATTTAAAATGGATAACCAACAATTCGGAAGAGGCAATGGCAACCCACTCCAGTACTCTTGCCTGGAAAATCCCATGGACCGGGGGGCCTGGTGGGCTGCAGTCCATGGGGTAGCTAGGAGTCGGATACGACTGAACGACTTCACTTTCACTTTTCATTTTCATGCATTGGAGAAGGAAATGGCAATCCACTCCAATGTTCTTGCCTGGAGAATCCCAGGGACGTGGGAGCCTGGTGGGCTGCCGTCTATGGGGTTGCACAGAGTTGGGCATGACTGAAGTGACTTAGCAGCATCAGCAGCAGCAACCAACAATTACTTAATTGTATAGCACATGGAACTCTGCTCAATGTTTGTGCCAGCCTAGATAGGAGGCAGATTTAGGGGAGAATGGATACAAGCATATATATGGCTAAATCCCTTCACTGTTCATCTGAAACTACCACAACATTGTTAATTGGCTATACCCCAATACAAAATTAAGTTTGTTTGGAAAAATAAACAAAACAAAATAATAATAATAATAAAGTAAAAAGTACTAATGTAATATATATTTTCATATGTTTATATATCTTTACACCTACTATGTATTTGTACACATGCTACATATAAATGTAAGCAGGTTGCAGGTATATAAATATAAACACACACACATATATATATCTCATCCGTGTGTGTGTGTGTATATATATATATATATATATGTTACTTGTTTACATGTGTGCATAGTATGTGTATATATATACATATACAATGTCAGTATTTTTACTTTATAAATGTATGTCTGTCACAATCTGTGCTAATAATATATTTTAAATCAATGCAATGCATCTTATAATATATTTTGGTATATTAAATGACAAGTTGCTACTCATTATCATTTTTCTCACATTTTGGGGAGCATTCTTGTACATTTAATTTTCCAGATGAACTTCAGAATCACCTTAAAACCCACATAAAACTCCAATTGAGATTTTCATTGTGTTTGCATTCAACTTATAGGGCGATTTGGGGAGAACTAAATCTTTATAATGTTGAATATTCTCAACCAGAAAATTAATATAATTCTATACTGGTTCAAGTATTCACTTATATCCTTCATTAAATAAAGTGTGTCTTACATAGATCTTTTACATTTCTTGGGGCTTCTCTGGTGGCTCAGTGGTAAAGAATCTGCCTGCAATACAGGAGACCTGTGTTCAATCCCTGAGTTGGGATGATCCTCTGGAGAAGGTAATGGCAACCCACTCCAGTATTCCTGCTTGGAGAATCCCCCAGGACAGAGGGACCTGGAGTGCTATAGTCCACAAAGAGTCAGACAAAACTGAGAGACTAAGTGCATATCTCTTATTATATTTCTTATTAATTTTATTCCCAGATACACTGTCTAGGACTAGATTTGGCTGAAAGTAAAAGAGACTCAAAGTAATAATGGCTTAAATATGAGAGAGATTCATTTCTGTCTCACATGAACGTGTGTCACAGAGTGCTGATAGTTAGTACTGCCACAAGGTCTTAAGGCCTGTTTCCTCTGTGTCATTCTCAGTTCTGGTCCTCATGACTCATAGTAAGTGCAAAAATGGCAGCTGATATATTTGCATTCCAGGAATACTGAGGAAAATATACACAAGAAGGAGGCAAGGATAACATCCATTTATCTTACAAGCAAGGCTTCTGGAACGAGACGCTTGTATCTTTCCATTTCCCACTGGCCAGAATAAGGCCTCACATGGCCAGCCTTCAATGGCAAGAGAAACAGAGAGAAAATTTCCTTTATTCTAGGACATTATGAATCAGCAAAAGTCCAACCTTTTATTTGCATGAAAGGAGAGAAAATTGACACTAGGAGACAACCAGCAGACTTCACCATAGTCAGTACTTTTTAGTTTTTGCTGCTAATATAAACACGTGTTATTTTGAATATATATTTTTGCACATACTTTTTCTTATGCTTATATAAGCAAAGTTAAACTCAGTTATAACTTGTTAAGTAGTGCCACTCCCCCAAAAAAGTCTGTCTTTAAAAAGGTAAAATCATGCCATTGTGCATTTAATAAAATGACCAACGTGAGACTATGTGACTGTCAGATAGAGTTCCAGGATCAGACCAAAGGATCCAAATTAAACTTTATGCTACCTGGTTCAGTCCTGCATTCTGCTCCTGGTTGGGTTTCTGGGGTGTCTGAGACAATTTCAGCAATTGTTCAGATGGTAGCCCTTTGTTGACCCCAATGGGGAAGATCAGGCTGGTAGCGTCTTGAAACACAAAAATGCATTTTTTCCTCTACTGAAGTTCCCTTAGCAGTCATTCTTTTTCCATGTGATCTTCACCCAAAGATAATGCTTTAGCCCACTTTTCATTTAGAAATGGGGTTGTGATAAAGAAGTGTGTTATTTGCATTATTCAAAAATTCCCATCAGTGGAGGACAGAAGAAAACAGAGGAGGAGTTAAAAATGATTACCTTCCTCCCCACAAATAAATCAACAATTCATCTGAATATGGAACAATTCCTACAGAACAACTTCTGAATGACAGAAGAAAACAAACTTCAGAAAAGGCAAGTCAATCTCCTTAGAATGAGGCAGGGAAAAATGTAAAGACATGAAAAGAGACAAAGGATTTCAAGACAGGGACTTGTGCCCTGAGCAAGGGAGTCGTGAAGGAAGAAAAGTTTCTGCACACTAGGAAACCCCATCATGGGGATTGGGAGCTTTGGAAACTCAGAGTAGAGTGCAGTGGTGTGAGAGGGGGTTCAGAGGGCAAACCAGAGAGAATTCACCACAGAAATCACTGCTGAATAGCACTTCTCTGCTGAGAAGCAGCTCACAGGCTACTGCCACAGCAGTGGGTGGGGACAGGGTGCTGAGCCTCAGGTTTGGGTTTTAGATGCCAGGGAGAGACTGGAGGATGCCTGTTATTTGAACACTCTGAAAAGGCTACTTTGACACAGTAAATTAAACAAAATAAAATGACAGAAGAAGCAGAAAATGAAGGAACATGGTAAAAACCCACAAGATCAAATATATGAAGAGGAAATAGGCAGTCTATGTGAAAAATAATTCCCAGCAATGATAGTTAATAACAAGAATCTAGAATAATTAAAGAATAAACAATAATTAACAACACAATGATTTGAGATTTAAGGGACTATATCTGTTAGATAGAGTGCCTGATGAACTATGGAAGAATGTTCATGACACTGTACAGGAGACAGGGATCAAGAACATCCCTAATAAAAAGAAATGCAAAAAAGCAAAATGGCTGTCTGAGGAGGGCTTTCAAATAGCTGTGAAAAGAAGAGAAGTGAAAATCAAAGGAAAAAAAGAAAGACATAATCATTTGAATGAAGAGTTCCAAAGAAGAGCAGGAGATGACCCAATCAAAAAATGGGCCAAAGATCTAAATAGACATTTCTCCAAAGAAGACATACAGATGGCTAACAAACACATGAAAAGATGCTCAACATCACTCATTATCAGAGAAATGCAAATCAAAACCACTATGAGGTACCATTTCACGCCAGTCAGAATGGCTGCGATCCAAAAGGCTATAAGCAATAAATGCTGGAGAGGGTGTGGAGAAAAGGGAACCCTCTTACACTGTTGGTGGGAATGCAAACTAGTACAGCCACTATGGAGAACAGTGTGGAGATTCCTTAAAAAACTGGAAATAGAACTGCCTTATGAACCAGCAATCCCACTGCTGGGCATACACACTGAGGAAACCAGAAGGGAAAGAGACACGTATACCCCAATGTTCATCACAGCACTGTTTATAATAGCCAGGACATCGAAGCAACCTAGATGTCCATCAGCAGATGAATGGATAAGAAAGCAGTGGTACATATACACAATGGATTATTATTCAGCCATTAAAAAGAATACATTTGAATCAGTTCTAATGAGGTGGATGAAACTGGACCTATTATACAGAGTGAAGTAAGCCAGAAGGAAAAACACCAATACAGTATACTAATGCATATATATGGAATTTAGAAAGATGGTAACAATAACCCTGTGTACGAGATAGCAAAAGAGACACTGATGTATAGATCAGTCTTATGGACTCTGTGGGAGAGAGAGAGGGTGGGGAGATTTGGGAGAATAGCATTGAAACATGTATAATATCACGTATGAAACGAGTCGCCAGTCCAGGTTCGATACTGGATACTTGGGGCTGGTGTACTGGGACGACCCAGAGGGAGGGTATGGGGACGGAGGAGGGAGGAGGGTTCAGGATGGGGAACACAGGTATACCGATGGCGGATTCATTTTGATATTTGGCAAAACTAATACAATATTGTAAAGTTTAAAAATAAAATAAAATTAAAAAAAAAGAAAGAAAGAAAGAAAGGCTTCCTCAGGGACCAATGCCAAGAAACAGATGAAACAATAGAATGGGAATGACTAGAGATCTCTTCAAGAAAATTAGAGATACCAAGGGAACATTTCATGCAAAGATGGGCTCGATAAAGGACAGAAATGGTATGGACCTGACAGAAGCAAAAGATATTAAGAAGAGGTGGCAAGAAGATACTGAAGAACTATACAAAAAAGATCTTCATCACCCAGATAATCATGATGGTGTGATCACTCACCTACAGCCAGACATCCCGGAATGTAAAGTCAAGTGGGCCTTATGAAGCGTCACTACAAACAAAGCTAGTGGCGGTGATGGAATTCTAGTTGAGCTCTTTCAAATCCTGAAAGATGATGCTGTGAAAGTGTTGCACTCAATATGTCAGCAAATGTGGAAAACTCAGCAGTGGTCACAGGACTGGAAAAGGTCAGTTTTCATTCCAATCCCAAAGAAAGGAAATGCCAAAGAATGCTCAAACTACCAAACAATTGTGCTCATCTCACACGCTAGTAAAATACTGATCAAAATTCTCCAAGCCAGGCTTTAGCAATACATGAACCGTAAACTTCCAGATGTGCAAACTGGTTTTAGAAAAGACAGAGGGATCAGAGATCAAATTGCTAACATCCACTGGATGATGGAAAAAGCAAGAGACTCCCAGAAAACCATTTAATTCTGCTTTATTGACTATGCCAAAGCCTCTGACTGTGTGGATCACAGTAATAAACTGTGGAAATAAATAAATAAACTGATTATGCCAAAGCCTCTGACTGTGTGGATCACAGTAATAATAATAAACTGTGGAAATAAATAAATAAACTATGGAAAATTCTGAAAGAGATGGGAATACCACCTGACCTGCCTCTTGAGAAACCTGTATGTAGATCAGGAAGCAGCAATTAGAACTGGACATGGAACAAGAGACTGCTTCCACATAGGAAAATAAGTTCTTCAGGGCTGTATATTGACACCCTGCTTGTTTAACTTCTATGCATAGTACATCATGAGAAACTCTGGGCTGGAAGAAGCACAAGCTGAAATCCAGACTGCTGGGACAAATATCAATAACCTCAGATATGCAGATGACACCACACTTATGGCAGAAAGAGAGGAAGAACTGAAGAGTCTCTTGATGAAAGTGAAAGAGGCCAGTGAAAAAGTTGGCTTAAAGCCCAACATTTAAAAAACTAAGATCATAGCATCTGGTCCCATCACTTCATTGCAAATAGATGGAGAAACAGTGGAAACAGTTTCAGACTTTACTTTTTTGGGCACCAAAATCACTGCAGATGGTGATTGCAACCATGAAATTAAAAGACGTTTATTCCTTGGAAGAAAAGTTTTGACCAACCTAGACAGCATATTAAAAAGCAGAAACACTATTTTGCAACAAAGATCCATCTATTCAAGGCTATTATTCAAGGCTAATATCCATCTATTCAAGGCTTTTTCCAGTAGCCATGTATGGATGCGAGGGTTAGACTATAAAGAAATCTGAGCAGTGAAGAATTGATGCTTTTGATCTGTATTGTTGGAGAAGACTCTTGAGAGTCCCTTGGACTACAAGGAGATCCAACCAGTCCATCCTAAAGGAGATCAGTCCTGGGTGTACATTGGAAGCACTGATATTGAAGCTGAAACCCCAATACTTTGGCCACCTTATATGATGAGCTGACTCATTTGAAAAGACCCTGATGCTCAGAAAGATTGAGTGCAGGAGAAGAAGGGGATGACAGAGGATGAGATGGTTAGATGGCATCACAGACTCAATTGACATGAGTTTGGATAAATTCTGGGAGTTGGTGATGGACAGGGAGCCTTGGTGTGCTGAGGTTCATGGGGTCGCAAAGAGTCAGACACGACTGAGCAACTGAACTGAACTGGATTGAACTGAATAGCACAATGATTATGATTAGAAATACGATGGAGGGAACCAACAATAGAGTAATTGAGGCGGAAGAGCTAATAGTGAGCTGGGAGAGTAAATGGTGGACATGACTGAAGTAAGATAAATGAAGACAAAGAATAAAAAGTAATGAATGCAGTGTCAGAGACCTTTGGGACAACATTAAGCATAGAAACACTAGAATAATATGTGTCCCATAAGAAGAAAGCAAAAGAAAGGGCATGAGAAAATATTTGAGGAGATCATAGTCGATAATTGCCCTAAAATAGGAAAGGAAATAGCCACCCAGATCCAGGAAGCCCAGAGATTCCCACAAAAGATAAACACAAGTAGAAACACACCAAGACACATATTAGTCAAACTAACAAAAAGTAAACACAAAGATAAAATATTAAGAGCAGCAAGGGAAAAGCACCAAATAACAAACAAAGGGATCTCCATAAGGCTAACAGCTCATCTTTCAACAAATACTGTTCAGACCAGAAGGAAATGGCAGTATATACGTAAGTGATGAAAAGGAAAAACCTACAACCTAGAGTACTCTACCCAGCAAGGTAGCAAGGATCTCATTCATATCTGAAGAAGACAAGTAAAAGTCAAGAGAACTCAGCATCACCTACCCAGCTCTTCAACAAATGCTAAGGGAACTTCTCTAGACAGGAAACACAAAAAGAAAAGACATACATAACAAACCCAAAATAGTAAAGTAAATGGTAACAGGATCATATATATCAATAATTACCATAAGTGTAAATGGGCTAAATACTCCAACCAAAATAGATGGATTGGCTGAATGGATACAACAACAAGATCCCTATATATGATGTCTACAAGAGACCCACCTTCAACCTAGGGACACATACAGACTGAAAGTGAGGTGTTAGAAAAAGATATTCCATGCAAACATAAATCAAAATAAAAAAGGAGTAGCAATACACATATCAGATAAAATAGACTTTAAAATAAAGACCATTACAAGAGACAAAGAAAGACATTGCATAATGATCAAACGATCAATCCAAGGAGAAGATATGATAGTCATAAATATATATTCACCCAACATAAGATCACCTCAATACATAAGGGAAATGTTAACAAGTATTACAGGAGAAACTGACAGTAACACAATAATAGTGTGGGACTTTATACCCCATTCACACCAATGGACAGATCATCCAAGCAGAAAGTTAATAAGGAAACATAAGCTTTAAATGATACATTGGACTAGTTTGACCTAATTGATATCTACAGGGCATTCATCCAAAAACAATAGATTGCACTCTCTTCCTCAAGGGCACATGAATCATTCTGCAGGATAGATCACATCCTGGGCCACAAATCAAGTCGTGGTAAATTAAAAAAAAAAAAAAAATCATTTCAAGCATCTTTTCAAAACACTGTAAGATTAGATATCAACTAGAGCGGGAAAAAAAAAAACTATAAAAAACACAAACACCTAGAGACTAAACCATATGCTTATGAATAACCCACAAATCACCGAAGAATCAAAAAGCAAATAAAAATAAACATATAACAGTGAAAGCATGACAACTCAAAACTGATGGGAAGCAATAAAAGCAGTGCTAAGCCAGAAGCTTATACCAATAGAAGTCTACTCCAAAAAACAAGAAAGACATCATATAAACAGCCTAACCTTACACCTAAAGCACCTAGAAAAAGACCTGGAAACTCCCAATAATAGTAGAAGGAAAAAAAATCATACAGATCAGAGCAGAAATAAATGAAAAAGAAATGAAGGAGACAATAGCAAAATTAATAAAACTAAAAGCTGTTTCTTTGAGAAGTTAAACAAAATTGACAAACTGTTAGCCAGATTCAATCAAGAAAATAAGAGAAAAGACTCAAATAATTAAAATTAGTAATGAGAAAGGAGAAGTTAGGACAACAAATACAAAGGATCATAAAAGACTACTATGAGAATTTATATGCCAATGAAATAGACAACTTGGAAGAAATGGACAAATTATTAGAAAAGTATAACATTCCAAAACTGAACCAGAGAGAAAAAGAAAATATGAACAGACCAATCACAAACATGGATATCAAAACTGCAATAAAAAGTCTTCCAACAAACAAAAGCCCAGGGCCAGATGGCTTCACAGATGAATTCTACCAAAAATTTAGAGGAGAGCTTACACCTATCCTACCCAAAGTCTTCTAGAAAAATACAGAGGAAGGAAAACTCCTAAACTCATTCTATGAGGCCAGCATCATCCTGATAGCAAACCCAGGCAAAGATGCCAAAAATAAATTAAAATTAAAAAAAAATTACTCACCAACATCACTGATGAACATAGATGCAAAAATCCTCAACAAAATTCTACCAAACAGAATCCAACAGCATATTAGAAAGATTATACTTAATTATCAAGTGGACTTCATCCCAGGGATGAAAGGATTCTCCAATATGCACAAATCAGTCAATGTGACACACATATTAACAAACTGAAAGACAAAAACAAGATGATCTCAATAGATGCAAAGAAAATCTTTCACAAATTTTAACACCCAATTATGATAAAGACTCTCCAGAGAGTAGACATAGAAGGAACATACCCTAACATAATAAAGTCTATAGATGTTAAACATACAGCAAATATTATCCTCAATGGTGAAAAGCTGAAAGTCATTCCTCTAAAATCAGGAACAAGACAAGGATGTCTATTCTTTTCACTATTATTGAGCATAGTTTTGAAAGCCCTAGCCATAGCAATCAGTGAAGAAAATGAAAGAAAAGGAATCCATATTGGAAAAAAGAAGTAAACTTCTCACTGTTTGCAGATGACATGATTCTCTACATAGAAAACCCTAAGGATGCCATCAGAAAATTACTAGAGCTAATCAATGAATATAGTAAATCCACAGGATATAAAATCAGTAGACAGAAATCCCTTGCATGTCTATACACTAACAATAAAATATCAGAAAGAGAAATTAAGGAAAGAATCCCACTCACCATTTCAACAAAAATAGTAAAATACTTCGGAATAAATTTGCCTAAAGAGACAAAAGTCCTGTATGTAGAAAACTCTAAAAAACACTGAAGAAAGAAATAAAAGATGGTACAAATTGGTGGAGAGATATATCATGTTTTTGGATTAGAAGTATCAATATAATGGAAATGACTATACTATCCAAAGCCATTTATAGAGTAAATGCAATCCCTTTCAAATTACCAATGGTATTTTTCACAGAATTAGAACAAATAATTTATGAATTTGTATGGAAACACAAAAGGCCTTGAATAGCCAACACAATCTTGAGAAAGAAGAACGGAGTTGGAAGTATCAACCTTCCTGACTTCAGACTATACTACAAATCTTCAGTCATCAAAACAGTATTGTACTGACACAAAAACAGAAATATAGACCATTGGAACAAGATAGAAAGCCCAGAGATAAATCCACGCACCTATGGACAACTTACCTTCGACAAAGATGATAAAAATACACAATAGAGAAAAGACAGTTCTTCAACAAGTGGTGGTGGGAAAACTGATGCCTAAAGAATGAAATTAGAACACTTCCTAACACCGTACACAAAGATAAACTCAAAATGGATTAAAGACATAACTGTAAGAGCAGAAAGTATAAAACTCTAAGAATAAAATAGAGGCAGAATACTCTCTGACACAAATCATATCAAGATCCTCTAAGACCCACCTTCTAGGGTAATGGAAATAAAAACAAAAATAAACAAATGGGATCTAATTAACCTTAAAAGTTTTTGTACAATGAAGGAAACTCTAAGCAAGGTGGAAAAAAAAAAAAAAAAACTCAAAATGGGAGAAAATAATAACAAATGAAGCAATCAGTAAAGAATTAATCTCAAAAATAAACAAGCAGATCATACAGCTTGATACCATAAAAATAAACAACCCAATCAAAAAGTGGACAGAAGACCTAAACAAACATTTATCCAAAGAAGACATACAGATGGGTAATAAACATATGAATAAATTTCAACATCACTCATTATCAGAAAAATGCAAAGCAAAACTACAATGAGGTACATCAGTCATAATGGCCATAATCAAAAAGCCTACAAACAGCAAATGTTGGAGAAAGTGTGGAGGAAAGGAAACCCTCTTGCACTGTTGGTGGGTATGCAAATTGATATAGCCACTATGGAGAATAATATGGAGATCCCTTAAAGAAACTGGACTAAAATATCTGGGTATACATGCTGAGGAAACCATAATTGAAAAAGACACATGTACCCCAATGTTCACTGCAGCACTATTGCAATAGCCAGGACCTGAAAGTAACCTAGATGTCCATTGACAAATGAATAAGGAAATTGTGGTACATATATACAATGGAAAATTACTCAGTCATAAAAAGGAACACATTTGAGTTAGCTCTAATGAAATGGATGAACCTAGAGCCTATCATACAGAGTGAAGAAAGTCAGAAAGACAAATATCAAATATTATTAACACATATATATGGAATCTAGAAAAATAGTAATGATGTTCCTACTTGCAAGGCAGCAAAGGAGATACAGATATAAAGAACAGACTTTTGAGCACACTGGTGGAAGGAGAGCGGGGTGATTTGAGAGAATAGCATTGAAACATATACATTCAGTTCAGTTCAGTTTAGTTGCTCAGTGGTGTCCAACTCTTTGTGACCCCATGAATCACAGCACGCCAGGCCTCCCTGTCCATCACCAACTCCCGGAGTTCACTCAGACTCACGTCCATCGAGTCAGTGATGCCATCCAGCCATCTCATCCTCTGTCGTCCCCTTCTTGTCCTGCCCCCAATCCCTCCCAGCATCAGAGTCTTTTCCAATGAGTCAACTCTTTGCATGAAGTGGCCAAAGTACTGGAGTTTCAGCTTTAGCATCATTCCTTCCAAAGAAATCCCAGGGCTGATCTCCTTCAGAATGGACTGGTTGGATCTCCTTGCAGTCCAAGGGACTCTCAAGAGCCTTCTCTAACACCACAGTTCAAAAGCATCAGTTCTTCCGTGCTCAGCCTTCTTCACAGTCCAACTCTCACATCCATACATGACCACAGGAAAAACCATAGCCTTGACTAGACGAACCTTTGTTGGCAAAGTAATGTCTCTGCTTTTGAATATGCTATCTAGGTTGGTCATAACTTTCCTTCCAAGGAGTAAGTGTCTTTTAATTTCATGGCTGCAGTCACCATCTGTGGTGATTTTGGAGCCCCCAAAAATAAAGTCTGACACTGTTTCCTCATCTATTTCCCATGAAGTGATGGGACTGGATGCCATGATCTTCGTTTTCTGAATGTTGAGCTTTAAGACAACTTTTTCACTCTCCGCTTTCACTTTCATCAAGAGGCTTTTGAGTTTCTCTTCACTTTCTGCCATAAGGGTGGTGTCATCTGCATATCTGAGGTTATTGATATTTCTCCTGGCAATCTTGATTCCAGCTTGTGCTTCTTCCAGTCCAGCGTTTCTCATAATGTACTCTGCATATAAGTTAAATAAGCAGGGTGACAATATACAGCCTTGACATACTCCTTTTCCTATTTGGGACCAGTCTGTTGTTCCATGTACAGGTCTAACTGTTGCTTCCTGACTTGCATACAGATTTCTCAAGAGGCAGATAATTACCACATGTAAAATGCATAAGCAGTGGTAGTTTGATGTGTGAACGCAAAGCCAGTTTTCTGAGACAACCAAGAGGCATGAAATGGGGAGGGAGGTGACGAAGGGTTTTGGGGGGGAATATATACACCTGTGGCTGATTCCTGTTTATGTATGGCAGAAGCCATCACAATATTTTAATTATCCTCTAATTAAAAATAAATAAATGAAAAATTAAAAAAAATGTCATCAATGAGAGTTGTTGTAACAGTTTCTTGGTAACACATTCACAATGAAACAAGGTTAAAGACAAAGATAAATATAAAAAGTAAGCAAAAGTCACATATAACTCCACTTGTTGAAAGTAGAAAATATTCATTTTTCTTTCTCGCTCTTTCTTTCTTGTCTTTTTTTTTTTTTTCTGTTAACTTACGACTGTGAGACACAGAGTAGATTGAATTGCACAGCTTTGCTATTAAATCACCTATTCCTGTCACTGATAGTGTTCAAACCCTTTCCATATCATTAATCTCAACTGAGCTAGTTGGAACTGGACTCTACTTTTCTGGGCTCCAAAATCACTGTTAGATGGTGATTGCAGCAATGAAATTAAAAGACACTCTTTGGAAGGAAAGTTATGAACAACCTAGCCAGCATATTGAAAAGCAGAGACATTACATTGTCAACAAAGGTCCATCTAGTCAAGGCTATAGTTTTTCCAGTTGTCATGTATGGATATGAGAGTTGGACTATAAAGAAAGCTGAGTGCTGAAGAATTGATGCTTTTGAACTGTGGTGTTGGAGAAGACTCTTGAGAGTCCCTTGGACTGTAAGAAGATCCAACCAGTCCATCCTAAAGGAAATCATTCCTGAATATTCATTGGAAGGACTGATGTTGAAGCTGAAACTCCAATACTTTGGCTGCTTGATGCTAAGAGCTGACTCATTTGAAAAGACCCTAATGCTGGGAAAGATTGAGCACAGGAGGAGAAGGGGACGACAGAGGATGAGATGGTTGGATGGCATCACTGACTCAATGGACATGAGTCTAGGTGAACTCCAGGAGTTGGTGATGGACAGTGAGCCCTGGCGTGTTGCGGTTCATGCTGTCACAAAGAGTCTGACACGACTGAGCGACTGAAATGAACTGAACTGAACTACCAAAAGGTTGTCTGCCAAAGGAGATGTCCACAGGGGAATGTTTACAATATTTTACCTAGTTAGCCAACTTTGTGTGTGTGTGTGTGTGTGTGTGTGTTTAAACAAACTAAATAAAAATAAAAACAGCAATCTGTTTTCCCCATAAGCTGTTAAAATATGTTGGAGTTGAGTTGAAAACAAATCACCTCAGTACACATTCATGACTTGCAAAATATAAATTAATAACTAAGGAAAAATGTAGATAAGGAAACAGTAGATAAAAGACTCAATTATCCTTCAGCAGTGAATATTCTTATCTGGAGATAGACAAAAACCATTCACATTGTATTCCTCAGAAGTGTTATCACCTAAAACATTGTGGCTTGGTGGCCAAGATCATGGGATCAGTAGTTAAACAGAATTGATTTGTAATCTCACTTTACTCATCCATACAGTTTTGGCCACATTATTTGCTCCTGAAAAGCCTCAGTTTCTTCATCTTTTTTTTAAATTAATTAGTTTATTTTAATTGGAAGCAAATTACTTTGCAATTCTTTATCTTTTGATTGAGGGTAACAACACATTTCCTTGTAGTGTTTTTGTGAACACTAAGATAGTTCATTCAAAGATTTCAGACCACAGTGAAGTCAATAAGCATTAGGTATTATGCTACACAATAATAATAATATTTATTAATATATTATTATTATTTGTACTCCTGTGATAAGAAGATGTTAACCTAAACTCTAGTGAATCTCACTGCCCAGTATCTAATTCCTTGCAATGTGACAATAGCATTTCTCCCACAGTAGGTGGAATCTACCTCTATATTTCTTGTATCTGGGCCGACCTTGAGATTTGCTGTGGTGAAGGTAATGTTGGGTGAGTTCTAACATTAGACCTTAAGAGTTATTACTTTTTCTGTTCTTGGTCTATTGGAGCATGTCTGTCATTATATGGAGAATCACTGTCTAGCTTTCTGGGGATGAGATACCATGTGAAAGAAAATCAAGACACTCAAGCAACATTCAGCAAACTGCCATATACATAACTGAGGCCATCTTGGATCATCCAGCCCCAACTGAACCATCAGGTGACCACAGCCACATAACTGATCTTGGGAGAAACCAGCAGAGATGCCATCCATCTGTGCTCAACCAAAATTGCTCATCTGCAAGTAGAATACTTTTTGCTATAAGTCATGTTTTGTGGTTTGTTATAACTGATCCAGTTTTATATATTATTTTTCTCTACAAACTCCCTTCACTCAAATATTTTAAAAGCCCAGGGTTTGCCTGTGCATATTTTTTAAAACTCATATGCTGGATACTAGGACTAAAAGTATCAAATTATGCTTGCTAAGGGCACCCTTCATATGAAGAGATTTTATTTGGAAAGGAGGGAGCTGCAGCATGTAGACAGTAAATTGTATGATCCAAGAAAGAACAAGTTTATATTTTTAGTAATATCTGTTTGAAATCTAGTGAGAAAAATCTTAGCACTGATATTGGAAAACTTAACTAGAATGCATGACAAAGTTTTAAAACGGAGAATTCTCAGACTATTTTCCTTAGCAAGGCATTTGAAGCATTTAAACAATCAGGGGAAATTAGGGCCTGAAACAAGAAAGGCTTGGTCTCAGGGATTATCAATCCTCTCTGTTAATCCTGGCTTTGCAAATGACATGGAAACTAGAAGCAAACCCAGAGTAGATGCAGGAATTTAGGGAACAGTCCAGTGATAACCTATATTCTTGAAAACAGAAATGAAAGAAAGCAGCAATGGCAAAAGGGTAGGAATTTCAGGGGTTGAAATTTTTGAAAAAAAGATACAAGATGGGTGTTTAAAATAAATCTGGGTCAGCCTAAAGTCTGAAAGAAGGGGAAAAAAAGAAGTAAGACAGGAAGAGAAGGATGAAGAAGTTTTTGTGGTCGAATAGTTTTTGTTTGTTTGTTTCCTTAAAGTCTTCACCCGAGCTTACAAAGAGCACATTAGCTGAAGAATTAAAGCTTCTTACAGTTTAGAATGAAGAAATCCCCTGGGTGAAAACCAGAGGAGGGCTTCTCAAAGGTCTCAGAATCTTTGTGTATATTACAGTGAAGTAAGCTGATTTTTCTGGTAAACTTACTTGGGCTCATGTTAAATGATTAGTTGATTCTAAATTTCATCTCACTTGAAAAAGACAGTAGTTGAAACTATTTTGTTTCTATTTTCTCACTTTATAAACCTATTTACATAAAGCAAACAAATTAAACATGTCAATTTTATTTTAGTTTAACAATTTTTTTTTTTGTAAAACTAGAAAAGGAGAACTCAATCTTAAAATATAAATGAAGCCCTCTTATGTAATTTTCAAGAAATGTATCTATCTTCACTTGTTTTCCACTTATTTTTAGCTCATTGCAACAAGTTTTACTTCCTGGTCAATCACTGACTATTCTAAAATCCCCAAGTTTTTAATGGAAACATTTTAGTCTTTATTATCATAACTAATGAAAAGCAGTTGACAGTAATGTGCACTTCATAAAATTTTCTCTTCCTCTAATATCTGTGACCCAGATTCTCCATCTCTCTCTTTAGATTCCCTCCCTCTCTGTCCTTTTAAACACCCAAGGTTTTATTCTATTCTTGGAACTCTCTACTTTTATATTTGCCACAGTTTTCTTTCTTTCTTTCTTTCTTTTTTTTTTTCTTGTCAATATTATCCATCCTCCCCAATGGTTAAATTTTTTTATTATTATATAAGTTTCAGGTGTATATCATTATGATTTTATATATATATATATACTCTACAAAATGATCACCATGACAGGTCTAGTTACCATCCATCACTGTACAGTTCACGGTTTTTATATCACCAGCAAATTATTTACTCTGAGATGTGTCTTTAGCCATTACTTCTCTCTCAAGCTTAAAACTCATACATTCAGCTGTCATCTGAGCACATTCTGGAGTTCCTGGCATCTAACACTAATTTTCTTTTTCTTTCCCTAAGCTTACTCTCATCCTAGACCACTTTGTGCCAATATGAATTAATCGTATCACACAAACCTGAGTCGGAAACTTGGGTCATTCTTGAATTTTTCCTCTTTATTAATTTAAACATCCAATTAGTTAGCAAGATCTGTTGACTAACAAATTAGGCGAAAAAAATCTTTAGTCTCTCACTTCTCTGATCCCATTATGGTATCGCTTAGAGCTCTCTTTGTAAAGCCCAAATAAATTATCAACCTACTTAAGAACCTTGAGTGGTCTTTCATCCTCCTGATAGCTTATAATTTTTTTTAGCTTGGCAGTAGTGGCAGTTTTCACCATGTGGCTTCAAGATACACTTCAGCCTCATTTGCATCCCACTTTTCACTGAAGTTAATGCTACTAGCACAGAACTATTCTGAATGTCCTAAATAGATCATGTAATATTACGCTCTGGACCCTTGTACTTGCTAATCTATTTGCATAGATA
Organism: Bos mutus; assembly: GCF_027580195.1. NCBI lineage: Eukaryota > Metazoa > Chordata > Mammalia > Artiodactyla > Bovidae > Bos > Bos mutus. The sequence continues at coordinate 4,671,729 of NC_091622.1, read as the reverse complement.
TTCTTCTTCTCTTCCATCTGGTTATGGAACAGTTTAAGGAAGGAAACATTCCTTAAGACACAGCACACACACTATTTGCTTTATAAAGTTATCCTTAAGAGTCTCAATTTTTCTTTTTAGGTTTGTGCATGTACTTTTGTGTACACTTAATTATAATCATTTGTTTGTCAACATGCTGCTCCTGCTGCTGCTAAGTCGCTTCAGTCGTATCTGACTCTATGCGACTCCATAGAGGGCAGCCCACCAGGCTCCGCCGTCCCTGGCATTCTCCAGGCAAGAACACTGAAGTAGGTTGCCATTTCCTTCTCCAATGCATGAAAGTGAAAAGTGAAAGTGATGTCGCTCAGTCGTGTCCGACTCTTTGGGATTGCATGGACTGTAGCCCACCAGGCTCCTCCATCTATGGAATTTTCCAGGCAAGAGTACTGCAGTGGGTTGCCATTTCCTTCTCCAGGGGATCTTCCTGATCCAGGGATGGGAGCTGGGTCTCTCGCATTGCAAGCAGATGCTTTACCGCCTGAGGCACCAGGGAAGCCCCTCAAATAATAAGTCCCTAGCACAAAGCTTGACCATTGGTATGATCAGATCAGATCAGTCGCTCAGTCATGTCTGACTCTTTGCGACCCCATGAATCACAGCACGCCAGGCCTCCCTGTCCATCACCAACTCCTGGAGTTCACTGAGACTCACGTCCATCGAGTCAGTGATGCCATCCAGCCATCTCATCCTCTGTTATCCCCTTCTCCTCCTGCCCCCAATCCCTCCCAGCATCACAGACTTTTCCAATGAGTCAACTCTTCGCATGAGCTGGCCAAAGTACTGGAGTTTCAGCTTTAGCATCATTCCTTCCAAAGAAATCCCAGGGCTGATCTCCTTTAGAACGGACTGGTTGGATCTCCTTGCAGTCCAAGGGATTCTCAAGAGTCTTCTCCAACACCACAGTTCAAAAGCATCAATTCTTCGGCACTCAGCCTTCTTCAGAGTCCAACTCTCACATCCATACATGACCACAGGAAAAACCATAGCCTTGACTAGATGGACCTTTGTTGGCAAAGTAATGTTTCTGCTTTTGAATATGCTATCTACATTGGTCATAACTTTCCTTCCAAGGAGTAAGTGTCTTTTAATTTCATAGCTGCAGTCACCATCTGCAGTGATTTTGGAGCCCAGAAAAATAAAGTCTGACACTGTTTCCACTGTTTCCCCATCTATTTCCCATGAAGTGATGGGACCGGATGCCATGATCTTCGTTTTCTGAATGTTGAGCTTTAAGCCAGCTTTTTCACTCTCCACTTTCACCTTCATCAAGCGGAATTTTAGTTCCTCTTCACTTTCTGCCATAAGGGGTGTCATCTGCATATCTGAGGTTATTGATATTTCTCCCGGCAATCTCAATTCCAGCTTGTGCTTCTTCCAGCCCAGCATTTCTCATGATGTACTCTGCATATAAGTGAAATAAGCAGGGTGACAATATACAGCCTTGACGTACTCCTTTTCCTATTTGGAACCAGTCTGTTGTTCCATGTCCAGTTATAACTGTTGCTTCCTGACCTGCATACAAATTTCTCAAGAGGCAGATCAGGTGGTCTGGTATTCCCATCTCTTTCAGAATTTTCCACAGTTTATTGTGATCCACACAGTCAAAGGCTTTGGTATGATAGTTACATATAAATCAATCAGGTGGTTTATTAATGAATGAGTGATAGAACTTCTTGTGCCAGACTCATATTCCTTGTCATACTGTAACAGATTTTCAAGCTGAAATAAAAATGTATGACTTTATAATATGAGTGCTTCTTACTTCGTGTTTCCTTTTTAAAAAATATGCTGATAAGATGGATATTAATAAGACAAATGTTAATGACTTGATAACTTTTCTTCCCTTCATCCACTAGCTAGTTACTGAATTTCTGGGTTACTGATTATAGCACTCCTGGCAATGATGATTTTCATCTTGTTGAATGCAAATTATAGATTCAGGTCTCTAACCAAATCAAGGTTCTTCTTCATCTGATTTAAATTTCCACATCATGAATAATTCTGTCACTGCACTTTCACTGTGTTTGGTTAGCTTTGTTTAGAGCCTCCACACATGGTTTTACATACCTCACCGAAAGTTAAGTATGGTAATTATTTAGAAGATTTTAGAGTGAGAGGTGGTATTTGAAAAGCCTAAAAATTAAACATATGTTGGCTTTGTAATGGTGATTACTGATTTTATTTAAAATACTCTAAAATATATGATTTTTCCTACGTCAGGTAATCAAACAGAAAATTATGGTTAAAAAGCACTTAAAAGTAGAAATCCAGTGATTTTATTTTTATGGCCACATTCTATTCCATTGAATGAAAGAAAAAAATTAAGTAGATCTTAACTAAAGGGCATTTGTATAGCCTCCACACTTTGCCATTACCTGCAATATTATTGTAAGCTCACTTTTAATAAAAAATCTGTTGTCCACCTTTCACACTGTTCCCAGATTAATAGAAAGGAAATTATATCTCAGAACAGTTTTAAAACTTGATTTTCTATTATCAATGCTCAAGATCAATTATGCATCTTATTACATGTTTAAGGACCATTTGCATTTCTCTTTCAACATATTGTTCACATATTATATCCATTTTTCTACCTTGTTGTTAGTTTTCTCTAAGTTTCTTAAATATTATGATTATTAATACAGTATCAATGAAAATGCTGTATAAGTTGAAAATATGACATAAGTTGAAAAAAAGTTAAAAATGTTTCTCTGATTTTCCATTTTTTTCTCTTGATCATGTTAATATAAAATATTTCCATACACAAAAGTACAGAACTTAAAATTTACTTCAACCTAACAATTTATTTAGTTCAATTTATGAGTTATCCTTTTATTGTATCTTGATTTTAAGTATAAAGATTTTTTTCCTGCCCCAAGTTATAGTAGAATTTAGCCACTTTTTTGGTAATATTTGAGTAATAACATTTTTTATATTTAAACATTAAATCTATTTAGAGTCTATCATAGCATACAGAAAGAGATTCAATTTTATTATTTTATTATATTTTTATATTTATATAATAAATATAATGCATATTATATTTGTTATTTTGCTATCTAGTTATTTTAATACCATTTATTAAAATGGCCATATTGTCCCCAATTATTTAAATGCAATCTTTATCATGTGCTAAATTTTTAAGTGAGATTAATCCTATTTCTGTGATTTTGTTTCTTTTTTTTGGTCATCCCATGTGTCTTGTGGAATCTTAATTTCCTGACCAGGGATCAACCTGTTCCCTTTGCAGTGGAAGCACTGAGCCTTAACCACTCGACTGCCATTGAAATCTCTATGTTTTTCAGTTTTAGTCCATTGACTACCAGCTTATTCATACTCTAAATGCCACACGATTTTAATTACATAAGCTATATAATATGTTTTAATATTTGGCACAGCCAACTACTTCCTAACTCCCAATTGCTTTCTTTAAATAGAGATATAACTGACATAGAACATCATATTAGTTTCACTTTTACCACATAATGATTAAATATTTATATATATTGGGAATTGATCAGCACAATAAATCTGGTCAAAATCCATTCCCATACATAGTTAGAGAATTTTTTTTCTTGTAGTAAGAACTTTTAAGATTTACTCTCATAGTAACTTCCAAACATGCACTACAGTATTATTAACTATAGTTGCCATAATATATAGTCTCATTACATCTCCATTAATTATTTATTTTGTAAAAAATAAAAATTTATATCTGTTGGTGCTCTTCTCCCATTTTGCTCATTCCATCTGGCCTGGCAACAACCAGTTAATTGATTCTCTGTATCTATAAGCTTTTAGATTCCCTAACATATAAGAAAGATTATATGGTATTTTTCTTTCTCTATCTGATTTATTTTACTTAACATATTGATCTCAAGGCTCTTCTTTTAATGGGTGGATAATATTTCATTGTGTATATATTTGGAGTACTATATGTATAATATATACACACCAGATCTTTATCATTCATATATTGATAAATACTTAGGTTGCTTCCATATCTTGACTATAGTAAATAGCAACTGCAATGAAACATGGAGTATGCATATATCTTTTCAAGTTTATGTTTTCATTTTCTTTGGATAAATTCCCAGAAATAGAGTTTCTGAATAATATGGCATTATTTTTAAGTTTTTGAGGAATCTCCATGCTGTTTTCCATAGTAGTTGCACTAATTTTTATTCCTACCGACAGGGTACAGGGGTTACTTTTTCTCCACATCCTTGCCATCACTTGCTATTTCTGTTTGTTTGTGGGCTTTTGATAGTAATTATTGTAACAGGTGTGACATGATATCTCATCATGGTTTTGATTTGCATTTTCCTGTTGACAAGTGAAGCTGAGCATCTCTTCACATACATTTTGATCATCTGTGTCTTTTTTAGAAAAATGTCTCTTAGGTTTTCTGCCCACTTTTAAATTAGGTTATTTATTTATTATCTTATTTATTTGTATGACTCCTTTATATATTTTGTATATACAAATTTTGTATAACCTCTTGAGAAACATGGTTTGCAAATATTTTCTCCCATCAGTGGGTTGATGGTTTCCTTTATTGTGCAGAAGCTAGTCATTAATTTAGTCCTAAGTGCTTACTTTTGCTTTTGGTATCAACTTTTAAAAAATCATTACTAAGACCAATGTCAAGACATAACTCTTTTCATTTTTAGTATTTTATTGTTTTTTTCTTGCTTATTTTTTCTTTCAAAATACATTTTATATTCAATTTGTCTAATAGCAGGGAAATAAAAATTGTTTTTTAATATAAACATTTTATATTTAATGTGTCAGCCTTCCATCTGGTCTTCCTGCATGTCATATTTTCTCAAAATGGTAGATAGTTATCCTGTTAATACACAAGTCAGACAATGTTACTCCTTTCCTCAAAATTATTTTCCTATCTCAGTCAAACAAAAGACCTTACAATGCCCAAAATCCTACAACATCCAGTCCTTACTTGCTTTTCTGACATAATCTCCCAACTTTTAACCTCACACACTCTGTTTCAGCCACTTGTACAAGGAAATGCTTTTGCCAACACATCTACATCCTTTTTCTTCTCTATCATTCAAATCTTTCTCAAAAACCATATTCTTTATAAAGAACTTCCCACACCAAACTATTTAAAATTTCAGCCAGATCCTCATTCCTTGGCATATCCTACCCAGGTTTCTGCCTTATTTTTGCCCATGGTTTGATCATTTAACATTGTATTCACTTTATTTAGTTAGCTAGTTCAATTTTGGTATATTCCCCTTAAAAGATGTAGTCTTCAAGGGCAGGGATTTTTTTTTTTTTAACTGCCATATCTCCCACACCTAAGAAAATAGCACATATTGTTCACTAAATATTTGTGTCTGTGTTTTAACTTTACTTAATATGCCACTGATTTTATAAGATGGTCAATATGGCTCTAGGAGAATGACCACACCATCATGGTTACCAAGTTGTTGAGACCTTTTTTGTGCAATTCTGTGCATTCTTGCTACCTCTTCTTAATCTATTCTGCTTCTGTTAGGTCCTTGCTGCTTTGTCTTTTATTATGTCCATTATGCATGGAATGTTCCCTTGGTAGCTCTAATTTTCTCAAAAATATCTCTAGTCTTTCCTAATCTATTGTTTTCCTCTGTTTCTTTGCTTTGTTCACTTGAGAAGGCAGTCTTATCTACTTTACTATTCTCTGGAACTCTGCATTCAGTTGGGTATATCTTTCCCTTTCTGATTTGATTTCCACTTCTATCCCTTTCTCAGATATTTGAAAGACTTTCTTAGACAACTACTTTGCCTCCTTACATTTTTTTCATTGGGATGATTTTGGTCACCCCCTCCTGTACAACGTTATAAACATCCATCCATAGTTCTTCAGACATTCTGTCCACAAGATCTAATCCTTTGAATCTATTCATTACCTCCACTGCATAATCATAAAAGATGATATAGGTCATACCTGAAAGGCCTAGTGGTTTTCCCTACTTTCTTCAATTTAAGCCTGAATTTTGCAGTAAGAAGCTGATGATCAGAGCCATAGTCAGCTCCTGGTCTTGTTTTTTTCTGACTGTACAAAACTTCTTCAATTTTGGCTGTAATAATATAATCAATATAATCAATCCAAACTTAGTATTGGCCATCCGGCGATGCCCATGTGTAAAATCATCTATTGTGTTGTTCTAAAATGGTGTTTACATTCTCTTCACAAAACTTTGTTAAGCTTTGCCCTGGTTCATTTTGTACTCCAAGGCCAAACGTGTCTGTTACTGCAGGCATCTCTTGACTTTCTATTTTTGCACTCAGATCCCCTAATGATGAAAAAGATGTCTTTTTTTTTGGGGGGGGGGTGTTAGAGTTTTGCCAAGAAAATGCACTGGTCATAGCAAACACCCTCTTCCAACAACACAAGAGAAGACTCTACACATGGACATGACCAGATGGTCAACACCGAAATCAGATTGATTATATTCTTTGCAGCCAAAGAGAGAGAAGCTCTATACAGACAGCAAAAACAAGACCAGGAGCTGACTGTGGCTCAGATCATGAACTCCTGATTGCCAAATTCAGACTGAAATTGAAGAAAGTAGGGAAAACCACTAGATCATTCAGGTATTACCTAAATCAAATCCCTTATGATTATACAGTGGAAGTGAGAAGTAGATTTAAGGCCTAGATCTGATAGATAGAGTGCCTGAGGAACTATGGAATGAGGTTCGTGACATTGTACAGGAGACAGGGATCAAGACCATATCCATGGAAAAGAAATGCAAAAAAGCAAAATGGCTGTCTGAGGAGGCCTTACAAATAGCTGTGAAAAGAAGAGAAGTGAAAAGCAAAGGAGAAAAGGAAAGATGTAAGCATCTGAATGCAGAGTTCCAAAGAATAGCAAGAAGAGATAAGAAAGCCTTCCTCAGCGATCAATGAAAAGAAATACAGGAAAGCAACAGAATGGGAAAGACTAGAGATCTCTTCAAGAAAATTAGAGATACCAAGGGAACATTTCATGCAAAGATGAGCTTGATAAAGGACAGAAATGGTATGGACCTAACAGAAGCAGAAGATATCAAGAAGAGGTGGCAAGAATACACAGAAGAACTGTACAAAAAAGATCTTCATAACCCAGATAATCATGATGGTGTGATCACTGACCTAGAGCCAGACATCCTGGAATGTGAAGTCAAGTGGGCCTTAGAAAGCATCACTACGAACAAAGCTAGTGGTGGTGATGGAATTCCAGTTGAGCTCTTTCAAATCCTGAAAGATGATGCTGTGAAAGTGCTGCACTCAATATGCCTGCAAATTTGGAAAACTCAGCAGTGGCCACAGGACTAGAAAGGGTCAGTTTTCATTCCGATCCCAAAGAAAGGCAATGCCAAAGAATGCTTGAACTACCACACAATTGCACTCATCTCACATGCTAGTAAAGTAATGCTCAAAGTTCTCCAAGCCAGGCTTCAGCAATATGTGAACCGTGAACTTCCTGATGTTCAAGCTGGTTTTAGAAAAGGCAGAGGAACCAGAGATCAAATTGCCAACATCTGCTGGATCATGGAAAAAGCAAAAGAGTTCCAGAAAAACGTCTATTTCTGCTTTATTGACTATGCCAAAACCTTTGACAATGTGGATCACAATAAACTGTGGGAAATTCTGAAAGAGATGGGAATACCAGACCACCTGACCTGCCTCTTGAGAAACCTGTATGCAGGTCAGGAAGCAACAGTTAGAACTGGACATGGAACAACAGACTGGTTCCAAATAGGAAAAGGAGTACGTCAAGGCTGTATATTGTCACCCTGCTTATTTAACTTATATGCAGAGTACATCATGAGAAATGCTGGGCTGGAAGAAGCACAAACTGGAATCAAGATTTCCGGGAGAAATATCAATAACCTCAGATATGCAGATGACACCACCCTTATGGCAGAAACTGAAGAGGAACTAAAAAGCCTCTTGATGAAAGTGAAAGTGGAGAGTGAAAAAGTTGTCTTAAAGCTCAACATTCAGAAAACGAAGATCATGGCATCCAGTCCCATCACTTCATGGCAAATAAATGGGGAAACAGTGGAAACAGTGTCAGACTTTATTTTTCTGGGCTCCAAAATCACTGCAGATGGTGACTCCAGCCATGAAATTAAAAGATGCTTACTCCTTGGAAGGAAAGTTATGTCCAACCTAGATAGCATATTGAAAAGCAGAAACATTACTTTGCCAACAAAACTCCATCTAGTCAAGGCTATGGTTTTTCCTGTGATCATGTATGGATATGAGAGTTGGACTATGAAGAAGGCTGAGTGCTGAAGAATTGATGCTTTTGAACTGTGGTGTTGGATAAAACTCTTGAGAGTCCCTTGGTCTGCAAGGAGATCCAACCAGTCCATTCTAAAGGAGATCAGCCCTGGGACTTCTTTGGAGGGAATGATGCTAAAGCTGAAACTCCAGTACTTTGACCACCTCATGCGAAGAGTTGACTCTTTGGAAAAGACTGATGCTGAGAAGCACTGGGGACAGGAGGAGAAGGGGACGACAGAGGATGAGATGGCTGGATGGCATCACCGACTCGATGGACGCGAGTCTGAGTGAACCCCGGGAGTTGGTGATGGACAGGGAGGCCTGGCGTGCTGTGATTCCTGGGGTCTCAAAGAGTCGGACACGACTGAGCAACTCAACTGAAGTGAACTGAAGGTCTTACAGATCTTTATAGAACCATTCAAATTCCACTTCTTTGACATTAGTGGCTGGATTATAGCCTTTGATTACTGTGATGCTGAATTATTTTCCTTGCAAATGAACCAAGATCATTCTGTAGTATTTGAGATTGCACCTAAGTACTGTGCAAAGCTACTGGACATGATGGAATTCCAGTTGAAATATTTCACATTCTAAAAGATGATGCTGTTAAAGTGTTACACTCAATATGCCAGCAAATTTGGAAAACTCAGCAGTGACAACAGGATTGGAAAAATCAGTTTTCATTCCAATCCCCCAAAATAAGACAATGCCAAAGAATATTCAAACTTCTGAACAATTGCACTCATTTCACATGCTAGTATGCAAAATGGTTTCACATCAAACTGTAATACGCTAAAAATCCTTCAAGCTAGGCTTTACCAGTATGCGAACTAAGAAGTTCCATATGTGCAAACTGAATTTAGAAAAGGCAGAGAAACAAGAGATCAAATTGCCAACATCGGTTGGATCATAGGAAAAACAAGGGAATCTCAAAAAAAAAAAAAAAAAAATGTACTTCTGATTCACTGACTATGCTCAAACCTTTTACTGTGTGCATCACACACACACACACACACACACACACACAAAAAAAAAAAAAAAAAAACTGCAGAAAATTCTTAAAGAGATGGGAATACCACATCACCTAACTTGTCTTCTGAGAAAGTAGTATACTGGACAAGAAGCAACAATGAGAACTGGAAATGGAATGGACTGATTCAAAATCGGGAAAGGAATATGTCAAGGCTCTATAATGTCACCCAGCTTATTCAAATTATATGAAGAGTACATTATGCGGAATGCCAGGGTGGATGAAGCACAACCTGGAATTAAGACTGCGAGAAGAACTATCAATAACCTCAGGTATGCAGATGATACCACTTTACTGACAGAAAATGAAGAGGAAATATTGAGCCTCTTGATGAATGTAAAAGAGAATGGTGAAAAAGCTGGCTTAAAACTCAACATTCAAAAAATAAAGATCATAGCATCTGGCCCTATGACTTCATGGAAAATAGATGGAGGGATTTCTGTGTGTTGATTTTATATCCTGCAACCTTACTATATTCATTGATTAGTTCTAGTATTTTCTGGTCGTGTCTTTAGGGTTTTCTATGTAGAGGATCATGTCATCTGCAAACAGAGTTTTGCTTCTTCTTTTCAATTGGATTCCTTTTATTTATTTTTCTGCTCTGATTGCTGTGGCCAAAACTGTGTTGGTGAAAGTGGGCACCCTTGTCTTGTTCTTAACTTTAGGGGAAATGCTTTCAATTTTTCACCATTGAGGATAATGTTTGCTATGGGTTTGTCATATATACCTTTTATTATGTTGAGGTATGTTCCTTCTATTCCTGCTTTCTGGAGCATTTTTATCATAAATGGATGTTGAATTTTGTCAAAGGCTTTCTCTGTATCTATTGAGATAATCATATGGTTTTTATTTTTCAATTTGTTAATGTGGTGTATTATATTGATTGATTTGCGGATATTGAAGAATCCTTGCATCCCTGGGATAAAGCCCACTTGGTCATGGTGTATGATGTTTTTAATGTGTTGTTGGATTCTGATTACTAGAATTTTGTTAAGGATTTTTGCATCTATGTTCATCAGTGATATTGGCCTGTAGTTTTCCTATACGCTAATAATGAGAAAATAGAAAGAGAAATTAAACAAACCATTCCATTCACCATTGCAACAAAAAGAATAAAATACTTAGGAATATATCTACCTAAAGAAATTAAAGACCTGTATATAAAAAACTATAAAACACTGGTGAAAGAAATCAAAGAGGACACTAATAAATGGAGAAATATACCATTTTCATGGATTGGAAGAATCAACATAGTGAAAATGAGTATACTACCCAAAGCAATTTATAGATTCAATGCAATCCCTATCAAGCTCCAATGGTATTCTTCACAGAGCTAGAACAAATAATTTCACAATTTGTATGGAAATACAAAAAACCTCGAATAGCCAAAGCAATCTTGAGAAAGAAGAATGGAACTAGAGGAATCAACCTGCCTGACTTCAGGCTCTACTACAAAGTCACAGTCATCAAGACAGTATGGTACTGGCACAAAGACAGAAATATAGATCAATGGAACAAAATAGAAAGCCCAGAGATAAATCCACGCACCTGGGGACACCTTATCTTTGACAAAGGAAGCAAGAATATACAATCGATTAAATACAATCTCTTCAACAAGTGGTGCTGGGAAAACTGGTCAACCACTTGTAAAAGAATGAAACTAGAACACTTTCTAACACCATACACAAAAATAAACTCAAAATCGATTAAAGATCTCAACGTAAGACCAGAAACTATAAAACTCCTAGAGGAAAACATAGGCAAAACACTCTCTGACATACATCACAGCAGGATCCTCTATGACCCACCTCCCAGAATATTAGAAATAAAAGCAAAAATGAACAAATGGGACCTAATTAAACTTAAAAGTTTCTGCACAACAAAGGAAACTATAAGCAAGGTGAAAAGACAGCCTTCAGAATGGGAGAAAATAATAGCAAATGAAGCAACTGACAAACAACTAATCTCAAAAATATACAAGCAATTCCTACAGCTCAATTCCAGAAAAATAAATGACCCAATCAAAAAATGGGCCAAATAACTAAATAGACATTTCTCCAAAGAAGACATACAGATGGCTAACAAATACATGAAAAAGATGCTCAACATCACTCATTATCAGAGAAATGCAAATCAAAACCACTATGAGGTACCATTTCACACCAGTCAGAATGGTTGCGATCCAAAAGTCTACAAGCAATAAATGCTGGAGAGGGTGTGGAGAAAGGGGAACCCTCTTACACTGTTGGTGGGAATGCAAACTGGTACAGCCACTATGGAGAACAGTGTGGAGATTCCTTAAAAAACTGGAAATAGAACTGCCATATGACCCAGCAATCCCACTGCTGGGCATACAATGAGGAAACCAGAACTGAAAGAGACACGTGTGCCTCAATATTCATCGCAACACTGTTTATAATAGCCAGGACATGGAAGCAACCTAGATGTCCATCAGCAGATTAATGGATAAGAAAGCAGTGGTACATATACACAATGGATTATTATTCAGCCATTAAACAGAATACATTTGAATCAGTTCTAATGAGGTGGATGAAACTGGAGCCTATTATACAGAGTGAAGTAAGCCAGAAAGAAAAACACCAATACAGTATACTAACACACATATATGGAATTTAGAAAGATGGTAACAATAACCCTGTATACAAAATAGCAAAAGAGACACTGATGTATAGAACAGTCTTTTGGACTTTGTGGGAGAGGGAGAGGGTGGGATGATTTGGGAGAATGGCATTGAAACATGTAAAATATCATATATGAAACGAGTCACCACTCCAGGTTCAATGCACGATACTGGAAGCTTGGGGCTGGTGCACTGGGATGACCCAGAAGGATGGTATGGGGAGGGAGGAGGGAGGATGGTTCAGGATGGGGAACACGTGTATACCTATGGCAGATGCATGTTGATATATGGTAAAACTAGTACAATATTGTAAAGTTAAAAATGAAATTAAATTAAAAAAAAAGAAAGAAAGAAAGAAAATAGATGGAGAAACAATGGAAACAGTGACAGATTTTATTTTCTTGGGCTCCAGAATTACTGCATACTGTGACTGCTGCCACAAAAGTAAAAGCAGCTTTCTCCTTGGAAGAAAAGCTATGATAAACCTAGACAGCATATTAAAAAGCAGAGACATCACTTTGCTGACAAAGATTCATGTTTGGATGTGAGAGATGGACCATAAAGAAGGCTGAGTACTGAAGAACTGATGCCTTCAAACTGTGGTAATGGTGAAAACTCTTGAGAGTCCCTTGGACAGCAAGGAAATCAAACCAGTCAATCCTAAAGGAAATCAGCCATGAATATTCATTGGAAGGACTGATGCTGACACTGAAGCCCCAATACTTTGATCACCTGATATGAGAAGCTGACTCATTGGAAAAGTCCCTGATGCTAGGAAAGTTTGAGGGCAAGAGGAGAAGGGAGTGACAGAGGCTGAGATGTTTGGATGGCATCACTGACTCTACGGACCTGAGTTTGAGTAAACTCTGGGAGATAGTGAAGGAAAGGAAAACGTGCATGCTGCAGTTCATGGGGTCACAAAGAGTAGCACATGACTTAACAACTGAACAGCAAGATGGCCACTATTGAAATGTTCATATTAACCATTAGATTATTAATATTTTTTATTATTTTAGATAGAACTTAAGACATTTACTTTTTTATTTATATGAATTTTTGGCTTTCTATATTTCTTCCCTTCTTTTAGTCTATCAGAAATAATTTTTGAAATCAAGTTTCCCAACTCAAAATTCTAAGCCAGGTTAATTTGTGAACACATTACTAAATGAATAGATAAATGATCAAAAATTTTAGGAATATATCATTAAGTAGGATTCTTTCATATAAATGTAAATCAAGGAAAATTTTTTTCTAGTGCAATCAGTGAATTTTAAGTATCTGTGATTGTTTCAGTTCCCACATTCTTATTTTTTCTTATGAGAAAATGACTGTATCAAAAAGACTGCCTTTGATATTTTCCAGTAGCAATGTAATCCAAGAATCTGGATTAATGGTGAATCATCAGTTTAGTAATGTTTTCCATAGTATATGTTCTGAAACCAAAATGGAAATACATGAATTTATGACTTAATTTCATTGGGCTTATAGAGGAGATTATTCAAAATCAAGAGGGGGTGTTGGAAAATGTGTGCTGTATGGTAATCATAAGAGATCTTATTGCTTCCTTACCTCTTTGTGAATTATCTTCAAAGTTCAAGCTAAGTAAATAAATTAGGCCAGTTAAGTAAATTAGGCCAGTTTATGTTCCAGTAAGTTTGTCAGCTGTATACAGTGTCATCTGAAGACCACTGAGTAACCTCCTTCCACCTCCTCCCACCACACATCCATTTCCCTTCCCAAACTTCTTCAACTGTTGAAGTTCTATCTTTGAACTTCCCTTTTAGCTGTAAAATTAACTGCATTTACTAATATGTGCTTCTTAGGTGGAATATCATTCTTTTTTGTCACCTTGGAACAATGAATTTCTCAAAGTCTTAAGCAAAAGAAAGATCTTGAAAAAATGGAACACAAGACAAAGTAAATTGCAATGGTGAGAGAAGGAGATGGGAAAGATTGAAATTTTGAAGGCTTGTTTACTTAATATTGCTAGACTTCAGTAACAGAGAATCAACATGACTAAATCAGCTACTTGCCACAGGATTCTGGAAGGAAGAGGATTGATAGTGACATCTGATCAAATTCAGAACATCACTTTGCCTTCTTCATATTTTGAATAAAGGCAAGGCAAGCAAACGGCATGAAACAATTTTGCATAGGTTATACAAATAGAGGAAGTTATAGGTACAAGAAAATTATGAGGTTGTTAGCTCTCATCCAAGAAAATATCTTAATTGTTTCATTTTATAAGAGCTCATTCCCTTTTAATGTAAGAGATGAAAGTGGAAAATCACAACATTAAATAGAATGGCAAAAGTACAAATGTATAAAATAGATGTGAAGATGAATTTCAATTATTTTAACTTTAATGTTATTCATGGTGGAATTGATTATGAAGCCAAATTAAAAAAAAAAAAAAAAGATTATCCCCTGAGCAAATGCTAATGTTCTCAAGACTCCCAACAAGAGTATATTGAAAAAAGGATGAAAAGAAGTTAATAGATTGCATCATGAGAAGGTCATCCTTTAAGATAGCTGTATCCACTAAAAGATCACATCATCTCTCAAATGTATGTTTCTTTGAATCCAAGAGTCTGTCCCAATTAGAGAAGTTATCAGTTTTCCATGCCCAAAAGCTGCAGCATAATCTACAATATGTGAGTAACATTCTTACACCAAAAGAGAAAATCTCACCACAACAGCACCAAAAGCACTAAGAGTGACTTTGTAATGGTTTGAGTACTCTGAAGCAGAGGGAGGAGGCAGGGGAGTGTCATCTCACAGATTTGATATGCTATGCCATATGTGACACTGGAAAGGGTCATTCTAGAAGGTGGGAGTTTCTTTTGCATATCACATGTATGCAAGCTTTGTAGATAGTATAATTCAAAATTAACACTGTGCTTAGAAGTCTTTAAAACCTCATCCATTTTCCTCAGCAATAAGATGATTTGCCTATTTGTCAGTTAATTGAGTAGAACATACTCATTGGGATCACTTAATATATATATTTTTAAGAATTCAAGATTGATAAGACATATTAACATATAATCATATCAAAATACATTTGTAAAGAGAATTAGTGTTAAAATGGTTCAAAAATTAAACTTCTGCCTTAAGACTTATGTTTAGCTATGATTTTTTTTTTTTTTAATCTGTCACTGATGTGTCAAGTGACAGGCAAGTTGACAGACATCAGCTGAACTATAAGTGGCAAAATTTATAAAACAAGAATAATTCCTGAGGACTTCCCTGGTGGTACAATGTTTAAAAATCCACCTACCAAATGCAAGGACATGGTTTTGATCCCTAGTCTGGGAAATAAGATCCCACATGCCATGGGGCAACTAAATTTGTGTCCCACAACTACTGAGTCCCTGAACCTCAGCTACTGAAGCCCAAGCATCCTAAAATCCATGTCTGCGATAAGAGAAACCATCACAATAAGAAGCCCACACACAACTAGAAAGTAGCCCCTGCTCACCACAAATAGAGAAAACCTGCACAGCAATGAAGAGTCAGTGTGCCACAACAGAGATTCAACACAGCCAAATTAATTAATTAATTAATTAAAAAAGAATAATTCCTTTACTCATTTGTAATCTCCCTGGTGTAACTGCTATTCAAATATTAGGATTTTGAAGCTATTTGAAGGAAAACCTTATATGTACATATATATATGTGTGTGTGTATCATAGCAACCAATATTAGTTGGCTATGTAACAGATTCTTCCTTTTATAATTATCACCTCCATATATCTTAGTAAACATAAGTGAGTGAAGTGAAGTCACTCAGTCGTGTCCGAATCTTTGCGACCCCACGGACTGTAGCTTACCTGGCTCCTCCCTCCATGGGATTCTCCAGGCAAGACTACTGGAGTGGGTTGCCATTTCCTTCTCCAGGGTTAGTAAACATAAGGACTTAATATACATCAGATCAGATCAGTCGCTCAGTCGTGTCCGACTCTTTGCGACCCCATGAATTGCAGCACGCCAGGCCTCCCTGTCCATCACCAACTTCCAGAGCTCACTCAAACTCACGTCCATCGAGTCAGTGATGCCATCCAGCCATCTCATCCTCTGTTGTCCCCTTCTCCTCCTGACCCCAATCCCTCCCAGCAGCAGGATGTTTTCCAATGAGTCAACTCTTCACATGAGGTGGCCAAAGAACTGGAGTTTCAGCTTTAGCATCATTCCTTCCAAAGAAATCCCAGGGCTGATCTCCTTTAGAATGGACTGGTTGGATCTCCTTGCAGTCCAAGGGATTCTCAAGAGTCTTCTCCAACACCACAGTTCAAAAGCATCATTCTTCGGCACTCAGCTTCCTTCACAGTCCAAGTCTCACATCCATACATGACTACTGGAAAAACATAGCCTTGACTAGACAGACCTTTCCTATTTAAGCTTGGATAAATGGCTGTATTAGTTTCTCAAGGAATTTTCTGATATGGAGAGTGCCACACTTATAGGATACACACCACGAATCTTTCTTGCATGAAAGAGACTATCTGATACTGCATTTGTTCTCATGATTCTAGCAAAACTGATTAGTGTTTAGTATAGTCCTCCAGTCTAAGAAAGGAACTTGGAATGCTATTTCTAGAAACTGAGGCAGGAACCTAATCTTCACCATGAGAGAAAAGGAAGAAGAAAGACGTATATTGCTAAGTGTGGATCCAAGTATCTACAACCTACCCAGCTCACAGTTTCCTGAATATAATACAGTGTATCTTGTCTCAGACCAGTAATTCTGACTAGATGAGGCCTCCTAAGATTCCAATCAGGGTTCTTTACCTTCCCTGTTCAATAGAAATTGACTCAGATCAGATCAGTCGCTCAGTCGTGTCTGACTCTTTGCGACCCCATGAATTGCAGCACGCCAGGCCTCCCTGCCCATCACCAACTCCCGGAGTTCACTCAGACTCACGTCCATCGAGTCAGTGATGCCATCCAGCCATCTCATCCTCTGTCGTCCCCTACTCCTCTTGCCCCCAATCCCTCCCAGCATCAGAGTCTTTTCCAATGAGTCAGCTCTTTGCATGAGGTGGACAAAGTGCTGGAGTTTCAGCTTTAGCATCATTCTTTCCAATTTTTGTGTAACAGAATTTTATTAAAGTGCAAGAAATATAGAGAAAACTTCTGACATAGACATCAGAAGGGGGCAGAAAAAATGCCTTCTTTCTAGTTTTTAGCAAGCTGCTAATCAGATAAGAGAGACACCTCAAGGCTGAGGGAGTTTCACCAGGCCTCTCTCCCACAATATGCATTTTTTTGAGACAGAATAGGGAGAGGTGTGTCATCCCCAGTCATAAAACAATTGACATGATTACTGGTTTGTTGAGACATTATCAGTCCAAGGTTTGAGAAAAGAATAAAAATAAGGTTGGTCTTAGGCAGAACTGTTTTTTTCAACAGAGAAGGGGGCGGGGGAGAAGCACCTGCCACTTGCAGTTTATAGTTTATTTTCTCCTGTCATTTGGGGATTTCTGTGCTTCCTACCTGTTACCTTCTCATCCCCCGCTTTTCTTTTAGGAGAATTATATTGCCAAAGGAAAGGAGTGGAATTTTCATTCCATAACCACATCCTGCTTGGAAGGGGCGTATTCCTAAGTTGTTGAGGTAATATATTCTCCTAACCCTCATACTGAAGGTCCCCAAGTAGTAGTTGGAGGAAGCTGTGGCACTCGTAGGAGTTTGGACAACCATTTGTAACTTAAAAACCTTCACACAACTAGAAACAAATCAATCTACACAATTACAGATGCAAGGAACAAACAGTAAAAACAGAACAATCAGAATTATTACAATTAAGACAGTCTTCCACCGTGGGAACAAGTTAGTGTCTCCCAAAGTGAGGCAACTGAGGCATCAGGAATATCCATCACCTGAACCAACTTGTTCATGTGTTTAGTAAACACGAGTAACATTAGTCCTCATATCTGATATATATGCATAACATTGAGTATGAATAATGGCACTAATTACTCCTTGTGAGACTGTTAAAATGTCTAAGGCCAATCAATTTTGTAAAACCACCTTTATACTTTGTATTTGTTCAAATTAAGGGCTAAAACCTAACCTTAAGGGCCTTTGACTGTGTGGATCACAATAAACTGTGGAAAATTCTGAAAGATATGGAAATACCAGACCACCTGACCTGCCTTTTGAGAAATCTGTTGGCAGGTGAGGAAGCAACAGCTAGAAATGGACATGGAACAACAGACTGGTTCCAAATTGAGAAAAGAATTCCTCAAGGCTATATATTGTCACCCTGGTTATATAATTTATATGCAGAGTACATCATGAGAAAATATGGGCTAGAGGAAGCACAAGCTGGAATCAAGATTGCTAGGAGAAATATCAATAACCTCAGCTATGCAGATGACACCACCCTTATGGCAGAAAGTGAAGAGGAACTAAAAAACTTCCTGATGAAAGTGAAAGAGAAGAGTGAAAAAGTTGGCTTAAAGCTCAACATTCAGAAAACTAAGATCATGGCATCTGGTCCCATCATTTCATGGAAATAGATGGGGAAACAGTGAAAACAGTGACTGACTTTATTTTCGGGGCTCCAAAATCACTGCAGATGGTGACTGCAAACATGAAATTAAAAGACGCTTACTCCTTGGAAGGAAAGTTATGACTAACCTAGACAGCATATTAAAAAGCAGAGAGATTACTTTGCCAACAAAGGTCTATCTTGTCAAAACTATGGTTTTTCCAGTGGTCATGTATGGATGTGAGAGCTGGACTATAAAGAAAGCTGAGTGAAGAAGAATTGATGCTTTTGAACTGTGGTGTTGGAGAAGACTCTTGAGAGTCCCTTGGACTGCAAGGAGATCCAACCAGTCCATCTTAAAGGAGATTAGTCCCGAGTGTTCATTGGAAGGACTGATGTTGAAGCTGAAACTAGAATACTTTGGCCACCTGATGCAAATAACTGTTTCATTTGAAAAGACCTAGATGCTGGGGAAAATTGAAAGTGGGAGAAGAAGGGAACGACAAAGGGTTAGATGATTGGATGGCATCACCAACTCGATGGACATGAGTTTGAGTAAAGAGTCAGATAGGACTGAGTGACTCAACTGAACTGAAGGGCTAAAATAGCTTTTTGAGAATCCTGTAAAGCCTGCTGAATAAAATTAGTCAGAGCATCAACTCATAGAATAATATATGTAGTTCCCAGAGAGGGAACATATATTGCAGCTAAATAATCATACCAGTGAAATACAGACCTTGTCCAATGAGTTCTAAGATATGGCAAATTAGCAGGTTTCTCTGGAAGCTCTGAAAATATGAAGCCATGTGTATAAGCTAGACCGAGGGTGTATCTCCCTATCCCGCCAGGGAGAAAACACATCCTTAGGAATACACATCCTGCCACATATCCAGCAGGTCCCAGTTGGAGCAAGCCGGAGTCACTGAGGGATCCAGATCCAATCAGTGCCTGGCCAGACAAAATGAGGACCTGAACTGGGTCCTCATGAGAACCCAGAGATGAGAACACAGAAATGACTACATTGCATGTAAAAGCCCCAATTGTTTCCAGACGTTATAATTAAGTTGTTGGCTAATTTCTGGAGATGGTTCTATTTGTTCCCATCTTATTGGTGACACTAGACATTAGGCATTTCTTTTCAGGAGTTAGTCATATGACCTAATCCCATATTTGATAAAAATCAGGTAAAAAACAACCAGACCTAGACCCATTTGGCATCTTACGTGCAGCAAAATCGTCATTTAGTTCAGTTCAGTTCAGTTCAGTCACTCAGTCTTGTCTGACTCTTTGTGATCCCATGAATTGCAGCATGCCAGGCCTCCCTGTCCATCACCAACTCCCGGAGTTCACTCAAACTTACATCCATCGAGTCGGTGATGCCATCCAGCCATCTCATCCTCTGTCGTCCCCTTTTCCTCCTGCCCCCAGTCCCTCCCAGCATCAGAGTCTTTTTCAATGAGTCAACTCTTTGCATGAGGTGGCCAAAGTACTGGAGTTTCAGCTTCAGCGTCATTCCCTCCAAAGAAATCCCAGGGCTGGTCTCTTTCAGAATGGACTGGTTGGATCTCCTTGCAGTCCAAGGGACTCTCAAGAGTCTTCTCCAACACCACAGTTCAAATTTTATTTTATTTTTAAACTTTACAATATTGTATTAGTTTTGCCAAATATCGAAATGAATCCGCCACAGGTATACCCGCGTTCCCCATCCTGAACCCTCCTCCCTCCTCCCTCCCCTACCCTCCCTCTGGGTCGTCCCAGTGCACCAGCCCCAAGCATCCAGTACCGTGCATCGAACCTGGACTGGCGACTCGTTTCATACGTTATATTATACAGGTTTCAATGCTATTCTCCCAAATCTCCCCACCCTCTCCCTCTCCCACAGAGTCCATAAGACTGATCTATACCTCAGTGTCTCTTTTGCTGTCTCGTACACAGGGTTATTGTTACCATCTTTCTAAATTCCATATATATGCATTAGTATACTGTACTGGTGTTTTTCTTTCTGCCTTACTTCACTCTGTATAATAGGTTCCAGTTTCATCCATCTCATTAGAACTGATTCAAATGTATTCTTTTTAATGGCTGAGTAATACTCCATTGTGTAACACCACAATTCAAAAGCATCAATTCTTTGGTGCTCAGCCTTCTTCACAGTCCAACTTTCACATCCATACATGACCACTGGAAAAACCATAGCCTTGACTAGATGGACCTTTGTTGGCAAAGTAATGTCTCTGCTTGTGAATATGCTATCAAGGTTGGTCATAACTTTCCTTCCAAGACAAAGTGTAATCAAAGTTAAAAGTCACATTATGTCTGTAGTTCAGGTACAAAGTGTTACACCAATCCATGTTAGAATTGTTAGATGTCATCAGATTAAGGAGAGGCATCACATATGATTATTGTTGTTGAAGATAGTCGAAGACTGGGAGAAAGTCCTTTCCCTGAAGTGGAGATTCCCACCATGGGAAATCTTCCACTGATGAAGTGATAGGGCTCTGCAGACCCACCAATTAGATCAACTGTGGAATGCAGCATAGGAATGAGCACAGGACGGGAAGCTTGTCTTGAGGATCAAATGGCAGACTCAAAATTTTTGGTGTCAGCAGAAGCAGGCTCACATAGACTATCAGGCCCATTTGAAAAGTGGAAAGTAAAACCACAGATAATAAAGACGTTAAAATGACATTGCTTAGTCTGAGGGGTCAGGATACCACTTTTTAACTCGAGTATGGTGCACCCATGAGTTGATTCCTGGCACATTGACAGCTGTGGGAGAAGAAATAATAACCTGGTAAGGGACTTCCCAGAGGGGCTCAAGAGATTACTGCTCCCCTTCCCAACCCCACCCCAGATACCAATGTCTTTATCAGGACTTTGGTTCCTGGCTGAAACAGCAGCTTCTTTGACTCAGCGGGTCAAGAGTCACCTCCTAGAGTTCTAGTGATGTCTGTTGAAAAGCTGAAAGTTGAGTTACATAGTTAATTAAGCTTCAGGGTCTATAAAAATATCTTTGCATAAGAAGGGTTTTCCATACAGACATTCAAAGAGGGACACTTCCTCCTTTTGGGGGGCTGTTTGAGCCATCATAAAGCTATGACTTTAAGCTAATTGTCCTGTATCTCTTGAGTTAATTTATGCAAACGTCTCTTAATAATGTCATTATCATTTTAAACCATTCCTGAGGATTGGGGTGTCCAGGAACACTGTAAGTGATATTCTATTCTTAGAGCTTTTGACACCCCCTGAGTTACAGCAGTTTTAAAGGCATAGCCATTGTTGCTCTGAAGGCTCCACAGCAGCCCAAGCCTGAGAATCATTTCATGGATAAGAATTCTTACAACCTCCTTAGTTGTTTACTAATGCTGAAGAAGCTGAAGTTGAATGGTTCAGTGAATACCTACAAGACCTTCTAGATCTAACATCCAAAAAAGATGTCCTTTTCATTATAGGAGACTGGGATGCAAAAGTAAAAAGTCATGAAACACCTGGAGTAACAGGCAAATTTGGCCTTGGAGTAGAGAATGAAGCAGTGCAAAGGCTAATAGAATTTTGCCAAGAGAACATACTGGTCATAACAAACACTTTCTTCCAACAACACAAGAGAAGACTCTACACATGCACCTCGCCAGATGGTCAATACCAAAAAAAAAAATGATTATATTCTTTGCAGCCAAAGATGGAGAAGCTCTATCAGCAAAACCAAGACTGGGAGCTGACTGTGGCTTAGATCATGAAGTCCTTATTGTCAAATTCAGAATTAAATTGAAGAAAGTAGGGAAAACCACGAGACCATTCAGGTATGACCTAAATCAAATCCCTTAGAATTATACAGTGGAAGTGAGAAATATATTCAAGGAATTAGATCTGATAGACAAAGTACCTGAGGAACAATGGATGGAGATTCGTGACATTGTACAGGAGGCAGGGATGAAGACCATCCCCAAGAAAAAGAAGTGAAAAAAGGCAAAATTGTTCTCTGAGGATGTCTTACAAATAGCTGTGGAAAGAAGAGAAATGAAAGGCAAAGGAGAAAAGGATAGATATTCATTTGAATGCAGAGTTCCAAAAAATAGCAAGGAGAGATAAGAAAGCCTTCCTCAGTGATCAGTGCAAAGAAATAGAGGAGCACAATAGAATGGGAAAGACCAGAGATCTCCTCAAGAAAATTAGAGATACCAAAGGAACATTTCATGCAAAGATGGGCACAATAAGGGACATAAATGGTATGGATTGAACAGAAGCAGAAGAGGTGGCAAGAATACACAGAAGAACTGTACAAAAAAGATCTTCATGACCCAGATAACCATGCTAGGATCACTCACCTAGAGCCAGACATCCTGGAATGTAAAGTCAAGCAGGCTTTAGGAAGCATCACTATGAACAAAACCAGTGGAGGTGATGGAATTTCCGTTGAGCTATTTCAAATCCTAAAGGATGATACTGTGAAAGTGCTGCACTCAATATGCCAGCAAATATGGAAAACTCAGCAGTGGCCACAGGACTCAAATGGTCAGTTTTCTTTCAAGTCCCAAAGAAAGGCAATGCCAAAGAGTGCTCACACTACGGCACAATTGCACTCATGTCACACACTAGTAAAGTAATGCTCAAAATTCTCCAAGCCAGGCTTCAACAGTATGTGAACCATGAACTTCCAGATGTTCAAGGAAGATTTTTAAAAAAGGCAGAAGAACCAGAAATCAAATTGCCAATATCCGTTGGATCATTGAAGAAGAAAGTGAGTTCCAGAAAAACTTCTGTTTCTCATTGATTGACTATGCCAAAGCATTTGACTTTGTGGACCAAAATAAACTGTGGAAAATTCTGAAAGAGATGGAAATACCAGACCACCTGACCTGCCTCTTGAGAAATCTGTATGCAGGTTAGGAAGCAACAGCTAGAAATGCACATGGAACAACAGACTGGTTCTAAGTTGGGAAAGGAGTTCCTCAAGTCTATATATTGTCACCCTGTCATTGAACTCATATGCAGAGTACATCATGAGAAACTCTGGGCTGGATGAAACACAAACTGGAATCAGATTTGTTGGGAGAAATGTCAGTAAACTCAGATATGCAGATGACACCACTCTTATGGAAGAAAGTGAAGAACTAAAGAGCCTCTTGATGAAAGTGAAAGAGAAGAGTGAAAAAGTTGGCTAAAAACTAAACATTAAGGAAACTAAGATCATAGTATCAAGGCCCATCAGATCAGATCAGATAAGATCAGATCAGTCACTCAGTCATGTCCGACTTTTTGCCACCCCATGAAGCGCAGCACGCTAAGCCTCCCTGTCCATCACCAACTCCCGGAGTTGACTCAGACTCACGTCCATCAAGTCAGCGATGCCATCCAGCCATCTCGTCGTCCCCTTCTCCTGCTGCCCTCAATCCCTCCCAGCATCAGAGTCTTTTCCAATGAGTCAACTATTCGCATGAGGTGGCCAAAGTACTGGAGTTTCAGCTTTAGCATCATTCCCTCCAATGAAATCCCAGGGCTGATCTCCTTCAGAATGCACTGGTTGGATCTCCTTGCAATCCAAGGGACTCTCATGAGTCTTCTCCAACACCACAGTGCAAATGCATCAATTCTTCAGCGCTCAGCCTTCTTCACAGTCCAACTCTCACATCCATACATGACCACAGGAAAAACCATAGCCTTGACTAGACGAACTTTTGTTGGCAAAGTAATGTCTCTGCTTTTGAATATGCTATCTAGGTTGGTCATAACTTTCCTTCCAAGGAGTAAGTGTCTTTTAATTTCATGGCTGCAGTTACCACCTGTAGTGATTTTGGAGCCCAGAAAAATAAAGTCTGACACTGTTTCCACTGTTTCCCCATCTATTTCCCATGAAGTGATGGGACCGGATGCCATGATCTTCGTTTTCTGAATGTTCATCTTTAAGCCAACTTTTTCACTCTCCTCTTTCACTTTCATCAAGAGGCTTTTTAGTTCCTCTTCACTTTCTGCCATAAGGGTGGTGTCATCTGCATATCTGAGGTTATTGATATTTCTCCCGGAAATCTTGATTCCAGCTTGTGTTTCTTCCAGTCCAGCATTTTTAATGATGTACTCTGCATATAAGTTAAATAAACAAGGTGACAGTATACAGCCTTGATGAATTCCTTTTCCTATTTGGAACCAGTCTGTTGTTCCATGTCCAGTTCTAACTGTTGCTTCCTGACCTGCATACAAATTTCTCAAGAGGCAGATCAGGTGGTCTGGTATTCCCATCTCTCAGAATTTCCCACAGTTTATTGTGATCCATACAGTCAAAGGCTTTGGCATAGTCAATAAAGCAGAAATGGATGTTTTTCTGGAACTCTCTTGCTTTTTCCATGATCCAGCAGATGTTGGCAATTTGATCTCTGGTTCCTCTGCCTTTTCTAAAACCAGCTTGAACATCAGAAAGTTCATGGTTCATATATTGCTGAAGCCTGGCTTGGAGAATTTTGAGCATTACTTTACTAGCTTGTGAGATGAGTGCAATTGTGCAGTAATTTTAGCATTCTTTGGCATTGCCTTTCTTTGGGATTGGAATGAAAACTGCCCTTTTCCAGTCCTATGGCCACTGCTGAGTTATCCAAATTTGCTGGCATATTGAGCACAGCAATTTCACAGCGTCATCTTTCAGGATTTGGAATAGCTCAACTGAAATTCCATCACCACCACTAGCTTTGTTCGTAGTGATGCTTTCTAAGGCCCACTTGACTTCACATTCCAGAATGTCTGGCTCTAGGTCAGTGATCACACCATCATGATTATCTGGGTCGTGAAGCTCTTTTCTGTAGTTCTTCTGTGTATTCTTGCCATCTCTTCTTAATATCTTCTGCTTCTGTTAGGTCCATACCATTTCTGTCCTTTATCAAGCTCATCTTTGCTTGAAATGTTCCTTTGGTATCTCTGATTTTCTTGAAGAGATCTCTAGTCTTTCCCATTCTGTTGTTTTCCTCTATTTCTTTGCATTGATCGCTGAAGAAGGTTTTCCTATCTCTTCTTGCTATTCTTTGGAATTCTGCATTCAGATGTTTATATGTTTCCTTTTCTCCTTTGCTTTATGCTTCTCTTCTTTTCACAGCTATTTGTAAGGCCTCCTCAGACAGCCATTTTGCTTTTTTGCATTTCTTTTCTATGGGAATTGTCTTGATCCCTGTCTCCTATACAATGTCACAAACCTCATTCCATAGTTCATCAGGCACTCTATCTATCAGATCTAGGCCCTGAAATCTATTTCTCACTTCCACTGTATAATCATAAGGGATTTGATTTAGGTCATACCTGAATGGTCTAGTGGTTTTCCCTACTTTCTTCAGTTTCAGTCTGAATTTGGCAATAAGGAGTTCATGGTCTGAGCCACAGTCAGCTCATGGTCTTGTTTTTGCTGACTGTATAGAGCTTCTCCATCTTTGGCTGCAAAGAATATAATCAATCTGATTTCGGTGTTGACCATCTGGTGATGTCCATATGTAGAGTCTTCTCTTGTGTTTTTGGAAGAGGATGTTTGTTATGACCAGTGCATTTTCTTGGCAAAACTCTATTAGCCTTTGCCCTGCTTCATTCTGTATTCCAAGGCCAAATGTGCCTGTTACTCCAGGTATTTGTTGACTTCCTACTTTTGCATTCCAGTCCCCTATAATGAAAAGGACATCTTTTTGGTTGTTAGTTCTAAAAGGTCTTGTAGGTCTTCATAGAACCATTCAACTTCAGCTTCTTCAGCATTACTGGTTGGGGCATAGACTTGGATTACTGTGATATTGAATGGTTTGCCTTGGAAATGAACAGAGATCATTCTGCCATTTTTGAGATTGCATCCAAGTACTGCATTTCGGACTCTTTTGTTGACCATGATATCCACTCCATTTCTTCTGAGGGATTCCTGCCCGCACTAGTAGATATAATGGTCATCTGAGTTAAATTCACCCATTCCAGTCCATTTCAGTTCACTGATTCCTAGAATGTCAACATTCACTCTTGCCATCTCTTGTTTGACCACTTCCAGTTTGCCTTGATTTATGGACCTGACATTCCAGGTTCCTATGCAATATTGCTCTTTACAGCATCGGACCTTGCTTCTATCACCAGTCACCTCCATCCCTTCATTCTTTCTGGAGTTATTTCTCCACTGATCTCCAGTAGCATATTGGGCACCTACTGACTTGGGGAGTTTCTCTTTCAGTATCCTATCATTTTTGCCTTTTCATACTGTTCATGGGGTTCTCAAGGCAAGAATACTGAAGTGGTTTGCCATTCCCTTCTCCAGTGTACCACATTTTGTCAAATCTCTCCACCATGACCCGCCCATCTTGGGTTGCCCCACGGGCATGGCTTAGTTTCATTGAGTTAGACCAAGCTGTGGTCCTAGTGTGATTAGATTGACTAGTTTTCTGTCAGTATGGTTTCAGTGTGTTTGCCCTCTGATGCCCTCTTGCAACACCTACCATCTTACTTGGATTTCTCTTACCTTGGGCATGGGGTATCTCTTCACGGCTGCTCCCCAAAGCGCAGCCATTGCTCCTTACCTTGGATGAGGGGTATCTCCTCACTGCCACCCTTCCTGACCTTCAATGTGGGATAGCTCCTCTAGGCCCTCCTGCGCCCGCGCCCGCCGCCCCTGACCTCGGGCGTGAGGGCGTGGGGTATCTCCTCCTGGCCGCCGCCCCTGACCTCAGATGCTGGGTATCTCCTCTCGGCCTTTCCTGAGCCATTGCAGTCTGGTACTCTCGGCTGCTGCCCCTGACCTTGGATGTGGGGTAACTCCTCTTGCCCGCCGCCCTTCAGTCCCATCACTTCATGGCAAATAGATGGGGATGCAATGGAAACAGTGACAGGCTATTTTTGGAGGGCTCAAAAATCACTGCAGATGGTGACTGCAGCTATGAAATTAAAAACGCTTGCTCCTTGGAAGAAAAGTTATAACCACCTAGACAGCATATTAAAAAGCAGAGAGATTACTTTGCCAACAAAGATCCGTCTAGTCAAACTATGATTTTTCCAGTAGTCTTGTATGGATGTGATATTTGGACTATAAGGAAAGTTGAGTGCTGAAGAATTGATGCTTTTGAACTGTGATATTAGAGAAGAGTCCCTTGAGAGTGCCTTGGACTGCAAGGAGATCCAACCAGTCCATCCTAAAGGAGATCAGTCCCAAGTGTTCGTTGGAAGGACTGGTGTAGAAGCTGAAACTCCAATACTTTTGCCACTTGATGCAAGTAATTGTCTCATTTGAAAAGACCCTGGTGCTGGGAAAGATTGAAAGTGGGAGGAGAAGGGAAGGACAGAGGATGAGATGGTTGGATGGCATCACAGACTCAATTGACATGAGTTTGGGTAAACTTCAGGGGTTTATGATGGACAGGGAAGCCTAACGTGCTGCAGTCCATGGAGTCACAAAGACACAAAGTTGGACACAACTGAGCCTCTGAACTGAACTGAACTGATGGCTGGGAAAAGCATCAATCCATCCAGTAAGCTGCTGTTGCTGCTGCTAAGTCACTTCAGTCATGTCCAACTCTGTGTGACCCCAGAGACGGCAGCCCACCAGGCTTCCCAGTCCCTGAGATTCTCCAGGCAAGAACACTGGAGTGGGTTGCCATTTCCTTCTCCAATGCATGAAAGTGAAAAATGAAAGTGAAGTCGCTCGGTAGTGTCCAACTCTTTGTGACCCCATGGACTGCAGCCTACCAGGCTCCTCCGTCCATGGGATTTTCCAGGAAAAAGTCTTGGAGTGGGGTGCCATTGCCTTCTCCGCCACCCAATAAGCATGTCCACCCAAATCTGTAAGCAAGAGAATCTAGATTTTTTTTTAATATGAGTAAAATCATTTTCCCAGTCCTCTTCAGTATATTTCTGCTTTGTTATTTTCCAGATTTTGCTAAATTTCAGTTTTTTAATTAATTTATTTATTTTAATTGGAAGCTAATTACTTTAAACTACTGTAGTGGCTTTTGCCATACATTTATATTAATCAGCCATGGGTGTACATGTGTTCCCCATCCTGAAATCTCCTACCACCTCCCTCCCCATCCCATCCTTCAGGGTCATCCCAGTGCACCAGCCCTGAGCATCCTGTCTCATGCATCAAACCTGGACTGGAGATCTATTTCACATATGAGAATATACATGTTCCAATGCTATTCTTTCAAATCATACCACCCTCTCCTTCTCCCACAGAGTCCAAAAGAGTGTTCTTTACATCTGTGTCTCTTGCTGTGTTGCATATAGGGTCATCATTACCATCTTTCTAAATTCCTTATATATGTGTTAGTATACTGTACTGGTGTTTTTCTTTCTGAATTTCTTCACTCCGTATAATAGGCTCCAGTTTCATCCACCTCATTAGAACTGATTCAAATGCATTCTTTTTAATGGCTGAGTAATATTCCATTGTGAATTTGTACCAAAGCTTTCTTATCCATTCGTCTGCCAATGGACATCTAGGCTGCTTCCATGTCCTGATTATTATAAACCCAGGGTTAGTAGAAGGAAAGAAATCATAAAAATTAGGGCAGAAATAAATGAAAAAGAAAAAAAGAAGAACATAGCAAAAATCAACCAAGGTAAAAGCTGGTTCTTTGAGAAGATAAATAAAATAGACAAACCAATTAGCCAGACTTATCAAGAAAAAAAATGGAGAAGAATCAACTCAACAAAATTAGAAATTAAAATGGAGAAATCACAACAGACAACACAGAAATACAAAGGATCATAAGAGACTACTATCAGCAACTGTATGCCAATAAAATGGACAACGTGGAAGAAATGGACAAATTCTTAGAAAAGTAACTTTCCAAAACTGAACCAGGAAGAAATACTAAATCTTATCAGACCCATCACAAGAACGGAAATCAAACTGTAATCAGAAATCTTGCAGCAAACAAAAGTCCAGGACCAGAGAGCTTCACAGCTGAATTCTATCAAAAATTTAGAGAAGAGCTAATACCTATCCTACTCAAACTGTTCCAGAAAATTGCAGAGGAAGGTGATCTTCCAAACTCATTCTATGAGGCCACCATCACCCTAATACCAAAACCAGAAAAAGATGCCACAAAAAAAGAAAACAGCAGGCCAATATCACTGATGAATATAGATGCAAAAATCCTTAACAAAATTCTAGCAATCAGAATCCAACAACATATTAAAAAGATCATACATCATGAACAAGGGGGCTTTATCCCAGGGATGCCAGGATTCTTCAATATTCAGAAGTCAATCAATGTGATACATCACATTAACAAGTTAAAAGATAAAAACCATATGATTATCTCAATAGATGGGTTATTTTTCTAACAAACCTCACATCTCTTTAAAATGTTCTTTAAGGTTTTCATTACATTTTTACTTTCAATAAAGGAGAAGCCATCTGGTAAGTGCTTTAAATGCTTAAATGAGAGCTCTGGTTTAAACCCTTAAGAATTTTCCATTGAGCATTTTCAGGAATCATTATTCATCCATCCTCAGACTGCAACCATCCTTTATCAGTAATTTTTGCTCCTTTTTTCTCATACCTTTCTAATTCTTCCTCTGTTTATTGTGGTTTCTTTTCTTTTCTTTCTTTCTTTCTTTCTTTTTTTTTTTTTTTTTTTCCTGTTCAAAAGGACTTGTCCAGGTCAAAGGTGTCTTTAGTGAAGGGGGGATGTTTAAAGTGTCACTTTTCTGGCTTGGCAGTCAGCAAGCTGATTACTCTCAGCTACTTTATTCCCATCCCTGTTGTGTCCTTTATAATGCATAAAAGCTACTTATTTAGGACAATATACAGCAGTTAAAAGTTTCCCAATTTCTTTAAAATGTTTAAGAGGCCCTCTTGTTGCTGTTTTAAACTTTCTTTCCATATTGCAGCATGAGCACGTACAGTCAAATAAGCATACTTAGAATCAGGGTAGATATTTACCAACAGCCCTTTGCTTAACTCTACAGTTTGGATCAGACCCACAAACTCCACTAGCTAAGCACTCACTTCCAGGGTAAGAGAGTTTGCTTCTAAAACCTGTTCAGCCATCAATATAGTGTAACCTGCTTTCTTCTTACTATCCCAAACAAAAGAAAATGCTATCTGTAAATATTTCTGTGTCAGAATTGTCTAATGGAGTATCCATCAGATCTTCCCAAGCTACATAGCTTAAAGTTAAAAATTTGGAGCAATCATGATCTGGTGTTTCATTTTCCTTCTTGGGAAGGAAAGTGGAAGGATTTAAATTTCCACAAACTTTAAGCTTAGTTATTGGTGCTTCTAATAACAATGACTGATATTTAAGAAGCCGATTGTCTGTCATCCAAATATTAACTTCAGAGTTTAAGATCCCACTCACATCATGAGAAGTCAGTAAAGTAATATATTTCCCATTAGTACACTTAAGAGCTTCAGGCACTAATAAAGCAGTATCAGCAATTACTCTTAGACAATGTGGCCACTCCCAGGCCACTACATCTAATTCTTTACCTAGGTAAGCTATAGGTTGGTAGTGAGGCCCTCTGAGTTGTGTCATGACTCCCAAGGCCATACCTTTTCTTTCAGTGACAAACAGATTAAACTCTGACCCAGCTGGCAGGCTCAAAGTGGGAACTTGCAGAAGAGAAGTTTGAAGGGCCGTAAAAGCCTTTTGAGAATCTGGAGACCAAACTAGCTTGTCAGTTTGGGCTCGTTAAATTTCAGTTATAAGTTTATATAATAGCTGGGAAGTTCTCCATAACCCAGAATCCAAACACAGCAGTAGCCTGTGATGCCTCAAAATCCTCTCAATTGTCTTAAAGTCATACATAGGTAAGGGATGATTTGATGTAGGGTTAATTCTCTTGGGGCCCATGGGCCTCATCCGTTTGGATATGATTAGGCCCATGTATTTAACAGATTGTTTGTTGACAAAGCTGAGCCTTATAACCACAGCAAGCCAAAAAGTTTAGGAAGTCTTCTAAGGCTTGTGAGCAAGCTTCCTCTGTCTCAGCACAGAGCAGAATATCATCTATGTATTATAATACCATTGCCTTGGGGCTATTAAAGTTTTGAAGATCCTGTGACATTTCTCTTCCCTTGAGGGCTGTCACAGAATCCCTGAGGCAAAACTGCCCAGGTTAACTGAGAAGTTTGCTGGGTAGGGTTTTCAAAGGCAAATAAAAGCTGGCTCTCCTTTGCCAATGGTATAGAAAAGAAAGCATCTTTTAAATCAATTATTGAAAAATATTTGACTAGTTCAGAAATTTCAGACAATACTGTATAAGGATTGGGCATGAAGGGATGTAAAGGAACCATAGCTTCATTTATTATTTGTAAATCTTGAACTAGTCTTCATTTATCATTTGATTTTTTCACACCCAAAATAGAAGTGTTGTATGAACTGTTACAGGCAATTAATAGTCCCTCCTCTTTTAAATTCTCAATGTTAGTTTTTAACCCTTCCTTAACCTCGGATTTTAGAGGATACTTCTTTTGATGTGGAAATATGTGTGGGTCTTTGAGCTTGCCAATGACAGGAATAGATTTTTGTATTTGACCCACAGTTTATCCATCAGTCTACACTCTAAGATTTACATTTTACTCAATTAATGGGAGAGAAAGAGAAAGCTTCATATTAATGAAGATAAAAGCATGAACCTTGCTCAGTATATCCCTCCCCAAAAGGGGTGAGGCAGACTCTGGCACGTTCAGAAACTTGTGTGCAAAGGGCACAGAGTCCCAGCTGCAGTTTAGAGGACAACTGAAACAATAACATTTGGCTCATCCAGACAGTCCCATCATGGAAGCGGACAGGGGAGAAAGTGGGCCAGGGCCTTCAGTAAACACAGAGTAAGTTGCCCTGGTGTCCAAAAGGAAATTGTCTGATACCTCCCCCTCCTGGCCCCCACATACACACAGTTATTAATGCCCGGGGTTCCTCAGGTGTAATTAGGATGGGAGCTGTGTGGGACTCCCAGGCACCTTCAGTCCTGATTGTCCTGAGAGTACAATGCCTGGGGCCTACACCTCTGAAGGCAATTCTTCTCCACTGTGGTCCTTTGCAGACTGGACATGGACCCAAGGGCAACTTAGAAACCTGAGAGTAATCCCATTTGAGCTTCCCCTCCTTTCCATAACAATAGCAAATCTGTCCCTTTCCACCTGACTCCCTCTGGGCACTTTTCTCAGGCTGTCTCAGAACTATTCTGACCACCATTATTAGGGCTTCAGTCTGTCCCTTTATCTCCTTCTGTCTTTCCTTCCTCTCTTCATATTCCTTGCCATAATAAACTGAGCCAGTTGCAACAAGTTACCTAAAGGCTACTTTTGTACATACACCTATTTTAGTAGCTTGTGGTAGATATCTGGAGCCGACTGAGTAGAAATCTATCCTTCAAGATGACTCTTCTCTCTTCATTTTTGGGATCAATCTCAATGAATCTGTGAAGGGCTTCTCACAATCTATCTAGGTGTTTACCAAGTGCTTCCTTCTTTTCCTGTTCTATGTTTGCCAATTTGGCATAGTTTAAAGTCCTAGCACGTGCTTGCCTGAGTCCTTCAAGAATACATCTGACAAAATGACTCTGATCCCATCTTCCTTTAGCCATGTTATAGTCCCAGTCTGGTTCTGTAGTTGGGCCCTCCTGATTCCCAGTTCAGTTCAGTTCAGTCGCTCAGTTGTGTCCGACTCTTTGTGACCCCATGAATCGCAGCACGCCAGGCCTCCCTGTCCATCACTGACTCCCGGAGTTCACTCAAACTCATGTCCATCGAGTCAGTGATGCCATCTAGCCATCTCATCCTCTGTCATCCCCTTTTCCTCCTGCCCCCAATCCCTCCCAGCATCAGAGTCTTTTCCAATGAGTCAACTCTTCGCATGAGGTGGCCAAAGCTAAAGCTGGAGTTTCAGCTTTAGCATCATTCCTTCCAAAGAACACCCATGGCTGATCTCCTTTAGAATGGACAGGTTGGATTTCCTTGAAGTCCAAGGGACTCTGAGGAGTCTTCTCCAACACCACAGTTCAAAAGCATCAATTCTTCAGTGCTCAGCTTTCTTCATAGTCCAACTCTCACATCCATACATGACTACTGGAAAAACCATAGCCTTGACTAGATGGACCAGTAAGAGGGGAACTATCTCTTCTTCCCTCTTTCCTGTTGATTCATAACCAAGCCATTCATCTCCATAGACAATAACTTTCTCCAAAACTCAAGTTTTTGAGTCAGGAGTTAGCGTCTGTCCCAGAATATACATCACATTCTTCCAAGTAAAGTCATAAAGCAGAGTAACACCCTCAACGGTTCTAATATATTTTTCTGGGTACTCCAAATAGTCTCCCAGATCTTCTTTGGTCCTTTGAATTTCTTGATAAGAAAAGGGCTTATTAACTCTCATAGACTGATTATTTTTCCTGGTGGGTGCTTCATGAAGAGGAAGTAGCTTGTGTGACTATTCCTCGGGATCTCTGGCTGCCTTTTACATATGATCCCAGGGGAAGATTGGAGAAACCTGTTTTTCCTGATCTCTTTGTCTCATGTCCTCTGTCTCATCCTGTATCTCACCTTTAGGTTTAGCTGTTTGAGCTTCTCTTCCTTCAATTGTCTGAGTTTCAAGTGAAAAGAGAGTACTCTGAGGTCGTATTGAGACAGGAGTTTGAACCTTTACTAAGATTGGAGCAGTTTGAATTTCAGTTCAAGTTTCTACTGAGACTGAGGCAACTCTCCCCTGAGGAGTGCCCTGACTTTCAGTTTGCTCAGTCGGAAGCCCCAAACATGGGGGCTAAGTAGGATAGAAGGGAGCTGAAGGTTTCACACCCAAATCTATACCCTTATGCCACAAGTCTGGCACGTCTTACAGAGAGAAAAAACTAAAACATATGCTACTTCTATCAATTTCCCTTGTTTTCTGCAGAACCAGTCTAATTGTAAGGCAGTATTATAATTAAGAGACCCTCCAACTGGCCACTGTTTTCCACCTTCCAATGGGCACTATGGCCATGCAGTATTTACACAGGATGATCAGGCATGTATTCTTTAAGCTCTGGGGATTTAATCTATCCCAGTTTTTCAGGATGCAGTTCAAAGGAGTGAAGCTAGAATTGTTAGCTCCCATCTGTAAGAGAATAAAAGCAATATCCAGCACCTTTTTTCTACTGGAGGTGTTCCTCCCTGCTCTAGATGGGGGTGGAGACAGGTCTTTCCTTTAAACTTCCTTCACTAGCTGGAGTTAACCTATCCCTTATGAACACAGGTGTCCCACTACTGTCCCTCTAAGTTCTACCACCAAGGCAGGCTGAAGATGAACCAGGCATAAACCTGCTGGATCACAGGTTGATGTCCAGTTCCTCACCATTAAAACCTTTACCTGATTTCTGTTGATGCCACCCAGGGTGCAACAGAGTAGCCTTCCAGAATACCTCCCAAGCTAAGAACACTAGGGGAAACATCCATCTCCTGTGTGCCTATGCACAGCCCTGAATATATTCCTGATCACAGTAGAACTGGTAAATCATAAGAGGACAAACATGAAGCCCAAGATATCCCTTCCAAGTGTCACCACTCCAGTGTATGTAATAACAAAAGAGGTGGTGAAGGGCTGGGCAGTTAGAAAGAAGTGATTTTTGTCCTCAACCTATTAGGGTCAATTTTTCCAGTCCATCCTAACAGATTCCACAGAAAGAATATCTAAGGAGTGGAGACAAAAGTCACTGGAGACCCTCCTCTGGTCCTCTAAGAGCTTGCATTACCAAAGGAAGAAGGCCATTGCGCTTCCAATCTGACCTGATCCTGGGATTCCCAATCTGTGTCCTCAAAACCTCATGGTCACCAATAGTGCTCCTATCCACATAGATCAGAGGCACAGCTGTGACAAAGACTCACTTTCAGGTCGCTGGCCCTGAGGCAGGCGGTCAAGAGAGCGACTTATATCCTGAGAGATGTTATTGGAGCTAGAGCTCCACCAAGCTCCCTAAAGCGTTGTTGTCTGCAGTGCTTGACAAAACAACCAATAGCATGAATTGCAAATCCTTTGAAACTCTGTGATCTGATAGGTTAGGTTCAGTCAGTTCAGTTCAGTCGCTCAGTCGTGTCCGACTCCTTGTGACCCCATGAATCGCAGGACGCTAGACCTCCCTGTCCATAACCAACTCCTGGAGTTCACTCAGACTCACGTCCATCGAGTCAGTGATGCCATCCAGCCATCTCATCCTCTGTCATCCCCTTCTCCTCCTGCCCCCAATCCCTCCCAGCATCAGAGTCTTTTCCAATAAGTCAACTCTTCGCATGAGGTGGCCAAAGTACTGAAGTTTCAGCTTTAGCATCATTCCTTCCAAAGAAATCCCAGGGCTGATCTCCTTCCGAATGCACTGGTTGGATCTTCTTGCAGTCCAAGGGACTCTCAAGAGTCTTCTCCAACACCACAGTTCAAATGCATCAATTCTTCAGTGCTCAGCCTTCTTCTTAGGTTAGTAGTTCTAATTCTCCATACAGTTACAAAATGGTCAAAGAGACCAGGAAAAGGTGACCAAGAAAGGAAAGTTTGGGCCACACGATTCACCTGTTTCTGGCCGCTCCCTTCTCAGGGACATTGGGACCCTCTTGGCATTGGCAGGTCGGTATAAACCCCTGACAAGGCTACCCTCTGGTGCTGCCATCAGTCATTATGAAGCACCACAAAGCCACAGAGCAGGGTTCAACACACTTTTGTGGTTAGTTCCATGTCTCTTTCATGCTACTTTTACACACACAGGCACACTGTAGAGTTAGTAAATTACAGCAGAAAACGTGTTTATTAGGAGAACAAAGAACTAGAGCTCCAATCATCCTTACCTTGTCTTGAAGATCCTGGACGAGACCCCAAGATGAAAGGTTGCTGCTGCAAGCCATGTACTACACCAGGATTCATGACCTCAGGAAAGATAGGATTTCAACCCATGGCCAGAGACCAGGCTTGACCACGGGGGCGTTTTGTGTAACAGAATTTAAGAGAGACAGAGAAAGCTTCTGACATAGACATCAGGAGGGGATAGAAATAATGTCCCCTTGCTAGTTTTCAGCAAGGTGTTTTATGTCTGTTAGCAAGTTGCTAATAGGATAAGAGAGACACCTCAAGGCTGAGGGAATTTCACCAGGCCCCTCTCCCATAATATGTATTTTTGAGAGAGAAAGGTATGAGAGTGTCATCCCCAGCCATAAAACAATTGACATGAATACTGGTTTGTTGAGCCATTATTAGTCCAAGGTTTGATAAAAGGAAAAGGAAAAAAAAAAAAAAAGTTAGTCTTAGGCAGAACTGCTTTCATCAGCAGAGAATGGGTGGGGCGGGACTGCCATTTGTACTTTATCTCCTCTTGCCAAGTGAGGACCTCTGGCCTTCCTATCTCTTACCCTCTCAGTGTGTTTAGAGGTTGGGCCAGAGGGATGCTTAGGTGGTTTGCCCATCCCTCTGGTGATGCTCTTGAGCTTCCCTTGTGGCTCAGCTGGTAAAGAATCCACCTGCAATGTGAGACACTGGATTCTACCCCTGGGTTTGGAAGATTCCCTGGAGGAGGGACAGGCTACCCACTCCAGTTTTCTGGCCTAGAAAATTCCATGGATTGTATAGTCCATGGGTTGCAAAGAGTCAAACACAACTGAGTGACTTTCACACTTCACTGGTGGTGTTCAGTGCAGGAGGCATGCTCAGTAACGTGCTATTGTCCTGCTTTTGCTCCAGGCTCTTCAACAGTGCCAGTGGATTTTTGTTTGTCTGTTCTTGGTCTCTGTACTTTTTGTCCAGAATTTACCCCAGCTGTGCATGCATGCAGTTATTTCAGTCACATATAGTTTCATTGTTATTTTGTTCCTGGAGGAGCAGGCATGTCCACGTGTAGGCATTGCAGCTCTGCAGCACATGATTGTTCCTAGGTCCCAACATATCTCACTAATGCATTCTTCTCTGGTCAGCTGGGGCAGGGGTCTAAGTGAGATCAGGTTTCCAAAGAATGGAGCCACTGAACAGAGCATGGTTGAAAATGAGATTTTGAAGAAGTTTAAAGATTTGGTGCTTTCAGGATTGTGTATTAGAACTATAAAACTAAATGATACCTTTAAAGTTACCAGAAAAAGTGAAGTATTTTCAAGACCAGAGTTGAGTCAGTGTTTGATGAATAAATGTGATGCTGTTTTCATTCAGATTTAGAAAACAAAGAAAGAAACTCAGCTTTCATCTTGTGACAATAGAAAACAAACACATCCATGTATGAAGATGATTTTTTGTTGAACTAAACCAAAGCATAAATTGATAATGTATATCATTGAACCTTGAAAGACAGAGGGAGGGCACAATATCCTTAAGTACAATTTTACAATCAGTGAGGGAAAACTGTGCAATCATTTTTCTTTTTTCTAAACCAATCCTGTATAGATAGAAGATTTGACACTGAATTGTAGCTAAGCAGAGTCTAATCTGTGAGAAGTGAAAATAAAGTTGTGCAGAAAGTTTGTTGTTCTTGGTCAAGCTTGAAGCAATGTTAGAACTGATGTCTCTCTATTCAGTAGGTAATTAACACACTTGTCCAGAGAAGGCAATGGCACCCCACTCCAGTACTCTTGCCTGGAAAATCCCATGGACGGAGGAGCCTGGTGGGCTACAGTCCATAGGGTCTTGAGGAGTCGGACACGACTGAACGACTTCACTTTCACTTTTCACTTTCATGCATTGGATAAGGAAATGGCAACTCACTCCAGTGTTCTTGCCTGGAGAATCCCAGGGATGGGGAAGCCTGGTGGGTTGCCCTCTGTGGTGTTGCACAGAGTCGGACAAGACTGAAGCAACTTAGCAGCAGTAGCAAAAGCAACACACTTGTCATGAAACAGATATCAAGTATTATAAATGTTTTTTGTGCACGTATTAGAGCTCATTCACTTTGGGTTCATATCCTATGACAGCTCCTAAGAGTACAAATATTTTACATTTGTGTTGTGGTCACAGTGAAGCCCAACAGGAGGGAAGATGGATGAGACAGCAGACATGGCATCACATGGTCTAACATGTAAGGCAACTGTTGCTGCAGCTCTGTGAAGGTCTCCAGTTAGCCTTGGAAGTGGAGAACTCATTCACATTCTCACCAGTCCCTCCAGGGGAATCATAATTCTCAAGTAATTTTCTGTTTCTCTGTCAATCAATGCAGTGCTTAATGATGTGCTCCTCATATGATAGAACTTGATAATAAATGTGAACTGTGTATTTTATGGCTACATAGATCAACAGGATAAAATTGATTCTGATTGTGAATTTCTCCTAAAAAAGCTTTTCTTATGAATTATAAGTCAAAGAATAGAAATTAAATAAAAATATTTCTCTTATTTTGCCTTTCTGCATATATATATATATATATATATATATATATATATATATATATATATCATATGAGATTTATCCTATATAATTTGTTACAAAGAATGCCTTATTTCTATTTTGGAGTCATGGAACTCAAATCTTGCTAAGACAGCACTTTATCAAATTATACTAGCTCCTCATTTTTTTCCCCAACATGGTTTTATGGCAGTTGAGTAATGACTACTTTCAAAAAAAAAAAAAAAAAAAAAAAGGGAGAAAAACATTACTCTGTTTACCAAAAGCACTGATTAGGTAAGAGGCAATTTAAAAAGAACCAAAGAATTGGCTATAAAGAAATAGTTGCATTTTAAATACTAAAGCATCATCTTTATAGTTTGATATTTTTGTGTAGTTTTCTTCTAAAAGAAACCTTTAGACATAAGATGACTTGGCTATTTCATGGTGTGTGTGTGTGTGTGTGTGTGTGTGTGTGTGTGTGTGTGTGAGTGACTGTACTTCTTTGTGTCCACACAAATTTTTATATAATTGATATGTTTTAGAGACATAGACAGAGAAGGCAATGGCAAGCCACTCCAGTAGTCTTGCCTAGAAAATCCCATGGATGGAGGAGCCTGGTAGGCTGCAGTCCATGGGGTCGCTACAAGTCGGACTCGACTGAGCGACTTCAGTTTCACTTTTCACTTTCACACAATGGAGAAGGCAATGGCAACCCACTCCAGTGTTTTTGCCTGGAGAATCCCAGGGACGGCAGAGCCAGGTGGCTCTGGTGGGCTGCCGTCAATGGGGTCACACAGAGTCGGACACAACTGAAGCGACTTAGCAGCAGTAGCAGCAGAGACAGAAACCTGCTAGTGGCCAATTTTCATTAATTTCCTTTTAGACTGAATATTTTATTTGGAAGATAAACACTTTATATAGTACATTCAGTGATTTTAGGTATTATTTGATACACTGCAGGCTCTTCTTGATTTATTTTTTAATAGTTTTTTAATACATATCATAGAATTAATTGTTCAAAACTCAATGCAACACCACTTGATTGACTACGTGTATAATTGTTTCAATATAATGTATTATTTAGTTTTGAAGTAAAATACATTCCTTCTATTCACACATCACCATAGTATATTTTCTCTCTGCTAAGTAAAATTGAGAACACTTCTTTATAAAGTTATTATTTTTTAAAATCTACTATTCAGTAAAGTGAT
Source organism: Bos mutus (assembly GCF_027580195.1). NCBI lineage: Eukaryota > Metazoa > Chordata > Mammalia > Artiodactyla > Bovidae > Bos > Bos mutus. The sequence goes on along the minus strand of NC_091622.1, from coordinate 4,631,768 downwards.
CTAAATCAAAGTTGTAATACTGCTGGCAGAAACCACAGAATCTAATAAAAGCATTTAATCTTTTTTGGCATTATTTACATGGTCTAGATAATTTCTGAGATTCTTTTGAGCATATTATAAACTTCTATGAAATTGTCAAGCTGTGTTAAGATGTTTATGAAAATAGATAACAATGTAATCACAGTGCTATGTTGGTATGTTAGGAATAGCTATCAGAGTAAAACATAGACATTTATCAGCAGAAATTTGCTTAATGATTGGTGCACTGACACCAAAAACTTAGTGCTATATTTTCCTATTCAGAGGATTTAAGTTTAAAAATAAACCATCTCATTCTAAAACTCACAGGTGGGATAGCTTGCTAAAAAAAAGAAATCTGAAAGAAGTATGTTTATACTAGATAGGATTACTTTAACAATTGGCATATCAGATTATTTTTCTGCCAGGCAATGACTTTCAAAATCATGTAAACCTAAATTAAGATTACCTAATTTCATACTCAAACGAACTGATCATTTTTTATTTTTTTTATATAGTTGGTTTCTCCACAGTTTGTTGTGATCCACACAGTCAAATACTTTGGTGTATTCAATGAAGTGCTGCTGTTGCTGCTAAGTTGTGTCAGTCGTGTCCGACTCTGTGAGACCCCATAGATGGCAGCCCACCAGGCTCCCCCATCCCTGGGATTCTCCAGGCAAGAACACTGGAGTGAGTTTCTATTTCCTTCTCCAATGCAGGAAAGTGAAAAGTGAAAGTGAAGTCGCTCGGTCGTTTCGGACTCCTAGCGATCCCATGGACTGCAGCGCACCAGGTTCCTCCATCCATGGGATTTTCCAGGCAAGAGTACTGGAGTGGGGTGCCATTGCCTAGTCAATAAAGTAGATGTAGATTAATTTCTGGAACTCTTGGTTTACAATAATCCAATGGATGTTGGCAATTTGACCACTGGTTCCTCTGCCTTATCTAAATCCAGCTTGAAAATCTCAAAGTTCACTGTTCACATATTGTTGAAGCCTGGCTTGGAGAATTTTGAGCATTACTTTGATAGCATGTGAGGTGAATGCATGGAGAAGCCATGCATTCTCTCTTCCCTGGAGAAGGGAATGGCAAACCACTTCAGTATTCTTGTCTTGAGACCCCCATGAACAGTATGAAAGGCAAAAAGATAGGACACTGAAAGATGAACTCCCGAGGTCGGTAGGTACCCAATATGCTACTGGAAATCAGTACAGAAATAACTTCAGAAAGAATGAAGAGATGGAGCCAAAGCAAAAACAACACCCAGTTGTGGATGTGACTGGTTATGGAAGCAAGGACCAATGCTGTAAAGATCAGTATTGCATAGGAACCTGGAATGTTAGGTCCATGAATCAAGGCAAATTGGAAATGGTCAAAAAGGAAATGACAAGAGTGAATGTCAATATTTTAGGAATCAGTGAATTAAAATGGACTGGAATGGGTGAATTTAACTCAGATGACTATTATATCTACTACTGTGGGAAAGAATCCCTTAGAAGAAATGGAGTAGCCATCATAGTCAACAAAAGAGTACCAAATGTAGTACATGGGTGTGATCTCAAAAATGACAGAATGATCTCTATTCACTTCCAAGGCAAACCATTCAATATCACGGTAATCCATGTCTATGCCCCGAACAGTAATGCAGAAGAATGTGAAGTTGAACGGTTCTATGAAGACCTACAAGACCTTTTAGAACTAATACCTTAAAAAAAAGATGCCCTTTTCATTCTAGGGGACTGGAGTGCAAAAGTTGAAAGTCAAGAAACATCTGGAGTAACAGGCAAATTTGGCCTTGGAGTACAGAATGAGGCAGGGCAAAGGCCAGAGTTTTGTCAAGAGAACGCACTGGTCATAGCAAAAGCCATCTTTCAATAACACAAGAGAAGACTCTACACATGGACATCATGACATGGTCAACACTGAAGACAGATTGATTATAGTCTTTGCAGCCAAAGATGGAGAAGCTGTATACAGTCAGCAAAACCAAGACTGGGAGCTGACTGTGGCTCAGATCATGAATTCTTTATTGCCAAAGACAGACTTAAATTGAAGAGAGTAGGGAAAAAACACTAGACCATTCAGGTATGACCTAAATCAAATCCCTTATGATTATACAGTGGAAGTGATAAACAGGTTTAAGGGACTAGATCTGACAGACAGAGTGTGTGATGAAGTATGGACAGAGGTTCAGGACATTGTACAGGAGACAGGGAGCAGGACCATCCCCAAGAAAAAGAAATGCAAAAAAGCAAAATGGCTGTCTGGGGAGACCTTACAAATAGCTGTGAAAAGAAGAGAAGCAAAAAGCAAAGGAGAAAAGAGGAAATATACCCATTTGAATGCAAAGTTCCAAAGAATAGCAAGGAGAGATAAGAAAGCCTTCCTCAGTGATCAATGCAAAGAAATAGAGGAAAACAATAGAATGGGAAAGACTAGAGATCTCTTCAAGAAAATTAGAGATACCAAGGGAACATTTCATGCAAAGATGGGCACAATAAAGGACAGAAATGGTATGGAACTAACAGAACCAGAAGATATTAAGAAGAGGTGGCAAGAATACACAGAAGAACTGTACAGAAAAGATTTTCACTACCCAGATAATCACAATGGTGTGATCACTCATCTAGAGCCATACATCCTGGAATATGAAGTCAAGTGGGCCTTAGGAAAAATCACTATGAACAAAGTACAGGTGATGGAATTCCAGTTGAGCTATTTCAAATCCTGAAAGATGATGCTGTGAAAGTGCTGCACTCAATATGTCAGCAAATTGGGAAAACTCAGCAGTGGCCACAGGACTGGAAAAGATCAGTTTTCATTCCAGTCCCAAATAAAGGCAATGCCAAAGAATGCTCAAACTACTGCACAAGTGCACTCATCTCACAAACTAGTAAAGTAATGCTCAAAATTCTCCAATCCAGGCATCTCAATACATGAAATGTGAACTTCCAGATGTTCAAGCTAGATTTAGAATAGGCAGAGGAACCAGAGATCAAATTGCCAACATCCACTGGATCATCAAAAAGCAAGAGTTTCAGAAAAACTTCTATTTCTGCTTGATTGACTATGCCAAAGCCTTTGACTGTGTAGATCACGATAAACTGTGGAAAATTCTGAAAGAGATGGGAATACCAGAACACTTGACCTGCCTCTTGAGAAATCTGTAGGCAGGTGAGGAAGCAACAGTTAGAATTGGACATGGAACAACAGACTGGTTCCAAACTGGGAAAGGAGTTCCTCAAGGCTGTATATTGTCACCCTGCTTGTTTAAATTTTATGCAGAATACATCATGAGAAAGGTTGGGCTGGATGAAACACAAGCTGGAATCAGGATTCCTGGGAGAAATATCAATAACCTCAAATATGCAGGTGACACCACTCTTATGACAGAAAGTGAAAAAGAACTAAAGAGCCTCTTGATGAAAGTGAAAGAGGAGAGTAAAAAGGTTGGCTTAAAGCTCAACAAAATTCAGAAAACTAAGATCATGGCAACCGGTCCCATCACTTCATGGCAAATAGATGGGGGAACAGTGGAAACAGTGGCAGACTATATTTTCTGGGGCTCAAAAAATCACTGCAGATGGTGACCACAACCATGAAATTAAAAGATGCCTACTCCAAAGGAAACTTATGACCAACCTAGACAGCATATTAAACAGCAAATCATTATTTTGCCAACAAAGGTCCATCTAGTCGAGGCTATGCTTTTTCCAGTAGTCATATATGGATGTTAGATTGGACCATAAAGAAATCTGAGCACCGAAGAATTGATGCTTTTGAACTGTGGTGTTGGAGAAGACTCTTGAGAGGCCCTTGGACTGCAAGCAGGTCAAACTAGTAATCCTAAAGGAAATCAATTCTGAATATTCATTGGAAGGACTGATGCTGAATCTGAAGCCCTTATGTTTTGGCTACCTGATGTGAAGAACTGACATTGGAAAAGACCCTGATGCTGGGAAAGATTGAAGGCAGGAGGAGAAGGGGACAGCAGAGGATGAGATGGTTGGATGACATCACTGACTCTATGGACATGAGTTTGAACAAGCTCCAGGAGTTGGTGAAGGACAGGGAAGCCTGGCATGCTGCAATCCATGGAGTCACAAAAAGTCGGACACTATTGAGTGACTGACAGAACTGATAGTGGTTTTTTGGGCCTTCTGATAACTCAGGTGGTAAAGAATCTGCCTGCAGTGCAGGAGACCTGGGTTCAATCCCTGGCTAGAAATATCCCCTGGAGTAAGGCATGGCAACCCACTCCAGTATTCTTTCATGGAGAATCCACAAGGACAGAGAAGCCTGAAGGTTACAGTCCATGGTGTCACAAAGAATCAGACACGACTGAGTGACTAAGCACAACATAGTTGGTTTAAAATGCTTCAGGTGCATAGCAAAGTGATTCAGTTATATATATATGTATGCCTTTTTAGGTGTTTTTTTTTAATATGATATTACAAGAAATTGAATATAAATCCCTATACTTTTTAATATACAGTTATTGTTATTCAGTCCCTAATTTGTGTCTGACTCTTTGCAACCACATGCATGGTAGCATACCAGGCTTCGCTGGCCTTCAGCATCTCTTGAAGTTTGTTCAACTCATGTCCATCAAGCCAGTGATTCCATCCAAACCATCTCAGCATCTGTCTTCCCCTTCTCCTCCGCCTTCAATATTTGCCAACATACGGGGCTTTTCCAATGAGTTGGGTCTTGCATTAGATGACCAAAAAAATTGGAGCTTCAACTTCAGCCTCAATCCTTCCAATGAACATTCATGATAGATTTCCTTTAGTATTGACTGGCTTGATCTCTTTGCAGTTCAAGGGACTGTAAGTGTCTTCTCAAACACCACAGTTCAAAAACATCAATTCTTTGGCACTCATCCTTCTTTATGGTCCCACTCACATCCATACATGACTATTGGAAAAACCATAGTTTCAACTACATGGATCTTTGTCAGTAAAGTAATGTCTCCTTTTTAATCTGCTCTCTAGGTTTGACATAGCTTTCTTCAAAGGAGTAAGTGTCTTTTGATTCCATGGCTGTAGTCACCATCTGCAGTGATTTGGGGGCCCAAGAAAATAAAATCTGTCACTGTTTCATTGTTTCCCCATCTATTTGTCATGAAGTGATGGGACCAGATGCCATGATATATGTTTTTTCAATGTTGAGTTTTAAGCCAGCTTTTTCACTCTCCTCTTTCACCTTTGTCAAGATGATCTTTAGTACCTCTTCATTTTCTGTCATTAGGGTGGTGTCCTCTGCATATCTGAAGTTGTTGATATTTCTCCCAGCAATCTTGATCCCAGCTTATGTTTCTTCCAGCCCAGTATTTCATATGATGTAATTTGCATATAAATTAAACTATCAGGGTGACAATACATAGCCTTCATGTACTCCTTCCCATTTTGAACCTGTCCGTTTTTCCATGTCTGGTTCTAACTGTTGCTTCTTGATCTGCATACAGGTTTGTCAGGAGGCAAGTAAGATGGACTGGTATTCCCATCACTTTAAGAATTTTCCACAATTTGTTGTGATCCACAGAATCAAATGTTTTAGCATAGTCACTGAACCAAAAGTATATGTTTATCTGAAATTCTCTTGCTTTTTCTTTGATCCAACGTATTTTGGCAATTTGATCTCTGATTCCTCTGCCTTTTCTAAAACCAGCTTGTGCATCTGGGAGTTCTCAGTTCATGTACTACTGAAGCTTAGCTTGAAGGATCTTCAGTATTACCTTGCTATCATGTGAATTGAGCTCAGTTGTGTGGTAATTTGAACATTCTTTGGCACTGACCTTCTTTGGGAATGGAATGAAAACTAACCTTATCCTGTCCTATGGCCACTGCTGAATTTTCCAAATTTGCTGGTCTCTTGAATGCAGCACTTTAACAGCATCATTTTTTATGATTTGAAATAACTCAGCTGAAATTCTGCTACCTCCACTAGCTTTGTTTATAGTAATACTTCCTAAGGCCCACTTGACTTCACACTTTAATATATCTGGCTCTAGGTGATTGATCACACCATCCTGGTTATCCAGGTTATTAAGATCTTTTTTTGTACAGTTCTTCTGTGTATTCTTGCCACCTTTTCTTTTTATCTTCTTCTTTTGGTAGTTCCATACATTTTCTTTCCTTTATTTTGCCCATCTTTGCATGAAATATTCCCTACATATCTCCAATTTTCTTGTAGAGTTTTCTAGTCTTTCCCATTCTGTTGTTTTCTTCTACTTCTTTGCATCGTTCACTTAGGAAGGCTTTCTTATCTCTCCTTGCTGTTCTTTGGAAGTCTGCGTTCAAATGGGTATATAGATTTCCTTTTCCCCTTTGCCTTTCACTTCTCTTCTTTCCTCAGGTATTTGTAGGACCTCCTCGGACAACCATTTTGCCTTTTTTGACTTCTTTTTTTTCAGGGGATGGCTTTGATCACCACCTCCTGTACAGTATGAACCTCCATCCATAGATCTACATGCATTCTGTTGATCGTATCTAATCCCTTGAATCTATTTGTCACTTACACTGCATAATCACAAGGAATTTGATTTAGGTCATACATGAAAGGACTAATGGTTTTCCCTACTTTCTTCAATTTAAGTCCAAATTTTACAATAGGAGTTTGTGATCTGAGCCACAGTCAATTCCTGGTCTTGTTTTTTCTGACTGTATAGAGCTTCTCCGTCTTCGACTGCAAAGAAAATGATCAATCTGATTTTGGTATTGACCACCTGGTGATGTCTGTGTGTAGAGTCATCTCTAGTGTTTTTGGAAGAGGGTGTTTGCTATGATCAGTATGTTCTCTTGGCAAAATTCTGTTAGCCTTTGCTCTGCTAAATTTTGTACTCCAAGGCCAAACGTCCTGTTACTCCAGGTATCTCTTGACTTCCTACTTTCGCATTCCAGTTCCCTAGGTTGAAAAAGACATGTTATTTCTTCACTCTTCTCCAGTAGCATATGAGGTACCTAAAGAGTTGGGGATTTCATTTTTCAGTCCTTGTTGTTTATCATATCTGTTTATACCAAATTCAAAGTTTTTCCTTTCCCCCTTTCTCCTTAGTAACTATAAATTTTCTATGTCCAAAATAAGCAGACTATTAAGGACAAACGAGCTCTTTACAGTTTCAGATATCTTTCAAATGATGTACTCATTTGATCCTCACAAAGCATTAATGATTCAGTGCCCTATTGCCATTTCTAATTTACAGAGGAAGAGGGAAATGAGAAATAGAGGCATAGTGCATTTTCTAAGAACTTACTAGCAGCCTCCCAACCTGCCTCCTGCTCCCCAGTGTGTGCACATAGGGCTCTTCATATGCAAGGGGGCAAAGTGAGACAGAAAATCCAGTCCCAGGCTCTCCCAAGCTGTGTCATATTGAATGTCAGCAGCTTCATCCTCAGAGATGGTAGTTGCTCTTGCTTGCAAACCTGAAAGAGGGTCAAAAATCAGACACCAGCTAATCTGAGGACTGCTCGCCTCAGAATAAAAATGTACAGTACTTTTCTTGAAGAATCGGATTCATATTATACAAAACTATAAAATAAAACATATACAAGTTAAATCCAAGACACCACTAATAGTATTTTCCCTGTTATGACCAACCTAGATAGCATATTAAAAAACAGAGACAATTCTTTGCCAACAAGAGCTACAAGGATTACCTCATTCACCAGGAAGGACTTTGAACCTGCTGGCATGGGAGGAGTGACCCCAATGTAGATTATTTTGATACCAAACTTTCTGCTGACTGAGAATCAGGTTGACTTCAGCAACACTGATGATGTAACATGTATACAAATATATGCGTGTTGTTGTATAGTTGCTCAGCAGTGTCTGATGCTGTGACCCCATGGACTTTTCCTGGCAAGAATACTGGAATGGGTTGCCATTTCATACTTCAGATATAAATGTATGTGTACAAACATATATATATATATATTCATAAGTCTGTACATGTATTATGGACATGTATATATAGGTGTGAAGATGTAGTTACAATTTTCACTACTCAATTTTCACTATTTTAGGTTGCCACTCAATTTGGTAAATCTCAGATTGTTACTTTCAATCAGATTTCAAATCTCTGATGGTTGCTTTCAATCTGATGGTTGCTTTCAATCTTTTTACCAAGAAACGGTTTGCCAGTGTTTTCCAAGACTTTCATAAACAGTGAGAAATAAATCTTTGAAATTTTAAGGGTGAGATTCTGGGGTGTTTTGTCCAGCTTATACAGACCATCACAGTAACTCTACCAATATAACTTGTTGATTCCTTAAACTTACCTTCTACCTGACCCTTCTAATACTATTTCATTCTATCAAAATATTGGGTTGACCAAAACGTTCTTTCAGTTTTTAAGTAGAAATGAAAGGCATATTTTTCATTTTCACCCAAAACCTTGTTGAACAATGTTCTTTGTTCCACTACTTTCTGCCACTTTCCAGGCAACTTCATAATTCCATCTTCCCCAAAACTATTTATCTTTTTGAGGAAATAACTGTTCCAGGTGCATTTTAGGGACTTCCATGGAATGGAAACTTCTTCCATTAAGAAACTTTTGTAAATTGTGAAATAAATGGACACCCTAAGGTGCATTGTTAGATGAATATGGTGGATAAATCAGAACTTTACAGCCAAGCTGTAACAATTTTTTCCTGGACATCAAAGAAAGATGTCAGTTCAGTCACTCAGTCATGTCTGACTCTTTGAGATCCCATGAACTGCAGCACGCCAGGCTTCCCTGTCCTTCACCAACTCCCCGAGCTTGCTCAGACTCATGTCCATCGAATCAGTGATGCCATACAACCATCTCAACCTCTGTCATCTCTTTCTCCTCCTGCCTTCAATCTTTCCCAGCATCAGGGTGTTTTCCAATGACTCAGTTCTTGGCACCAGGTGGCCAAAGGAGCTTAAGATTTAGCATCAGTCTTTCCAATGAATATTCAGGTTTGATTTCCTTTGGGGTTGACTGGTTTGATCTCCTTTGGGATTGACTGGTTTGATCTTGCAGTCTAAGGGATTCTCAAGGGCTCCTCCAACACTACAGTTCAAAACATCAACTCTTCAGGGCTCAGCTTTCTTTACGGTCCAAGTCTCATATCCATACATGACTACTGTAAAAACAATAGCTTTGACTAGACAGACATTTGTTGGCAAATTAATGTCTCTACTTTTTAATATGCTGTCTAGGTTGGTTATAGCTTTTATTCCAAGGAGTAAATGTCTTTTAATTTCATGGCTGCAGTCACCATCTGCAGTGATTTTGGAGCCCAAGAAAATAAAATCTGTTACTGTTTCCATTGTTTCCCCATCTTTTTGCCATGAAGTGATGGAACCGGATGCCAAGATCTTAGTTTTTAAATGTTGAGTTTTAAGCCACATTTTTCACTCTCCTCTTTCACTTTCATCAAGAGGCTCTTTTGTTCTTCTTTGCTTTCTGCCATAAGGATGGTGTCATCTGCATATTTAAAGTTATTGATATTTCTTCTGGCAATCTTGATTCCAGCCTGTGTTTCACCCAGCCCAGCATTTCTCATGATGTACTCTGCATATAAGTTAAATAAGCAGGGTGACAATGTACAGGTTTGAGATACTCCTTTCCCAGTTTGGAACGAGTCTGTTTCATGTCCAGCTCTAACTGTTGCTTCTTGACCTGCATATAGATTTCTCAGCAGGCAGGAAAGGTGGTCTGATATTCCCATATCTTGAATAATTTTCCACAGTTTGTTATGATCCACATAGTCAAAGGCTTTGGCAGAGTCAATAAAAGAGAAATAGATGTTTTTTTCTGGAACTCTCTTGCTTTTTCGATGATCCAGCAGATGTTGGCAATTTGATCTCTGGTTCCTCTGCCTTTTCTAAATCCAGATTGAACTTGGGAAGTTCACAGTTCACGTACTGTTGAAGCCTGGCTTGGAGAATTTTGAGCATTACCTTACTAGCATGTGAGATGAGTACAGTTGTGTGGTAGTTTGAACATTGTTTGGCATTCACATGTAGTCTTGAGTTACCCTGATGTAAGTTTCTATGTTTACTATTGAGTTATTCTGGATGCTTTTCATCAAGTGCCACTTTCAGTTGGTCTAATTGTGAGCAGTACTTGTTAGAATTAATCACTTTGTTTTCCAGAATGATGTTGCCCTTCCAATTCCACCTTCTTTGGATGAAGACACATTTGGTGTGGTTAGTGGTGATTCATCTCTCTTGCGCCATGATCTCTTTTGTTTCACCTTATTGTGCAGCATCCACTTTTCATTGTCTGTCACAATTTGCTTTAAAGGAAGAACATTTTCCTTACATTTCAGTGAAGAACAGCATGCTGAAATACAGTCAAGATTTTTTTTTTCCCCCTTAGATTATGTGGAACTCAAACATCAAAGCAATTAATATAACCAAGCTGGTACAAATGATTTTCTCGGCTTTGTTTGAATTTTTTGAGTGTGTAGATTGTCACCTACATAGTATACTGTTGATTGTTTTCAATGAATGGCTCGATTTGATCTCTATCAACTTCCATTTGTCTTCCTGACTATGGAGCATTGTCCAATAAGAAATCTTCAGCATAGAACTTCACAAAACACGTTTGATCTGCCACAGCACCTTTTGCATATCCTGCACTAGTGATTTTTTTGTGTGGTTCAGTTGCATTTTTATCTTTCTTGAATCAGCAAAGTATAATATGCTGAAATGTTGCTTTTTCTCTTCCATCTTGAATATTAAAATGGCTACACAAAAATTGACAAAGTTTGATTTTTTTTTAAATGCACACAATATGACAGCTGTCACAATACAATCTAACATAATTGTTTTGAATGAAGTCAAAGACAACTAACTGCTACTAGATACATAATACAGAGCAAAAAGAAAAAACACACATTTTTCACCAACCCAATATCTTTTTTTACTATATGGCTTTGTGGAATGTTTCTGCTTGTTTTTATACATACAAATTATGCTGCAAACTTCATGCTAAACTTGTTGTCTATTTAATTTCTTCTAAATATGTTAAATATGTTAATACTATACATTTTGAGCCCAATGACACAGTTTATAATATTGCTACAAAGGCTTCTTTATGAATTATTTAAAATTATTTGAGTATATTATAGAAGAGGAATATGAGGAGAATACACAGGCAAAACTCAAGATGTGTTAGGTGTGGATAACATGTACGCATGTTAACAAGTGGCCTGTGAGATATAGTGGTAAGGGGGATAGTAAGCTGAGCTGAAGATAGATATAGAAAATAGAAAGATCAAAAACTACCTAACATTTGTGGTAAATAAAATATCACCAGGATTTTCCTGGTGGCTCAGACAATCAAGAATCCACCTACAGTGCGGGAGACCTGGGTTTGATTCCCGGGTGTGGAAGATCCCCTGGAGGAGGGCATGGCAACCCACTCCAGTATTCTTGCTTAGAGAATCCTATTGACAGAGGAGCCTAGCAGGCTATAATCCATGAGGTCTCAAAGATTTAGACATGACTGAGCGACTAAGCACAACACACAAATATCACATGATATTTACGAGACACTAAATACATATGTTAGCCACTGAGTGTTCATAAGATTTTAATTTGGCCTGTTAGTACTAATAGTCACTCATTCTGGCCTCATATATTCTCTGCTCAAGAAACACAGATAAAATCCATAGCTCCCCATAGGCTGAGTCCAGTGATTAGTTGGGCATATTTGCCCTGCATCTCTCTGGTAGACCATGTATATGTGCTGGGCCCAGGCCTTTTGTATCCATTTAGCCTATTTACTGAATCCTCAACTCCATGCTTGTAATTATACCCCTTAATAATTAAGGGGCTAGAGAAGCTCAGAAGAGAGAGAATAGAAGATTGAATAGTATTATAAGATTATATAGGGCTTCCCTGGTAGCTCAGTTAGTAAAGAATCCGCCTGCAATGCAAGAGACCCCGGTTCAATTCCTGGGTCGGGAAGACCCCCTGGAGAAGGGATAGGCTACTCACTCCATTATTCATGGGCTTACCTGGTGGCTCAGACAGTAAAGAAGCTGCCTGCAATACAGGAAACCTGTGTTCGACCCCTGGGTTGGGAAGATCCCCTGCAGAAGGGCATGGCAACCCACTCCAGTATTCTTGCTTGGAGAATCCCCATGGACAGAGGAGCCTGGATGGACTGATAGGTACTTTATCAGTACTAGTTTGACTGTTATATTTGATGATTATTAATTCTGCTGCACAGACTGTGAAATTTATTTGTAGAAATATGTATTTATTTTATTTTTCTGAAAACTTGCCAAAAGTAAAATGCTCTGAATACTACAAAGCATCCTTCAGTCTATAATTCTTTAAATGAGCTGATATTCCAAACATTTTATGTCTCTTTCATAAACTTTGTTTAAGGGACTTCTATATGTAGTGCATTATGTTGGACCACATGGAAATTACAGACGTGAAGATGTAATCTTTGTCTGCAAGAAATTGGTGTTAAACAGGGCAAGGAGTGTTCATATGAGGTGAAATAGTACAAAAAGTAAAATGTAAAAATATGCAGAGTTGAGTACTGTAGGAATCTATAGGAAGGATCCAGAAGACAGAGAGATGCCATTTACAAAAAGGGATCGTGAGGACTTTCCTGGTGGTCCAGTGGATAAGACTCCATGTTCCCAATGAAGAGGTCCCAGGTTCAACCATTTTTCAGGGAACTAGATTCCTCATGCTGCAACTAAGATCTGGCACAGTCAAATAAATTTTAAAAAACATTAAAAATATAAAAATTTTAAAAAAAGGAATATGGAAAGTCCTTGTGAATTTAGGAATATAAGACATATGTAAAGATAAAAATTTGCCAAGAAAAGTCAACTCCCTGCTAAGGGGACTTATGTTTAGTTGTTCAGTCATGTCCAACTCTTTGCAATCCCATACACTGTAAACTGCAAATTTCCTTTGTCCATGGAATTTTCCAGGCAAGAATACTGGAATGGATTGCCATTTTCTCCTGCAGGGGATGTTCCCAACTCAGGGACCAAACCTATGTCTCCTGCATTGACATGTGGATTCTTCACATGTCTCACCACTGTGTCCCCAAGAGGACTTACACAGTGCAGTTAATGTCACATAAATTTATCAACTGGTGAGGTCAGTTCAGAAGTTAATTCAATTTACCTTTAAATGCATGGGAACAAAAGTAAACTTTATTATTCTGATCTTATAGTAGAAACACACAAATAATTTATAATCCTATAGCAAAATATTGAAAAATATGATCACACACATCTTTGGGGGCAGAAAGCATATACTGATTATGGTATTATCATTCAGAGACTTATTATATATCTATTTTAAAAATATCCTTTACTTTTTAAAAATTATTGGCCATCATTATTGTTTATGCAAACTTTATTGTAATTTCAAAGAAAAAAATGTAATTTCAAACTTACAGAAAATTTGCATGTATATACTATACACAGTACATGTACTATATATAGTATATACACACAACAGGCATTTATTTTTAGTCTTTTGATAGTAAATTGAAAACACCATGCCTTTTTACTCTTAAGGACTTTGGTGTGCATTCCTTAGAACAAAAATATTCTTTAACAGAACAATGATATAGTTTACTAAAATGATAAAATTTAACACTGATACAACATGATACAATATTTTTATCTATAGTCCATATTGAAGTTCCATCAATTATCTCAATCACATCTGCTCTATGTCTACTCTTTGCTGGTCCCAGGGCCACCAATTGCATTTAGTTGGCATGTCCTTTTAGCCTCTTTTAATCTGGAAGAACTCCTCAGACTTTCTGTATGTTTCTTGAACATGATAATTTTGAAAAGTTTAGACCAGGTGTTTTTACAGAATGATGTCACTCAAATTCTTTTTTCTCTCATTATTTGTTTCAGATTATGCATTTTTGTCAAGATTTCTGCAAGCCAATTTGTGTCTTTTTCTTCTAAGAGTATCACATTAGGAGGCACAGGATGCTCATTTTCCCATTTATTAAAGATGCTGCCTTTGATCACTTGGCTCAAGTGGTGTGCATCAAGTTCCCCCACAGTACAATTGCTGTTATTTCTGTGCAATCAGAAATAATTGTGGGGACTTCCATAGTGGTCCAGTGGTAAAGAATCCACCTTTCAATGCAGAGGACGTGTGTTTGATACATGGTTATGGAACACGACCCCACATGCCATGGGACAGCTAAATCCACATGCCATGACTAGAGAAGGCTGCGTGACAAAACTGCCAAGGCAGAGCACTCTAGAGCTGAGTACCACAGCTGGAGAAGCCTATTTGCCGAAACAAAGACCCAGCACAGTCAAAAAACAATGCATAACAAAACAAAACAAAACAAAAAAACAGCAAAGTAATTGTGGGGAGATAGTGAGATTGTGTATGCCATAAGCTTTTACCCACTGGTTTTCATCCATGATAATTTTCTATTCCATGATTCCTTCTTACTAATTGGCCCATTCAAACTGATTTCCCTTCAAATCAAAACACATGTCTTTTGACATGTCTGTATCAGTCTTACTTCATGACACAACAAGATATTCTAGGATCATCTTGTAGTTTTTATGCTCTGGGAATGAATCCACCAAGGAGTCTTATTTTCCTTTTTAAAAACTGCAAATTCATATATTTAGTTTTGATTGCACTAGGTCTTCGGTGCTGCTCATGAACTTTCTCCAATTGTAGTGAATAGGGGCTACTCTTCATTATGGTGCATGGGCTTCTCATTGTGATGACTTCTCTTGTGGAGTTCAGGGTCTAGGCATGCAGACTTCAGTAGCTGTGGTTCTGGGCTGTAGAGTGTATTCCCAGTAATTGTGGTGCACAGGCTTAATTGCTCTATGACATGTGGAATCTTCCCAAATCAGGAATCAAACCCATGTCCCCTGCTTTGGCTGGCATATTCCTATCCACTGTGCCACCAGGGAAGTTTTCCCTCTATCTCCTTAAATGGAATATGGTATTTAGAAACCAAGATTTGGGTGCTGTGTATGCTTACTGATACTGGTGTAATAATGTGTCAGTTAACCATTTTATTATCTGTTCACTTGGATATGATCGTGAAGGGAGCAACAAAGAAACAGCAGCTTAGACATGAAAGAGGGAAAAAGGAGGAAGATAACCAGAACCGAGATTCTCTGCTTTTTCACTAGTTCTTGAGTCTTTCCCACCTTCTCTTTCCTTCCTTTCACTGTTAACCATGACCTTATCTCCCTCATGTAAGAAAGTTTTCCTTTATTGAGGTATAATTGGCATACTATTTTATGGTCTTCACGTTTATAGCATAGTCATTCAATATTTGTATACACTGTGTACACTGTGAAATAATTATCATAATCTAGTTACCATACAAAGCTAACTTTTGGAATTTACTCTTTTGGTAACTTTGAAGTGTGCTCTACCATGTTATTAACTATAGTTACCATGCTATGCATTACATCCCCATGGTTTACTTACTTTGTAGATGGAGTTTGTATCTATTGATCTTTATCCAATGTACTCACTCCCCAACAGTCACTCCCCTCTGGAAACCATCACTCTGTTCTCAGTATCTATGATTTTTGTTTTTTATTTCTTTTTATTTTTTTAGATTCTACATATAAGTGAAATTATATGGTGTTTGTCTTTCTCCATCTGATATTTCACTCATCATAATGACCTCAAGATTCATTTATATTGTCACAAATTACAAGATTTGATTCTTTCTCATGGCTGCATAATATTCCATCATAGTTAAATAGATGGATAGATAGATAGTTGTTTCCATATGATGACTATTGTAAATAATGCTGTAATGAATATGGGGATGCATATATCTTTTTGAATTAGTGCTTCTATTTTCTTCAGATAAATGCCCAGAAGTGGAATTGCTGGATCATTTAATAATTCTACTTTTCATTTTTTGAGAAAATTTCATACTGTTTTCCACAGAGATTGTACCAATTTATATTTTTATCAATAGTGTATGAGAGTTCCCTTTTCTGAACATCCTCTGTAACACTTGTTATTTTTTGTCTTTTTGATAATAACTATTCTAACAGTGTGAGGTCATATCTTGCACTTTGTAGTTTTTACTTGTATTTCCTTGATGGTTAGTGATTGTGAACACTTTCTATGTGTCTTTTGGCCATCTGTATGTCTTCTTTGGAAAATATCTATTCAGATCATCTGTGCTGTGCTGTACTTGGTTGCTCAGTCATGTCCGACTGTAGCCTATCAAGCTCCTCTACCCATGGGGATTCTCCAGGCAAGAATACTGTAGTAGGGTGTCCTGCCTTCCTCCAGGGAATCTTCCTGACCCAGGAATCGAACTGGGGCCTTCTGCGCTGTGGAAAATCCTTTGCCAGCTGAGCTACAGGGAAGCCTATGTTTTAATCAAATAGTTTTTCCTTGTTGCTATTGTTACTAAATTTTATGAGTTATTTGTAAATTTTAGTTATTAATGCCTTATCAGATACATGGATTTCAAATAATTTTTCTCACTCGGTAGGCTATCTTATTATTTTATTGATGGTTTGCTTTGTTGTGTAGAAGGTTTTGAGTTTGGTGTGATATTATTTATTTATTTTGCTTTTTCTGCCTTTGGTTTCGGAGTCAGATCTAAAAATTCATTGCTAAGACAAACATCAAGGAGTTTACCATCTATTTTTTTTTTTTTTTTTTCCCTAGGAGTTTTATGGTTTCAGGTCTTGCATTTAAGTCTTTAATCCATTTGAGTTAACTTTTTTGTGTGGTGTAAAATAGTGCTCTAGTTTGATTCTTTTCCATAAAGCTGTTCAGTTTTCCCAGTACTTTTGATTAAAGAGAGCATTCTTTCCCCACTGTATATTCTTGCCTCCTTATAATTACAATTCATTGTAAATTAATTGACCTTGTGTGAATGAGTTTATTTCTTGGATCTCTATAGTGTTCTATTGATTTATGTGTCTATTTTTTAACAGAAGTATTAATATAATTGATTAACAATGCTGTGTATGTGTCTTTTTTTATGGTAATGCCTTATTATTTTGATTACTGTAGCTCTGCAACAGAGTTTGAAATTAGAAAGCCTGACACCTTCAGATTTGTTTTTCCTTCTCTACATTGCTTTGGCTAGTTAGGGATCTTTTGTTGTTCCATACCAATTTTAGGACTGTTTTGCTCTATTTCTGTGAAATATGAAATTGCAATTTTTATAGAGATTGCATTAATTCTATATGTTGCTTTGAATATATAACACATTCAACATTTAAAAATGTTAATTCTTTCAATTTATGAATGGGAAATAGCTTCTCATTTTTTTCTGACTTCTTCAATTTTTTTAATCAGTGACTTACAGTTTTCAGCATAGAGGTATTTCATCACTTAGGTTAAATTCATCTCCATGTGTTTTATTCCTTATGATGCAATTTTAAATGGACTTGTTTTTCCTCAATTTGCCTTTCCAGTAGTTTGTGGCTAATATATGTCAGTTCTTTGTGTATTGATTTTGTACCCTGCCACTTTATTGAATTCATTTATTAGTTCTAACAGATTTTCTTTCTTTCTTTTTTTTTTTTTTTTTGTAGTATCTTTAGGGTTTTCTATGTATAAAAGTATGCCATCTGCAAATAATTACAGTTTTACTTCTATCTTTCTGATTTGGATATCTTTTTCTTTCTTGCTTAATTGCTCTGGAAAGCACTTCCAATACTCTGCTGAAGAGGGGATAGTGGGCATCCTTGTCTTTTCCTGATCTTGGGGGAAAACTTTCAGTTTTCACCATAAAATATGATGTTAGTTAGTGTTAGTTGCTCAGTCATGTCAGACTCTTTGTGATCCCATGGACTCTAGCTTTCCAGGCTCTTCTATTCATGGAATTCTCCAGCCAAGATTACTGGTATGGGTATGTCATTCCTTTATTTTACAATCCAGGGATTGAATCTGGATCTCCTGCATTGCAGGCAGATTCTTTACCATCTGAGCCACCAGGGAAGCCCAAATATGATGTTAATTTCTCATATATGGACTTCTGATATATGGCTTTTATTATATTGAGATAATGGAAGTTGAACTTTGTCAAATACTTTTTCTGCATCTGTTCAGATAATCATATAATTTTTATCCTTCATTTTGTTAATGTGGTATGTCACACTGATGGATTTGCAGACGTTGAACCAACCTTGAATCCCTGAAATAAATCCTACTTGATCATGATGTATGATCCTTTTAATGTATTATTGAATCTGGTTTATTAATATTTTGTTTTGCATCTGTGTTCATCAAGTATATTGGCCTATAATTATCTGTTTCTTTTTTTCTTTCTTTGATATCATTATCCGGCTTTGATATGTGGATAATTTTGACCTTGTAAAATGAGTTTGGAAGTATTCTCTCCTCTTGGAGAGTTTGAGAAAGATGGGTATTAAATCTTTAGGTGTTTGGTAGAACTCACTAGTGAAGCCATCTGGTCTTGAACATTTGTTTATTGTGTAAATTTGACTACTGACATAATCTCCTTACTAGTAACTTTCTATTTAAATTTTCTGTTTCTTCCTTGGTTCTGTCTTGGGAGATTGTATGATAATAAGAAGTTATTAACATCTTCTAGGTTCAATTTGTTGACATATACTACAACATCTTTAAGTATGAACTTTATACAGTGTATAAGTTGTTATAAAATAAGACTTACAAAGCATTATTGTCAAATCATCAATCTCATGAATTTGGTCACTTTAAATATTTGAAGTTCCACTGCAAAAAAATTATTTAAAAACACTTAAGAAAATGCCAACATGCATTCTTTAGGTGCAACTAGAAGGCAATGGCACCCCACTCCAGTACTCCTGCCTGGAAAATCCCATGGATGGAGGAGCCTGGTAGGCTGCAGTCCATGGGGTCGCTGAGGGTTGGACACGACTGAGCGACTTCACTTTCACTTTTCACTTTCATGCACTGGAGAAGGAAATGGCAACCCACTCCAGTGTTCTTGCCTGGAGAATCCCAGGGACGGGGGAGCCTAGTGGCCTGCCGTCTATAGGGTCACACAGAGTCAGACACGACTGACGTGACTTAGCAGCAGCAGCAGCAGCAGAAATATGGGAACAATATAGCACTTCTTTTTGCTTGAGATATTTGCCTGCTATAAGGGTCTTGATTTCTTGTGAATAGAGTAATAACTAGTGCTATGTATACAAAAGTTAATAAAATTATATATAACATGTGTATAGTTTTACTCAAGTTTATGAAAAATACCAGGTTTCTTCTCATTGTGTCTCTTTCCTGAAGAGGAATATGAGTGATGGAGCAGACTCAGCAGAGTTGAGAGTGGGGGGTGCAGGGGCGGGGTATTGAACCCAGCTTTTTTGACACAAATGCAAAACTTCATCATGCATCAAGCAAAGCACTTACTCCTACTGTACTACAGGTACCTCAACTGCATACCTTGGAAACTGCCATCAATTCCTTATAGATGGTTCACAAATTAAAACCTATCAGTCAATTCAACTCGAATTCATGTCTCAGATTTGCATGTACTTCAGAACGTGTGGAAGAAAACTCATTTTAATATGTACACAGTTGACTCATCATCATCAACAGTTTACTAATTTTCATATAAAAAGTACTTGGAAGAATGATTATCAAGAGGATAAATAATCTCATTTTATTCACAGATGAGATTTAACCAGCATTTAGTCTGTACTTGGCACTGTTTGAAGTGCTTCATATATATATTGTGATAAAATAATCACAACAAACCTATAAAATAAGTACTTATAATTTGTGTTTTATAAATAAGAAACTTGAAATACACAGATGGAAAATTAGGGAACCAGAATTCTGCCCCAGGAACCAATCTGTTCAAGAATATGGGCCAGGGTATTCCCTTATTTCTAATGCCTTTGTGTGTATTTGTGTGTGTTTGTGCTCACTAATAATAATTGATTCTGCTTGATATTTCTTTAAGTAAAGGCAATATTGCATAGTGATTGAGAAAGATTAGAAGATAGACTTTGTGGGTTTTAAATGTCACTTGGATCATCAATACTTCCATGACCTTTGCAGTTTGTTATCCATTCTGCATCTATTTTCTTATATAAAGTATTCAGAAAAATACCTGGTACATAGCAGAACTCAGAATATGTTAGCTATCATTATTGCATGTTTTCATAGCATTAATTAAAGGCAATCAGATTTTGAAAAACCTTATCTTGTTCACAAAAAAAAATTTGTGAACATGGTTTAAATATTTAATTTATTTCATACGCATTACTTTTTTTATAATTTAAATATAGAAGTTTGGCTGCTTGTCCAGCTCCATACACATCTTCTAAATTTGGTCTATGTGGCTGGATAAACAAGAAAGCATAAATTACAAGTTTAGACATCCAGATAAATAGTGTTTTGCACTGTGTAGCTGATTTACAATATATAGTATTGTAATAGCATTCATATGTGAAATAAGTCAACTAAACTTAACAGAAGAATTGACATTTCTTAGCACATATGATTAGCTAATCATTAGTTAGCACCTAAAGAAAAAGTGGTCAGTTGCCACAATAAGATGGTCAGATGAGACACACTATATAAATATTAAGGCAGTATTGAATCAGATATTTAAATGAAATAAGCACTTATAGGAATGTTAAAGGGCCACAATTTCTCATAGCTATTGTTTCATTTTAATAATGTCATTCATTTATAAAACATTGATTTGATTAAAAAGGTATTCTAGGCTTTATAACTGGATATTTTATTATATTTTGGTATACAAAGGATCAATAAAAAATGAACAGACAAAATGCAAGATGGAGTTTTCATCCTTAAAACATTTGATGTCAATGGAAGAGATAAACAATAAGTTATGGAAATAGACTGTATAAGAAGTATGTATAAAATATCATGTGAATAAACAGAAGGAAAGGCCTGTGAGAGTGATTTCAAAAATTATATAATTTTTCGATGTTCTGGAGTAGCATCTTATGAGAAAACACAGTTTGGTTTTTAAGATGTAAGTGAAGTCAGGCTTTAAGTCTTAAATCGTGGTGCTGGAGCAGACTCTGAAGGGTTCCTTGGACTGCAAGGAGATCAAACCAATCAATCCCAGAAGAAATCAACCCTGAATATCCATTGCAAGTACTGATGCAGAAACCAATACAATATTGTAAAGATAAAAAATAAAATAAAATAAAATAAAATAAAATATTAACTCTTCAGTCCTCAGCCTTCTTTATGGACCAACTCTCACATCCATACATGACTACTGGAAAGATCATAGCTTTGACTACATGAACCAGTGTCAGCAAAGTGAAGTCTCTGCTTTTTAAATACACTGTCTGGGTTTGACGTAGCTTTCCTTCCAAGGAGCAAGTATCTTTTAATTTCATGGCTGCAGTCACCATCCTCAAGGATTTTGGAACCCAAGAAAATAAAATCTATCACTGCTTCCACTTTTTTCCCTTTCTTTTTGCCATGAAATAATGGAACCAGATACCATGACCCTAGTTTTTTGAATGTTGAGTTTTCAGCCAGCTTTTTCACTCTCCTCTTTCTTTTTTTTTAATTTTATTTTATTTTTAAACTTTACATAATTGTATTAGTTTTGCCAAATATCAAAATGAATCTGCCACAGGTATACATGTGTTCCCCATCCTGAACCCTCCTCCCTCCTCCCTCCCCATACCATCCCTCTGGGTCGTCCCAGTGCACTAGCCCCAAGCATCCAGTATCCTGCATCGAACCTGGACTGGCAACTCGTTTCATCTTCATCAAGAGGCTCTTTATTTCTTCTTAATTTTCTGCTATCAGGGTGGTGTTGTCCATATATCTGAGGTTGTTGATATTTCTCCTGGCAATACTCCCAGCTCTACATCCATTTATCTTAAAATCCTCTCAAGTCGGACAGATGTCATTAACTTCCTTTCCCAAATGATAAGGATAAGGTGGTTAGGTTAAATGAATTGCTTAAGCCATAAAAAAAACTTAGTCACTAAGAGTGTCAGGTCTAGAAGCAAGGTCATAGCCCTCTGATCCCCTTCCATATGGCTCTTAGTGTGTGGTGTACTTCAGGAATTAAAGTTGACTTGGAAAATCAGGAAAGCCTATTAGGTAGGGTCTTTCCTTGGTAAATATGTTTGTTAGTGTTTTCTCCTACAATAGTTAAAAATGATACAGCTTAGAAAAGTAGTTTACTGTAAAGATTAAGAACTATGACTCAAAAATCAGAAACCTATTGCCCTGTTGTGAATATTTAATTCTGTGTTATCCTGAATTACATGTCTATAAATGGGGTCAGCTGAGGTAATTGAAGTAATCTGAAGATATAAACATGATCACAGGTTCTCGGTGGAAATATTGGAGACAGATCACGTATGCTACTATGACATCTGAATGCCACAAACATTTGATTAAAGTGAAGTAAGCCAGAAGGAAAAACATAAATACAGTATACTAACGCATATATATGGAATTTAGAAAGATGGTAACAATAACCCGGTGTACGAGACAGCAAAAGAGACACTGATGTATAGAACAGTCTTATGGACTCTGTGGGAGAGGGAGAGGGTGGGAAGATTTGGGAGAATGGCATTGAAACATGTAAAATATCATGTAAGAAACGAGTTGCCAGTCCAGGTTTGATGCAGGATACTGGATGCTTGGGGCTGGTGCACTGGGACGACCCAGAGGGATGGTATGGGGAGGGAGGAGGGAGGAGGGTTCAGGATGGGGAACACATGTATACCTGTGGCGGATTCATTTTGATATTTGGCAAAACTAATACAATTATGTAAAGTTTAAAAATAAAATAAAATTAGAAGAAAAAAAAAAGAGAAACCTCCCTCTTAATATGGAGAGAAACTAACATATGCTTAGATAAATTGGTATCTCTACTTTTTAAATACTTTTATTTTAGGAGAGATTATATATACACACACTTTTTCAAAGCCTGCTACTGTTATATTAATATATAACTCCCTTTTCCTTTTTACAAGCAGTGTGGCATTTCAGAGAACTTTCCCTTATTTTTTCCTCTACCTTTGAACAAAAGTGTTTCCTCTATGACCATTTTTGTGTCCTGTTAGTTTCAATGACCTGCTACAGACACCACAGAAAGAGGACCTGGAAAATGAGCATAAGACATGGGACAACCACCTGTCCTGTAAAATCAGCATGTTTAATGACAGAACATACTGAAGCCAGAGTCAATATAACATTATTATTTAGATCACATGTATGAAATAGATTGATTTATCTGGATTTCCGTTGTTTGTTTACATTTTTATTTTAAAAATGAGATATTAATACAAAAAGCTACGTTAACAGCATGCTTTCAAAGAATGATAATCTGTGATATGTACCTTTTAAACTCTGCAAATCCATTCAAATAATCCTTGTTATCAGAGTTACTGAACATCAGCCAAGTATCAAAAAGGTGAGATAAAAAGGATTCTGGAAAAATCTATATACTGAACTATTTTATTTAAAGAAGCTTGGTTATACATCTGTGCCCAGGGAATATTGCTTTCTATGAGAAAAATGTGTGGGTTCTTTCAGATACAATTTGTAAAATGATCTATTTTTCTTGTTAACATCCACAGAAAGGAGGAAGTCTCTGTTTGAATGAGTGGTGCAGTTTGCTCCCCAGATCTACTAGCAGACCAAATGTGCAGAGAAGACAGTTTCTGAGGTAGTCTTTATGTTCATTTATATTTTTATGTATCTTTCTTTTAAAATTTCATTTTACAGTGATCTGTCTCCCAGTATGAATTCACTGCACCTTGCTTTCTGTCCGAAATTATTTAAGGATACTTTAGAAACTAAAATGCATTGGTATCCTGAGGTACCTTTACTTTGTATTAATAAATAACCTTGGAAGCATTTCATTAACAGGATGATGAAAATAAATTTGGTGATGAATTTAGTAATTTATAGCAAAATTCACGAAATTGTATTCTCCACCTCACTAAATAGGATATGTATATAGAAAATCATCATGCTTTTACTTTTCCAGAGGAAAATTATCTAAAAGTTGCTAGCATGCATTATGAAGATTAGCTTTATGTACTTAGGCTGATAGAATACATTCTTAGCTTTGACTTGTTACTGATTTTGTTACCTGGCCAATTTTTGTAACCCTTTTAGGTATCTGTTTCCTCATTTTCAAGAGAGGTTAATAAGACATTCATGTCATGGGTCAGTTTTAAAGATCAAAGGGAGATATATATGTAAACGGCACAGTATCTGACATTTAATAAAGGCTTAATAGTATTAGCTTTGCTTATTATGTATTAACAAATTCATATCTATCAAAGCTTGTTTTAAAAAGTCACTAGTATTTTACCAGTGTAAAAATGTTATATTTCTTGAAATTCACAAAGGAAAATACTAAAATGTTTTTATTCCCCCCCCGAACACTTATTATTTTGTGAAGAGAATCATGTCTCAACATGAAAAGAATGCAACCAAGCATCAATAATTGGGGCAAAGTTAATATTTCCACTCAGAATCTTCAGTTTCAGCATTTTATATATTCACCATTTGAATGAAATTAGAATGTAAGTTTTGTAAGATATGAGTTTAGATTTATTTTTTTCTGAGAATTGTGATACTCTTTTCAATGTAATAATTGAATGTTTTGTTTTAGTCATGTACAGCCATTCGTTTGGATAAAAATATCTTAATATAAGGCAAGAACACTGGAGTGGGTTGTCATTTCCTCTTCCAGGGCATCTTCCCCACCCAGGGATTGAACCTGTGTCCCTTATGTCTCCTGCAATCCAGGTGGGTTCTTTACCACTAGAACCACCTGAGAACCCCATGGAAGTTCTGTAGTGATGTAGTTAATTCACTTTGCTAACATCAAGGGCCCCAGAAAAGGTGACAATACAGTAATTTTAATTCTCAAAAAGATCAGAATCATACAACTGAAGAGTTTTCCATAGGACCAAATAAATGAACACATACAAAAACAGTTCATTTTTCTTAGAGTTTTCACTGTAACCCTTTATTGCAGCATTAAAAAAAAAAAAAAGTTGAGAGATACATTTTCTTAACTTTTCGGTTATTTGGCTCAGTCCCTCAGATATGCTACATTCCTATGAACTTCTTCTGTCTCCTTACTTTTGTATTAGTCCAGAGAATGTTGAAGAACAGCAAGATAAACAGAGGCAATGAAGATAGATGGGGCATCAAAGAAGCAATCTAGGACTTTCTGCTACACTTAGAACAGCATCATTCGCAGTTCTAGTTACCTTCTTTCAAGCAATTAGATGATTTTTTTCAAAAATAGTCATTGCTTACATTACCAAATTCTCACCTCTCAGTTTTTTTTTCATCTAGTTTATTTCATAGTTGCCCTGAATCTTAAAAATCTTCAGCATTTTGCCATTTAAAAATACTTGTTTCTAAAAGTTATTAATACACTTTATATGTTTTTTTGTACTTTGATTTGAAGGAAAGAATAAGTGATTATCCTTAAAAATATTTTTTTTAATCTTAAAAAGTAAGGATGTTAACAGGGATGGTAAATATATAATACATAGATTAAAATATTTGGGGTATCATGAATATATATATATATATATGTATAGTTAACATCCTTACATATATATATCCATGATACTCAAAATATTTTAATTTTAAAGTAAACAAATGTAAATTAACACATAGATTTCCTATATTATTTACATGCTATGTGCATCATGACCTTTTTGATATTTTATTTTTAAAAATAATTTCTGATACCGATTCTCACAATTTATTAACCTTTTCCATGAGATGCCCCAGTGGACTTTACAATTTCATAATTCATAACGACACCTCTTTAATGTAGCAAATAGCTATCAGGTTGTTATAACATTGAGTCCTCCTCCTTGTATTTACAAAGATTAAGGAATTCCTCATTGTACCTATACTTTCAATAAATGCTGTTCCTACTCTCTCTTTCTAAAGGGAGGGTAGAGACCAGGTTCTGCTGCAAAGGTTGAAAAGAAAGATGATGGATGAACCTGCTGGCAGAGTCCCATGTTCTTGCCCAGGCACACCCAGGACAGCGTGTCTCCCTAGTACTGGCTGTTGGTGGTCCTCTCCTTTGAAATTTTAGCTTCTAAAAAGGATGAGAGTAGTAGGTAATCCTGGGAGCTTCTAGAGATAACAACACAGCCTATCACTTGTTCTGAACATTGAGAGTTTTTAACATGATTGATGTAGGGCTAGGTCTCAGGTGTGTTTGGGTGTGTGTCCATTTACACACGGGAATTCAAAAGTACCGAAGCTGTTTTCCTATTTCTCTAGTAAAATCTGAATTGACATTATAGAGAATATTAACCAAAAATGATTGGCATTACATCTTTTATGGCTCTTAATGAGCCTCTTTGATTTAAACGGTGTTATCAGCTAAGGTAGTCCTTGGGAGGCCACAAGGAAGTCACCTCTAGAGTGTCCAACAGTATTTGGTGGGGAGACAAGGAGCAACAAACTAAGGCCACGGGGTGAGTCTCTGTTATTGGCTTCTCCCTTGGGAGCCAAAGTCTTTTCCGTGTTAGTTTCCTGGGTCATCCTGTCCTCAATTGCTTCCCAATGCTTTGTTTCAGGAGAAGGCAATGGCACCCCACGCCAGTGCTCTTGCCTGGGAAATCCTATGGACGGAAGAGCCTGGTAGGCTGCAGTCCATGGGGTCGTGGAGAGTGGGACACGACTGAGCAACCTCACTTTCACTTTTCACTTTTATGCATTGGAGAAGGAAATGGAAACCCACTCCAGTGTTCTTGCCTGGAGAGTCCCAGGGACGGTGGAGCCTAGTGGGCTGCCATCTATGAGGTCTCACAGAGTCGGACAAGACTGAAGCGACTTAGAAGCAGCAGCAGCAGCAGCAGCTTTGTTTCAGATTCTTTCTCCCATAAACAGTGCACGCCTTTCTTCATCCTTTTAGCTGCTTGTCACTGAAGCTGCCAACAGCCAAACATCCTAAACTTTCACACCAAGGTTAGGGCTCCAGAATCCCAAGGATTCTGGTCAGTCTCCAGGCTGCAGCAAAGGTGTCCATCAGTGTGCTGGGGCGCATGAGCTGCTGAGAAGCCAAAAAACTTTTTCACCCTCAACATATACAGTCAGTCTAAACACCAAGATAGAAACCTTTGCAGCAAAATCCTCACTTTTCCTCCGGGTGAGGTCTTTACCCTCACCCGGCTTGCTCATACCCTAGGAGCCACCTTTTGGCAGACCCCTCCCTGTACTGTCCTTGACTCCCGCGATCCTGGTCGGGCCGACTCTGGGCGCGTCTCGGTTTCCATGCCGCTCCGCCCGCGCTGCGTCCCCGCGTGCGCGCCGGGTTATCCAGTCTTTGAGCATGGCAGATTTTCACTAGATGACATCATGGGAGCTAGTGAGTGCCGGCTCCACAAGGGGGACGGAGAAGGGGAGGGAGAAGGGGAGGGGAGAGGCTGGGAAGCCGCGCCAGAGCCGTTGCCTGCCGCCCGCCGTCCTTCCGCCAGCCCGGGAGGAGCGCTCCGCCGGTTACTGACAAAGGATGGGAGGATGACTGCGCCCCGAGATGAGCGTTGTGCGCAGCCCGGCGGCCGCCTGAGCAGCTTCGCCCTTCGCCGG
The DNA here is from genome assembly GCF_027580195.1 of Bos mutus. Classification (NCBI taxonomy): domain Eukaryota; kingdom Metazoa; phylum Chordata; class Mammalia; order Artiodactyla; family Bovidae; genus Bos; species Bos mutus. The sequence continues at coordinate 4,604,195 of NC_091622.1, read as the reverse complement.
TGAGTGACCACGAAGATCCTCCAGGAAGCGTCGCTACGAGTCCTGGGTCTTCCACCCGAGCGAGTCTCGGCGTGCCGTCAGCCCGGAAGCGCAGTCAGCAGGTGCCCTTGTCCGGTGGGTCCGCACGAGAGCTCAGGGTCGGTGTTTGCGCTGGTACTGGGACCCACCTCGTCGGCTGCTGCCAGGGCGGTCCCCCGCCTGTCCGCCGGCGCTCTCCCTGTGCGCCAGCCCTTTCTGGTGGGTCCCCGGTGCGCGGCAGATGCGGACACCACCTTCGTGTTAGGGCCGAATGGCGCCGCTCAGACAGCATTGAATCGATGACAGTGCCTTGACAGGCTCGAGTGTGGGCTTGAGGATCGGACACCGATTCCCCGGGGAGGCGCGCGCAGCTGGTGGCGGAGCGCAGCCTTTGTTTCGCGTTTGCGCCGGGGCGCTCAGCCCCGCGGGTGTTCTCGGCGACTATCCACGGGAGAGCGGGTTCCGGCTCCGCCCGCCTACAGGGGTGCTGTCGCGTTCTTTCCGCGGGCAGGACTGAGACCCCAGAAGGGTCTTGGGCGCACAGGTGAGAATCTCAGTTCTGCAGACCGAGCTTCTTAAGCTCCAGAAAGTGAAGTGACCAATCGAGGCAGAAAGACGCCCAAGTTCTGTCCCCAAGTGGTAAGAGTGAAAGAGCAAACTTAGGGGGACTCACTCTTTTTTTTTTTTTTTTCCTGCTTGTTTCCGAAGCGCTGTTTTGTTGAGGGTTCTTTGTGGCAAGTGGATGGAGTTAGGGAGGCATATCCAGTATATCATTAGCGAGACCCACGTTTACCTGGCAATCCCTTTTGTTTTTCAATAGTTCCAGAAGAAATTTGCTTGCTAAATATTTTTGAAGTCAGCATCTGTCCTAGTACAGAGCTTTGTGGGATGGTAGAAAAGTCCCTTAGTTTAGAAAAGTCCCTGGCTGCTTAAGTCCCTTAGTTTAGAGTTGGGCTGCCTCTGAAAGCTGAAAGCCACAGTGCCCACGCCCACGCCTGCTCGCTGCCTGTCTGTTCCACACACATTTTACTAGTGAATTCCTGTTTAGGAAGAGTCAAATTTTCAGATGACAAAGCAGCGATACCTATTGGAATATTTGATTTTAATGTCAGTTTATTTGACTTTGTGAAAAAGGTGAAAGACGATAAAGTTTGCAACTTTGGGTTCAGTTACTTTATTTTAGAGTTCAATATACTGCCATTGACGTCTGAAAATATTTAAAATTTTAAGAGTTAGTTCATATTCATGAATTTAATGATGATAAATGATCTCTGAATAGTAACGAGATTCTTGGTATACACATTTGATATTGCAACATCTAACGTAATAGGAGAGTATGAGAAATTCGGGAGGTCATTTTATTTTCTTTTTATTATAAAAAGATTTGCTGATTTTTCTCTGGACAGGTGTTCCTAAGTAAGCTTTTCCAAACTAGAAGTATCAAAATATATTTTGTTGATCAGTGCATGCTCTTCTGATAAACGCAAGGTCTTTTCAGAACAGACTTGATTAAAAAAAAAAAGTTATTGGAATAAGAAATGCTGTGGAAATGAAAAAGGAACTGGTTGAGACAATAGGCAGGTTTTACTAAATAGAAATGGTGGGAGGAAGATGGGTCTCAGAGGATGTCATATCAGTTTTTGTTCATTGTAGCTTTTGCATAGTTAAATAGTTGATGGTTATGTTGAGAGACCAGTGATATAAACAGAAAACCTATCTTTATCCAAAACTTCTGGGTTTAAAAACAAAGTTTTCTCCCGCTGATTCAGAAATGATTTTTACCTCATTATTTGTTTCCTGACTTCTTAACAGAAAGGGCTCTACCAGTTTCTTCAAAAGTTTTATTTCTAACTTTGTTGTACTCATCTATGTATAGTAAAAGCTTAAGAAACTTTCCATGAAAATTCTTAGAGAGCCTGCTTCTCACATCAGCTGTTCTCCTGAAATACAGTAATAACAGAATCTGTTTGAAACTAGTCTAGTGAATGACCAGTCTTCTGATGTGCTCACGTGATGGCATGTACCAGACAAAATAATATACATTTATGTAAAGTATATAATCCCAATCTGATAGTCAGCGAGCAGTGATAAGTGGGAGGTGTATGGTATTTGGCAAATGATATTTCCTTTAGCAATAATATATTTTCCCCTCCCCCTTTATATGATAAATGAAGATGTACATTAAGATAACAGGTTATACTTTAGGTCTGAAATCTTTTATGTCAAAAATATTTATCCAAGAAGGTAAAAATGCTCTGATGCTTTACTACACATAAGATAGAATATGTGAGGAAAGTCCTCAGAAAGTGTAAGCATCTAATAAATCAATATTATTTGATGTATTTGATAGGTAGTACAACATAGATTTTAAATATATGCAGTAATATTCTCATAATGTTCTTTATTATGTTTCACAAATATTTTAAACTATTTTATTACACTGCTAAGTCACTTCAGTCATGTCCGACTCTGTGTGACCGCATAGATGGCAGCCCACGAGGCTCCCCTGTCCCTGGGATTCTCCAAGCAAGAACACTAGAGTGGGTTGCCATTTCCTTCTCCAATGCATGAAAGTGAAAGGTGAAAGTGAAGTCGCTCAGTCGTGTCTGACTCTTAGCGACCCCATGGACTGCGACCCATTAGGGTCCTGTCCATGGGATTTTCCAGGCAAGAGTACTGGAGTGGGGTGCCATTGCCTTCTCTGATTTTATTACACAGGACTCTGAATTTGGAAAGATTAGGGGAAGAAGAGGAAGTTGTAAGACAAAAACAGAGCTATACTATATTGCCACAAATAGTCAGCAGTGGTGTTTCAGGGTCATGGAAAAGAGCATTATGTCAGAAGACAGGAAGATTCCTGAGGAATAAGTCTATAGTTTTTGGTGACCTCTTGGTTTGTTATTTTAGTTGCTTTATATAAACAGATAATGTAGGATTTCTTTAATACAGTAAAACTCTCTTCACTTTCCTTGAGGCAAATTTAAATCTTGAACCCATTCAGAAGTTTGTTTTATGGTCTTAAGGATGCTTTGTAAATCATAAAACATCATGACTTGGGTATTGAAATTGATCAGTAAAAGCTTTGTGGCTGAAAGGTTTTTGTATTTCAGCCTTTTCTGGAATTATAATTTAAGAGTGAAAACCAAAAGTTATGGAATTGTTGAAAATACTCAGGAAGGTGATGATATCTGGGGCTTCCTAGGTGGCTCAGTGGTAAAGAAACTCCCTGCCAATGCAGGAGACATTGGTGTAATCCCTGGGTTGAGAAGATCCCCTGGGAAAGGAAATGGCAGTCCACTCTAATATTCTTGCCTGGGAAATCCTATGGATAGAAGAGCCTGGTGGGCTACAGTCTATGAGGTTGCAAAAGAGTCACATGTGACTCTTTCAGTAACTAAAGAACAACAACGATGATGTTTGTAAGAGAAGATGTTTGTAATTTTGTTAATGGGGTTTTTAAAAATAATTTTTTAAGAAATTGAAAAAACATGCTCAGAAGCCAAAATTATTCCTTTGTTATATATTGCATACATTTTGCAACTTAATGGACCCTTTTGGTACTATAAATTCATTTTCTACCTCCCAGTGTAAGAATGTTGAGGACCAGGTAAGAAAAATGTGTTCTAGCTTTAATATTGTCATCAAATTGAGGATGAGTCTCTGAATCTCCTAACAATTTCCTCTTACATAAAATAAAGATGACAGCATCTGCCTTGTATTTCTCACAGGAAGTGCTATATAGTAAATGAGCTAATATGCAAATATGATTTTAAAAATAGAAGAAGAACTAAAGATTATGTATTAGTTAACTTTTAAACTTTAGGTATTTTCAGTTAAAGAAGTAAATGTATATAAAAGTTAATTTAGTTTCTGATTTCTATTTTAAACATCTGGTATTTTCAATTAGAAGCATTCTTAACAATTCACTTATTGTACTCTTCATAAAAATTTTTAAGTAGATTTTTATAAAGTTGTCAACTTTACTGGTAACAAATTCTCTCAATTTTTGTGTGTCTGAAAATATTTGCTTCCCTGGTGGCTCAGAGGTTAAAGCATCTGCCTCCAATGCGGGAGACCGGGGTTTGATCCTTGGGTCAGGAAGATTCCCTGGAGAAGGAAATGGCAACCCACTCCAGTATTCTTGCCTGGAGAATCCCATGGACGGAGGAGCCTGGTAAGCTACAGTCCATGGGGTTGCAAAGAGTCAGACATGACTGAGCGACTTCACTTTCACTTTCTTTCTTTCAACACTTTACCTTGTTATTCTTTGATTCTGGAGTCCATCAGATCTGTCAGTCTTATTGTTGCTTTAAAGATATTGTGTCTTTGCCTCTGACTGATTTAAAAATTTCCATTTGTCTTTTTTTCTTACATCTACTATGATGTTCCTGGGTATGATTTTCTTTTGTTTAACTTCTTTTAAGTTTGCAGAGCTTTTTGCATGTGTGGATAGACATCTTTCATCAGGTGAAATTCGTAGTGAATTCTTGATACTCTACTCCATTTTCTTTCTTTTCCTGAGATCTCAAGTATATTTTTAATACATGGTTTCACTGTGCCCAACATGGTTGTTTTACATATTCCACTATTTTCTACTTAATGCTTATTTGGAAAATTTCTTTTGACTTTTCCTCTAACCTTTTCCTATACCTACACTATGCCCTTTAAACTATTGAACTTATCTATGGGTTTCTACTCTAGTTAGTGTAGTTTTTCAGTTTTCAAATGCATATTTCGTTCTTTTTTATGAATACCAATTTATTTTCACTACCTTTTCCTGTTATTCTGCACATACTAATTAAATGTTTAAATTTTTTTTCTGCTAATGCCAATAACTGGATTGTTGTGAGCTTCTTTTCAGCATCTCTTTACTTTCAATTTTAGTAATTGTGTATAAAATTTTTTACGTCTCTAGACAATTCATCCAAGACCAAAGAGTTGTCAACATTTCTTCTGCTAAGTAGATAAAATGGAAGTGAAGTGAAGTCGCTCAGTCGTGTCTGACTCTTTGCAACCCCATGGATTATAGCCTACCAGGCTCCTCCATCCATGGATTTTTCCAGGCAAGAGTGCTGGAGTGGGTTGCCATTTTCTTCTCCACAGGATTTTCCCAACCCGGGGATCGAACCCATGTCTTCCACAGTGTGGGCAGATGCTTTACCATCTGAGCCACAAGGGAAGCCCTGTAACATGCTAGGAACAGATAAAATGGAGAGGTGGACAATCGTTGCAATCCAGTTGATGATGGAGCTGGCTCTAGTGTAAATGGACTTCATCCCAGGCAGGGGTACCTAACTGCCAAGGAATAGGCATCTAGAGCCTTCCACCAGTGCATTCACAAATACTAAACACAATTACTCAGAGCAAGACCTCTGAGAATCCTGCTCTTCTTTTCAGATGCTTTCTTGTTAGCCTCTTAGCCTCCAATCATATGCACAACATTATATGAGCAAACATCATGTGGGTAATACCAGGCATATGCCAGTTTGGTACTTCATCATTTATTTCTTACTGGAATCTCAGCCTATTCTAAATTTAATCTTTTGTATTTCACGCCAAAAGCCTTTTTTTTTTTTTTTTTCCTGGATTCTCTATCCTGAATCAGGAGTCCTTTGCCCAGGCAAAGCCCATATTCTTAACCTCTTGCTGTGTTTAGGTTGCCAAATGCCCCCATTCTCTGTTCCAGGGGAGAAGAGCTCCTTCAATAGTTCAGTTTACCTCTGCATGTTTCCTTTATTTGGAGTCTTGAAGCCTCTAGTCTTGGCTTCTTCAGAAGCTCTTCAATAGTTTTTAACAGATTTTTTTTTTCTGGCTTTTCTTCTTGTTCCAGGTGGTAATATTGGTCATTGTGAGTTACTCCACTATAACTGTCAGGTATATTGGGTCATTACTTTTCACTGACTACAAAAACAGATGTGTAGAGATGTAAGATAATTACTTGGTGATAAAGCTGGAGTAAGTAATCTCAGTAATTTCAATTTATAGGCTCCTAAGCAATAGAGCTAATTCTGAACCCATTTGATTTTAAAAACTGTTGTTATAAAAAGAGGTCAGATGGTTTGGGAAGATCCTCTAGAGAAGGGAATGACTATCCATTCCAGTGTTCTTGCCTGGAAAATTCCATGGACAGAGGAGCCTGGAGGGGTACAGTCCATGGGGTTGCAAAGAGTCAGACATGACTGAACAACTTTCACTTTCAGGTAATAGAGCTAACTCTGAACCTACTTGATTTTAAAAAAAAAAAAAAAAAGGGTGTTATTAAAAGAGGTCAGATTCTATAATACTATGCAGTTTCATTATGTACAATATGATTTGGAAACTTTTTATTTCCTTTTTGAGGTAGAATTTCACAACAATAGAATGCAGTAATTCAAATAGGTAGTACATTTACATTCATAGTTCAGTTCAGTTCAGTCGCTCTGTCGTGTTCGACTCCTTGCAACCCCATGAATCACAGCATGCCAGGCCTCCCTGTCCATCACCATCTCCTGGAGTTCACTCAAACTCACGTCCATCGAGTCGGTGATGCCATCCAGCCATCTCATCCTCTGTCATCCCCTTCTCCTCTTGCCCCAATCACTCCCAGCATCAGAGTCTTTTCCAATGAGTCAGCTCTTCTCATGAGGTGGCCAAAGTACTGGAGTTTCAGCTTTAGCATCAGTCCTTCCAAAGAAATCCCAGGGCTGATCTCCTTCAGAATGGACTGGTTGGATCTCCTTGCAGTCCAAGGGACTCTCAAGAAGTCTTCTCCAACACCACAGTTCAAAAACATCAGTTCTTCGGTACTTAGCTTTCTTCACAGTCCAAATCTGACATCCATACATGACCACTGGAAAAACCATAGCATTGACTAAATGGACCTTTGTTGGCAAAGTAATGTCTCTGCTTTTCAATATGCTGTCTAGGTTGGTCATAACTTTCCTTCCAAGGAGTAAGCGTCTTTTAATTTCATGGCTGCAGTCACCATCTGCAGTGATTTTGGAGCCCAAAAAGATAAAGTCTGACACTGTTTCCACTGTTTCCCCATCAATTTGCCATGAAGTGATGGGACCAGATGCCATGATCTTCGTTTTCTGAATGTTGAGCTTTAAGCCAACTTTTTCACTCTCTTCTTTCACTTTCATCAAGAGGCTTTTGAGTTCCTCTTCACTTTCTGCCATAAGGGTGGTGTCATCTGCATATCTGAGGTTATTGGTATTTCTCCTGGCAATCTTGATTCCAGCTTGTGCTTCTTCCAGCCCAGCGTTCTCATGATGTCCTCTGCATATAAGTTAAATAAGCAGGGTGACAATATACAGCCTTGACATATTCCTTTTCCTATTTGGAACCAGTCTGTTGTTCCATGTCCAGTTCTAACTGTTGCTTCTTGACCTGAATACAGGTTTCTCAAGACATTAATGGTAAATAAACACAATAAACTGGCAAAATTTTTCTTTCTCTTAGGTGTGATGCAACACATACACATGTGTATTAAAAAAGCACTCCTTTCTGAACATAAGCATCCCATGATTTAGGAATCATCCTAACTCACATAAGTTCTACATATGAGGAGTAAATAGGGAATCCTCTGGCAGCCAGGTGGTTAGGACTGACTGTTCCCACCACAGGGGCCTGTTTTGATTTCCGGTAGGGACACCAATATGCCATGTGACCAAAAATTAAATAAATAAAAATAAAAGAGAGTGAATAATGTAGGAAGTCTAGAGCCACTCTCTTTGTAGAAACAAGTGTCCTTTGTTTTTCAGATTATTACTTCAGAACAGGAAGATACATACTTAGCTTGTCAAATGCATATAATAACGTTAACAAGTTAATAGTACATCAATTTTTATTCTCTTTGTTATATGGTTGACATTCAGAATATTCCTCCAGAAGAAATGTTACAAATAATGGTCAGTTGGTTTTGAAATGATGTCCTTAACAATATACTTAAAACATGACCTAAATTAACTCTACTTATATGCATTAGCCTAGAAATTTTGTTGAATCTGTTTATGAATGGATGGATACTCAAAGTGAACTAAAATATTTAATGATATTTCTAAGTGATTATAACATATGAGAAACCACTGACTTTTGTGTAGAAATTGGAGAATCCAATTCTATTAGGTAGAAATTGGAGAATGCTGGGAATGGACTTTTTGCTGCCTTCAGTTCAGGATCCTGAAGTCCTTTCGGAAATTGAGTGATACTGATAAGAATGATGTGTCAGTACTTGCTCACTATTAGGGGCTGACACTCTGATGATCAGTGAATTGGTTCTTACGGCATATCACATGCTTCAACTTAGTCCCTGCCTGATATACTTTCAGTCTCACTCTGCTTCTGTCTGTGACTATGGCAAGCATGGTAGCCAAGCTATGACCCAGTTGTATGATTTCTCACATTGAGCTTCTGCTAAGTACCTTTCACTTTCTCCTCTGTAACTTACCAGTGTGTCTTCCCTCTGCCCCTGGAAGTGCAGCCTAGAAGCAGGAGGCATGAGACTGAGTAGGCAGTTCTGAGAGGCTTTCTATGGGGCCTCAGAAGTTCCTGGGTGGAACTTCCGGTGGCCATGATCATGACCTGAATCCATACACCTGTATTAGCTTTTATTTGCCTGTTTCATTTTACCTGGTGTTTCATTCTTATTCTCTGAGATCACCTTCTACTATATGTACATTAGTTTTTATTTCAGACACTGCTTTTGAAGGAAACTTGGCCTAAATTATGTGATAAGTTGACTTTTCTTCCCTACAGGAAAATGAAAAAAGAAAGAAAGAGGCAAAGAATCATGGCTAAAGCCTAAGTGAAGTAAAGTGAAAGTCGTTCAGTTATGTCTGACTCTTTGCCACCCTATGGACTGTACAGTCCATGGAATTTCCCAGGCCAGAATACTACAGTGGGTAGCCTTTCCCTTCTCCAGGGAATCTCCCCAACCCAGGTCTCCCACATTGCAGGCAGATTCTTTACCAGCTGAGCCACAAGGGAAGCCCAATAATACTGGAGTGGGTAGTCTATTTCTTCTCCAGCAGATCTTCCTGATCCAGGACTTGAAGCAGGGTCTTGTGGCTCAGCTGGTAAAGAATCCGCCTGCAATACGGGAGACCTGGGTTCAATCCCTAGGTTGGAAAGATCCCCTGGAGAAGGGAACAGCTACCCACTCCAGTATTCTGGCCTGGAGAATTCCATGAACTGTATAGTCCATGGTGTCACAAAGTCGGACACAACTGAGCGACTTTCCCTTCACTTCTCTTCACTCCTGCATTGCAGGTGGATTCTTTACCAACTGAGCTATCAGGAAGCCCACAAGCCACATTCATTTACAATAAGAGAAAGTGATAAGGAAGAAGATAAAAGTGTGTTTCTCAAAGGTATTTAATTTGCAAAGTCATAATTTTTAGATCACCAAATGGAGTCCTATGAGGTCATTTGTTTACTTAATGATTAATTTCCCTCTCTTCCTCCCTTCTTTTCTACTTCCCTTTAATATATAATCACTGGTCATCTACTTCATAGCTTGTTCTAAGCTAGGTCCTGGTAATATAAGGATGTGAAAATGTGGCATGATCCCTGCCTCTTTGGAGAGTTTTATTTTGTGAAATGAATTAAACACTTACCCAAGCAGATACATATATGGGAGAGTGAATGTATTGAAGGACAGCTATACACTGATAAGAAAGCCTGTACCTGGGGACTTTGACTTAGTTCAGTTTAGAGGGAAGGTCTAGGCAAGGCTTCTTGAGGCCAGGACATTTGAGCTGACAGCAAAAGGGTGAGTATGAATGAATCAGGCAGGAAGAGGAGGAAGAGTCTTCTAGTAGAAGGACAAATGTACTGTGCTCAAGGCCCTTGTTGTTGGGAGAAGTCTGACAAATTTCAAGGTACCATTGAAAGAAGGAGTGTGATGTGATTGGAGCAGTTGTTCCAGATATGAGGAGGTGTTACAAAATATTTCAAATATTGTAGAATGAAGTGTGTGTGTGCATCTGTGTGTGTGATTGTGTTTGTGTGTGATGGTGGCAGTAAGGACAGTGCCTCACAAATAAATGAGATGATACATTAGCAAAAAAAATATATATAAAGCCTCCGGGGAAAACACTGTATAATATATACAGTTTAAAAACTATTGAAAGTTATGAGCATTTGAAAGATATGGTATGAATGGTAGGAATTGATCCTTCTAAGTTAGTCCATTCCTGAACAGAGTTGAATAAAAGGGCATGAAGTATTCATTCATTTTTTTTTTTTTTTGCTCAATTTATTTGTCCTAGCTCATATTACCTTAAAAACTGTAAAAATGTCTTTTTAAGTTCAAGATATCTAAGTAGTTTATATTGCTATAAAATTTATGTATCTTTTCTTATTATGTGTTACTTTTTTTTTTTTTTTCTCATATATTTATTTTTTAATTTAATTTAATTTTTAAAATTTACATAATTGTATTAGTTTTGCCAAATATCAAAATGAATCCACCACAGGTATACATGTGTTCCCCATCCTGAACCCTCCTCCCTCCTCCCTCCCCATACCATCCCTCTGGGTCGTCCCAGTGCACTAGCCCCAAGCATCCAGTATCGTGCATCGAACCTGGACTGGCATCTCGTTTCATACATGATACTTTACATGTTTCAATGCCATTCTCCCAAATCTTCCCACCCTCTCCCTCTCCCACAGAGTCCATAAGACTGTTCTATACATCAGTGTCTCTTTTGCTGTCTCGTACACAGGGTTATTGTTAGCATCTTTCTAAATTCCATATATATGTGTTAGTATACTGTATTGGTGTTTTTCCTTCTGGCTTACTTCACTCTGTATAATAGGCTCCAGTTTCATCCACCTCATTAGAACTGATTCAAATGTATTCTTTTTAATGGCTGGGTAACACTCCATGGTGTATATGTACCATAGCTTTCTTATCCATTCATCTGCTGATGGACATCTAGGTTGCTTCCATGTCCTGGCTATTATAAACAGTGCTGCGATGAACATTGGGGTACACGTGTCTCTTTCCCTTCTGGTTTCCTCAGTGTGTATGCCCAGCAGTGGGATTGCTGGATCATAAGGCAGTTCTATTTCCAGTTTTTTAAGGAATCTCCACACTGTTCTCCATAGTGGCTGTACTAGTTTGCATTCCCACCAACAGTGTAAGAGGGTTCCCTTTTCTCCACACCCTCTCCAGCATTTATTGGTTGTAGACTTTTGGATCGCAGCCATTCTGGCTGGTATGAAATGGTACCTCATAGTGGTTTTGATTTGCATTTCTCTGATAATGAGTGATGTTGAGCATCTTTTCATGTGTTTGTTAGCCATCTGTATGTCTTCTTTGGAGAAATGTCTATTCAGTTCTTTGGCCCATTTTTTGATTGGGTCATTTATTTTTCTGGAGTTGAACTGTAGGAGTTGCTTGTATATTTTTGAGATTAGTTGTTTGTCAGTTGCTTCATTTGCTATTATTTTCTCCCATTCTGAAGGCTGTCTTTTCACCTTGCTAATAGTTTCCTTTGATGTGCAGAAGCTTTTAAGGTTAATTAGGTCCCATTTGTTTATTTTTGCTTTTATTTCCAGTATTCTGGGAGGTGGGTCATAGAGGATCCTGCTGTGATGTATGTCAGAGAGTGTTTTGCCTATGTTCTCCTCTAGGAGTTTTATAGTTTCTGGTCTTACATTTAGATCTTTAATCCATTTTGAGTTTATTTTTGTGTATGGTGTTAGAAAGTGTTCTAGTTTCATTCTTTTACAAGTGGTTGACCAGATTTCCCAGCACCACTTGTTAAAGAGATTGTCTTTAATCCATTGTATATTCTTGCCTCCTTTGTCAAAGATAAGGTGTCCATATGTGCATGGATTTATCTCTGGGCTTTCTATTTTGTTCCATTGATCTATATTTCTGTCTTTGTACCAGTACCATACTGTCTTGATGACTGTGGCTTTATAATAGAGCCTGAAGTCAGGAAGGTTGATTCCTCCAGTTCCATTCTTCTTTCTCAAGACTGCTTTGGCTATTTGAGGTTTTTTGTATTTCCATACAAATTGTGAAATTATTTGTTCTAGCTCTGTGAAGAATACTGTTGGTAGCTTGATAGGGATTGCATTGAATCTATAAATTGCTTTGGATAGTATACTCATTTTCACTACATTGATTCTTCCAATCCATGAACATGGTATATTTCTCCATCTATTAGTGTCCTCTTTGATTTCTTTCACCAGTGTTTTATAGTTTTATATATATAGGTCTTTAGTTTCTTTAGGTAGATATATTCCTAAGTATTTTATTCTTTCCGTTGCAATGGTGAATGGAATTGTTTCCTTAATTTCTCTTTCTGTTTTCTCATTATTAGTGTATAGGAATGCAAGGGATTTCTGTGTGTTGATTTTATATCCTGCAACTTTACTATAGTCATTGATTAGTTCTAGTAATTTTCTGGTGGAGTCTTTAGGGTTTTCTATGTAAAGGATCATGTCATCTGCAAATAGGGAGAGTTTTACTTCTTCTTTTCCAATTTGGATTCCTTTTATTTCTTTTTCTGCTCTGATTGCTGTGGCCAAAACTTCCAGAACTATGTTGAATAGTAATGGTGAAAGTGGGCACCCTTGTCTTGTTCCTGACTTTAGAGGAAATGTTTTCAATTTTTCACCATTGAGGATAATGTTTGCTGTGGGTTTGTCATATATAGCTTTTATTATGTTGAGGTATGTGGCTTCTATTCCTGCTTTCTGGAGAGTTTTTATCATAAATGGGTGCTGAATTTTGTCAAAGGCTTTCTCTGAATCTATTGAGATAATCAACTGGTTTTTATTTTTCAATTTGTTAATGTGGTGTATTACATTGATTGATTTGCAGATATTGAAGAATCCTTGCATCCCTGGGATAAAGCCCACTTGGTCATGGTGTATGATCTTTTTAATGTGTTGTTGGATTCTGGTTGCTAGAATTTTGTTATGGATTTTTGCATCTATGTTCATCAGGGATATTGGCCTGTAGTTTTCTTTTTTTGTGGGATCCTTGTCAGGTTTTGGTATTAGGGTGATGGTGGCCTCATAGAATGAGTTTGGAAGTTTACCTTCCTCTGCAATTTTCTGGAAGAGTTTGAGCAGGATAGGTATTAGCTCTTCTCTAAATTTTTTGTAGAATTCAGCTGTGAAGCCATCTGGACCTGGGCTTTTGTTTGCTGGACGATTTTTGATTACAGTTTCAATTTCCATGCTTGTGATGGGTCTGTTAAGATTTTCTATTTCTTCCTGGTCCAGTTTTGGAAAGTTGTACTTTTCTAAGAATTTGTCCATTTCTTCCACGTTGTCCATTTTATTGGCATATAATTGTTGATAGTAGTCTCTTATGATTCTTTGTATTTCTGTGTTGTCTGTTGTGATCTCTCCATTTTCATTTCTAATTTTATTGATTTGATTTTTCTCCCTTTGTTTCTTGATGAGTCTGGCTAATGGTTTGTCAATTTTATTTATCCTTTCAAAGAACCAGCTTTTGGTTTTGTTGATTTTTGCTATGGTCTCTTTTGTTTCTTTTGCATTTATTTCTGCTCTAATTTTTAAGATTTCTTTCCTCTACTAACCTTAGGGTTCTTCATGTCTTCCTTTTCTAGTTGCTTTAGGTGTAGGGTTAGGTTATTTATTTGACTTTTTTCTTGTTTTTTGAGGTGTGCCTGTATTGCTACGAACTTTCCCCTTAGGACTGCTTTTACCGTGTCCCACAGGTTTTGGGTTGTTGTGTTTTCATTTTCATTCGTTTCTATGCAAATTTTGATTTCTTTTTTGATTTCTTCTGTGATTTGTTGGTTATTCAGCAGCGTGTTGTTCAGCCTCCATATGTTGGAATTTTTAATAGTTTTTCTCCTGTAATTGAGATCTAATCTTACTGCATTGTGGTCAGAAAAGATGCTTGGAATGATTTCTATTTTTTTGAATTTACCAAGGCTAGCTTTATGGCCCAGGATGTGATCTATCCTGGAGAAGGTTCCATGTGCACTTGAGAAAAAGGTGAAATTCATTGTTTTGGGTCTAACTGGTCTATTGTATCATTTAAAGTTTGTGTTTCCTTGTTAATTTTCTGTTTAGTTGATCTATCCATAGGAGTGAGTGGGGTATTAAAGTCTCCCACTATTACTGTGTTATTGTTAATTTCTCCTTTCATACTTGTTAGCATTTGTCTTACATATTGCGGTGCTCCCATGTTGGGTGCATATATATTTATAATTGTTATATCTTCTTCTTGGATTGATCCTTTGATCATTATGTAGTGACCTTCTTTGTCTCTTTCCACAGCCTTTGTTTTAAAGTCTATTTTATCTGATATGAGTATTGCTACTCCTGCTTTCTTTTGGTCCCTATTTGCATGGAAAATCTTTTTCCAGCCCTTCACTTTCAGTCTGTATGTGTCCCCTGTTTTGAGGTGGGTCTCTTGTAGACAACATATGTAGGGGTCTTGTTTTTGTATCCATTCAGCCAGTCTTTGTCTTTTGGTTGGGGCATTCAACCCATTTACGTTTAAGGTAATTACTGATAAGTATGATCCTGTTGCCATTTACTTTATTGTTTTGGATTCGAATTTATACACCGTTTTTGTGTTTCCTGTCTAGAGAATATCCTTTAGTATTTGTTGGAGAGCTGGTTTGGTGGTGCAGAATTCTCTCAGCTTTTGCTTGTCTGAAAAGCTTTTGATTTCTCCTTCATACCTGAATGAAATCCTTGCTGGATACAATAATCTGGGCTGTAGGTTATTTTCTTTCATCATTTTAAATATGTCTTGCCATTCCCTCCTGGCTTGAAGAGTTTCTACTGAAAGATCAGCTGTTATCCTTATGGGAATTCCCTTGTGTGTTATTTGTTGTTTTTCCTTTGCTGCTTTTAATATTTGTTTTTTGTGTTTGATCTTTGTTAATTTGATTAATATGTGTCTTGGGGTGTTTCACCTTGGGTTTATCCTGTTTGGGACTCTCTGGGTTTCTTGAACTTGGGTGATTATTTCCTTCCCCATTTTAGGGAAGTTTTCAACTATTATCTCCTCAAGTATTTTCTCATGGTCTTTCTTTTTGTCTTCTTCTTCTGGAACCCCTATGATTCGAATGTTGTAGTGTTTAATATTGTCCTGGAGGTCTCTGAGATTGTCCTCATTTCTTTTAATTCATTTTTCTTTTATCCTCTCTGATTCATTTATTTCTACCATTCTATCTTCTAATTCACTAATCCTATCTTCTGCCTCTGTTATTCTACTATTTGTTGCCTCCAGAGTGTTTTTAATTTCATTTATTGCATTATTCATTATATATTGACTCTTTTTTATTTCTTCTAGGTCCTTGTTAAACCTTTCTTGCATCTTCTCAATCCTTGTCTCCAGGCTATTTATCTGTGATTCCATTTTAATTTCAAGATTTTGGATCAATTTCACTATCATTATTCGGAATTCTTTATCAGGTAGATTCCCTATCTCTTCCTCTTTTGTTTGGTTTGGTGGGCATTTATCCTGTTCCTTTATCTGCTGGGTATTCCTCTGTCTCTTCATCTTGTTTAAATTGCTGAGTTTGGGGTGTCCTTTCTGTATTCTGGCAGTTTGTGTTCTCTTTATTGTGGCTTTTCCTCGCTGTGTGTGGGTTTGTACAGGTGGCTTGTCAAGTTTTCCTGGTTAGGGAAGCTTGTGTTGGTGTTCTGGTGGGTGGAGCTGTATTTCTTCTCTGGAGTGCAATGAAATGTCCAGTAATGAGTTATGAGATGTCTGTGGTTTTGTGGTGACTTTGGGCAGCTTGTATCTTGAAGCTCAGGGCTCTGTTCCTTTGTTGCTGGAGAATTTGCTTGGTATGTCTTGCCCTGGAACTTGTTGGCCCTTGTATAGTGCTTGGTTTCAGTGTCGGTATGGAGCCATTTGATGAGCTCCTGTCTATTAATGTTCCTTGGAGTCAGGAGTTCCCTGGAGTCAGGGTTTGGACTTAAGCCTCCTGCTTCCAGTTATTGGTCTTATTTTTACAGTAGTTTCAAAACTTCTCCTTCTATACAGCACCATTGATAAAACATCTACGTTAAAGATGAAAACTTTCTCTACTGTGAGGGTCACTCAGAGAGGTTCACAGCATTACATGGAGAAGAGAAGAGGGAGGAGGGAGTTAGAGGTGACCCAAATGAGATGAGGTGGAATCAATAGTGGAGAGAGTGGGGTAGCCAGTAGACACTTCCTTATGTGCACTCCACAACTGGACCACTCAGAGATGTTCACGGAGTTATACAGAGAAGAGAAGAAGGAGGAAGGAGACAGAAGTGGCCAGAAGGATAAAAGGGGGGAATGAAAAGGAGGGAGACAGATCCAGCCAGTAATCAGTTCCCTAAGTGTTCTCCACCATCTGGAACACACAGAAACTCACAGAGTTGGGTAGAGTCGAGAGGGGTTAGGGAGGAGACACAGGCGACCTGGTGGAGAAAAAGGAGAGTCCAAAGGGAGGGAGAGCAGTCAAGCCAGTACTCTCGCTCCCTAATGAAAAATGGGTCCTGAGGATTGGGTTCTTAAAGGTACAAAATTGGTAACAAATACATAAAAGCAAAAATTAACAATCTAGAGTTTGGAATTTCAAAAATACAATGTTAAAGAAAAGAAGACGGAAAAGAAAGAAAAAATGAACAAAGAAAAACAAACAAGGTCGCGAAAATTATAAAGAAAATACAGGTACAAAACTGATAACTAATACCAAAAAGCAAAAATTAAAAATCTAGACTAGAGTTTGGAATTTCAAAAATACAATGTTAAAAAAAAGGAAGAAGAGACATAAAGAGAGAAAACAAACAAACAAAAAAAACAAACAATGTCGCAAAATTATAAAGAAAATACAGGTACAAAATTAATATCAAATACCAAAAAGCATAAATTAAAAAATCTAGAGTAGAGTTTGGAATTTCAGATATACAATGTTATATAAAAGATGAAGAGAAAGAAACAGCAAAAACAAAGTCACAGAAATTATAAAAAAACTATAGGTACAAAATTGATAACATATACCAAAAAGCTAAAACTAAAAAACTAGAGTAGAGTTTGAAATTTCAAAAATACAATGTTAAAGAAAAGAAGAAAAGAAGAAAGAAAAAAAGGTCAAAAAATTATAAAATGTATATATATGAAGTTTGCTGAAGAAGAAAAAAAATAGGGTCTTTTTTTTTTTGGCAATGTAATAGGTTATAAAAGTGAAAATTAAAGGAACAATAGAGGACTTAAAAAAATTTTTTCTAAAAATTAAAAAGAAAGAAAGAAAGAATGATCGTAAAAATATATCTAGGACTTTTTCTGGTTTTGTTGTGAGTATTGTGGGTTCAGTTCATTTTTGGCTAGTTCCTTGGTCCGACTTATATTTCTCAAGATCTATAGGCCCCTTCCTATGTAGTCCGTAGTAACCACGGGGTTTTAATCTATTGCCTGTAGCTTCCAAGGCGTTTCCCTCTGTTATAACTTCTTCTGTTTGCTGGTCTCTTCAGTGTCTGGTTACCGCCCTGACACAAAGGGGACGGTGGGAGAAACTGTTTTTTTTTTTTTTTTTTTAGGCTCACTTGTTCAGTCGTGCTGTGGGGAGGGAGGGAGGGATACTGCAAACAAATAACACTGGCGTGCACTCGCAGTGCCTCAGCCACCCTGGGTCTGCCCCCGCTAAGGGCGCGTGTAGCCTCCCTGCCCACACTGCTCAGGCTCTAGGTTGTTCCGCTGGGAACAATCCGAGGCCCGCCCTGGGCTGCATGTACCTCCCAGGTCCAAGCCGCTCAGGTTCAGGCACTCGGGTAGTCCTCAGAGGCGCAGACTCAGTTGGGCCTGCGTTTTGTGCTCTTCCCAGGTCCAAGCAGCTCAGGTGATGAGGTGTTTGGCGAGCACCAATGCTGCGACTTATTGCCTCCCCGCCACTCGGTTATCTGGGTGTAAAACTGGCGCACCTTCTCAGGCAAATGTTGATCGTCCAGACCCCCAAGAAGTTTTAGTTAGCAAAGAAGCCTGCTTACAGTTTTATAGATAATGTCTCTCTGGGGCTGCGATTGTCCCCTTCCGGCTCTGGCTGCCTGTCACTGGAGGGGGAAGGTCTGCAGCCGGCTATCTCTGTTCAGTCCTTCGTTCTGTGCGCGGGCCTGGCGGTGTCTTAGGTTGGGGCTGGCTTTTCGCTTGGTAGATATCCCACAGTCTGGTTTGCTTGCCCAAATTATTTCGCTCAAATAGTGCTCAGGGTATTCAGGCCAGATTCTTACTCTGAGCGATGCAGCCCGCGCCACGCCTCCCTGCCCAGCCCCCGCTTGCTAATGGCGTGTGCAGGCATCTGCGCTGCTTCTCTGCTGGGGGAGTTACTGTAGGGCTCGCAATCTGCGAGTTTTAATTGTTTATTTATTTTTTCTCCCTGTTATGTTGCCCTCTGTGCTTCCAAAGCTCAGCACAGATTCAGCAGTGAGAAGGCTTCCTGGTGTTTGGAAACTTCTCTCTTTTTAAGATTCCCTTCCAGGGACGGAGCTCCGTCCTTCCCTCTTTTGTCTCTTTTTTTGTCTTTTATATTTTTTCCTACCTCCTTTCGAAGACTTGGGTTGCTTTTCTGGGTGCCTGATGTCCTCTGCCGGCATTCAGTAGTTGTTTTGTGGAATTTACTCGACGTTTAAATGCTCTTTTGATGAATTTGTGGGGGAGAAAGTGTTCTCCCCGTCCTACTCCTCCGCCATCTTGGCTCCTCCTCGCCTATGTGTTAATTTTTAGGGTGGTAGAAATATAGGTAGACTTTTCTCTTTGAAAAGTATTTCAACTAAAATGTTACATGAGGTTTCTTTTAGTAGTGTAACACAGAAGGCATCTACTTGGATGCATGGTAGCATGGTGCCTGGCCATGTTTAATTACCCAGTCCCAAGTCAGCTCCTGCACTGAGGTTTTAATAAAGTTAAATTACCTTTGTACCCACACAAGTTTGGATCCTGGATCTGCTAATTTTTCTTGAATTTGAAATTCAAGGGCCTAGAGACAAATGATTTTAGAATTAGAGCTATATTTCCTTTGGTATGTCTTGGCATTAATTTTGCCTTAATTGAACACAAAGTTATATTCTAGACTCAGTGTGAAATGGCCCTTTAAGATTTAGCATAACACATATAACAGCTCTTGCTAGCTATTCTCCCTTCTTGGTGAGATAATGTGGTTTATTTTTATAGGTTACTTATAAACTTAATCTTTTATGAAATCTCTTAGTCACATGAGTATGTCTTATATTTTTAATGTTTAATAAATAAATGGATAAGCAAGCATTGTTTTAGAAAGTACAACATAAAAAAAATTTTGTGCCAGGAACAAAGACAAAGAATTAGACATATGGGGGAATTAACTGGAAGATTATTAAGATAATGAATAACAAGTTTAAAAGGAAAAGCCTGGGACTATTGATTTGTTCTTTATGATGTTCATCATGGAGGATAACCACCCCTAGATTCAGAAAAGCAAACTTAGAAAATTCCCCTCCGCTATTTTTTCTAGACCAAAAGTTAGAAAAAATATCTGAAAAGCAGTGATAATAGACACTATTTTCATGGACTTTTGCTATGAGGATTAACCATAGCTGTCAACTTACAGAAATTGTTAATAATGATGCAGTAAGTATTAACTTATTTTTCATCGCATATTTCCCAGTAACCCAGAAAGCCCAAAAATCTATTTTGGGGACATGAAAAGAGATCTTAGAATTTGAAGTCTAGTTACAATCATCTGTTTTTCTTTAAATAATAAATAAAAATATTCAAAATATTGACAGTAGTCATAGGAGTATGGTTAGTTTATTTCTTTATTTTTTAACTGTATTTTCATATAATCATAAGTATGATTTATTTTTATAGAAAAAAGGAAATAAATAATTCTTGAATGGAAAAAAATAAGTATCTGAAGCAAAATTTCAAAGTGATAAATTCTGTTAAATTTGATTTGTTTTGTAGATGTTTGTTATTTTTTAATACTTTTCTCCACATGTATCAGATCAGATCAGATCAGTCGCTCAGTCGTGTCCAACTCTTTGCGACCCCGTGAATCACAGGCCTCCCTGTCCATCACCAACTCCCAGAGTTCACTCAGACTCATGTCCATCGAGTCAGTGATGCCATCCAGCCATCTCATCCTCTGTCATCCCCTTCTCCTCTTGCCCCCAATCCTCCCAGCATCAGAGTCTTTTCCAATGAGTCAACTCTTCACATGAGCTGGCCAAAGTACTGGAGTTTCAGCTTTAGCATCATTCCTTCCAAAGAAATCCCAGGGCTGATCTCCTTCAGAATGGACTGGTTGGATCTCCTTGCAGTCCAAGGGACTCTCAAGAGTCTTCTCCAACACCACAGTTCAAAAGCATCAATTCTTTGGCACTCAGCCTTCTTCACAGTACAACTCTCACATCCATACATGACCACTGGAAAAACCATAGCCTTGACTAGATGAACTTTTGTTGGCAAAGTAATGTCTCTGCTTTTGAATATGCTATCTAGGTTGGTCATAACTTTCCTTCCAAGGAGCAAGCGTCTTTTAATTTCATGGCTGCAGTCACCATCTGCAGTGATTTTGGAGCCCAAAACAATAAAGTCTGACACTGTTTCTACTGTTTCCCCATCTATTTTCCATGAAGTGATGGGACCAGAGGCCATGATCTTCATTTTCTAAATGTTGAGCTTTAAGCCAACTTTTTCACCCTCCACTTTCACCTTCATCAAGAGGCTTTTTAGTTCCTCTTCACTTTCTGCCATGAGGGTGGTGTCATCTGCATATCTGAGGTTATTGATATTTCTCCCAGCAATCTTGATTCCAGCTTGTGTTTCTTCCAGTCCAGCGTTTCTCATGATGTCCTCTGCATATAAGTTAAATAAGCAGGGTGACAATATGCAGCCTTGACGTACTCCTTTTCCTATTTGGAACCAGTCTGTTGTTCCATGTCCAGTTCTAACTGTTGCTTCCTGACCTGCATACAAATTTCTCAAGAAGAAGATCAGGTGGTCTGGTATTCCCATGTCTTTCAGAATTTTCCAGTTTATTGTGATCCACACAGTCAAAGACTTTGGAATAGTCAATAAACCAGAAATAGATGTTTTTCTGGAACTCTCTTGCTTTTTCCATGATCCAGTGGATGTTGGCTATATATATATATATATATATATATATATATATATATATATGATAAATTTATTTATAGAGAAAAATGATGTAAAAGGAATCTTCTATTTCATACTAAGTTACACTCTATATCTAGTGCAAAAATTTCATTGAATAACATGCTCAACAGTATAAGTGACAACATTATGTTTGGCAATTTCTTACTGGGCTCCCAGATTTTTTATTTTGTTTCAAATAAATTGTTCCAAGAAAATTGTTGATTATCCTCACTAACTTGTCCTAAAAAATAATGAAGAGAACACTTTAATACTGTCAAGTTTTGCTTTTTACTTTTATATGTTTTCATGAAGAGCAAAGAGTTATCCACATTTTTTGCCTCTCTATTTTTTATGGTAGCAACATTTGTCTAGATTCAGCACTCTAAGCTCACAACCACTTACACCTGCATGGGCTCCTCCTCCTTTAGCAACCACAGGGTCATGTGCACTTTATCATGTGGGTGCCAGGGGTGTCTGAGCTTTTAGAAAAGGAATAATTTTGTGTTGGTTCTCCCTCAATGAGTGAAAAACTGCTATAATTCAATTTGTACACTTTACTTAAGGAAATATTTGTTATATAAAGGCAATTTGAAAGTTGGTTTTAAACAGAAAGGCCTATTAGAGGAATAGTAAGCAGTAGTAATTGGAAAAAGCTCAGATTCTAAGTCATATGGAAGTCCCCACTCACTAGTGAAGTACACTAACCAAAATGCTGAACCTGTTTGAATGTCAGCTTCCTTATTTGCAAAACAAGCATAATAATCCCTCCCCATTAGGGTTGTTGGGCTTCTCTGGTGTCTCAGTGGTAAAGAACTCACCTGCCAATGCAGAAAACACGGGTTCAATCCCTGGGTCAGGAGATCCCCTGGAGAAGGAAGTGGCAACCTATTCCAGTACTCTTGCCTGAGAAAGAGGAGGACAGAGGAGCCTGAGGAGCAACAGTCCATGCGGTTGCAAAAGAGTCAGACATGACTTAGTGATTAAACAATAGCAGCTAGGGTTTTAGACATTACTTTGCCAGACAAAGGTCTGTCTAATCAAAGCTATGGTTTTTCCAGTAGTCATGTATGTATGTGAGAATTGGACTATAAAGAAGGCTCACACTGAAGAATTGATGCTTTTGAACTGTGGTGTTGGAAAAGACTCTTGAGAGACCCTTGGACTGAAAGGAGATCAAACCAGTCAATCCTGAGGGAAATCAGTCCTGAATATTCTTTCAAAGGACTGATGCTGAAGCTGAAACTCCAATATTTTGCCCAACTGATGCGAAAAACTGACTCATTGGAAAAGATCCTGATGCTGGAAAAGATTGAAGGCAAGAGGAGAAGGGAACAGAGGATAAGATGGTTAGGTGGCATCACCGACTCAATGGACATGAGTTTGAGCAAGCTCCGGGACTGGTGATGGACAGGGAAACCTGGCATGCTGCAGCCCATGGGGTCACAAAGAGTCAGATACAACTGAGCAACTGAACTAAACTGAGGGTTTTATGAGGATTAAAGGTAGTGAGTAAATTCCCTAATAAATATTAGGTATTTAATGCAAGTTCTTCATGCTATTATTAAAGCCAATATTATATTCTGTCTATAAACTCTCAGGTAGATATTTATCTATCTGTATCTATCTATCTATGCCTTTCCTGGTGACTCAGACTGTAGAGAATATACCTGCAATTAAGGAGACCTGGGTTGGATCCCTTGGAAAGGGAGTGGCTACTCCCTCCAGTATTCTCACATGGAGAATTCCATGGACAGAAGAGCCTGGTGGGCTACAGTCCATGGTGTTGCAAAGAGTTGAACACAACTGAGTGAGTAACACTACTTTTGCTATTATATATAAGCTAGATATGATATACATTATGCATTTTAATCTTTGAGTTATCTTGGTACTTACTAGGTGTAGATGAAATTTGAAGATGAAATTTAGTTACATGGGAAACTAAGAAAATTGCCAGGAGACACCACCATCATGACTTTCAAATGAATGAATGAATGAGTTAATATATAAATATTATTAATACATGGCATCAATTTACAGTGAGTGCTCTTATTTTTCCTTTTTTTCTTTCTTTGTTTTAAAAGTTTTCAATGAGAGCATATCACTTTGATAATATAAATAGAAAGGAAACTTTATTTATAAAATGAGTTCTTACTAGTTTGTGACTCATAACAATATAAGAATTCAATCTGATTTCTAAAGTATTGTTAATATACCATGGTGCTGCTAAGTCACTTCAGTCGTGTTCGACTCTGTGCGACCCCAAAGACGGCAGCCCACCAGGCTCCACAGTCCTTGAGATTCTCCAGGCAAGAACAGTGGAATGGGTTGCCATTTCCTTCTCCAATGCATGAAAGTGAAAAGTGAAAATGAAGTCGTTCAGTTGTGTCTGACCCTCAGCGACCCCATGGATTGCAGCCTACCAGGCTTCTCCATCCATGGGATTTTCCAGGCAAGAGTAACTGGAGTGGGGTGCCATTGCCTTCTCCATAATATATCATAGTAGAGTAATAAACATAATACAAAACAAAAGAACAAATGTGGATTTTTTTCAATGTTTTTGAAGCTAAAACACTATAAAAACAGGTTTGTTGTAAAAAATTTAAACAATATGCAAATACGTGAGTGAAAAGTGAAAGTCCCTCTTTAATTCTCTCCAAACTCAAAATTACTGACTTTCATCCTGAGATGTGGCCAAAATGCTGACGTTTTATGTTCATATATATCATGTATATTTACATTTATATATATTATAACACATACATTTTAATAAATGTGTATTGTGTTGTGCCTTGTCTTTTATTGTATCTCTTGGATATCTTCTTCATGTATGGAATTATACTTCTGGACATATACAGCAATTTAACTTTTAGAAAAATCCTAGCATGTGGGCACAAAAAGACTAGTTTATGAGAGTATCTTTGTATTAATTTAAAAATCAAAAAAATCATAAAATTATAGTATATTTATGTAGCTGGATACCATATAGAAGTTAAAATGACTAAGCTGAAATATACATGTTAGCATAGATCAGTATGTAAAATTTAGCTTGAATGAAAAAGAAGATTGTAAAAGATGATTATAATGTTACATCATTTTTATAATTTTACAATTAAAAAAGGTAATTCTGTATGTTATATATGGTTCCTTAAATATGTAGTAAAGTTTTGAAAATGTGCACTGTTTTGAGAGAGCAGTTTCTATTTTCAAAATATCTTTGTAGTTCCATCTCTCTTCACAGATATTATGAAGGTGCTCTTCATAATTGTTGTACCAGTACATGCCCTTCAGCAATGTATTATCAGACTTCTTAGTTTTGCATATGTATGTTTAAATATCTCATTGATATTTTATTTTCTTTCATCTGAGTGGTACGTTAAGCATCTTTATATAAGGACTATTCAGTTCTTCTCTTTTGTAAATTATCTTTTAAATATGTTGTTATTTTTTACCCTCAGTTTGGATATTTAAAATTTGTACACTTTCAGTACTGACTTTTTATCATTTATATACATTGAAAGTATTTACTTTGCCAATGGCCCTTTTAAAAATATTATAATGTTATTTATTGTATAGAGATTTTGAAATTTTATTACTTTCAGTTTTATTATTCATTTCTTTTATGAATTTTGGTTTTACTTGTTTGGGTAGTTTTTTCTTAGGGATTAAAAAGCTATCCTCTAGTTTCCTCCTGAAGCTGTAACTGTGTTTTGTACTGAAATCTGAAATAGTTGAAAGTTGACATTTATTTTTGTAGTTATTTGAAGTATGAATCACCAATCTCCTCCCCACTCAGAGCACCCACAGCCCTGATTTGTAAAGGTAATTTATAGGTTTGTTCTAGATGGTTTGTTCTGTTCCATTGGTTCATTTGTCTAATCCCATCTCAATTCAGTATTTAATTCTTTAATCCTTTAAACATTATAAAGTCTTTAATCTTTATATCTTTTATTAAGAACTCCACTTCCATGAAACTGAAAGTAGTTATCAGTTAGCCATTAATAAACAGTAAACTGTTTCACTAGTCAGATTCTCTTTGTTTCTATAAAAACTTGTGTGCCTTCTACATGTCATGTAGTATAAACAATAAAATGTTTCTCCCAGTTTTTTTTTTTTTTTTTTTTTTTAGGAACTTGTAGTCAGTCCTGTTTGATCTGGAGCCAGTTAAGACCATCAACCCTCCAACTGGTCATGCTCCAGTATCCACTTGTGACCTTTTGATGTCAAGGGCCAAAAACTCCACCCTCAGAATATGTTAATGCTGTATTTTCTGAGCATGCATCCCATGGAAAAACCTGTAAGTTATGTCTTCATAGTGTGATGATTACCTCATCTTTTTCTTACCTCCAATTACCTTTCCCCTTGCCTCATCTTTATCCCATAAATACCCCAAGCCCCTCACCTTCAGGGAGGCATATTTGAGACTTGTTCTCCCATCTCCTCACTTGGCTGAGTGAGAGCATTGCTGGCCAAGTAGCATTCACTGCCACTTATGTCCTGCAAGTCCTATGTGGTAGTCCCCCTTGTCCAAGATTTTGCTTTTTGCAATTTCAGTTATATGTTTAACCTCTGTAAGAAAATATTAAATGGAAAATTCTGGAAAGAAACAATTTATACGATTTAAATTGTGTGTCATTCTGAGTAGTGTGATGAAATCATGTGTCTCCCTGGGACATGAATCATCCCTTTGTTCAGTATATCTGCACTGTATACACTATCCGTCTGTTAGTGCTGTAGGAAAAAATATAGTATCTGTGAAGTTTGATACCATCTGAGGTTTCAGGCATCCACTATGGATTTTAGAACATATCCCATGTGGATAAAAGGTGGCTACTGCACTACAAAGCTCCAGTTTCATCTACTTTCTGTAACTGTATCTTCCTCTTGCCCCATCAAGCCTGGGAGATAGTGGTGACAAAGGAGTGGTTAACAGCATCCTTCTTTTAACTATCATCATGCCTCAGTAATTTTTCCCTTTGGTTGTGATATCTTTTTTCCTCCAAGCTTTTGACATACAGCTTGGTGGGATTGGAAGGGCATTCATTTTATAGTTTAAGAGAACTGTCATTTTTATGATAGAGCCTTTCTAATTATATATATGTTATACATATCTCTTTACCTAGTTCTTCTGTGTGCTTCTATCATGTTATAATTTTTTCTATAAAGATATTGCTTAGCATTTTTGAGATTTATTCCAAGAATTATTCTCACATTTATTATAATTATGAATGAGATATTTATAAAGATATAAGGCTATTGTTGATAAATATTGATTTTTGCATGTTGATTTCCCATCCACAAACTTACTATTCTATTTCCTCTCATAGATTCTTTTGGAGGTTCTCTTCCATACTCTAGGTAGAGAATTATATTGTCTTTGTATAATAAATATAGTAATAATAGTCATTACTAAATTTGCATTGACAATATAGTAGAGGACAGAGGAGTCAGACATGCTAATACATGGGGTCTCAAAGAATCAGACACAACGTAGTGACTGAACAACAACAACAAAAATACATTGTGAAATCATTGTGTGCATGTGTGTGTGCTCAGTTGCTCAGTTGGGTGGTTTATTTATTTTGTGTGATGAGACATTTAGGATCTTACCTCATAGCAAGTTTAACATGTACAGTGAAGTATTATTAATTATGGTCATCTTTCTGTATATTACATCTCTAGGAGTTATTTAACTTATAATTGGAAGTTTCCACACTTTTACCCCTTCACCTATTTTTTCTAACCCCCAGGCTCTGGTAGCCATCATGCTACTATTTACATACATTTGGGTTTTTTAGATTCTGTATATGAATGAGAAATTATAATATCCGTTTCTCTGACTTATTTCACTTAGTCTTAAATTTTTGGCAGGATTTACTTCTTTTTAAAATACTTCCAATATGCTACTGGAGAAGAGCAGAGAAATAACTCCAGAAAGAATGAAGACGCTTCACTGAAGTGAAAACAACAACCAGTTGTGAATGTGTCTGGTGGTGAAAGTAAAGTCTGATTCTGTAAAGAACAATATTGTATAGGAACTTGGAATGTTAGGTCCACGAATCAAGATAAATTGGAAGTGATCAAACAGGAGATTGCAAGAGTGACCATTGACATTTTAAGAATCAGTGAAATAAAATAAGCAGAATGGGTGAATTTAATTCAGATGACCGTTATATCTACTACTGTGGGCAAGAATCACTTAGAAGAAATGGAGTAGCCATCATAGTCAATAAAAGGGTCTGAAATGCAGTACTTGGGTACAAACTCAAAAATGACAGAAAGATCTCTGTTTGTTTCCAAGGCAAGCCATTCAATATCACAGTAATCCAAGTCTATACACCAACTGCTAATGCTGAAGAAACGGAAGATGATTGATTCTATGAAGACCTACAAGACTTTCTAGAACTAATACCAAAAAAAGATATAATTTTCACCATAGGGGACTGGAATGCAAAAGTAGGACATCAAGAGATACCTGGAGTAACAAGCAAGTTTGGTCTTGGAGTACAAAATGAAGCAGGGCAAAGGCTAACACAGATTTGCCAAGAGAACTCACTCGTCATAGCAAACACACTCTTCCAACAACACAAGAGACAACTCTATACATGGACATCCCCAGATGTTCCATATAAAAATCAGATTGATTATATTCTTTGCAAGCAAAGGTGGAGAAGCTCTATACACTCAGCAGAAACGAGACCAGGAGCTGACTATGGCTTACATCATGAACTCCTTATTTCCAAATTCAGACTTAAAATGAAAAAAGTAGGGAAAGCCACTAGGCCATTCAGGTATGCTGCTGCTGCTGCTGCTGCTGCTGCTGCTAAGTCACTTCAGTGATGTCCGACTCTGTGCAACCCCATAGATGGCAGCCCAGCAGGCTCCCCCAACCCAGGGATTCTCCACGCAAGAACACTGGAGTGGGTATGACCTAAACCAAATACCTTACAATTATAAAATGAAAGTTACAAATAGATTCAAGGGATTAGATCTGATACACAGAATGCCTGAAGAACTATGGACAGAGATTTCATAGCATTGTACAGGAGATGGAGATCAAAACCATCCCCAAGAAAAAGAAATGCAAAGAGGAAAAATGGGTGTCTGAGGAAAAATAGCTGAGGAAAGAAGAGAAGTGAAAGGCAAAGGAGAAAGGGGAAGATATTCACATGTGAATGCAAAGAATAGCAAAGAAAGATACGAAAGCCTTCCTAAGTGATGAATGCAAAGAAATAGAGGAAATCAATAGAATGGGAAAGACTAGAGATCTCTGCAAGAAAATTAGAGATACCAAGGGGACATTTCATGCAAAGATGGGTACAATAAAGTACAGAAATGGTATGGATGTAAGAGAAGCAGAAGATATTAAGAAGAGGTGGCAAGAATACACTGAAAAACTATACAAAAGAATACTTCATGACCCAGATAACCATGATGGTGTGATCACTCACCTAGAGCCAGACATCCTGGAGTGCAAAGTCAACTGGGCCTTAGGAAGCACCGCTATGAACAAGGCTAGTGGAGTTGATGAAATTCCAACTGAGCTATTTCAAATCCTAAAAGATGATACTGTTAAAGTGTTGCCCTCAATATGCCAGCAAATTTAGAAAACACAACAGTGGCCATGGGACTGGAAAAGGTCAGTTTTCATTTGTATCCCAACAAAAGGTGGTGCCAAAGAATGTTCATACTACCACAAAATTGCACTCATTTCACATGCTAGCAAAGCAATGCTCAAAATTTTCCAAGCTAGGCTTCAACAGTACATGAACTGAGAACTTCCAGGTGTTCAAGAAGGATTTAGAAAAGGCAGAGGAGCCAACATCTGTTGGATCATAGAAAAAGCAAGAGAATTCCAGAAAAACATCTGACTCATTGACTGATACACTAAAACCTTTGACTGTGTGGATCACAACAAACTGTGGAAAATTCTTCAAGAGATGGAGTACCAGACCACCTTACCGGCCTTCTGAGGAACCTGCGTGCAAGTCAAGAGGCAACAGTTAGAAGTGGACATGGAACAGGCTGGTTCCAAATTGGGAAGGAGTACATCAAGGCTGTATATTGTCACCCTGCTTATTTAACTTATATGCAGAGTACATCTTGCTAAATCCCAGGCTGGATGAAGCACAAGCTGGAATCAAGATTGCTGGGAGAAATATCAATAACCTTGCATATGCAGATGACAACATCCTTATGGCAGAAAGGGAAGAGGAACTAAAGAGCCTGTTGATGAAGGTGAAAGAGGATAGTGAAAAACATGGCTTAAGAACATTCAGAAAACGAAGATCACTTCATGGGAAATAGATGGGGAAACAATGGAAATGGTGACAGACTTTATTTTCTTGGGCTCCAGTATCACTGTAGATGGTGACTGCAGCCATGAAATTAAAAGACACTTGTTCCTTGGAAGAAAAGCTATGTCTAACCTAGACAGAATATTAAAAAGCAGAGACATTACTTTGCCAATAAAGGTACATATAGTCAAAGGTATGGTCTTTCCAGTAGTCATGTATAGATGAGAGTTGGACCATAAAGAAGGCTGAGCACCAAAGAATTTTCTGAGCTGTGGTGTTGGTGAAGAATCTTGAGAGTTCCTTGGACTGCAAGGAGATCAAACCAATCAATCCTAAAGGAAATGAACCCTGAATATTCATTGGAAGGACTGATGCTGAAACTAAAGCTCCAATATTGGCCACCTGATGTGAAGAGCAGACTCATTAGAAAAGACAATGATGTTTGGAAAGATTGAAGGCAAGAGGCGAAGGGGACAACAGAGGAAGAGGTGGTTGTTTGGCATTACCTACTCAATAGACATGATTTTGAACAAGTTCCTGGAGATTGTGATGAACATGGATGCCTGGTGTGCTGCAGTCCATGGGGTTGAAAAGAGTCGGACATGACTGAGTGACTGAACAACAACTTCTTTTATGACTTAATAATATTCCAAAAGTGAAGTCGCTCAGTCATGTCCGACTCTTTGCGACCCCGTGGACTGTAGTCCACCATGCTCCTCTGTCCACGGGATTTTCCAGGCAAGAATACTGGAGTGGGTTGCCATTTCCTTCTCCAATATTCCAAATACATACACATATATAAATAGCTATATATTTATTAATATATACTTGTCTATATCACATTTCTTATCCATTTGTCTATCAGCAGACACAGGCAGTTTCCATGTCCTGACTCATGAATAATGCTGCAAGGAACACAGGGTTTACATGTCCCTTTGATACAGCAACCACATTTCTTGGATTGCTGGATCACATGATGACTCTACTGTTAACACTTTTAAGCTGTTCAATTCTAGGGTGTTTCATTGTATAAAAACAAGTAACAAAATGTTCCATGGGTACTTCTTTCTCCCTTCGTTTTGTTTTGGCTTTTACACTGCTGCAATGACTTATAATTTTTTCAGATATGTTTCTTTCTTTTTAAAATTAATATTTATAGGAGTACAATTGTTTACAGTGTTGTGTTAATTTCTGCTGTAAAGTAAGGTGAATCAGCTACACACACACACACACACACACACATATCCTTTCTTTTTTTGGATTTCTTTCCCATTTATGTCATGATAGAGCAGTGAGTAAGGCTCCCTGAGCAATACAGTACGTTCTCATAAGTTATCTACTTCATACATGGCATCAATAGTGTATATATATATATATATATATATATATATATATATATATAAGTCCCAATCTCCCAATTCATCCCACTTCACCGGTCTCCCTTTTACAACCATATGTCCATTCTCTTCATCTGTGTCTCTATTTCTCTTTGCAAATAAGTTCATCTGTATCATTTTTCTTTTCCTCTTTCTGACTTACTTCACTCTGTCTCTAGATCTGTTCACATCTCTGCAAATATCACAATTTTATTCCTTTGTGTGGCTGAGTACTTTTACATTGTATATATGTACCCCAACTACTTTATCCATCCTTCTGATGAGGGGCCTTTAGGTTGCTTCTGTGTCCTGACTATTGTAAATGGTGCTTTAATGAACATTGGGGTGCGTGTATCTTTTTGGATTATTGTTTGATGTTGAGCACCTTTTCTTGTGTTTTTTGGTCATTTCTATGTCTTTGGAGAAATATCTATTTAATCCTTCCTCTCATTTTTTCATTGGGTAATTTGTTTTTAGATATTGAAGATGCATGAGCTGTTTGTATGTTTTGGATATGAATCCATTGTTAGTTGCTTCATTTGTAAACATTTTATCCCATTCTAAAGATTGTCTTTTTGTCCTATTTATGGTTTTGTTTGCTGTGCAAAAGCTTTTTAGTTTAATTAGGTCCCATTTGTTTATTTTTGTTTTTATTTTCATTACTCTAAGAGTTGGGTCAAAAAAGATCTTGCTAAGATTTATGTCAAAGGATATTCTACCCGTGTTTTCCTCTAAGAGTTTTGTAGTGATTAGCTTTACATTTAGGTCATTTATCTGTTTTATTTTTGTGTTAGAGAGTGTTCTAATTTTATTCTTTTACACATAACTGTCCAGTTTTTCCAGCATATCCTTGCCTCCTTTATCATAAATTTGGTAATCATAGATAAGTGGGTTTAACACTAGGTTTTCTTTCCTGTTACATTGATCTATATTCCTGTTTTTGTGCCAATACCATATTATCTTGATGATTGTAGCTTTGTAATATAGTCTAAAGACAGAGAAGCATGATTCCTCCAGCTACATTTTTTTTTTCCCCTCAAAATTGCTTTGGGTATTCAAAGGCTTTTGTGTTTCCATACAAATTGTAAAATTTTTTGTTCTAATTCTGTGAAAAATTTCCTTGGTGATTTGATATGGGATGTATTGAATCTGTATGTTGTAATGGGTCCTATAGTCATTTTTACAATATTGATTATTCTAATCCATGAACATTGATTTCTTTCATCAGTATCTTATAGTTTTTTGAGTACATATTTTTTGCCTCCTTAGGTTGTGTTATGCTTAGGTATCTTATTATTTTTGTTGCAATAGTAAATGGGATAGTTTCCTTAATTTCTCTTTCTGATCTTTCATTGTTAGTGTATAGGAATGTAATATATTTATGTGTATTAAATTGGCATCTTGCAAATTTAACAATTGCATTGACTAGTTCTGTTAGCTTTCTGGCAGCATATTTATGGATCGGAGAAGGCAATGGCACCCCACTCCAGTACTCTTGCCTGGAAAATCCCATGAACGGAGGAGCCTGGTAGGCTGCAGTCCATGGGGTCGCTAAGAGTCAGACACGATTGAGCGACTTCACTTTCACTTTTTATTTTCATGCATTGGAGAAGGAAATGGCAACCCACTCCAGTGTTCTTGCCTGGAGAATCCCAGGGATGGGGAAGCCTGGTGGGCTGCCATCTATGGGATCACACAGAGTCGGACATGACTGAAGCGACTTAGCAGCAGCAGCATGCATAGTCTCATGTTATCCGCAGACAGTGACAGTTTTACTTTTCTTTTCCAATTTGTATTATTTTACTTCTCTGATTGCCATGGCTGGGATTTCCAAAACTATCTTGAATAAAAGCAGCAAGAGTCGACATCCTTGTCTTGTTCCTGACCTTAGAGGATATGGTTTTACTTTTTCACCATGGAGAGTGATATTTGCTCTGGGTTTTTTTTTATATATATATACATAACCTTTATTATGTTGACATAAGTTCCCTCTATTCCCACTTTCTGGAGAGTTTTTATCATAAATGAGTGTTGAATTTTGTCAAAAGCATTTTCTACATCTTCTGAGATCATTATATTGTTTTTATTCTTTCCAAAAAAATTATTTATATATTTATTTGGCTGTGCTAGGTCTTAGTTGCAGCTTGTAGGATGTTCCATCCTTGTAGTGGTGTGTGGGATCTTTAGTTGTGGCAAGTGAACTTTTAGTTTTGGCATTTGGTATATAATTCCCTAACCAGAGATCAAACCTTGGCCCCTTGCACTGGTAGTGAAGAGTCTTAGCCGCTGGACTGCCAGGAAAGTCCTTGCTGTTATATTTTATTTTGGTAATATGGTGTATCACATTGATTGATTTGTATACACTGAAGACTCCTTGAATCCCTGGGGTAAATCCCACTTAATCATGGTATGTGAATGATGCTTTTAATTTGTTGTTGGATTATGTTTATTAGTGTTTGGTTCATTTTTGCATCTATGTTCATCAGTTATATTGGCCTGTAATTTTCTTGTTTGTGTATGATTTTTTTTTTTGGGGGGGGGCATCTGGTTTTAGAATGAGGGTGATAGTGGCATCATAGAATGAGATTGGGAGTATTTCTTCTGCAATTTTTTGGAAGACTGAGAAGGGTAGATATTAGCTTTTCTCTAAATGTTTCATAGAATTTGCTGGTGAAGCCGTCTGGTCCTAGCTTTTTGTTTGCTGTAAGATTTTTAATCACAGTTTCAATTTCATTACTTGTGATTGGTCTGTTCATATTTTCTATTTCTTCCTGGTTCATTCTTAAAAGGTTTTATATTTCTAAGAATTTGTCCATTTCTTCCATGCTGTCCAACTTTTTGGCATATAACTGCTTGCAGTATTTCTTTATATTTCTGTGATATTGGTTATTACTTTTCCCTTTTCATTTATAATTTTATTAAGTCTTCTCTCTTTTTCTATGATAAATGTGGCTAACGGTTTATCAATTTTGCTTATCTTCTCAAAGAACTAGCTTTTATTTTCATTGATCTTTGCTATTGTTTTCTTCATTTCTATTCCATTTATTTCACCTCTTATCTTGATGATTTCTTTCCTTCTACTAACATTGTGTTTTGTTTGTTCTTCTTTCTCTGGTTGTTTTAGGTGTAAGTTTGGATTGTTTATTTAAGATTTTTCTTGTTTCTTGACATGAGAATGAATTGCTATATACTGCCCTATTAGAACTGCTTTTGCTGCATCCCATAGGTTTTGGGTTGCTGCGTTTTCATTATCATTTGTTTCTAGATATTTTTTAATTTCTTCTTTGATTTATTCAGTGATCTATTGGTTGTTTAGTAGCATGTAGTTTAACTTCCATGTGTTTGTATTTTTATAGTTTTTTTTTTTTTTTTTTTTTACTCAAATTTTGTAATACTTTATGCAGTCTTTTCAAGATGAATGTCCATTTTCTCAGTTTCTGTTTTTGGCATAATGTTCATTATTTCTAGTGGAGTTAAATCCTCCTGAACCCCCTTCAGCATTATTTAAAATTTGAAATTCCTCTGTTTCTGGGTAAATTATCTATTCACAAATGAGCAGTGCAATTCACAGCTTTTCACCTTTCTTTTTTAAACTTTTCTTTGCAAAAATTAAACATTACAACACCAACATTTCCTCCATAACCTTCATCTATAATACTGTTTCCCACATCTATGGAGTATTTTGTAGCTTAGCCAAAATGTGGAGCTACTCTTCCATAGCACCCAGAAGGAAGAACTATCTGAATGTTAGTTTTAATGAGGCCTTTCTCCACTGGTTATACTGTGTAATCATAGGCACTATACTGATTATAGCCCACAGACTTTGTGGACCCTTTGGTGGTGTGGTACTGTGTCCTGAGAGCCGGGTCAAATGGGGCTGCATGCTACACTCTGGTGAAGTCTAAGCCGATTTGCTGGGGCAGATGAATTGGGTCTCTTGAGAACAGGGACTGGCAGGGAAGACTGTGAGCTCAAGTCCAAGCAGGGGAACAAGAGAACAGAATGAACTCAGCACACAAGATCTAAACTTCCCACCAATCACTCCCTTTCTGTGGTTGATTTCTAATCTCATAGCATTGTGGTCAGAAAAGATGCTTGATTCCATTTCACTTTTCTTAAAGTTGCTGAGGTTTGAGTTGTGATCCAAGATGTAATCTACCCTGAAGAATGTGCCATGTGCAGTTGAGAAGAAAGTATATTCTTCTGCTTTCAGATGGAAGGTTCTATAAATATAAATTAAGTCTATCTGGTCTATTGTGCCATTTAAGGATTGTGTTTCCTTATTAATTTTCAGTCTGGGTGTTCTGTCTATTGTTAAATGTTAGAGTCTTCGAGTATTGTTGTATTACTGTTGATTTCCACTTTTGTGGATGTTAATATTTAATATTTTAATATTTTTAATTTGTACTTGAGTTTTGTTATTTTGATTATATATGTCTTTACATGCTTCTCCTTGGGTTTATTCTGTGTGGGATTCTCTGTGCTTTTTGGACTTATTTAGCTATTTTCTTTCCTATGTTAGGGAATTTTTCAACTATAATATATTCAAATATTTTCTTAGACTCTTTTTCTTCTTCTTCTGGAACCCTTATAAATCAAAAGCTGGTATGATTAACATTGTCCCAGGGTTCTCTGAGATTGTCCTCTTACCTTTGCATTTTTTCTCTTTATTCTGCTTTGTGGCAGTTATTTCTACCATCCTGACTTCCATCTTATTTTTTTTCCTGCTTCAGTTATTCCAGTGTATTTTTCATTTTAGTTATTGTGTTGTTCATCATTGTTTATTCTTTAGTTCTACATCCTTGTTAGATATTTCTTGTATTTTCTCCATTCATGGCTCTATTCTGTTTCTAAGATCTTAAATCATCTTAGCTATCATTACTCTGAATTCTTTTTCAGGTAGGTTGCCTGTATACTTTTCATTTATTTGGTCTTGTGGATTTTTACCTTGCTTCATTGTCTGTTGGATACTTCTCTGTCACGTAATTTTGTCTATCTTACTGTGCTTGTATTCTCCTTTCTTTAGGCAACTGGGTCATAGTTCCTCTTGCTTCTGCCTCTTGGTGGGTGAAGTTGGCCCAGGGGCTTGTGTAGGTTTATTTGTGTAGGGACCAGTGGGTGGAGCTAAATCTTGTCTCTCTAATGGGCAAGGCTGAGTCAGGTGGTATGTTTTGGGGTGTCTGTGAGCTTAGTGCAATTTTAGGCAGTCTGTCTTCTAATGGGTAAGGCTGTGTTCCTGTCTTGCTAGTTAGTTATCAGGGCACCCAGCACAGGAACCTGAAGGCAGTTAGGTGAGCTCGATCTTGATGTAGCAATGGAGACCTCCAGAGCTCATGTTGATTAACATTCCCTGGAACTGAGGATTCTCTTGTGTTCCAACATCTTGGGATTCAGAACTATTACTGCAGAAGCTCAGGCCCAACAACTGGCCAGGGAACCAAGGCCCTGCAAACTGAGCAGCATGTCCAGAATGGAAAAAAAAAAAAAGCCAAGACAAATGATGAAAGCAGAGCCAAAGAAAAGAGAAGTTAAAAAAAAAAAAATCAAGAGAACAACTTAAAAAAAAAAAAGAACCCAAACACAAAAACAATAAAAACAACATAAACAGAAAGCAAACTCAAAAAACGCAAAGAAAATATTAAACAAGCACACAATAATGTAAATAGTGAAACAGAACAAAAACACAAAACAACAAAAAATAACAAGAAAAATAAACAAAACATATTGAAAATTAAACAAAAACAAATCTAAACCAAAAAGAAATGGAAAAAAAAAAAAGTAAGAAAATACAAAAACAGACAACAGAACAAAATTAAACGGAAAATGAAAAGAAAGAAGAGAAAAAAAAAAAATGATAGTAACAATATTTTCCCCTGGACATCCACTATCTCTGTTCTTGCCTCCACAGTGATCTATAGTCAACCTCTGCCTCCTCAGGTGATTATCTAATACCTCTAGGTAGGTCTCTGGACCAACTGTAGGCATTGTAGGGACAGATTATATTCTGACTTGGCCTAACTCCTGTGTATACCTGCCCCCAAATTCTACAACTGCCAAAGCTAGATTGGTCTCAGTTTTGGAAGCACTCCTTGTCCTTTAACATGTTCCACAGATGCAGTTTGCTAAACAGATCATGAGGATTTAATCTGCTGCTTGAAAAATTGCATGGAGAGATCTCCATTTCTCCTCCTCAGTTGCATAACCCCTGAGACTCAGCTTTGGTTTGACCCAATCTGTGTGTGGGGTATGTTCCCCACCCAGGCGAGAAGCAAAATAAGTAAAAGAAGCAACTAATTGAGTCTCTCAAGATGATTAGGGCACTTACATGCATAGGCCAGGAATATAAAAGGTAGCCACAACTGGGGCCTTCCCTGTGGCTCAGCTGGTAAAGAACCCACCTGCAACGCAGGAGAGCCGGTTTCGATCCCTGGGTTGGGGAGATCCCCTAGAGAAGGGAAAGGCTACCCACTCCAGTATTCTGGCCTGGAGAATTCCATAGACTGTATAGTCCATGGGGTTACAAAGAGTCGGACACAATTGAGTGACTTTCACTTTCACTTTTCAACTGGGGCATGTGTGAAGCATCTGTGGTGGCAGAGATAAGTAGAAAGATGCAACAGACTGAGACACACTTACCTTAGTGGGAACCCCTCCCAGTGCCCATGGAAGCAGGACTTGTGGGTGGGGAAGGGGGTTGCAGTGGTAGTTCCACCCCTTGCACACCACTCATCAGTGGTGCCTTATTTCCTAGACAGATGACATATCCTCTAGGAGCATCCCTGGCCATGGAGCTCCTCACTCCTGTCCACTCAAGTTTTCTCTGTGAAGCCAATAGACCATCTCCCTGGATATGTTCTCCTAATCCCATGCTTTAGCACTCAGTCCCCACAGGCATTGGCAGCTTCCTGTCTCAGGCTGGAGCACCAAGAGATGATTCTAAAGAGTGTTTTTGGTGGCAGTGCTCAGAACCCCAGAGCCAATATGAGTGGAGGAGGCTTTAGTTTGAGGGGTGGACAAGACTGCTCAGGTCAGAGCCCTTCCCAGTGTCAGTGGGCAGGGAAGGGGTTTACAATGGTGACGATATCGCTTTCACATGACTCAACAATGTTATCCTGGTTCTATAGTGTCTCATGCTCCTTCAGAAATTTCTCTGGTTGTATAGTTCCTTAGTCCTGTCTCTTTACAGACAGTAGCTGCCCCTACCCAGGGTCTATACTCCAAACCTCACTTTTCAGGACCTGCCCCTTCCCCCCACCAACCCCGATACATGCAGAGACACATAACTCCAGCTGGGGTGTGCAGGGCAATGACACAGATCATGTGCACATTTCTTACTTTGTCCTGCCTTCCACAGACTGCATGCTGTGTTCCCCTACAGTCCTCCAAAGGTCCCTTTCTTCCCCAGCTGATGTCCCTACTGTGAACGAGCTTTCCTGAGTACAGGAAACTTGCCTCACCTTCAGTTCCCTACAAATGGAGCTGGTCCCTTCCCATTTCCTATTTTCTTCTTCCTTTTTGTCCTTCTTTTGTCCTACCCAATTGCATGGGGGTTCATCTTGTCCTTTTAGGTGTCTGAGTCTTCTGCTAGTGTTCAGCAGGTGCTCTATGAGTATGGTTAATTTTTACATGTATTTTTGATGTACCTGTGAAGAAAAGTGTATTCCACATTCTTCTATCCCACCATCTTGACTCCTTCCCCTCCTATTTTTAATTTTCTGAGGACCCTACATAGTGTTTTACATAATGACTCTTATCAGTTTACATTCTCACCAATAGTATCAGTTCAGTTCCTTTCAGTCCCTCAGTCATGTCTGACTCTTTGTGACCCCATGGAATGCCACACGCCAGACCTCTCTGTCCATCACCAACTCCCGGAGTTTACTCAAATTCATTTCCAGTGAGTCGGTGATGCCATCCAACCATCTCAACCTCTGTTAGCCCTTTCTCCTCTCACCTTCAATATTTTCCAGCATCAGGGTCTTTTCCAAGGAGTCAGTTCTTCCTAACAGGTGGCCAAAGATGGAACTGCAGCTTCAGTATCAGTCCTTCCAATAAATATTCAGGACTGATTTCCTTTAGGATGGACTGATTGGATCTCCTTGCTGTCCAAGAGACTCTCAAGAGTCTTCTCCAATACCACAAATCTAAAGCATCAATTCTTCGGTTCTCAGCTTTCCTTATGGTCAAAATCTCACATCCGTACATGACTACTGGAAAAACCATAGCTTTGACTAGATGGACCTTTACTGGCAAAGTAATGTCTCTGCTTTTTAATATGTTATCTAGGTTGGTCATAGTTTTCCTTTCAAGGAGCAAGCCTTTTAATAATTTCATGGCTGCAGTCACCATCTGCAGTGATTTTGGAGCCCCCAAAAATAGTCTGTCACTGTTTCTCCATCTATTTGCCATGAAGTGATGGGACCAGATGCCATGATCTTAGTTTTCCGAATGGTGAGTTTTAAGCCAACTTTTTCACTCCCCTCTTTCACTTTCATCAAGAGATTCTTTAGTTTTTCTTCACTTTCTGCCATAAGATTGGTGTCACCTGCATATCTGAGGTTATTGATATTTTTCTCAGCAATCTTGATTCCAGCTTGTGCTACATCCAGTCCAGCATTTCTCATGATGTACTCTGAATCTAAGTTAAATAAGCAGAGTGACAATATACAGCCTTGACGTATTTCTTTCCCAATTTGGAACCAGTCTGTTGTTCCATGTCCGGTTCTAACTGTTGCTTCTTGACCTGTATACAGATTTTTCAGGAGGCAAGTCAGATGGTCTGTTATTCTCATCTCTTTAAGAATTTTTCACAGTTTGTTTTGATCCACCCAGTCAAAGGCTTTGGCATAGTCAATAAAAGCAGAAGTGGATTTTTTTTCTGGAACTTTTTTGCTTTTTCCATGATCCAGTGAATGTTGGCAATTTGTCTCTGGCTCCTCTGCCTTTTCTAAAACCAGCTTGAACATCTGGAAGTTCATTGTGGGTGAACTGTTGAAGCCTGGCTTGGAGAATTTTGAGCATTACTTAACTAGTATGTGAGATGAGTGCAGTTGTGTGATAGTGATGCTTCCTAAGGCCCACTTGACTTCACATTCCAGGATGTCTGGCTCTAGATGAGTGATCACACCATCGTGATTATCTGGGTCATGAAGATCTTTTTTGTATAGTTCTTCTGTGTACTCTTGCCATCTCTTCTTAATATCTTTTGCTTCAGTTAGGTCCATACTATTTCTGTCCTTTATTGTGCTCATCTTTTCATGAAAAAATTCTCTTGGTATCTCTAATTTTTGAAGAGATCTCTAATCTTATCCATTCTACTGTTTTCCTCTATTTCTTTGCATTGATCAGTGAGGAGGGCTTTCTTATCTCTCCTTGCTATTCTTTGGTACTCTGCATTCAAATGGGTATATCTTTTCTTTCCTCCTTTGCCTTTTGCTTCTCTTCTTTTCATAGCTATTTGTAAGGCCTCCTCAGACAACCATTTTGCCTGTTGCATTTCTTATTCTTGGGTATGGTCTTGATCTCCTGTAAAATGATATGAACCTCGATCCATAGTCCTTCAGGCACTCTGTCTGTCAGATTTAATCTCTTGAACTTATTTGTTACTTCCACTGTATAATTGTAAGGGATTTGATTTAGGTCATACCTGAATGGTCTAGTGATTTTCCCTGCTTTCTTCAATTTATGTCTGAATTTGGCAATAAGGAGTTCCTTTTTCTCCACATCTATGCCAGTACTTTCTGTCTCTTGCTTTCTTTATAACAGAAATCCTAAGAAGTATGAGTTGCTATTTCATTAGGATTTTAATTTGCTTTTTCCTGGTGATTAGTGAGGTTAAGCATCTTTTGCCAGGAGAAATATCAATAACTTCAGATATGCCGATAACACCACCCTTATGGCAGAAAGTGAAGAGGAACTAAAGAGCCTCTTGATGAACTTGAAAGAAGAGAGTGAAAAAAGTGGCTTAAAACTCAACATTCAAAAACCTAAGATCATGACATTTGATCCCACCACTTCATGGCAAATAGATGGGGAAATAGTGAAAACAGTGACAGACTTTATTTTCTTGGTCTCCAAAATCACTACAGATGGTGACTGCAGTCATGAAATTAAAAGACACTTGCTCCTTGGAAGAAAAGCTATGACTAACATAGACAGCATATTAAAAAAGCAGAGACATTACTTTGCCAACAAAGGTCCATACAGTCAAAGGTATGGTTTTTCCAGTAATCATATATGGATGTGAGAAATGGACTGTAAAGACAGCTGAGTGCTGAAGAATTGCTTCTGAACTGTGGTGTTGTAGAAGCCTCTTGAGAACCCCTTGGACTGCAAAGAGATCAAACCAGTCAATCCTAAAGGAAATTGGTCCTGAATATTCATTGGAAGGACTGCTGTTGAATCCGAAACTCCAATACTTTGGCCACCTGATGTGAAGAAATGACTCATTCGGAAAGACCCTGATGCTGGGGAAGATTGAAGGTGGGAGGAGAAGGGGATGACAGAGGATGAAATGGTTGTTTGGCGTCACTGGCTCAATGAACATTGAGTTTGAACAAGCTCTGGGAGTTTTTGGTGGAATGGGAAGCCTGGAATGCTGCAGTCCATAGAGTCACAAAGAGTTGGATATGATTGAATGACTGAACTGAACTGAATGGTCATTTGTATGTTTTCTTTGGGAAAATGTCTATTCTCCTCTGCCTATTTTTAAAATTGGATTATTATTAGTATTGTTAAGTTCTATGAGTGTCTTACATATTTTGGATATTAACACCTTGTAGGATAGTCAGTTTACAAATATCTCTGTTTCATAGGATGCTGTTCTGTACATTCAATTTGTTATTTCCTTTGTTGAGCCGAAGCTTTTTAGTTTATTTGTAATCCCACTGGTTTTTGCTTTTGTTGCTTGTATTTTTGGTTTGTTTTGGATGGTGTTGTTAGCTGCCTTCTGTACAGTATTACAGACCACAGTCCACAGTTTTTCAAGGACACTATTATCTAGATATAGCCCCTTGAATCTGTTCATTGCCTCTACTGAAAATTCATACTGGATTTGATTTAAGTCATACCTGGCTGGCCTAGGCTTTTTCCGTTTGTTGTTTTTTTTTTTTAAGCCTGAATCTTGCTATGAGAAGCTGATGATCTGAGCCATAGTCAGTTCCAGGTATTGTTTTTGTTGACTGTATACAGTTTCTCCATCTTCGGCTACAAAGACTGTAATCAATTTGATTTTGGTATTGACCATTTGGTGATGTCCATGTATAAAGTCATCTCTTATGTTGTTGAAAAAGGGTATTTTCTATGACTAGTGCATTCTATTGGCAAAATTCAGTTAGCCTTTGCCCTGCTTCATTTAGATTTCCAAGGCCAAATGTGCCTGTTACTCCAGGTATATCTTGAGTTCCTACTTATGCATTTCAATCCCTAATGATGAATACATCTTTTTGAGGTGTTAGCTCTAGGAGGTCTTCTAGGTCTTCGTATAACAGATTAGCTTCAAGAAGGCAAAGTGGTTGTGTGAGGTGTCACTATGAATAGCAGAAAAAAGTAAAGTGAAAAGCAAGGGAGAGAGGGAAAGTGAAGTCACTCAGTCGTATCCGGCTCTTTGCGACCCCATGGACTCTAGCCTATCAGGCTTCTCCATCCGTGGGATTTTCCAGGCAAGAGTGCTGAAGTGGATTGCTATTTCCTTCTCCAGGGGATCTTCCTGAGCCAGGAATCGAACCTAAGTCTCCTGCATTGCAAGCAGATACTTTACCATCTGAGCCACCAGGGAAGCCCCATGAGAGGGAAAGGTACATCCAATTAAATGCAGAGTTTCAAAGAATAGCTAGAAGAGACAAGAAGGTCTTCTTCAATAAACAGTGCATAAAACTAGAAGAAAACAACAGGAGAGGAATGACTAGAGATCTCTTCAGGAAAATTGGAAATATCAAGGGAACATTTCTCCCAAAGATGGGCACATTAAAGGACAGAAACTGTAGAGACCTAGTAGATGCTGAAGAGATCAAGAAGAGATGGAAAGAATACACAGAAGAACTGTATAAAAAAAGAAGAAGAAGAAGATCTTCAGATTACTGAAGATCTACAGATTACTATGATGGTGTAGTTAGTCACCCATAGCAAGACATTCTGGAGTGCAAAATCAAGTGGGTCTTAAGAAGCAATGCTGCTAATTAAGCTAGTGGATGTGATGACATTCCAGCAGAACTATTCAGATCCCTAAAGGAGGCTGCCATCAAAGTTTTGCAGTCATATGTCAACAAATCTGGAAGACCCAACAGTGGACACAGGACTGGAAAAGGTCAATCCTCATCCCAATCCCCAAGAAGAGTGTAACCAAAGAATGTACTAACCATCAGACAGTTGCACTAATTTTCAATGCTAGGAAGATCATGTGTAAAATCTTGCATGCTAGGCTTCAGCATTATTGAAACAAGAACTTCCAGATGTCCAAGCTGTTTTTAGAAAAGGAATAGGAACTAATTGGATCAGTTTGGATCAAATTGCCAACATTCACTGGATTATAGAGAAAGCAAGGGAATTTCAGGAAAAAAAAAAAAAAAAGACAAATATCTATCTCTGTTGAACCGACTATGCTAAAGCCTTTGACTGTGTGGATCATGACAAACTGTGGAAAGCTCTTAGAGATGGGAATACCAGACCATCTTACCTGTCTCCTGAGAAACCTATATGCGGGTCAAGAAGCAACATTTAGAACCCTGTATGGAACAACTGATAGATTAAAGATAAAGGAGTATAACAGGGCTGTCTATTGTCACCCTGTTTGTTTAACAGGTATGCTGAGCACATCATGAGAAATGCAAGGCTGGATGAGTTGTAAGCTGGAATCAAGATATGTGGGAGAAACATCAACAACCTCAGATACCACTCTAATGGAAGAAATCAAAGAGGAACTAAAGAGCCTCTTGATGAGGATGAAGGAGGAGAGTGAAAGAGCTGGCTTAAAACTAAAAAAAAAAAAAAGACCATGGCTTCTGGTCCCACTACTGCTTGGTAAATAGAAGGGGAAAGGGTGGAAGGAGTGACTGATTTCTTATTTTGGGGCCCAAAATCACTGCAGATGGTGACTGCATCCATGAAATCAGAAGGCGATTGCTTCTTGATGGAAAAGTGATAACAAACCTAGTCGGTGTGTTGAAAATCAGAGACATTGCTCTGCTGACAAAGGTCCATATAGTAAAGGCTATGGTCTTCCCAGTGGACATGTATGGTTGTGAGAGCTGGACCGTAAAGAAGGCAGAATGCCAAAAAAATTGGTGCCTTTGAACTGTTCTGGAGAGGACTCCTGAAAGTCCCTTGGACAACAAGGATTGACAGCAAAGTTTGACAACAAACCAGTCAATCTTGAGGTAGATCAACCCTGAATATTCAAT
The DNA here is from genome assembly GCF_027580195.1 of Bos mutus. Taxonomy (NCBI): domain Eukaryota; kingdom Metazoa; phylum Chordata; class Mammalia; order Artiodactyla; family Bovidae; genus Bos; species Bos mutus. The sequence goes on along the minus strand of NC_091622.1, from coordinate 4,560,007 downwards.
GGAAGGACTGATGCTGAAGCTGAAGCTCCAGTATTTTGGTCATTTGATTCACACAGACTACTCATTGGAAAAGTCTCTGATGCTGGGAAAGATTGAGACGAGAGTGGAAGGAGAAGAGGCCATCAGAGGATGAGATGGCTGGACAGCAACACCAATGCAAGGAACATGAACTTGGGCAAAGTCCAGGAGACGGTGAAGGACAGGGAGGCCTGGCATGCTGAAGTCCATAGGGTAGCAAGAGTCAGACATGACTGGATGACTGAACAACATCAACAACAGCAACTTTTGGTTTCACAGTTAAAATTATTGCCAAGACCAATGCCAAGAGCTTTTCTCCTGTGTTTTCTTCTATTTTATATTTTCAGATCTCTTACATTTCAGTCTTTAATCCATTTTAAGTTATTTTTTGTGAGTAATGTGATATCTGAAGTTCTGATTCTGCTAATCAAGAAAATAAGAGAGAAGACTCAAAATAAAAAATTTAAAAAATTAAAATTGACACCACAGAATTACTTCTGGAACGTGAGATGACTATAAACAACTACAGGTCAATAAATTGGATATTTCTATATAATGACTATTGGTGTTAAAACTCAGAACAAAATATAAAGAAACAACATATATGGGTATATTGAAACAGTTAAGGGTATTATGAAAAAAATGGGATTATTTCTATGGGTATAATGAAAGTTTACTTTTGTATTACCTATTAATATAATTCATCCAATGAACATTTTAAGGATAAAATTGGGAGAAATTTTTGATAGATGCTCTAGTGATTTTTGAAAATAAACGAAGGCATTTTTGGTTAAAACCATTCAGTTCAGTTCAGTTCAGTCGTTCAGTCGTGTCTAACTCTTTGTGACCCCATGAATTGCAGCACGCCAGGCCTCCCTGTCCGTCACCAACTCCTGGAGTTCACTGAGACTCACGTCCATCAAGCCGGTGATGCCATCCAGCCATCTCATCCTCTGTCGTCCCCTTCTCCTCCTGCCCCCCATCCCTCCCAGCATCAGAGTCTTTTCCAATGAGTCAACTCTTCGCATGAGGTGGCCAAAGTACTGGAGTTTCAGCTTTAGCATCATTCCTTCCAAAGAAATCCCAGGGCTGATCTCCTTCAGAATGGACTGGTTGGATCTCCTTGCAGTCCAAGGGACTCTCAAGAGTCTTCTCCAACACCACAGTTCAAAAGCATCAATTCTTCGGTGTGAAGCCTTCTTCACAGTCCAATTCTCACATCCATACATGACCACAGGAAAAACCATAGCCTTGACTAGACGAACCTTTGTTGGCAAAACAATAAAAGGAAATTTTATATCAGGTATGAAATCATGTCTAACTGGTTATAATTTCTGAATGTCTTCTGTGAAATATTCTAAACAATATAAAGTCTCCACTATCACAATTATTGTTCAGCTACTCAGTTGTATCTGACTCTTTGAGACTCCATGGACTGCAGCATGCCAGGCTTCCCTGACCTCCACCATCTCCCAGAACTTGCTCAAACTCACGTCCATTGAGTTGGTGATGCCATCCAACCATTTCATCCTCCGTCGCCCCTCTTCTCCTCTTGCCTTCAATATTTCCCAGCAACAAAGTCTTTTCTAATGGGTCAACTCTTCACATTAGGTGGCCAAAGAATTGGAACTTCAGCTTCAGCATCAGTCCTTCCAATGAATATTCAGGACTGATTTCCTTTAGGATGGACTGGTTGGATCTCCTTGCAGTCCAAGGGATTCTCAAGAGTCTTCTGCAACACCAAAGCCCAGAAGCATCAATTCTTTAGTGCTCAGCCTTCTTTATGGACCAACTCTTACATCAATACCTGGCTACTGGAAAAAACGTAGCTTTGACTAGACGGATCTTTGTCAGCAAAGTAATGTCTCTGCCTTTTAATATGCTGCCTAGGTTAGGCATAGCTTTTCATCCAAGCAGAAAATGTCTTTTAATTTCATGACTGCAGTCCCCATCTGCAGTGATTTAGAGCCCAAGAAAATAAAATCAGTCAATTATTTCACTATTTCCCCATCTATTTGCCATGAAGTGATGGGACTGAATGCCATGGTCTTAGTTTTTGAATGTTGAGTTTTAAGCCAGCTTTTTTACTCTTCTCTTTCACATTAAACAAGAGGCTCTTTAGTTCCTCTTCACTTTCTGCCATAAGGGTGGTGTCATCTGCATATCTGAGGTTGTTAATATTTCTCCCAGCAATTGGGATTCTAGCTTGTGCTTCATCCAATCTGACATTTCTCATGATGTACTCTGCATATAGTTAAATAACAGGGTGACAGTATACAGCCTTGATGTACTCTTTTCCCAGTTTGGAATGAGTCCATTGTTCCAAGTCTGGTTCTAACTGTTGCTACTTGACCTACATACAGGTTTCTCAGAAGGCAGGTAGGTGGTCTGGTATTCCCATCTCCAGGAGAATTTCAACCATTTGTTATGATCCACACAGTCAAAGGCTTCAGCATAGTCAACGAAGCAGAAATAGATGTTTATTCTGCAATTCTCTTGCTTTTTCTAATCTAGTGGATGTTGGCAATTTGATCTCTGGTTCCTCTGCCTTTTCTAAATCCATCTTGAACATCTGGGATCTCTCAGTTTACATACTGCTGAAGCCTAGCTTGGAGAATTTTGAGCATTACTTTGCTAGCATGTTAAATGAGTACAGTTGGGCAGTAGTTTGAACATTCTTTGGTCTTGCCCTTCTTTGGGAGTGGAATGGATACTGATTTTTTCCAGTCCAATGGCTACTGCTGAGTTTTCCAAATATGTTGTCCTATTGAGTGCAGCACTTTCATAGCATCTTCTTTTAGGATTTTAAATAGCTCACCTGGAATTCCATCACCTCCACTAGCTTTGTTCATACTGATGCTTCCTAAGGACCTCTTGACTTCACATTCCAGCATGTCTGGCTCTAGGTGAGTGATCACAGCATCGGGTTTATCTGAGTCATTAGATCTTATTTCTTTTTTTATAGTTCTGTGTATTCTTGCCACTTCTTAATATTTTCTGCTTTGGTACCATACCATTTCTGTATTTATTGTGGCCATCTGTGCATGATATGTTCCCTTGCTGTCTCTGATTTTCTTGAAGAGATCTCTAGTCTTTCCCATCTTACTGTTTTCCTCTATTTGTTTGCACTAATCACTTTACAAGGCTTTCTTATCTCTCCTTGCCCTTCTTTGGAACTCCACATTCAGATGGGTATATCTTTCCTTTTCTCCTTTGCCTTTCCCTTCTCTTCTTTACTCAGATATTTGTATGGCCTCCTCAGGCAACCATTTGCCTTTTGGCATTTCTTTTTCTTGGGGATGGTTTTGATCACCACCTCCTGCACAGTGCTATGAACCTCTATTCATATTACTTCAGGCACTCTGTCTGTTAGATCTAATCCCTTGAATCTATTTGTAACTTCCACTGTATAATTGTAAGGTATTTTGCTTTAGGTCATACCAGAATGGCCTAGTGGTTTTCCCTACTTTCTTCTATCTAAATCTGAATCTTGCAACAAGGAGTTCGTGATCTATGCAATAGTCAGCTTCTGGTCTTGCTTTGGCTGACTGAGCTTCTCCATCTTCAGTTCCATAGAATATAATCAATCTGATTTTGGTATTGATAATCTGGTGATGTCCATGTGTAGATTCGTCTCTTGTGGTATTGTAAGAAAGTGTTTGCTATGATCAGTGTGTTCTCTCGGCAAAACTTTGTTAGCCTTTGACCTGCTTTATCTTGTACTCCAAGACCAAACTTGCCTTTTATTCCAGGTATCTCTTGACTTCCTAGCTTTGCATTCTGGTCCCGTATGATAAAATGGACATCATTGTTAGATATTAGTTCTAGAAGTTCTTGTAGGTTTTCATAGAACCATTCAGCTTCTTCAGAATTAGTCGTTGGAGCATATACTTGGATTACTGTGATATTGAATGGTTTGCGTTGGTAGCAAACAGAGATCATTCTGTCGTTTTTGAGATTTACTCGAGTACTGTACTTGAGACTCTTTTTGTTGATTATAAGGGTTACTCCATTTCATCTAAGGGATTCTTGCCCAAAGTAGTAGATACAATGGTTATCTGAATTAAATTCGTCCATTCTGATCCATTTTAGTTCACTAATTCCTAAAATGTCAGTGTTCACTCTTGCCATCTCCTGTTTGACCACTTCCAAATCACCTTGATTCATGGACCTAAAATTCCAGGTTCATGTGCAATATTGTCTTTTACAGCATTGAACTTTACTTTCATCGCCAGACACATCCACAACTGGGCATTGTTTCAGCTTTGCCTCAGACTCTTCATTCCTTCTGGAGCTTTTTCTCTGCTCTTCTTCAGTAGCATATTGGGCACCTACCAATATGGGGAGTTCATCTTTCAGTGTCATATCTTTTTGCCTTCTCAAACTTTTCATGCAGTTCTCATGGCAAGAATGCTGAAGTGGTTTGCCTTTCCCTTCTTCACTGGACCACACTTTGTCAGAACTCTCCATCATGACCCATCTGTCTTGGGTGTCCCTACACGACATAGCTCATAGTTTCCTTGTGTTAAACAAGGCTGTGATCCATGTGATCAGTTTGCTTAGTTTCCTGTGATTGTGGTTTTCATTCTGTCTGCCCTCTGATGGATGAAGATAAGAACCTTGCTAGGAAACCAGAATTGAAAGAGACACGTGTACCCCAATGTTTATCGCAGCACTGTTTATAGTAGCCAGGACATGGAAGCAACCTAGGTGTCCATCAGCAGATGAATGGATAAGAAAGCTGTGGTACATATACACAATGGAGTATTACTCAGCCATTAAAAAGAATACATTTGAATCAGTTCTAATGAGGTGGATGAAACTGGAGCCAATTATACAGAGTGAAGCAAGCCAGAAAGAAAAACAACAATACACTGTACTAACGCATATATATGGAATTTAGAAAGATGGTAATGATAACCCTGTATGCGAGACAGCAAAAAAGACACAGATGTATAGAACAGTCTTTTGGACTCTGTGGGAGATGGAGGGTGGGATGATCTGGGAGAATGTCATTGAAACATGTATAATATCATATAAGAAACGAATCGCCAGTCCAGGTTGGATGCAGGATACAGGATGCTTGGGGCTGGTGCACTGGGATGACCCAGAGGGATGGTATGGGGAGGGAGATGGGAGAGGGGTTCAGGATTGGGAACACGTGTACACCCGTGGTGGACTCATGTTGACGTATGGCAAAACCAATACAATATTGTAAAGTAATTAGTCTCCAATTAAAATAAATAAATTAAAAAGAAGAAGAAGAAGAAGCTTATGGAAGCTTCCTGGTGGGAGGAACTGGCTGTGGGAATCTAGGTCTTGCTCTGGTGGCAGGGCCACACCCAGTAAATCTTTAATCCAATTATCTGCTGATGGGTGGGGCTTTGTTCCCTACCTGTAGTTTGACCTGAGTAGTTTTGCCATAGCTTTAACAAAGGTATTCTACTTTTTCTTTCAAACCTCCTTCCCCAAGCTGTTTTAAAGTTTAAAAAAAATAAAATAAATAAATAATAGAAACATAAAGATTGACAAATGCCAGAAATGTTTGTTATGGATTCTCTAGAGACTAAGAACTCCTCTTCTTCTCCTTCAGCAGGGGACCAGATGTCTGAGAAGCCTTCTGACCCTGGAAGTATGGCAAGTGGGCATCTGCTGTGTTAAACATATTGCAAAACTTGAAAAAAAAAAAAAAACGATTTTATTTTTCCCATTTGGATAAATCTGGGAGTTTTATCTTGTAAGAAAAAGCCATTGAGAGGAAAGCCAGGGGTTCTGCTGGGTCACAAAGTCTTCATTATGATGCTCTCAGTAATGACCACACAGGACAGTTAATGAGTTGACCTGGGGTGTATGGTACAGCAATTGATACCTCATATCTGCCTGGGATGCTGATCACATGGATGGTTCTGGGATGCTGATCACATGGATGGTCCTGGGATCCTGCTGATATTGGCTGCTAAAATATGCCACTCTCTGAACTAATGCCATCTTTAATTAAAGTCTTTATCAATGGTTCTCAGATTTTGGTGTGAATCACAAATACCTGTATAATAGCTAAAGATCTAGATTCTTGGGTTCCACTGACAGAAAGTTTGACATTTTGAGTGAGAGGAACAATCTATCACTTTTCTAGTGGTTTGTGTCTCCCAGAGAGAGGGACTTCCAGCTACAATGTAAGCACCTATGTTGTAGTACTATTTGTACCTGTGAAGCTATTAAGAAAGAAAAAAACAGACATTATTATAGCTATGATCTCGCTATAGGAAGAAAAATGAAGCTCTAGATGGCCCCTTATTTATTTCAAAGCACAACTAGTACATTGAAATTGCAGCATAAATAATTTGAATGTTCTGTGGCTGGTACAGCTGGTTAAACTGTATATTCACAATGCATAGACTATGGACTTCCATAATTTACTTAAAGTGTACCAGAAATAAGAACTTCAGAGAGACTCTTTCTTCTCCATAGAAGCAGCAGCTAAAGTATGTATCTTGGTATGTATCAGAAGTAGTAACTTGATTGAAGGATTTCACTTCAGACAGGTCTGATGAAGTTCAAAGCTTTTAAATACATCAGAAAAGAATATTGAAAACAGTGGCAAATGAGAGAAAGAATGAATTCTTCCCCAAACATCATTTCTTGGTAGAACTGATGAATATGTGATAACACATCCGCACATCACTGGAGTTAATAGAATGCTTAAAGGCACAATGCAGATGCCCACATCTTCCAAATGTTTTGTAACAGTTGGGTGCAAAGGAATGAAATTGCCTTCCTTTTAAATTCACCTATTGTGTTAGCAGTGGTCACTCTGAATCCCCAAGAGAAACCAAAAATCTTTGTTTTTGTTGTCTGAGGTTAGGTTTTGTAGAGTAATTAGATAAATTCCTTTCTTAAATGGATTGAAGTATCAGAATATATTTACATATCTTCCTCCAAATACTTTAAAGAAAAGTGTTATTGCTATAAAATACTTGGGAAAAGATTAAAGGACCTTTGGAGCTTCTGGTACATGTCCCTGCTTATTTAATTTTTAAATATCTGGCTGCTGAATACCCCATATACTCAGAAAAAGCTAGTTTTGAAATAACAAATACTACTCAAAAGCATTATCTATTTCATAAACTATGCTAACCTTGTTTTAATATCCAGAAAATAGGTTTAACTTTCTTGGGATGATATTAGTAATATGAAGCTAACTATAACCTGTTTTATAATCTGATGATCTTATTCTCTGACATTTTTCCATAATGATATCTGGGCAAATGATAAGCTGCTTATATTAACCAGGTCTCCCAATTCTCATTTGTCAAGAGTCCAATCAGTGTACACTGCCTTTGCAATATTTTTATGTCCCTAAAGCTAAATCCATGTTGAAAATGTCATTTATTTTTGCGAAATTAATTTCAGATATTCTGTTTCAGTTAAGTTCAGTTGCTCAGTCATTTCCAACTTTTTGCGACCCCATGAATTGCAGCACACCAGGCCTCCCTGTCCATTACCAACTCCTGGAGTTTACCCAAACTCATGTCCATCAAGTTGGTGATGCCATCCAATCATCACATCCTCTGTCATCCCCTTCTCCTCCTGACCCCAATCCTTCCCAGCATCAGGGTCTTTTCAAATGAGTCAGCTCTTTACATGAGGTGGCCAAAGTATTGGAATTTCAGCTCAGCATCAGTCCTTCCAATGAACACCCAGGACTGATCTCCTTTAGGATAGACAGGTTGGATCTCCTTGCAATCCAAGGGACTCTCAAGAGTCTTCTCCAACACCACAGTTCAAAAGCATCAATTCTTCGGCACTCAGCTTTCTTCAAATATCATTTTGAAATGCACGCTGTTGTTTCTTATCTCAGTTATTTTTCTTAAACCTAGTCAAAGTTTTTGTTTTTGTTTTTACTTCTAATTCTTTCTCTGGTGCAAAAGAATCTTCCCTTGTACTTCATATTCAGTGTTACTTGGCTAGCATCTTTCTTGGCCCTTACACCCCTCAGTCAAATTGACTGAGGCTATCTGCCTGTGACCTCTGTGTGTTTGTAGTCATGCCAAGAGATCCCAGGGATCCCAGGCACTCATCTAAATCTTCACTCCCCCTTGGGATCCCATTCCAAGCAGCAGATGTTTGCTAGCAGAGGATGCTCTGTAGAGTCTGTTCTGAGTCACATATGGGCTCCAGTTCTGATTGGAGTCTTTCCGGAGTCTCATACGGGCTCTGCTGTGGACTGATGTTTGTAATCTCAATGTTGATGTGGAGGAGAGTTTTGTACCTTCCTTGGGGAGTAATTGATATTCCATTTATTAAAAAAATATAGCTACAGTGTATAATTTCTGCATTCTTTCCCTCTTTCCTATGACTATCTTGCCACCTGTCACCTGAACACTGGTGGTTTAGAGAATATATGGGAAAATCAGAAACTCTTCCTGATGTCATGAGCCCTTCTAGAAAATGGATGTTTCTTTTTTCTTTTGGAGAAAGGAAATGGCAACCCATTTTGGAGCAGACAATCCATTTTGGAGAAGAAAATGGCAACCCACTCTAGTATTCTTGTCTGGAGAATTCCATGGATAAAGGAGCCTGACAGGCTGCAGTCCATGGGTTTGCAAAGAGTCTGAGTGATTTTCACGACAGGAATTTTCACTCATTCACTTTTTCTTTTGATGTTTTGCAGAAAATTATTTCTCACATATTTTTTCCACTCAAAGTTAATATCTAATGGAAAGTTTTATTTTGTCTAAATAGATGAGGACATAATAAAACTAGTTTTTATCCATTATAAGGTACTGACGACACTCAGTACTCATGATAAATAATAACATATTCATTCGTTAAATTCCTCTGGCACTATAGGGTTCTGAATTTTCTCTGAAAATTGATTGAACTACAATCAGAATAATTTTATGTACATGTTATTACATTATGATTTTAAATTGTTATTTAATATATACTTTGTAAGTTTTTATTTTATATTGGAGTATAGGTGGTTATGGAGTAGGAAATGGCAACCCACTCCAGTATTCTTGCCTGGAGAATTCCATGGACAGAGGAGCCTGGTGGACTACTGTCCATGAGGTCACAAAGAGTTGAACATGACTGAGCAATTGAGCATGCATGCATGCTCAATATTCTGATAGTTTCAGAATGCAGCAATATTCTGATAGTTTCAGGTGTACAGCAAACTTATACATGATTCAGTTATACATGTATCTATTCTTTTTCAAATTCTTTTCCCATTTAGATTGTTATATAATATTGATCAGAGTTCCCTGTGCTATACAGTAGGTCCTTGTTGGTTATCCATTTTAAGTACAGCAGTGTTACATGTTGATCAAAACTCCCTAATTATCCTTTTTCCCCACCCTTCCCCTCTGATAACCATAAGTTCATACTCTAAGTCTTTGTTTCTGTTTTGTAAATACATTCATTTGTATCACTTCTTTTTAGATTCTGCATATAAATGCTGTCATACAACAACTCTTTTTTTCCTCTTACTTTATTCAGTATGACAATATCTATGTCTACTCATGGTGCTGCAGATGGCATTATTACATTCTCTTTAATGGCTGAGTAATATTCCATTGTGTGTGTGTGTGTGTGTGTGTGTATATATATATACACATACATCTTCTTTATCCATTCTTCTGTTGATGAACATTTAGGTTGCTTCCATGTCTTGGCTATTATAAACAGTGCTGCAATGAACATCATGAGGGATATATCCTTTAGAACCATGTTCTTCTCTGTATATATGCCCAAGAGTGAGGTTGTAGGAGCATATGGTAGCTCCGTTTTTGTTGTATAAGGAACTTCCATACTGTTCTCCATGGTGGCTGTACCAATTTGCATTCCCACCAGCAATATAGGAGAGTTTCTTTTATGTTTTATGTGGGTGTGGTAGGCCGAATAATGGCTCTGAGGCCCCAGATCTCCATTTCCTAATACCCGGAACTGGTGAAGGTTATTTTATATCACAAAGGAAAGTTTGTAGATGTGATTAATTTAAGGATCTTGAGAACGGGATACTATCCTTGTTTATAAGAGTTGGCCATAGTCCTTATGAGAGGGATGTAGGAAGAATCTAAGTTAGAGAAAAAGGTATGATGACAGAAGCAGAGAATTAAGTGATAGGCTTTGAAGATGGAAGAAGAGGCTGTAAGCCAAGGACTATAGGCAGCCACCAGAAACTGAGAAGACAAGGAAATGGGATATGTCCTCAGAGCCTCCAGAATGAGGCACCCCTGCCAACACCTCAACTACGACCCAGGGAAGCTGATTTTGGATTTCTGACCTCTACAATTATAAGGTGATAAATTTATGTTGTTTTAAGATGTTAAATCCATAATAAGTAGTAGCAACATTAGGAATCTAATGCAATCAGCATAAGTATTAGACTTGCCTCTCCCTGAAGATGACAGACAGTATTTCACTGTACATTGATGTGATGTGAAATTGGATCAGCACAAGTGATTTTTTAAATGCAGCCTCTGTGCACAGGCAGTTTGCATATTTGCAGTCTCAGAATATTACAAGTAATAGTAACTTTTTCTTTTTAAAATATGATTATTGAAAATATGTGTATGTGAGTTTGCTTAAATATTTACTTGCTTATTATGAAACATGAATAGGTTTTAAATGCATTAGAAATATTACAAATTAATCCTCACAGTTCTGTGAAATAAATACTACCACCCTAATTTTATGAATAAACTGAGGTTTTGTTCATCAAAGCTATTTAATCACTAAGTGACAGAGTCAAAATTCCAGCTTTGATACTTTTGATATCAAAAGCCAAATATTTTACTTAGCAACCATGTTACATTGTCTTCAGTATGTTTGAAATTTCATGAAATCTTTGAAAAATATAAGGTGATAAATTTGGAATGCATGTGACTTTTTACCTCAAATGCTAAAGAAATATTTTTTCCATCTTCATCCTTAATGTTATATTCTTTCACAAGTAACTGCTGTGTACTGATAAAACATTCCTATAAGTATAGTGATTCTGATTATGATATTCAAGTTCTATAAATTATAGAGTATTTAAAGGCTTGTGAAAACCCCTACTCTCTAAAATTGCATTAATTCCAGAAGCATTCTTATAAAAGGGTATAAAACCTATAATATTGGACAATAAGTACTATGCTCTAAAAAGGATATACGAGGAAAGAAATACCACCAACATTTCTTATACCTAGATTGATTGTTCTGAATAAGTTTGTTAGTAGAAAAAGGGTACTTCAAAACTGGGAGCTATTGAGTGGCTAATGGTTTGATATTAACTTTGTGCTTTATTTTAATATTACTCTCAGAGATGAGAAGAATGAAAATGCAGGGCCCTTGTAATGTTCTTAAACTTCTGTTTAGAAGTTGAACCAGAAAATATTCCCATAGTTCATAGTTGATTGCATTTTTAAAAGTGTGAATAACTTTTTTAAGTCACTGGTATTGTTTTTAGAAGACATACATTAGATACTATGAAGTTAAACATGAACTTCTGAGTGGTGGTGCAGATAATTTTTGGTAACTAGAAGTAGATTGCTTTCCAGAATTGATTCAAGAGCTCTGGCTAGAAGAGGCTTTCATCTTCACACCCCTATTATTTCCACTCTGTTCTGTGTGCATCAGTACTATTCCTGTGTGTCAGAAAAAGTAAAATCCCAGGTGAAAGATCTTCTGGGGTACAAAAGCTTTACTTACCTTTAAGACCTCAAAGCAGATTTTGTTGATCATAAACTGTCCTCACTAGAGTTTAAGATGCTCTAAAATAGGGAGCTTATCTGACTTATTCTTTGAGATGGTATCTCCAGTATCTGGAAAGGTAAATGAAATATAGTAGTATCTGAATAAGTAATATTTGAATGTATGAATGAATTGGCCAAACATCCACCACCATGGTCACATACAACTAAGGTCAGGAGATCATACATTTGTTAAGGTGAGAATCACTTCTCATCATTTCTTTTTTGCTTTATTTTTAATGCTTACTTTATTATTATTAATCCAGTCTCTGATCCTAGTCTTATTTCTGTGTAACAATGATATTGTTATTATCCCCCATGTCATTTGGAGCTTCATGGCTATCAAATCAGGTTCTGCACCTTCTCTTCTATTTGGGTCACCTGTGAAGATCCCACTCCAGTATTCTTGCCTGGAAAATCCCATGGACAGAGGAGCCTGGTAGGCTGCAGTCCATGGGGTCGCAAAGAGTCGGACATGACTGAGCGACTTCACTTTCACTTTTCACTTTCATGCATTGGAGAAGGAAATGGCAACTCACTCCAGTGTTCTTGCCTGGAGAATCCCAGGGACGGGGGAGCCTGATGGGCTGCTGTCATGGGGTCGCACAGCGTCGGACACGACTGAAGCGACTTAGCAGCAGCAGCAGTGAAGATCCTAGCACAGCAATGTCTGTTTATAAACAAGCTATCTTGTAACTACATCTCTGGCTCCTCCAGATCATGGGAACATCATGAATCACAGAAGAAGTTGGTATGAGACAAATCCCAACTTTATTGTAGGAAGTAGAAGAGCCTTATTCTCATAAGTATTTTAATTATATGAAGATTATCCCTCTACTCCTCGTTTCTTATTGTAGTTAGTCAGTATGAACTCCTCCAGTTTCTCCCAAATAAAAATAACTTATAAATCAACACTGGTTGAAGTGGAGTCTAGGTTGCTGAGAAGCTTTATGCTTGTAAATAAGGCTGATATTCTATAAAGAAAGTCAGACAACTTTGCTTGATGCCAGTTATTAGGCCAATTGTCTAGATTTTTATCTCTTCTCTTGTACCTCCTCCTAGAAAACTAAAAATATCATATTACCACTCCCCACCCAACCCCAACACAGACAAGTGTTCAGTTCACTCTCAGTTAATTTAGTTTGTTATTTAATTACATCTTTTCTTCCTTTTAAAGATAAAATTTTTAAATCTAATGGGATTAGAGATAAGACTAGATTCTTAAATGCATGGTTCAGTTCAGTCGCTCAGTCGTGTCAGACTCTTTGCGACCCCATGAATCGCAGCACGCCAGGCCTCCTTGTCCATCACCAACTCCTGGAGTTTACCCAAACTCATGCCCATTGAGTCGGTGTTGCCCTCCAACCATCTCATCCTCTGTCATCCCCTTCTCCTCCTGCCCTCAATCTTTCCCAGCATCAGGGTCTTTCCAATGAGTCAGTTCTTTGCATCAGCTGGCCAAAGTATTGGAACTTCAGAATCACTATCAGTTCTTCCAGTGAATATTCAGGATTGATTTCCTTTAGAATTGACTGGTTTGGTCTCCTTTCAGTCCAAGGGACTCTCAAGAGTCTTCTCCAACACCACAGTTCAAAAGCATCAATTCTTCAGTGTTCAGCCATCTTTATGGTCAAACTCACACATCCATACATGGCTACTGGAAAAATCATAGTTTTGATTAGGTGTGAATCTTTGACAAAATATCGTCTCTACTTTTTAATGTGCTATGTAGTTTTGTAATAGCTTTTCTTCCGAGAAGCAAGTGTCTTTTAATTTCGTGGCTGCAGTGACCATCTGCAGTGATTTTGGAGCCCAAGAAAATAAAGTCTGTCACTGTTTTCATTGTTTCCCCATCTATTTGCCATGAAGTGATGGGACTGGGTGCCATGATCTTCATTTTATGAATGCTGAGTTTTAAGCCAGCTTTTTCACTCTCCTCTTTCACCTTCAATCAGTATGTTAAATGAAAAGAAAATAAAAATAGCTAAGAATGAGCAAAGGAGATAGATTCAACATCATTCATTAACATGACACAGGAGGGACAGCAGCCCCTTGGAAGACAGGGGTGATTGAGAATAACATCTGTCTCTGTTGCTAAAAGAGACATCTGCTTCTGACAAAGAAAAGAACTCACCCAGTTCTCCAATGGCCTGTCTCTGCAGTCCATTCCTCAGCTGATAACTCACCAGGGGCAGCTTTTGCTCAGCTGCATTTGGAAGGACACATAGAAGTAATGTGTGGAGTTTCTGTAATGCAAAGTGAAGGATTAAATAAAAATCAAGATATTTGAAAGAGGTTTTCTAGAAAAATCATTTAAAAAGTCACTGAAAGTCTTTAAAAATGTCACTTTTTCATTTAGCTACATCCCAAATCAAACTACTTCCCACTATTTATTGTTCTTCATTTATTTATTCAACAAATGTGAAGCATTTAGGATTGGCCAGACCCAGTTCAAGGAGCATGGGAAACATCAGTAAATAAATACAGTCCTACTTTTTTCCCAAAGCACACTCACTTGGAAGGTAATCCCAGCTGTGACTGCCAAGACAGAATGAGCTTAAAACAAATCTAGAAATGTGAATGCTGGCTTATAAAATAAAAGTGGAAAAAAATTTAAATTTATAACTAAATTCATTTTTACTTACATTTTTTTTCTTCCTTACAGATATGTAAAAGTAGTCCAGAGTCACTTAAGCATTATGAAAGTCACTGCAATGTTTGTGTGCTAAGTCACTTCAGTCGGGTTCCAACTCTTTGTGACCCTATCTACTGTAGCCTACCAGGCTCCTCTGTCCATGGGATTTTCCTGGCAAGAATACTGTAGGGGGTTTCTGTGCCCCCCTCCAGGGATTTTCCCAACCCAGATATCCAGCCCGTGTCTCTTACATCTCCTGCATTGGCAGGTGGGTTCTTTACCACTAGTGCCACCTGGGAAACCCAAAAGTTTGGGATAGCAACCACCCAGCACTGGGCTTGAACACATGACCCTGGGATTAACAGTCCCATGCTCTACTAACTGAGCTACTGGAGCAGCTCAGTAATATATACATAGTTCTTTGTAAATCTTCATTCAATCACTTGTTCATTCATATATTCAAGAAATTATTAAATTAACCCTCATGCCAGGTACTGGTGCTAGGTGCTGTACAATAAATTCATCTTTTAACATGGTGCAGCAGAGCATCTCTGAAGTGAAAAGACTAAGCCTTTCTGACTATCTATATCTGAATATATGCACGTAGGTCTGGGGACACTAGCATTGACAGGGCTGTTCAGCACATGGTGCTAGAGGTGCAGAAGATGAGAGCCAGGTCTCCAGGGCCTTTGGGCCCAGCCATCACATGGAATCTTTACAGACTAAATATATGTCAATAATGCAATTTACATGTATAGTCTCAAAAAATAATGGATTGTAGAGAATTATAAAACATACCTGCTTTTTAAAGTATGGGAAAATGTTTATGGTGATGAGTCTACCTATTCAATACTGATAATCCTTTTGTCTCTTTATTACTTGAGCCCAGCTCCTAGGAGACTCATTTTCTATATTCTGATGTATCTTGGCATTATCTTTTTTGGTTCACTTAGTTCACATATTCAGAACTAATGAGAACAGTCTCAGCTCTGCCACCCAGGATGCGTGGTCATGAGGGGCACCCTCGCCAGATCAGCTCTTAATATAATGTGACTTTGTCTCAACAGCAGTCAAGTATTGGCCTGATAAAATTCTTGTTAACTGTTAAAAATAGTCTTTATATAAATACCTGATCTTATTCATATAATTACTAGTAAAGACACCTTGAATGATTTTTATTACTATGAGAATCATCAACATGGGTTTTAGTATCTCTTCATTAAACTCTTCAGAGGTCATCCAGTATTTACAGTATATCATCAGGTTCTGAAATTCAGGAATACTTTAGTGTTGGTGAAAGGGAAGAAATAAAGAACTTGGAAATAAATGGCAACAGATGATAAAATAACAAAATTCCATTTAATAGGGAAGTGAAGTACTAACATTAATATTTGCAATTGACCACAGTGAACAGTACAGTATAAGCAGTGATATCTGCCTGATGATGTTGCAGAAACAATTTCAAGTTGTGACTTTTTAATTATAAATTTAATACCTAGCAGGGTGCTTGGCACATGAAAACTACTTAATTACTGATTGCCAAAGGGATAAGTTAAATAATAAGTCCATGAATTGCCTTTGATTATGAAGAACCAAACGTTTTAAACTCAGAGAGCAAAAGACTTCTTTAGTTTGGTAATAAATTTCCTATCTGTAGGCCTAGGTGGTGAATTCAGGATGGGTGTGTTCCTTTGTTGCAGGAGGTCATTAAGGGGACATAAGCTCAGGTTGACCTGTGAGCAGGCCCCAGGTATCCAGGGTCCCCCTCCACCCCCACCCCTGTCCCCTGTCCTTAGAGTGTATGTTGCACACACAGTCCCCACAGTGGGAGTGTTTTCAAGGGCACAGCCTGGAGAGAGCCATGTGTTGCTGAGGCCATTTGGACTGAATAGGCACTAGGGGACTGAGGCCTGTTAAGGCCTGTGTACCAACTAATGCAATTCTGGCTGGTGGGTGTGGTGAACTACTTACCCAAGACAAGCCTCATATGTAAGTTACCTTACTTATTAAAGCTGCTTATTTACCTGCCAATTTGGAATAACTGTCGCTTTCTTCTGTCTCTCCTTGTCCTTTGTGTCCTGGGCCAGTTTCAGATTTCATTTGAGGACCTCTTGAGAGTGCAAACAATTTTTAGACCTGTTTGTAGGTATGCAGATGTATGGGCCAAAAGGTTACATTTTGCCAAGATTTATAATTAAGTAGTAGCAACAGAAATGGATCACAGACTCCAAATTCATTTCTGTATGTTAGTCCCTTACTGCTAGTTGCCTTTCTAGATCCTCTTTCTTTTCCTTCTTTCTTCCTCCCTCCCTAGCCCCTTGTATTGCTGATCCTGTTTGTGATGCCAATTGTCTTGCTGTTCACAATGTTCAGACTATTCACTGAAACCAGGGTAGGCCAGGCTCAAGTTAAGAGACTGGAAGATGTGAGGAGCTGTAGGAACTGCAGGCGTGTTTATTCTCTCCTGACTGGCATGGCGGCCATAACATGGCCTCTCTCCTGGCTGATGTAACAGCCATAACATAACCATAATGTAGCCATAATATAGCCATAACATAACCTCACATAACATAACCATGATGCTGCCCCAGTGTAGCCCCAGTGCAGTGGCAGCCAGAGCTTTTCAGGTGAAGCTTATATATACTTTTAGAACAAAAGTAGCTCATGGCCAAGTGAGTAACTCATATGTGCATGTGTAGTGCTCTAAGTGATATTAGCTGTTACATGACCATGCAAAGTCATTGTTTACAGAACATGGGATGACAGGAAGTGAGAGTGTGGGGCAAGAGAGCCTGACTGACACCATCTTGTTAATTTCCCCACATTCTTATTACCTTTTCTTTCCTTTCCTTTCCTTTTTGGGAGACTCTTTCCTTCTCATTGTGGTGTGAAAGATTGATGGGCAGAATTTCCCTGAGCCATTAAAAAGTCAGTTAACACAAATCATCCCTAAATTGCTGGAGAGAAAGCTTTCTATAATGAAGCTAGCTTTATTTGAACCCCTAACCTGGGGTGGGATGCAGCCTTTGCTCTGAGTCCCAACAAGAGCAAAAGAACAAAGCAGCCTGGGAATAAGCTTTAAGAGGTTGCTGGCCACACCTGAAAAAAAAAAAAAAAAAAAAAAAAATCATGTCCTACTGACAGCATTCACTGACTGCATTCTTAGAGCAAATGCAGTCTTAATACAAGAATAAGCAACTCCTACTGTGAAAGAAAATGTTCTTTCAAGAGATTGGTTACAGCATCCAATATGCTTTATTTTAAAATATGAATATTTGCTTTAAAAGGAGAGAAAAATAACTTATCCTATAACCATTGCCACATATTATAAAATAAACAGAGTTTGGAAACTGATTTGCACTAAAAAGTGATGGCAGGGATCTCTGGGCTCTTTCATGGTGTTAGTTTATTTTACAATGGACATTGCATATCCCATAAACAGCCTGAAAGACAAAATCCTTCACTCCCTGCTGTTTACTGACCTGACATGGACTCTCCTCCAAGCATACTGGCAAGTCTCAGAATAGCCAATTTGGTTAGTCACCCATCTATCAAGACAACAGCACTTGTATTCTCATGAGTCATCCCGGTAGAAAATCCTACCTTTCACATCTGTGAACCTTCTCCCTCAGCATTTTGTATTCATAAGTTTGACACTAATGTTGTCTCTTGGTGTAGCAAATTCAAGTTCACTAACTGCCATTGAACAAGTAACTCTGTTTTTTCTTCAACTACTTGTTTTAAATAGGAAAAGGAAAAGATTGTTATTGAAAATATATTCACTAAACTTGACTGACTGGTGATTGAAGGGCAGAATTATGCATACATAATTTTATAATATTTACAATGCATCTTATCTTTATTATGTAAAATCAGAAACAAAGACAATGTCAGAGAGGAGAGTAAAATAAACCCCCATGTTTTTATTACCCAGCCTCACCAGTGATCAACTCATGGCCAGTCTTTGTTTGTCTTTCTTCTACATTCTTCCCGTTCCTCCATATTTTATTGAGACAAATCTCAGACATTTCATTTTACTCATATATTTCAGTATATATTTTAAAGGGATCAAACCCGGGTCTCCCGCATTGCAGGCAGATTCTTTACCAGCTGAGCTACAAGGAAAGCCCATTTTTAGAATACAAAGATTATTAAATATCTATACCCACCATATCAAAATCTCACCTAAATATTAGCAACATTGGAAACACAGTTAATAGAGACAGCTTCTAACCAACTAAGTATATTGAAGTGTTTCTTTTCCAAGTCCACTTGCAGAACCTCTCACTTAAAACTACAATCTTATGATGCTGAGGTGGCATCCAGAATGTACCACAGATGCCCAGTTAATCCAGACACAAAGTGTGACACTAATTGCATTGAGTTCTAGGTGCTGAAATCAGAGCTTTTCTTTCCTTTGCTCAAGGTCAGTCCTAAAGCAAATTTCAAAGTGCTGTAAAGTTCATCTTTTCTGCACCTTAGATGTCAGTTCTGAAGTCAGAAGACAGCATGCTGTCCCCAGGGCTCACAGTCTTTGCTGCTAATCACTTCTCTTTGCTCCTTACTCCCAACCCCAGGGCAACATCTTCTCTCCAATTTTGGTAGAAAGGCCATGTATACTATTATACAACAAGATACATGCATTAGAAATAATAATTTTTGAAAGGCTATGTTTTAATTGTGATTTTAGATAGCACTCTTTGGCAGGTAAAACAGGAATATCAGATAGAAATGGGAAAAGCAGCAATTTGTGTGTCTGAGTCATAATGTATGAACTCTGGGCATGTTGATAGTGGCAAACAAAGAGAACATGGCCAAGGCATGTCTATTTTTCCTCTGGCATTATTCTGTCTTTTCTTTTTGTTTGCCTACCTATCATTTGTCTTGGTCATATACTCAATAAGAACAGATAGAATAAGAGAAAGAGTAAGTTGGAAGGGAAGAATAAATGGTAGTAAAGCAAAACAGAGGTTAAGGAAATTCCAAAGGGAGATGGACACCCTCTGGGATGTACAACTATGTAAGGTGCTGACATATTTCTAAAGAAATTGGATTCAGTTTGATATTTGGCAAAACTAATACAATTATGTAAAGTTTAAAAATAAAATAAAATTAATTAAAAAAAAAGAAAAAAACTGTGTTTATTAAAATGATTTTTTATGCTAGGAACAAGGGAGGTTATTTTATTGTCTTCTCTGCCACTACTTATGTTGGAAATGTTACATAATAAAGATAAGCTAGAGTGTAGATAGAATATGAAAAAAAGTGAGGTTGAGGTGATTGAGAAGATTGAGAGAGGTATTTGGAGATTTTTCTCTTTACCACTGTGCATAAGGTTTATCCTGAGATTTATAAATTACAGATGTATGCATATAGATAGGCAGTATGCACACACACATACTCATAACACTATGTATACATAGGGCAAAAAGGGAAGAAACATGGGGTGAATTGCAGCATTCTTTCAAATACTTTACAAAGTGACCAGTTAAGGCCCATAATTTTAAAGAGAAACAATGGAAATGCACTTTAATGGCATTTTAATGGGCTGATAATGATACTTATAATACATGCAAATATGTATGTAAAATATAAAAGCCTGAACAAAAGAAATTAAAGTGCTAAAATCCAGTTGCACAAACAAGGAGTCCAGAATTAGAGGTGTGCACTTTCCCTCTTTTTCTTCAAAATCTTGAGTTTCAAGGATGATTTTTACAGCATTTGAAATGATGCTTTAACTCACCCATTTTCCTTTTTTTCTTTGATAGGACCTTAATTATTCTCCATTGCAAATAAATTTTGCATTTATTTGATTTTTACTTAAAAAAAAGTATTTAGGTAGTTATTTTTGGTTGTACTATGTCTTTGGTGCTATGGGGGTTTTTCCCTAGATGTGGTGAGCAGGGGTTACTCTCTAGCTGTGGTATGCAGGCTTCTCCTTGTGGAGCAAGGGCACTAGGGCGGGTGGGTTTCAGTAGTTGAGGCACATGGGCTTAGTTACTCCGGGACATGTGGGATCTTCCCAGACCAAGGACTGAACCCGTGTTTCCTGCATTGGTGGGCTCCCCTGGTGGCTTAGTGGTAAAGACTCCACCAGCAATGCAGGAGATGTAGGAGACACTGGTTCTATCTATGGGTTGGGAAGATCCCCTGGAAGAGGAAATGACAACCTATTCCGGTATTAGTGCTGCAAACATCCCATCAACAGATGAGCCTGGTGGCCTACAGTCCAGTAAGGTTGCAAAGAGCAGGACACTGCTGAGCGAGTGAGCACGTGCACAGGTTCTCCTGAATTGGCAGGCTGTTTTTTTTACCACCGAGCCACCAGGTGAGTCCCTTATACGATATCTAATATTACTTATTTTGAATGACCTACGATTTACTTTCCCATTATTTTGCCACCAGTAAAATCTCTGATTTTAACAAAAGGTAATACTATGGGAAAGGGTATATGTATATGTATATGTATATATATATATATTTTTTTTTAATAAAAGAGATAGAATAAATATTAACTAGAGAAACATAAAAGACTAAAACCATTGGGAAAATGTTTATCAAAAAAATGCTAATTGTTAAATATCTCAGGCTTTCAAGAAGCCTAATTATCTACCGAGATAGAAAAAAATGCAAAGCTTTAATTCAGGAATGGATGTTCTTTTGTGTGTCTTCAAGTAACATTCAAAATTGCTTTTATAGAACACGATCATTATTATATCTATGGCTACCTCTGGTAAAAATGTGATTTATAATTTTCAAAAGTGTAGATATAATTTGAATGATTTGGAACGCTTTATTTTCCCAAATCTGGGAAAAACCCTGGTAATATTGAATATTCCTCCAGGCAAGAGCTCTATTGCCACGTAGGATGGAGGTGTTTTCCCTACTGGACTCTTATTCCATAACAGTTAATACTGCATTTTTGGAGACCCCCTTAATGCTTCCATTCAGATAGCCAGCCATATGTATGTTCCTCACCATGCACTTGCAATACAAGAATCAAGTTACTCCATCTTCATATTGAGCGTTGTTTCATGTATTCATAAGGGAAACTCTATATCAGTTGTATTTTCTGTCAGGTTAATCATCCTGAATTGCACAACTTGCACAGCCTGAAGGCCACAGGGACATCAGAGGGTGGCAGTGAGAGCCTCTGTGTTTGTTGTGCTCAGAACCACGTGCAATCGCCAGGCCCTGAGCAAAAGGAGTGAAAGAGCAGAGGACTTGAGACATGCGCACTCCCAGTCTCCTTGTGAAGCGGACTCATCCCTGTACTAAGGGACATTCTGGAAAGAATCTGTGGACTCTGAGCAGACACCACATTGCCGTGTATTTCAGGTGACAAAATGAGGTTTTCAGCTGGAAGGAGCATTATTTCTCATTTCTTCCACAAAACTAGACAGCCAGTTGTATGATTTCAGGAGTAGAGGGAGACCACCTATCGCCTGTATTTGGCATTTTCACAAAGATGCTTTCTTTGTGGTCATCCCAGTGGAGATGCTGGAGCAGAAGAGAACAACAGATCTGTCTGTAAGGACAACTGGAAGATTGGTGTATTAAAACCCAAAGGAACACCGAGATCCTTGGAGGAAGGCATTGATATAAATATAACTTCTTTTCCTCTTTCTTCCCTCCTTCCTCTCTCTCTCTCTTTTTTTTTTTTTTTGATTATTTCTTATGGTGCTGTGAAAAATTGATGGGCAGAATTTCCCGAGTCATTAAAAAGCCAGTTAATATAAATCATCACTAACTCCCTTCCTTCCTTCCTTCCTTCTTTCTCCCTTAAGCTGGTAAAACCTGGATCACATCAACTGCTTTTCTTATATTTTAGTTGAAATCTTGAATACTATTTTAACACTTTGGACCAACTTCTCTGGTGGCTCAGCAGGATAGAATCTGCCTGCCAATACAGGAAACGCAGGCTCAATCCCTAGGTCAGGAAGATGACCTGGAGGAGTAAATGGCAACTCACTCCAATATTTTCACCTGGAGGATCACCATGGACAGAGGAGCCTGGCAAGATATAGTCCATGGGGTTGCAAAGAGTCAGACATGACTGAACTACTAAGGACATGTGTTAATTTCTGATGATAATGAAGATTTTATTTGTCCCTAACAGTTTTTAAACTACTCAAACTACTGCACAATTGCACTCATCTCACATGCTAGTAAAGTAATGCTCAAAAGTCTCTAAGCCAGGCTTCAGCAATACATGAACCGTGAACTTCAAGCTGGTTTTAGAAAAGGCAGAGGAAGCAGAGATCAAATTGCCAACATCCACTGGATCATTGAAAAATCAAGACAGTTCCAGAAAAATATCTACCTCTGCTTTATTGACTATACCAAAGTCTTTGACTGTGTGGATCACAATAAACTGTGGAAAATTCTGAAAGAGATGGGAATACCAGCCCACCTGACCTGCCTCTTGAGAAACCTATATGCAGGTCAGGAAGCAACAGTTAGAACTGGACATGGAACAACAGACTGGTTCCAAATAAGAAAAGGAGTACATCAAGGCTGCATATTGTCACCCTGCTTATTTAACTTATGTACAGAGTACATCATGAGAAATGCTGGACTGGATGAAGCCCAAGCTGGAATCAAAATTGCCGGGAGAGATATCAATAACCTCAGATATGCAGATGACACCACCCTTATGGCAGAAAATGAAGAGGAATTAAAAAGCCTCTTGATGAAAGTAAAAGAGGAGAGTGAAAAAGTTGGCTTAAAGCTCAACATTCAGAAAACGAAGATCATGGCATCTGGTCCCATCACTTCATGGGAAATCGATGGGGAAATAGTGGAAACATTGGCTGACTTTGTTTTTTGGGGCTCCAAAATTACTGCAGATGGTGATTGCAGCCATGAAATTAAAAGACGCTTACTCCTTGGAAGGAAAGTTATGACCAACCTGGATAGCATATTCAAAAGCAGAGACATTACTTTGACAACAAAGGTCCGTCTAGTCAAGGCTATGGTTTTTCCTATAGTCATGTATGGATGTGAGAGTTGAACTGTGAAGAAAGCTGAGCACTGAAGAATTGATGCCTTTGAACTGTGGTGTTGGAGAAGGCTCTTGAGAGTGCCTTGGACTGCAAGGAGATCCAACCAGTCCATCCTAAAGGAGATCAGTCCTCGTTCACTGGAAGGACTGATGCTGAAGCTGAAACTCCAATACTTTGGCCACCTCATGCGAAGATTTGACTTATTGGAAAAGACCCTGATGCTGGGAAAGATTGGGGGCAGGAGGAGAAGGGGACGACAGACGATGAGATGGCTGTGTGGCATCACTGACTCAATGGACATGAGTTTGCGGTATCTCCAGAAGTTGGTGATGAACAAGGAGACCTGGTGTGCTGCGATTCATGGGGTCGCAAAGAGTCAGACACGACTGAGCGACTGAACTAAATTGAACAGTTTTTAATCTGTTTCCATGAATCAAATGACAAAATTTTGTCTGAGGTGGAAAGTCCCTTTCCTTTACAGTCAGGTAAAGATGTTGAATATTGAAGTAGTTATAAAGGGATATTTAATTTCTAAACATGTAATATATTATGTGTGCTTAGGTGGGTAAGACATTTGAAACACAATTGTGATCCTGTAAGGAAAAATCTTTATTGGAAATTTATTCTGTGGCAGGGTGTTGAAACTAGGGATCTTTGTTGGTTAACTGTGACTTCCTACACTTGAGTGTTACCATGTGAATGATGTAAATTAACATTTAATTTTAAAAAATAGATATTTTGTCTGCTGAAATGTATGTCACGTGAGCTGATACATTGATTCAGCTACACACTGAATCGTCAGTTGCTGTGCTATTGTTAGTATTTGACTGCTTTAAGAAATACATAAAGGCTGACACTGAAATAAAATGTTCACAACTGACTGGGTGAGCACATTCTTTCTTTAACTGTTGTAAAGTTTGAAATATCTACTTGGATTTGATATACAGTTGTGGAATGCATAAATCTAAATATTACTCCTTGCTTTTTTTTTAAGTAAAAAAATACATATTTGAGTGTTGTTAACATTTTATTCTCTTTCAGAATATATCTGGTCTGTTGCATCATTTTTCCTTCACTTATTCAGTTATGAGAAAATGTCTGTTATTGACATAGTTTAAATCCAACTTTAGAACGTTTTCCACATTTTTAAACCTCTTGAAAATCCACGCTTCACAGGAAGACTCCTGCTCTTCTGATTCTATGGGGGTGTAAGAGAATGTGTCTTCTCCATCGAGATGGCACAGATTTAACTCTGGAATCTCAAGTCCATTGTATTCTGCACACAAAGAATCTTTGCTTGGATCCTGGCACCCAGCACACACTGCGCTGCCCCATGCTGGACCTCTCCCCATCTGCTCCTCTTACTGGCTTATAGGATGGCTGCCCCAGCTTTCCAGCAGCACGGACTAGAAGCCTCTTGAGCTGGAGAGTTATCGTAGATTCCTGATTTCCCCCAAATTCCTGTGTCAAATTAGAATCCTGGTATTAAGGACTGGTCTCTGTTGTTTGTTTTCCTTGCCTTTTACTGCTTGGCTTTAACATAGCTATCTTTGGTGGTGGTTTGTGGGTGCTCAGTAGTGTCCAAGTATTTTTGATCCCATGGAATGCAGCCAACCAGGTTCCTCTGTCCATCAGATTTACCAGGCAAGAATACTGGAGTGGGTTGCCATTTCCTCCTCCAGGGCCTCATCCCAACCCAAGGATCAAACCTGGGTCTCCTGTGTTGGCAGGTGGATTCTTTATCACTGTGTCACCTGAGATGCCATCATTAGTTCTACTAAATTACTGACATGGCATTTCAAATGGCCACCACTCTCAGTGTCACCTTCATGCTTGGAGCTCAGGAGTATCTGAGCTTGTCATTCCTTGACTTAAAAGTCTTTCACAGTCATGTTCAATTTAGATATGTTCAGCATCCTTCCTATGTTGCCTCTGCTCTTTTCACTGACTTTAACCATTCACCACAGTCCTCCTTCTTGCCCCCATCTTAACTCCAGTTATTACAAAGTACTTGATATTCCCTCTTTGATGCTATGATGCTTCATTCTATCATCATTTACACAAGCTATGCACTTCAGTTTTCCTCCATTCTTCAAGATTCACTCTGAGTCACATCCAGAAAGGATTTTGTTGACTTTCATTGAGCTTCCAACCCCCTGCTTTCTGAGCCTCTGTGTGGATCCAACAGAGGACCTAAAGCTGCTGGTCACTCATCCGTCTCCCCCATTAGATTACTTGATGTTAAGGTTATATTTCCTATTACTTTTGTAAATATTTTCAGTGTAAATAGCATGTGGCAAGTAGTACATTCTCAACTACATTTTGGCTGACTAAATAGAGGGTGATGATAATTCCTAACATTTATTAGTACCTATGCATGCCAGGGATTGTTCTAAGCCCTAAACGTGTTTTCACATTTAGTCCCTTACAAGAAGTCTATGAAGGAAGCACTCTTATTAACCCTACTTAACTGATGAAGAAACTGAGACACAATGATGTCAGGTGAAATACTCAAGGTAATGGCAAGTGAGCAGAGAATCTGAGCTTAAACTACATGTTTGTGTACTAAATTGCTTCAGTCATATCCTACTCTTTCCTACCTCATGGACTGTAGCCCACCAGGCTCCTCTGTCAATGGGATTCTCCAGGTAAAAATACTGGAGTGGGTTGCAATTCCCTTCTCCAGGGAATCTTCCAGATCCAGGGATTGAACCTGCATCTCTTAGGTCTCCTGCATTAGAAGGTGGATTCTTTACCACTAGTGCCACCTGGGAAGACCTACAGGAAGTCTTTTATATTTGGCTCCAAAATCTGTGCCCTTAACTTATATCTGTGAACTTTGTGGTTTGGTTAAAAACTTAGAAGTTACTTCATAAAATCTGTAGTTATCTTATTGTCAACCTAGGTTATATAAATTAAACTATACAAGCAACGTTTTGAACTTGTCAAACAGTTATTACTCTGCTCTGTGTATCCTCACATGCTCTCTGTAGTCACTTTATTGTGCTTCCAATTTCTCTCCTACCTACCAACCTTGCTTGTTTGCCTGGTACAGTTCCCAGAAGCCACAATTTTCCTAGCAAATTCCTGTAGAGTCACATGTTCAATTATTGTATTGTGTTACATCGAGGCATCCAGTTAATCCTTTTTTTTTTTTAAACAGTATATTCAAACACCTTTCCTTTCACCAAAATTTAAGTTTACTTTTGAATGTGGTGTCTCTGGAGGTCAGAAGAAGGTTATGGTGAAAAGATCCATCCATTTTGCATCTCATTGTCCTGTAACTGTGGCCTCTCCTAGACTGTTTTGATGTTGTGTTGATGTTTAAGAACTTGCTGCTTCTATCCTCAAAGGAAAATTGTAAATCTAGTGAAGGCAAGGGTAATATATAGAAGAGTGATGTGAGAAGTAAAAAAAACATAGTTTGAAACTTAATAGGAAGCTTTATTTTGCTGACTGATGAGACAATATGATGGTTTGGGAGTTTGAACTGAAAAATATTGTGGATTTTCTTACTATTAAGAAGTGTTTTAAAGCACTGATAACTGCAAATTTTAGAATAAAAATAAAAATATAAAATGATGACCTGTGATTTAGTATATAGCCACTGTTCCATATGTTTTTAAATCTTAATGAAAACTTTTTACTTTCCCTCTTGTTATTAGATATTAATTATTTTGTGTATATTATCTTTTGCTGTATTATACTATTTTTATAAAATGGAATGGTTTTTCATATTTTAATACTTACTATATTGCTCTTTTAATCAAGAAGGTATGATTTGTACATACAGTCTCTCAGCTATTTGGTATGCTGCTTTGTAAATTAGTTTAACTTAAAACAGTTTTTTAAAATTAAATTTGAAAATTTTATTTTAAATTTCAAATCATCTGAAATTAATTTTTGTATATGGAGTAAGATAAGGATCCAGTGTAACATTTTTTTAAAGTGTATAGTGTAACTAGTTAAGCCAATAATTTAAATGTAATCTATCATTGAAAAAAAATAAATAAAAGCCCTACGTTCAACTACAACTTTTGTCATAAATGTTCCTGTGTGCAGTGTGCTAAGTCACTTCAGTTATGTCCAACTCTTTGTGACCCTATGGACTGTAGCCCACCGTGCTTCTCTGTGCATGGCACTCTCCAGGTAAGAATGCTGGAGTGAGTTGCCGTTCCCTTCTCCAGGGGATCTTCCCTACCCAGGAAATGAACTCACATCTCTCAGGTCTCCTGAATTGGCAGGTGGGTTCTTTACCAATAGTGCCATCTGGGAAGCCTTTCTTTTGGGTGTGTAGATACATACATATATCTATGTATGCATGCATAAATGTTTGTATAGATACATACTTATAAATAACTGTGCATGTATATGTGTATATACACACTGTTTGGCAAACTCAGTACTATGAATTTCTTTCTATTAATCTGTTTGTCTATTCCTATATTAGTAACATATCAATATGATTACCTTGTAGTACCTTATAAGACAAATCTCTTCTATTTCATACATATATATATATATATATATATATATTATACTGTTCTTGGATATTTTTAGAAATTTATTTTCCATATGAGCTCCAATATCATTTTATTTAATTATAATTAATTGATATTTTAATCCAAATTACATTAAAGTTATATATTTTTATAACTTATTTTGTTGTTATATGTCTTGAAAAAAATCAATGCATATTTATTTCATTGCATCTTTTACTGAGTCCTTCAAAAGTATTTAATATTTTCTTCATATAGATCCTGTAACTTTCTTGTTAAATTTATTACTAAATTTTTTAATATTTTTGTTACTCCTGAAATATTTTTTGTCACTTCTTTTCAACTTACCTATTTCTAAAATAAATACATATTTCTTTAAGCTAGTTTTATGTGCAAAACTTTATCAAATTATCTTAATAAGTATAACAATTTTTAGACCTGGAGTCCTTGAGTTTTCAAAGAACAAAATCCTGTCACTCATTCATTATACATTTCATATATTCTTATCCATTATTTATACAAGTAATTTCATTTTCTTTTTTAATTATTTAGTAAAACTTCCAAGATAATATTGAATGATACTGTGATTCCTTGTGCAATCTCCAATTATAACTGAAATTGTTTTAATGTTTCAATATTTGGAATCTTATTAGCTATTGAGCTCATATTATAGTCATTATATATGTATTACTTTTCTATTTGTTTTACTTAGAATCTCTTTTAAGAACATATGAATTGTGACAAACGCTTTTCATGTACATAATTGTATGATTACATGATTTTCCAACTCTGTTTATTGGTAAAATTGACTGTTATCAGATTTCCTGAAATTGAGTCACTCATATGCATATTTTTATATGAGTAATTCAATTTCTCAGCAGTGGAAACAGTGTCAGACTTTATTTTTGGAGGCTCCAAAATCACTGCAGATGGTGACTGCAGCCATGAAATTAAAAGACACTTACTCCTTGGAAGAAAATTTATGACCAACCTAGATAGCATATTAAAAAGTAGAGACATTACTTTGCCAACAAAGGTCCATCTAGTCAAGGCTATGGTTTTTCCAGTGGTCATGTATGGATGTGAGATTTGGACTGTGAAGAAAGCTGGGCGCTGAAGAATTGATGCTTTTGAACTGTGGTGTTGGAGAAGACTCTTGAGAGTGCCTTGGACTGCAAGGAGATCCAACCAGTCCATCCTAAAGGAGATCAGTCCTGGGTGTTCATTGGAAGGACTGATGCTAAAGCTGAAACTCCAATACTTTGGCCACCTCTTGCGAAGGGTTGACTCATTGGAAAAGACCCTGATGTTGGGAGGGATTGGGGGCAGGAGGAGAAGGGGATGACAGAGGATGAGATGGTTGGATGGCATCACCAACTCAGTTGGCATGAATTTGAATAAACTCCGGGAGTTGGTGATGGACAGGGAGGCCTGGCATGCTGCGATTTATGGGGTCGCAAAAAGTCGGAGATGACTGAGTGACTGAACTGAACTGTATTCAATTTCAGGAATTCTGATAACATAGTAATCTGTAATAATGCATGTTCTTTGCATAACTCCACTTGAGGCATGAGATATTAAACTTTTTACACAGGACTGCTGCTGTACTGCTGCTGCTGCATGCAAAGTCCCTTCAGTCTTGTCTGACTCTTTGCGACCCCATGGCCTAATAACCTGCAAGGCTCCTCTGTCCATTGGATTATCCAGGCAGGAAAATTGGAGTGCATTGCTATGCCCTGGGTTATATTTATTAATATTTTATTTAAAATTTTTCATTGAAATTCTTTAAATCGTTCTCTCTTATTTTTTGGTTTGATTTTTATTAGATTGTGGCATTAAAGTTTACTGTCTTCTCAAAATCAGCTGAAGAATCTTTCATGTGCTTTCACATTATTGAATATTTTAATTAACTGAAAATATTTGTTCTTTAAAGGTTAAAGATTAGATTGAATTCTCTATGAGTCAATCTAATCCAGATTCATTTTTAAAATAGATTTTTCATCACCTTTCCAGTTTCTTTATAGGTAATTTTTTAAAATATAAATTTATTTATTTTAATTGGAGGTTAATTACTTTACAATATTGTACTGATTTTTCCATACATCAGCATGAATCTGCCACAGGTATAGGTAATTGTTTTATTCAAAGCTTTCTACTTCTTCTTAGGTTCAACTTGGAAATTTAGACTTTATTATTCCCAGGTGGTGCAGTGTTAAAGAATTTCCCTGCTCATGCAGGACACACAGGAGACCCGGGTTCGATCCCTTGGTCAGGAAGATCCCCTGGGTTAGTATTGGCAACCCACTCCAGTATTCTTGCCTGCAAAATTCCATGGACAGAGGAGCCTGGCAGGCTACAGTCCATGGGATCACAGAGTTGGACACGACTGAGCACACACACACATGAAATATTTTACCTCTTGTTCATTAAAAAGAAAAATTGTTGAGATAATTTCAATTAAAATTTTATTTATGTAATGTAATAGGTGGTTATGTCTTTTTTCTCAAGCTAAATCGTGTATGACTTTTGCTGTCTAACCATTCCTTAAGCAAAGGTTTAATCTGCTTCATTTGTATCTTCATAGAAGTTTGTGATTCATTTATCTTCTCTAGTTTTAATTAATTTCTACTTTGATGTAAATTAATTTTCTTTTCCCACTTTTTAAAGTAAATTTTGTTAAAGCTATCTCTGTTTCTTCTAAGTTCTATATTTATGTGCTTTCATCTCTGCTAATGATAAATGAACTAAAAACTGAAAATTTTCCTAAATCAAGCTTTTCATTTGCTGTATATACTCTGAGATGGTGTTTATTCACTGATACGCTTTTCTTATTATTTGTATTCAGTTTTGCTTTCCTCTTTTAGACAATATATGCTAATTTGGAATTGATTAAGACTATTTGACATTTTCTAAATTGATTGGAATGTGATCAGTATATTTGTGGTCAATGAATGTGATTTAGTTTTGTTAGTTACCCACAGACTTCTAAAAATTATTACATTTTTAATTGAAGAATATAAGGTTCTATATTTAATCAGTTTTATTGATCTTTTATAAGTAAATTTTTGCATTTATGATTTCCATTTATATTTTTCTTGTTTTTAACATCAGATCTTTTCATTGCTTTTTTTTTAATCATCTCTTAACTGATTTTTTTAAATTTTATTTTATTTTTAAACTTTATGAAATTGTATTAGTTTTGCCAAATATCGAAATAAATCCACCACAGGTATACATGTGTTCCCCATCCTGAACCCTCCTCCCTCCTCCCTCCCTATACCATCCCTCTGGGTCGTCCCAGTGCACCAGCCCCAAGCATCCAGTATCATGCATCAAACCTGGACTGGCAACTCGTTTCATACATGATATTATACATGTTTCAATGCCATTCTCCCAAATCTTCCCACCCTCTCCCTCTCCCACAGAGTCCATAAGACTGTTCTATACATCAGTGTCTCTTTTGCTGTCTCGTACACAGGGTTATTGTTTCCATCTTTCTAAATTCCATATATATGCATTAGTATACTGTATTGGTGTTTTTCTTTCTGGCTTACTTCACTCTGTATAATAGGCTCCAGTTTCATCCACCTCATTAGAACTGATTCAAATGTATTCTTTTTAATGGCTGAGTAATACTCCATTGTGTATATGTACCACTGCTTTCTTATCCATTCATCTGCTGATGGACATCTAGGTTGCTTCCATGTTCTGGCTATTATAAACAGTGCTGCGATGAACATTGGGATACATGTGTCTCTTTCCCTTCTGGTTTCCTCAGTGTGTATACCCAGCAGTGGGATTGCTGGATCATAAGGCAGTTCTATTTCTAGTTTTTTAAGGAATCTCCACACTGTTCTCCATAGTGGCTGTACTAGTTTGCATTCCCACCAACAGTGTCAGAGGGTTCCCTTTTCTCCACACCCTCTCCAGCATTTATTGCTTGTAGACTTTTGGATCGCAGCCATTCTGACTGGCGTGAAATGGTACCTCATAGTGGTTTTGATTCGCATTTCTCTGATAATGAGTGATGTTGAGCATCTTTTCATGTGTTTGATAGCCATCTGTATGTCTTCTTTGGAGAAATGTCTATTTAGTTCTTTGGCCCATTTTTTGATTGGATCATTTATTTTTCTGGAGTTGAGCTGTAGGAGTTGCTTGTATATTTTTGAGATTAGTTGTTTGTCAGTTGCTTCATTTGCAAAACACTCTCTGACATACATCACAGCAGTATCCTCTATGACCCACCTCCCAGAATATTGGAAATAAAAGTAAAAATAAAAAAAATGGGACCTAATTAAACTTAAAAGCCTTCTGCACATCAAAGGAAACTATTAGCAAGGTGAAAAGGCAGCCTTCAGAATGGGAGAAAATAATAGCAAATGAAGCAATTGCTTTTTTTAAATACCATTTTTGGGAGGGAGCTTTACTGAAATGTAATTCACATATCATATGATTTCAAAAATTTAGAGTATATGATTCAATAGTTTTTAGTATATTTACAGAGTTAGCCAATAGGCTTGTAAAAAGCTGTTTCTTGTTTTACATATTTACTATTAACTTTTTATATCTTTAAGTTTATAGGCATTATGTTTCTTATAATTAAATAATATTCCCCTTTACCTTTGTGGTTATGTAAACTTTAGCCTCCCCTGGATCTGGTAATATTACTGACATCCATGTATTATTTTGTCTGCATTTAGACGTATTTTGCTTTTTATGTTCTTTCATGTTGTCCTTCTTTATTACTTTTTAGTCAGTGTCTTCAGTTCAGTTCTGTTCATTCACTCAGTCGTGTCCAACTCTTTGAACCCCATGAATCGCAGCACGCCAGGCCTCCCTGTCCATCACCAGCTCCCAGACTTCACTCAGACTCATGTCCATCGAGTCAGTGATGCCATCCAGCCATCTCATCCTCTGTCGTCCCCTTCTCCTCTTTCCCCTAATTCCTCCCAGCATCAAGGTCTTTTCCAGTGAGCCAAATCTTCTCATGAGGTGGCCAAAGTACTGGAGTTTCAGCTTTAACATCATTCCTTCCAAAGAAATCCCAGGGCTGATCTCCTTCAGAATGGACTGGTTGGATCTCCTTGCAGTCCAAGGGACTCTCAAGAGTCTTCTCCAACACCACAGTTCAAAAGCATCAATTCTTCGGCGCTCAGTCTTCTTCACAGTCCAACTCTCACATCCATACATGACCACAGGAAAAACCATAGCCTTGTCTGTCTTACAAATAGATTAAAGTAGAATTTTGATTTGTAACCAAGACGATTTCCATTGTTTAATGGAAGAATTCAGTATATGACTAATATACACAATCTTATATTTTTGATGGAGAACAACTATTTTACCTCAAAAGAAATTACTTCCTTAACTGTTTCCCTGACCCCACAACACACCAGAAACAAATTTAGAAAATTTTTACTTCTTTGTTGACTCTCTATACTGAGACATTTTACACTGTATTCTTCCAACCACAGCTATTCATTTTGAAGTCACTTTAATAAAAGTTATGGATTTGTTGTGAGAATTAATGCAAAATAAGTGTGTGAAAGGCTTCCTGATGGTAAAGAACCCATCTGTCAATCCTATGGACAGAGGAGCCTGGTAGGCTACAGTCCATGGTGTCACAAAAGAGTCAGACACGACTTAGCAATTAAAGCAACAATAAAGTGTGTGAAACATGGCTTTTGTTCTGGAGGCTGTGGGATTGTAGTTCTTGTTTCTTCTCTCTTCTCTTCGATAAGAGACTTGTGCCAGGTTACTGATGGGAGGCACTGACAGTGGGGAGAACTGGGTCTTGCTCTGGTGGGCAGGGCCATACTCAGTTCAGTTCAGATGCTCAGTGGAGTCTGACTTTTTGCAACCCCATGGACTGCAGCATGCCAGGCTTCCCTGCCCATCATCAAATCCCAGAGCTTCCTCAAACTCATGTCCATTGATTCAGTGGTGCCATTCAACCGTCTCATCCTTTGTCATCCCCTTTTCTTCCTGCCTTCAATCTTTCCCAGCATCAGGATCTTTTCCAGGGAGTCAGTTTTTCACATCAGGTGGCCAAAGTACTGGAGCTTCAGCTTCAGCATCAGTCCTTTCAATGAATATTCAGGACTGATTTCCTTTAGGATGGACTGGTTTGATCTCCTTGCTGCCCAAGGGACTCTCAAGAGTCTTCTCCAACACTACAGTTAAAAAGCATTAATTCTTCAGCACTCAGCTTTCTTTATGGTCCAACTCTCACATCCATATATGACTACTGGAAAAACCATACCTTTGACAAGACAGACCTTTGTCGACAAAGTAATGTCTCTGCTTTTTAATATGTTGTCTAGGTTGGTCACAGCTTTTCTTCCAAGGAGCAAGTGTCTTTTAATTCCATGGCTGCAGTCACCATCTGCAGTGATTTTGGAGTCCAAGAAAATAAAATCTCTCAGTGTTACATTGTTTCCCCATCTATTTGCCATGAAGTGATGGGATAGGATGCCATGATCTTAGTTTTTTGAATGTTGAGTTTTAAGCCAACATTTTCACTCTTCTCTTTCACTTTTGTCAGAGGCTCTTT
Source organism: Bos mutus (assembly GCF_027580195.1). NCBI lineage: Eukaryota > Metazoa > Chordata > Mammalia > Artiodactyla > Bovidae > Bos > Bos mutus. The sequence goes on along the minus strand of NC_091622.1, from coordinate 4,525,559 downwards.
AGTTCCTCTTCACTTCCTGCTATAAGGATGGTATTATCTGCATATCTGAGATTATTGATATTATTGATTATTTATATTTCTCTCAGTAAAACTTTAATCTGATTGTCTGCTGATTGTGTCCTCCTGTGGGGCTTTGCTCCCTCCCTGTTAACTGTTTACCCTGAGGCAACCCAGCCTTAGATTCTACAGGCTCTATGGGAGGGCTAATGGTGAAGTCCAAGTGGCACCTCCCAGGACTGCTGCTGCCAGTGTCATCTTTCCAGTGGCGGGCCACTGCAGACCCATACATCTGCAGGAGACCCTCAAGCAAGCAATCTTGCTTGCTTCTTCTCAAGGTCTATCTCAAGCAGACCCTTACATATAGGTCTGGCTTAGTCTGCTGTGGGGTCACCTGGGTCCTGGTTTACAAAAGATTTTGTTTGTTCCCTCCAAGAGTGGAGTCCCTGTTTCTCCCAGTCCTGTGTTTGTCCTGCAAACAAATCCCTCTAGCTTTCAAAGTCAGATTCCCTGGGAATACCTAGTCCCTTTGCAAGATCCCCTGGCTAGGAAACTGGATGTGGAGCCTAGAACTTTCACAACAGCTCAAGAACTTGTTTGGTATTATTGTTCTCCAGTTTCTGTGTCACCCACCTGGCAGGTGTGAGATTTGATTTTATCTTGGTTGTGCCCCTCCTACCATCTTATTGAAGCTTCTCCTTTGTCCTTGGATGTTGAGTATCTTTTTTTAATGGGTTTTTGTGTCCTCCTGTCAATGGTTGTTCAACAACTAGTTGTGATTTTGGTGTTCTCACAGAAGAAGATGAGGACATGTCCTTCTTCTCTGCTATATTGAAACAATCCCCTTGAAATATTGCCTTTGTTATATAAGCAGTCAATAAATGTTGCTTGATATAAATTTTTTTGTTTTGTTTTGTTTTGATATAATTTTTACCATTAAGTCCACTATTCTCCACTTGGATTTATCTATTAATTGTATCACAGGTCATTGGTCACCAAAATTGACTGTCCACTGTACCTTCTCATCTTCAGGTATCTTGTGCTTTCTTTTCAATTTTTATTTCTTTTGGATACATGGGTAATAAACTTGAAGATTCTTTGTGTAACCTCAGAAGTCTTCCTTTAATGCTAACAGATGAATGAGAGTGATGATTGTGTTGCTGTTCTTGAATTTCAGCTTCTCATGTTTTACCAGTGTTTTTCTTGTTCTGATATTGTGGGTAAAAACCATATGCAAATGTGATCACTTTTCTCTTTGTAGATACCTTATTCTTTTTATATGGAAGAGTGTAATGTTTTTTCTTTCTATCCTTGGTGTTCAGACATTTTACCAGGATATATCATGATTTTTTATCTCATTGTATTTTTTCTGCCTTACTAAAATATTTATTTTCCCTGATTTTTAAAACTATTAAAGTAGGTCTCAACAGGATCGATAGAGAAGGAAATGGCAACCCACTCCAGTGTTCTTGCTTGGGGAATCCCAGGGACAGGGAAGCCTGATGGGCTGCTGTCTATGGGGTCACACAGAGTTGGACACGACTGGAGTGACTTAGCAGCAGCAGCAGCAACAGGATTGACACACTGTTTAAATTAATCTACTGAATCCTTTACTTTGGAAATCTTAACTTTTAAAATGATTTTGTTAAGCAGTGTTTTCTCCAGCAAGATTTTTCTTTGTACTCTAAGTGCATCTCCTTAGGTATTTTGATTATAAATTTTGTTGAAGTTGTCAGCCATCTTTTCCAGCGGTTCTTGGTCACTGGCATGTGTTTGCCTTTATCTCCCTCTCTTGATTATTCAGTTCAGTTCAGTCACTCAGTCACGTCTGACTCTTTGTGACCCCGTGAACTGCAGCACGCCAGGCCTCCCTGTCCATCAAAAACTCCTGGAGCCTACCCAAACTCATGTCCATTGAGTTGGTGATGCCATCCAACCATGTTCTCCTCTGTCGTCCCCTTCTCTTACTGCCCTCAATCTTTCCCAGCATCAGGGTCTTTTCAAATGAGTCAGTTCTTCACATCAGGTAGCCAAAGTATTGGAGTTTCAGCTTCAGCATCAGTCCTTCCAATGAACATCCAAGACTGATCTCCTTTAGGATACACTGGCTGGATCTCCTTGCAGTCCAAGGGACTCTCAAGAGTCTTCTCCAACACCACAATTCAAAAACATCAATTCTTTGGCGCTCAGCTTTCTTTATAGTCCAACTCTCACATCCATACATGACCATTGGAAAAACTATAGCCTTGACTAGATGGACCTTTGTTTGCAAAGTAATGTCTCTGCTTTTTAGTATGCTGTCTAGGTTGGTCAAAACTTTCCTTCCAAGGAGTAAGCGTCTTTTAATTTCATGGCTGCAGTCACCACCTGCAGTGATTTTGGAGCCCCCCAAAATACAGTCAGCCACTGTTTCCACTGTTTCCCCATCGATTTTCCATTAAGTGATGGGACCAGATGCCATGATCTTAGTTTTATGAATGTTGAGCTTTAAGCCAACATTTTCACTCTCCTCTTTCACTTTCACCAAGAGGCTCTCTAGTTCCTCTTCACTTTCTGCCATAAGGGTGGTGTCATCTGCATATCTGAGGTTATTGATATTTCTCCCAGCAATCTTGATTCCAGCCTGTGTTTCTTCCAGCCAAGTGTTTCTCATGATGTACTCTGCATATAAGTTAAATAAGCAAGATGACAATATACAGCCTTGACATACTCCTTTTCCTATTTGGAACCAGTCTATTGTTCTATGTCCAGTTCTAAATGCTGCTTCCTGACCTGCATACAGGTTTCTCAAGAGGCAGGTCAGGTGGTCTGTTATTCCCATCTCTTTCAGAATTTTCCACAGTTCATTGTGATTCACACAGTCAAAGGTTTTGGCATAGTCAATAAAGCAGAAATAGATGATTTTCTGGAACTCTCTTGCTTTTTCTATGATCCAGCAGATGTTGGTAATTTGATCTCTGGTTCCTCTGCCTTTTCTAAATCCAGCTTGAACATCTGGAAGTTCATAGTTCATGCATTGCTGAAGCCTGGCTTGGAGAATTTTGAGCATTACTTGGCTAGAGTGTGAAATGAGTGCAATTGTTTTATAGTTTGAGCATTCTTTGGCATTGCCTTTCTTTGGGATTGGAATGAAAACTGACCTTTTCCAGTCCTGTGGCCACTGCTGAGTTTTTCAAATTTGCTGGCATATTGAGTGCAGCACTTTCACAGCATTATCTTTCAGGATTTGAAATAGCTCAACTGGAATTCCATCACCTCCACTAGCTTTGTTCGTAGTGATGCTTCCTAAGGCCCACTTGACTTCACATTCCAGGATGTCTGGCTCTAGGTGAGTCATCACACCATAGTGATTATCTGGGTTGTGAAGATCTTTTTTTGTACAGTTCTTCTGTGTATTCTTGCCACCTCTTCTGCTTCTGTCAGGTTCATACCATTTCTGTCCTTTATTGAGCCCATCTTTGCATGAAATCGATCCTTAGATCCCTTTAAATTTACATGTATTGTTAGGTTATTTTAAAGTCATCTCTGCTCTAGTAGCCCAAGTTTTGACTGTCTCACGTTTATCAGATACCCAGTATTTGTAACTTGATATATTTTTTTGTTTGTTTTCAGTCTTTTTCTCTTTGGTTCTTTTGCATGTAATATTCATATGTATTCAAGATTGTGAAGGATATAGATGTTGAAGTGTTCATGAAGGAAACCCATATCACACCAGAAACCTGTATTTGCTTATTTGTGGCTCCCAGCTGGCAGGTGGTGACTGGGGACTGAGGCCAGCCTTGCTCCCTTCCTTTCAGAGATGGGTGACTTCTGTGACTTCATTCTTATGAAAAGGTATTCATTTTGTCTGCTATTTCTCATCACTTGAGGAGTAAGAATTCCTTAGTTCTTCTTCTAGTGTTCTACTAGGCCTTTCTTCTTATTGTAGATTTTGGGAAGTATTATCTGGCAGAGAGTTCTAAAATTGATTCCCTAGTGAGTGAATTCTAGCTCATTAGAAAATTTTCATGATTCCTATATCAATTAAATAGAATTCAAACTCCATGAAGATAGAAAGATTGTTCTTGTCTCCATTATTTCTCCAGCAGCCAAAACAAAATCTGGCATAAAGTAGATGCTGATAAATGCTTGTTGAATATAAAGTTGAATTCAGTAATTTACTGAAAAACATTGCATGTTGTTTTGCTATTCTTTTTCTGATATATAAATGTGACCCAAGCATGGCCCCAAACTATGTATTAATCATTCACAAAGCCTATTATCTCAAATCTGTCTTTGTTTTCCTCTTCAAACAAATGATATGAACTAAAAAGTAGTTATTTAACATATAAGGTTGAACGTTAAGAGCCTAACATTTTTCATATTCTTTTCTTATATTGAAAAGCCTTATTGAGGACAATTTTAAAGCATCTACCACACATGGGTTTGTTAAAATAGAACATTTTTATTAGCATATGCTTTTCTTAGTTTTCTATTAAAGAACTATTGCATGTGGCACAGTTAGGGGGAATCATCCAAGTGAAGGCACCTCTGTTTGAGGTGCTGCCTGTTTTGTTTGCTTTCTGTGGCATCATGGGAGTTCACTCACCCAGGTCTGGTCCAGACAACATCTGAAGACATTCTTTATCTCTGTCCTTCATAATGAAAACCAAATAAGATGGGCATTATCAGGTGACAGGATGTGCTGAACATAATATAATTAATAAGAAGAAAAGCATATGTTCTCATATGGAAATATATTACAAATGAAATAAAGTTCTGGCATTAAATTTCAATTTGTCTTATAAAAAGTACTTTAGTGGCTAATATGATCTGCAGTCCCACTGCTGGGTATGCATCCAAATAAAACTATACTTAGAAAAAATAGAATATATCCTGATGTTCATTGAAACACTGCTTACAATATCCAAGATTTGTAAACAACCTAAATGTCCATCAACAGATGAATGGATAATGAAGATGTGGTGCATATATGCAATGGTATATTAATCAGCCATAAAAAGAATGAAATAATGTCATTTGCAGTAACATGAATAGACCTAGTAATTATCATATTAAATGAAGTAAGAAAAAAACAAATACCATAAGATATCACTTACATGTGGAATCAAAAATATGATACAAATGAAATTATCTTTGAAACAGAAATTGACTCACAGACATGAGTGTAGACTTGTGTTTGCCAAGGGAGGGGATGGTGGAGGATGGATTGAGAGCTTGGGGGTAGCAGATTCAAGCTATTACATACAGACTGGTTCAACAAAAGGGTCCTACCATATAGCACAAGGAACCACATTCAATATCCTATGGTAAGCCAAAATGGAAAAGAATATAAAAAATAATGTATATAGGTGAATATATAGTTGAATCCCTTTTACAGTAAAAATTAACTCAACATTGTAAATCAACTATACTTCAGTAAAATAAATTAAAAAAAATCAAAAAAGTACTTTATTGGCTAAGTGAAATGTAAGGGCAGTCCTTTGTAATCCAGTTTTTGTGGGGTCTGCCAACCTTATCCTTCTCTTGTTACACACAGTCCATCCCCCTCAGTGCCTCCAGTAATAGCTACCTAGACTCCACAGTTGGTGAAAGGACTCAAGGTTCTCAGTCACCATTCAGACCCATTTATCAGAGAAGGCAATGGCACCCCACTCCAGTACTCTTGCCTGGAAAATACCATGGACAGAGGAGCCTGGTGGGCTGCAGTCCATGGGGTCGCTAAAAGTCGGACATGACTGAGCGACTTCACTTTCACTTTTCCATTTATATAGACAGACTATCCCAATCCCTCACTGTACACAACTTGATGCAATTCCTTCTGTATTTACCATATTCTTCAATGCCTGCTTCATTTTTTGGCCTATAACATGTTCTCTGTCTTTGCAGGGACAAATTTCTCTTTAACATTTGTGTCTATGACCTTCTACAAAACATTCAATCATTTTCAGATGGTCTTATTAGCATTTTTCACTTGGTTTTCATGAGATCCAAAGTGTTTTATGGGGCAAGGACACTCTTGGTTCTCAGCCCATAAAATGTAGATTGGACATCCTGCTATACCCGAGGAGGCTGCCCAGTAGTTTCATCCATGTGCTGTATCTAATATTTACTTGGCAAGTGACTTCTAAAATCATTTTTGAAAGTAGTTTTGTAGTTTTGTCACTGTTTATAGAGAAGAGTTTTTAGTGCAAGTGTTACGAGCAAAAGGGCAATTCCTCAGTCCTTGCATCCCAAAAGAAGAGGCACAAACCAGTTTTACACAGCACTAGTTTTATTAAGCAAAGTGAAAATATGCTCCTGGAGAAGGAAATCAGATTTTCTGGAAGCCATAAACAGTCCTTCAATAGGGGTAGGATTGGGTTTTCAAAGTGGTGGAGAGTCCCTCCTTCTGCCCTGCATTGACAAGTTGACTGACAGTGTTAGGTTATATAACGTTTCCCTTTGTGCTCAGGAACATACCAACAAACACCCAAGGGAAAGCCATAGTGGGGCAGAAACCACAATGCTAATTTATTACCAATATGACATCATATATTCTGGGTTACTTTGAGCCACTTTTTGATTCTTTGTGTGCCTGCACCAACCTATGAAAGCGTTTTTTCTTGCCTGATCCTGATAAAGCTGGAAACTTAGCAGTGCTTGACCACAGAAGGGAGGATCTCTGAGCATCTTCTGATCCCCAGTGTCCTGGTGCAGAAGGGAAAGATTACCCCACCCCCAACACAGAGGGGACTTACTCATGTCTGACTGACTACCTAAATGAAGTAGTCAAATAATAAATTTTCCAACATATTTTTTGTTGAGTAAAGAAAAAAGGACCCGAGAGATATCATTTTAGTTAGTATAGTGGATGAAAAAGTAGTAGACATAGCATTTATCATACAGTAAGGATTCAAGATATTTTAAATGTATGAATAAAAAGTAATTGTGTTGTGCTCTGTTGCTTGTCATGTCCAACTCTTTGTGACCCCATGGACTATATAGCCTGCCAGGCTCCTCCATCCATGGGATTTTCCAAATAAGAATACAGAAGTGGGTTGCCATTTTCCTTTTCCAAGGGATCTTCCCAAACCAGGGTTTGAGCCTCCATCTTTTTTGTCTCCTGCATTGGCAGGCAGGTTCTTTATCACTTGCACCATGTGGGAAGCCCTTAAGACATAATAGGAGATGGTAAATAAAAGGCATAATGGCAAGGGCCACTGGATAAATTGCTAACAAAGAACTAACAAATATTTGTGTAAAATTTTTGCATGACAGTAAAAATTGCAATATAATCATGTCATCTCTGGAATGTTTCCCAATACACATTATTATTAATTTTATTTCAGTTTGTTTGGATATCTCCAGAGTTAAAATCTCACTCACCCCACTGGGTGGATATGTAAGTTTTGACTGGCAAAACTTCCTACAGTTGCCTACAGTAAAATGATATTTGTGAGTATGGAGAAGGGAATTATCTAGAGTCAATGACTTATATACAAGTTGAAAAAATTCTTAAGTAAATAGTTAAGTTCTATATTCTAGTCCTTGGGTGGTGTGGAGAGAAAGCAGTTATTTCCAGGTGACTTTTCCTGGAGAAGTGTGATGCAGGGTCCAATTGGTGCTACCACTCTATGAATCTGTCATGAGAGCAAGTAAGACCAAGAATAATTAACCCTATAGATAAACTGTGAGATAAACCCAGATAAACAAACATTCTATTTTAAGAGCTGAACTTGACAGGAAGTTACACAAATAATCGTAGTGAAAGAAAAATCCATTCTGATGCAGAACAGAGTGTTAAGGAACACTTTGGGGGTAGAGGAAACAGTTACACAACATGCTGAATGAGCATAAGTGAAAGATTCTCTATAGAAGCTCAAAGATATTAGCTTTATCTTTGAAACAATGAAGTATTTTAAGCAGGGGAATACTGAGATTTGCCATGTTGGTTCAAGGCACTTTCTTTGGCATCTGAATAGAGAATGGATTAAAATGGTTTCAGTTGAAGCTGGGAAACTGTTTTCTTTCAGGCAAAAGATAATGAAGATAAGAACTAGGGCAGATTAGCAGGTATATAGGAGAGGTGGTGAATTTGAGAATCATTAATAAGAAAAAACATTATGTCAGGGCTTGATAAGTGATTGAATGTGGGAGAAGAGGAAGTCTCATTCTGACTCTCAAGTTGCTAGAATGGATGACAGGGTAGATTTAATTTTCTATCACTGAGTTAGGCAATCTAGGGAGAGGGTTTTTTTTTGGGAGCGGATAATTTATTCAATTATTAATGACTTTTGTTTCTCCTTTAAAATACACGTTATTTTGGAGAGGAATCTCTAATTGAGAAGTTATTTAGAATCAATGATATTGTCATTATAGATCTCATTTGAAACTTGGGGATCAAAGGGAACTAAGATGGAAAAAAAAAAAATGCTCCAAAATAAAAGACAAGAGAATTACCATTCAAGACATTAATTATAAAACCATAAATCTCCTCTCCATCCCATGGAGAGCTTCATGACACATTTAATCATATTATCTAGAATTCTTATCATTTGATGCATAAACATTGTTACAGTCTAATTTCTAGTCTTCATATAAATATGTATTTCTTATGCAAAAAACATCTGCACCAAAAATTTTTGGAAATAGATGTAACCCAGATGAGATTGTAAATTCTTAAGAAATTTCATCTAATCAGATTATTAAAAAAATTTTTTCTTACACACAAAATAATCACCAAGATTAATGTTCCTCAAGATGATATTTAGAACCATAATTTTTTTCCCTTAATTCCATAGCAACTGCAGATTAACTACAGTGATCTCTTTTTAGATGTTTCAGAACTTAAACACATGGTTTAGACAGATGGTCAGTGGAAAAGTTTCTTGAAGAATTGGTTACTGAATCTTTAAGAAAAATTATTTTTCCTTAAAATATGCATAGTAGAAACATCAGTAATTGTATGTATCCTATTCCAAAATATTCCAAAATGTTTAACTTTGATTACTTTCATATTGAGTCATAAAGCTAAAGAGACTATTTCTATAACTGAGATTCCTATTATATTTTCTTTTTCTTTTGTCTGCACCAGGGTTACTTTAGAGAGTGAGAACTTATTTTAGATGTTATAAATAGTAATCCTCTTAATAATAGCTCAATACATGTCTGTCTGCAATTGAGTAGAGAGCACAATCAACTAAAAACAATAACTATTTCAAGAGGGCTCACCTTTTAGCACACTAAATAAATAATGAAGAGCAACTTCTTTGTCCCTGGAGGCAAATGTAACATGTACAGTGCTTTTGGAATGGTTCCACTTTTTTATTTTCCCTGGAAGTCTTTAAAATGAATTCTAAGGAAAAACCTCATAAGAAGAAAATATTCTTAGTGGAAAGCATGAGCACACAATGTTAGAACTAGGTTTTTAAAACCAAGTCTATCTCAGGTTTTAATGTAGCTCAGCTGGTATAGAATCTGCCTGCCATGTAGGAGACCCCAGTTCAATTCCTTGGTTGGGAAGTTCCCCCGGAGAAGGAATAGGCTACTCATGCCAGTATTCTTGGGCTTCCCTGGTGGCTCAGCTGGTAAAGAATCCACCTGCAATGGGGAAGACCTGGGTTCAATCTCTAGGTTGGGAAGATCCCCTGGAGAAGGGAATGGATTCCCATTCCAGTATTCTAGAGAATTCCATGGACTGTATAGCTCATGGGGTCTCAAAGAGTTGGACACAACTGAGTGACTTTCACTTTCACAAATTGTAAAATAGAGAAGAAAAGAATCAATATTTATCCTCCACTGTCATTATTAGAAAACATTTCTAAATTCTGTGTGATAAATATATTTTTATATTTTTTCAATGATCTCATTTGCTTTTTTCCCTGTTTCCTTATGAAACTATATTTCAACTGTTTAATTTAATGATTTAAAATTAAGGAGCTGTGAGTAGTAGCTTTAAGCAAGTAAATAATTTCTTTCAGAGCAAATTGTTACACAATGTAAAGGATTAAAGACCATGAAATGATAAATATATTATCTGTTGTTGTAAATAAATTTCAATTTTCTTATAAAGATAAAAACACATTCTCAGAAACAGAGTAGTTTTAATGATCTCTTAAATCAACATGTGCTTTATAGAAAGACATTCTTCTCAAGGTGTTTCAGTAAAACTAAAATTCTATTTTTTTCTGATTATTTGGAAATAATTTAAAATAAACATCATTTTATGTGCTTATTTTTGCACTGCCAGAGTTTGGTTTTACCACAACTTTTCAATAAGGGAGCTATCAGGCATCAGAAAAAGAGCAAGCAATGTAATTGCTATTTGTGATTCACTATTAAGTAATTTAAAAAAGCAGAGTTACCACTTCCTGGCTTCTCCAGAAATTCCTTCTACACATCCAATTTCTGGTTTAGTTCTTTCCCCCCTTAAAATCTTTGGGAATACCATAAAATGGACCTTATTCTGTTGAACTTGATTCAATTCCACATCTAGTTATTGGCTGGTTACTGTGTTATTGAGCTGTGCTAAGCCTTGACTATAGAAATAGAAAAGAGCAAGAAGATGTAGATTGGTTCTGTCCTTAGGGTGTATATAATTGTGTCAACAAAGCAAGTCATAGCCTATTCATTCATAAGAGTTGTGATACCTGCCATCATACTTTTCCAAATTATACTACCATGCACCCAGCCCCCTGCTTGAGAATATTGTGCCTCATGTTCTTGATTCAGAAGTGAGATTTTGACCCACAGTGCATCAACTCTAGCCTTGCTAACAACTCTCAGGCCCAGAGGAAGCTTCTACCAAAAACGTCTCATTACCACTGAGTTTATCTGAAGTACAGAGAGTAGAAAAGAGCAGACACACAGAGAGAAGCTGAGATATGATAGGAACACACACTCACACAACCTGCTTTATGTATATTCACACATATGTGATATGTATACATATAATCTCTATGTATGTGTATGTATATCATATGTGAATATGTATAAGTATATTTCTATATACACTCTATGTATGTATGAATATATGTATATCTCTATGTTGGCTTCCCTGATAGCTCAGTGGTAAAGAATCTGCCTGACACAAAAAACTTGGGTTTGATCCCTGGGTTGGGAAGATCCCCTGGAGGAGGTCATGGCAACCCACTCCAGTATGCTTGCCTGGAGAATCCCATGGACAGAGGAACCTGGGGGGCTATGGTCCATAGGGTTGCAAAGAGTCGGACATGACTGGAGTGACTGAGCACACATGCTTGTATGTGTACATACATACATTAAGTCCTGTTTATGAATTAACCAGTATTTGGTTGTTTCCCAGAATTATAGAAAAGAATTACAATTTTTATTTATTTTTTTGGCAAACACCACCAGATAATCACGATGGTGTGATCAGAGCCAGACACCTAGAGCCAGACATCCTGCAATGTGAAGTCAAGTGGGCCTTAGGGTGCATCACTATGAACAAAGCTAGTGGAGGTGATGGAATTCCAGTTGAGTTATTTCAAATCCTGAAAGATGATGCTGTGAAAGTGCTGCACTCAAGATGCCAGCAAATTTGGAAAACTCAGCAGTGGCCACAGGATTGGAAAAGGTCAATTTTCAACTGCCAAAGAATGTTCAAACTACCACACAATTGCACTCATCTCACATGCTAGCAAAGTAATGTCGAAATTATCCAAGCCAGGCTTCAATGTATGTGAATTGTGAACTTCCAGATGTTCAAGCTGGATTTAGAAAAGGCAGAGGAACCAGAGATCAAATTGCCAAAATCCACTGGATCATCAAAAAAGCAAGAGAGTTCCAGAAAAATATCTGCCTCTGCTTTATTGACTATGCCAAAAACTTTGACTGTGTGGATCACAACAAAGTGTGGAAAATTCTGAAAGAGATGAGAATACCAGACCACCTGACCTGCCTCCTGAGAAATTCATATACAGGTCAAGAAGCAACAGTTAGAACTGGACATGGAACAACTGACTGGTTCCAAATAGGAAAAGGAGTACATCAAGGCTGTATATTGTCACCCTGCTCATTTAACTTAAATGCAGAGTACATCATGAGAAATGCTGGGCTGGAAGTAGCACAAGTTGGAATCAAGATTGCCGGGAGAAATATCAGTAACCTCAGATATGCAGATGACACCACCCTTATGGCAGAAAGTGAAGAGGAACTAAAAAGCCTCTTGATGAAAGTGAAAGAGGAGAGTGAAAAGTTGGCTTAAAACTCAACATTCAGAAAACAAAGATCATGGCATCTGGTCCCATCACTTCATGGCAAATAGATGGAGAAACAGTGGACACAGTGACAGATTCTAGGTTTTTGGGCTCCAAAATCACTACAGATGGTGACTGCAGCCATGAACTTAAAAAGAAATTAAGAAACTCTTGCTCCTTGAAAGAAAAGTATGACCAACCTTGACCGCATATTAAAAAGGGGAGATGTTACGTTGCCAACAAAGGTCCGTCTAGTTAAAGCTATGGCTTTTCCAGTAGTCATGTATAGATGTGAGAGTTGGACTATAAAGAAAACTGAGCACCAAAGAATTGATGCTTTTGAACTATAGTGAGACTCTTGAGAGTCCCTTGGATAGCAAGATCCAACCAGTCCATCCTAGGGGAAATCAGTCCTGAATGTTCATTGGTAAGACTGATGCTGAAGCTGAAACTCCAATACTTTGGCCACCTGATGCAAAGAATGACTCATTTGAAAAGACCCTGATGCTGGGAAAGATGGAAGGTGGGAGGAGAAGGGGATGACAGAGGATGAGATGGTTGGATGGCCTCACTAACTCAATGGACATGAGTCTGAGTAAACTCTGGGAGTTGGTGATGGACAGGGAGGCCTGGTGTGTTGCAGTCCTGGGGTCGCAAAGAGTCGGACATAACTGAGTGACTGAACTGAATGGTAAAGTGGGGTTTCCATGTTGGCTCAGTGATAAAGAATCCACCTGCCACTGAGGGTGATGTGGGTTCAATCCCTATGTTGGGAAGACCCCCTGGAGAACAAAATGGCAACACACTCCAATATTCTTGCCTGGGAACTCCCATGGACAGAGGAGCCTGGTGGACTCAAAAAAGAATCGGACTTGATTGAGCAACTAAACAACAGTGGTAAAATACACTTTCTTTTAAAATATCTAAGGCAGCTAATTCTATATAACTATATTTTTATCATGCTTTCAAGTTTATTTATTCTTGTGGCTTAATTTTTCTTTATGCCTAAATTGATGCTGTCTTTGCAAAATATCCCTGGAGAAGTGTATTTCATGGGTGGCAAAGAGCCAGACACAACTGAGTGACTTTCACTTGCACAATGTAGTTTTTATTATCTATACATCTACTTCTAGTTATATTTACTAATATGGCATTTTTGTATAATGCCAAGATAATCCTCTTTTTTTCTGCTTCTTATCCTGTGATCACTTCATGAAATCATACAGTTAAAAAATTATACTTTTTCCCCCTAAATAATTGTATTTGTAATCATTTCATTTAATTAACTGATCTCTCCTGGAGGCTTGGGTAAACAGAGAAGTAGAAAGATTGCAAAGTCAGCTGATTTTCTAAGAAAATGATCAGCTTACAGACTTGCATTTTTAGAGTGTGATTTGAAATCAGTAGATTCCATCAATTACCATTCCATCATTACCATTCCTGACTGATTTCTTTATCATGGAATCCAGAAAGGAAAATATAAGATTATTTGTCCCCCAAATTTGCTTCATAGTTTAATGCAAGTATAAGCTCTCAGTTAATTCTTGCTGATATATTGCACTCTCAATGCTAGCCTTTAATGAAATGTCAAGATCCTCTGAGAATTATGTCAAATCAGCACATCATTGATTTTCTTTCTACTTAGAACTAATGATATCATATTATGGTTTGTGATTTTTGAAAGGATGCTTGATCTAAGTATTCTATGTAGAGAGGCATATTTCTTCGTCCTGTCATTGCAGCTTTTCTCATGTATTGCTCTATATTCATTAGTGTATAGTTACTCCATCTGGCAAATATAAACGAGCTGGTATAGTTATAAGACAACTTGAAAACCTGACACATATAGTAGGCTCAGGGGACCAATAATGTGAGTGAAGACTAATGATTTGAAAGCATTGCAGCACAATAGTTTTGAAGACTTGAATGTTGAGCTCATATATTCTTCCTGAAAGGAGACACATTAGGGAGTCACACCATCTTAGAACTTCTTGATCTTGTTACATTACATGTTACCCTATATTTTTGTTTACTTTTTTTGTGCCTGTACTCTGTCTCCTAATAACAGCACCAATTTAAGGGTATCACCTGTTTTTAAATTAATCTATACCTTTAGCAATTAGCGTAGTCCCTTATGTAGAGGGTGACAGTTTCAATCCACAAACAGAATGTTTCTATTTTTGTTGAATTTAATTTCTCATTAGGATCTCCACTCCTGGGAGTAGAAAAGAAACGTCATTGGGTTTAGGCTTTCCCTTTCTTTTGCACAGGGGTTTGGGGATGGGAGGTAGGTGGCAGTGAGGTAAGACAGGGATTGTTGGGACTAACTGCACATCCACTCGTGGACCACTGATATGTCATCCATCATTTTATTTCGGCCTGGGAGGAGTGAATCCATTGCTGTTAATTTTCCCTTCCTTTCCTGAACTCAGAGTCCTTTCATATTCAACCTCTTGAAATGCATCAGAGTTCATTAGGTTACTCCCTTACCATGCTGGCCTGTAAGGATATAAGGACCTCAGGAAGCTGTGTCTACCTAAATACTGGAGGTTTTTTTTTTTTTTTTTTTTCCCCAAATGTTTGAGAAACACAGCTCGTTTTTTTTTTTTTTTTTCCTGTTCCCTAGATTTATAAATTTATCTGAGGGTTCTGACTTTGGTTCAGAAAATCTAGAAAAGCTATATTTTGTTGGACAAGGCATGAGTTGTGAGTAGTGAGGGAGTCTAGTGTCTAGTTCACCCAAAACTTTTAGATCTTTTGCTCAAGCAAGAGTTTTTCCTATTCTTCCAAATCTATGGACAGAAGGATTAGAGGTTCATGGTGTAAGAAAATATTTTTTAAAATATAGAAAATTAGCATGAAACATCTGTCTCCAAACATTTAAAATTATTCAATGAATAGATGTTGTCACTGGTGATGATTAATTTCTGGCATCTTGACTACATAGCTTATAATCAAGACCTTTTGTAAAAGAGGCTAAATTAATATTTTCTCTTTTTAATTTATTAAATATTGTCTATCTTTTCTAGATAGGTGATAGATGGGCGTAAAAGGACTAATTGTTTTAACTTATAAACTTTTTGGATGTGCACTGACTTTGCATTAAAATGTTCATTCATCTTTCAATCACCATTTGCCCACTTCAATTTAAAGGATATTTTACCCTTTGTTACAAATATAGATTATAATCTAATCTGGCAACTATGCAACAAGACTTGATTTCTGACTTGGACTCTGACCTTGACCATTCACCTTTTCCTTCTGGAACACAGTTTCATCTTAAAATATGATATTAATTGATTTTAGTAGATAATTTCTCAAGACTTACTAGAATTCTATAATTCTAATAAAAAGTAAAGAATTTCAACTGTATAAAAATGTTAGTGATTATTATTATTTTTTACTTTACAATATTGTATTGGTTTTGCATACATCAATAAAAAAAAAAAAAAAAAAAATGTTAGTGATATTGATGAGGTTGTGCTGTGTGTCCTGAACTTAGTCACTCAGTCATGTCCTACCCTTTGCGACCATGGACTATAGCCTGCGTGGCTCCACTGTCCATGGGATTCTATAGGCAAGAACACTGGAGTGGGTAGCCATTCCCTTCTCCAGGGGATCTTCCTATCCCAGGGATCCAACCCAGGTCTCCCACATTGTAGGCAGATTCTTTACCATCTGAGACACCAGGGAAGCCCATTGATGAGGTTCACTGACCAATTTTCTTCTTTAATGATTTATAACCTTCCTAACATGTTAAGGAAAGGTGAACAAATCTGGGGACTACAACTCTTGAGAGTGAATTTTTCTGACAGTGATACATTCTGGGGAATTAAACTTCCTGGCTATGTTAAGTTTTTTCTTTTAATCACATCTTAATTTCAAATACCATGACAATAGCATTATTTCACTTTAATTCAGGTGCTTGTGAATGAGACATATGTACATTAATAACAGATGGTAACACTATCTTAAAAGTTCAAAACATTGTTAAATATTTGAAGTGAGTTATTATTTTAGATACTGTAGTATTATTCTTTTGTATGTTATTTTATAATTCTAACTACACATACAAAATCATAATGATGTTTTCAATGTAGTTCTTGTTTAATACAATATTAAATGTGGTTTACACAAAATAAATAAATAAGATACTTTCATTTTTTGTAAAACATCAGCTCACCAATCTTTGAGGTGAAGACTAGTCATGAAAGCATGAGGTTTTCAGTTTGGAGATGTTCACCTTATTCTCAGCATCCTAGTTTCCTCATGTTTTTAATTACTGTGCCTCTGGAATAGGAGCCAGGTGTTCTGATTTCCTCTCTTATTTGTAAAGTATTTCATCCTGACCTTTTCCCCATTCTTTTCAATATTTGTTTTTTTCCTGTCTGAACATTTCTGCCTGCTTTTGGAGAACTGCTTTTATTTCTTTGTCAGATTTCAGCTAAATGGTGGCTTCATCCTGGATCCACTGCTCAACAATGTTAGCCATTCTCAAAATATGCTGACTTTTTCCTTCATAGCACTTATTCATAGCTTGTAATTTTTGTACCTGTAACTTTTGTGTGTATGTTGTACTTATTTGGTTAGTATCTGTCTTCCCACTTTGAGTACACTCTACTTGAAGGTAAAGATCTTGCGTTTTTTGAACTGTAATTGTTTCCCATTTCCTAGGATAGTGTCTGAAAAGTATAGTGCACACTAAATTTTCAGTGAGTAAATTACGGTGTAACTGGATGTGTCAGGATGTCCACTATAATCAAAGCAGTGCGTTTGGGCATTTTACAAAAGATGTTGGAAACAGACTGTATCTGCATTCACAAATCTGATGAAAGCATTCAGGTTCATCAAAACCCTAAATATCTAAAAACCACCTTTTCTAAATAAAAGTGAAAGGTTTATTTATTAAATTTAGCTTTCTTCTTTCCACAAACAAAACCAAAGTAACAAAAACCTGTGGACCCAGTAACCACAGACACGTCTGCTTCTCAAGAATAATTTTAAAGACCTAATATGCAAATATAAGGGATGCATCAAAAATGTAAACTTATTTTAATATAAAATTTTGAAGTGAGTGTTTAAGGAATCAGGAAGCATTCATAAGTTCTAGGATCACAGGTGTTTTCATTGTGCTTTGGGAAAGTTGTTTATCTTGCTTTGTGCCTTGCCACAATCCATTTCAATTTAAGGTATTTCCATAGGAGTGAATTAACAATTGAAATGCAAAATAGGTAACTCCCTGAGAATTTGTATAAATTCTCAGAAATTTTCCTTGAAAAACTCTGAGTCATATTCAACTACAGCTACTAACTGACTAAATAGTTTCAAAATGAGTAAAGACATGAAGAAGTGGCAGAAGGAGTCACTGGAGGGGCCACATGTTACTTATTTCTAAATGTACTTGTGGTATAGTGAAAGTTTTATATTAGTAATACATCCTGGCTTGGTTTTCTTTGGAATGTAATCCACTGTGGCTAGGGGCCCCACAGTTTGCATTTTTCTTCTGCAACTTGTTCAGATTATCTTCAAGGATATTTATACTTGTTTTTCTCACTCTAGTTAGAGTTAATTATTTAACATAGTGTTTGGCATCTCTTTTTTTAATTTAAATTTATTTATTTTAATTAGAGGCTAATTACTTTACAATATTATATTGGTTTTGCCATACATCAACATGAATCCGCCACGGGTGTACATGTGTTCCCCATCCCTCTGGGTCATTCCAGTGCACCAGCCCCAAGCATCCTGTATACTGCATCAAACCTGGACTGGCAACTTGTTTCTTATATGATATTATACATGTTTCAATGACATTCTCCCAAACCATCCCCCCCTTTCCTCTCCCACAGAGTCCAAAAGACTGTTCTATACCTCAGTGTCTCTTTTGCTGTCTCATACACAGGGTTATTGTTTCCATCTTTCTAAATTCCATATATATGCATTAGTATACTGTATTGGTGTTTTTCCTTCTGGCTTACTTCACTCTGTATAATAGGCTCCAGTTTCATCCACCTCATTAGAACTGATTCAAATGTATTCTTTTTAATGGCTGAGTAATACTCCATTGTGTATATGTACCACTGCTTTCTTATCCATTCATCTGCTGATGGACATCTAGGTTACTTCCATGTCCTGGCTATTATAAACAGTACTGCAATGAACACTGGGGTACACGTGTCTCTTTCAATTCTGGTTTCCTCAGTGTGTATGCCCAGCAGTGGGATTGCTGGGTCATATGGCAGTTCTATTTCTGCTTTATTGACTATGCCAAAGCCTTTGACTGTGTGGATCACAATAAACTGTGGAAAATTCTGAAAGAGATGGGAATACCAGACCACCTGACCTGCCTCTTGAGAAATCTGTATGCAGGTCAGGAAACAACAGTTAGAACTGGACAGGGAACAAGAGACTGGTTCCAAATAGGAAAAGGAGTACGTCAAGGCTGTATATTGTCACCCTGCTTACTTAACTTATGTGCAGAGTACATCATGAGAAATGCTGGGCTCTAAGAAGCACAAGCTGGAATCAAGATTGCCAGGAAAAATATCAATAACCTCAGATATGCAGATGACACCACCCTTATGGCAGAAAGTGAAGAGGAACTAAAAAGCCTCTTGATGAAGGTGAAAGAGGAGAGTGAAAAAGTTGGCTTGCATCTGGTCCCACCCCTTAATGGGAAATAGATGGGGAAACAGTGGAAACAGTGTCAGACTTTATTTTCCTGGGCTCCAAAATCACTGCAGATGATGACTGCAGCCATGAAATTAAAAGATGCTTGCTTCTTGGAAGATAAGCTATGATAATCCTAGATAGCATATTAAAAAGCAGATATATTACTTTGCCCACAAAAGTCCATATCAGCAAACTATGTTTTTTCTAGTAGTCATGTATGGATGTGATAGTTGGACCATAAAGAAGGCTGAGCTCTGAAGAATTGATGGTTTTGAACTGTGGTGTTGGAGAAGACTCTTGAGAGTTCTTTGGACTGAAAGGAGATCCAACCAGTCAATCCTAAAGGAAACCAGTCCTGAATATTCATTGGAAGGACTGATCCTGAAGCTGAAACTCCAAGACTTTGGCCACCTAATGAGAAGTTCCTACTCATTAGAAAAGAACCTAAGGCTGGGAAAGATTGAAACCACTGAGAGAAGGAGGTGACAGAGGATGTGAAGGTTGGATGTCATCACTGACTCAAAGGACATGAGTTTGAGCAAGCTCTAGGAGATGGTGAAGGACAGGGTAGCCTGGTGTATTGCAGTCTATGGGGTCGCAAAGAGTTGGAAACAACTGAGTGGCTGGACAACAGCAACAAAAATGAAAATGTTTATTTTTTGTGTTTATATTTTATGTATCACTTTTGTGAAAATTGTTATAAGCCTATTATGCTATATATTATACAATATAGTACTGTATAGTCAATTGTGTGTGTTGGGTACCTTGGCTAACTTTGTTGTACTTACAAATAAATTGGACTTATGAATGTGCTCTTGGAGTGCAACTTGTTCATATCTAGGGGAATTACTGTATTCCACTCCTAAGACAGAACAATATTCAGCTTCACTGACAGAGATAAAATTACAGATCCCAACATGGGATTACTTGTGTCCAACCACTCCCTCTACAGAAAGATAAACATCTATTAGCAATTTTAAAGATCTCTTTTGGAAGTCTTATATTTGTAAACATAAAAATATTCTTGTAAATATGTCTAACTGAATTTCATTTCACAGTTAGCGTCTTTCTCCAGGCCTACATTGAATATTCTTAAAGAATATTCTTGAAAGCATCTCCAGGCCTAATTATAATATTCTGTATAATAGAACTAAAAAGTGTTATTAGACTTTCTCTGAACCTTATCTTCTGTAACTGAAATTTTCAGTTTTTTAGGAGTTACAGATAAGTTTTTCTATACTTCATTTTTACTACTTTATCAGAGTCAGCCAAGTTATGACCTCTGCCAGCCTTCACCTCTTCTGCAATGTTTTTCCATCCTCTTTGGGGCACTTTCATTCCTTTTGTCATCTATGATGATGAAACTTTGGCATTCTTCCTTGCTTTCTTTTATTTTTTTTTCCTCTTTGACTCTCATTAAATATGAGTACCTTAAATTTCTGACATTGGCCTTTTGTATTGACTTAGTGTTCTCTCCTTGAGTAACTGCATCTACACCTAAGTCTTAGCTGTCAGCACCCTGTTCATGCATCCCTGATTCACAAATCCAGCCCTGTCCACTTTCCTCAGCTTCAAAAAATCTCTTTGGAGTTTCTTGTCTCTCCTTCTGTCAAATGAACTTATGCCCTCTCTATTCTACAAAATTCAGTGTAGTCAGATCCAAATCTAAGATAGCCTTACAGTTCTGTGTTTCTTGTAGCTGTTTTTCACCCAGAATAGAAAGTAAACATGCATTGCTCCACTTTATTTTCCTCATTTGTCAGGTCCTGGCAATTATATCTTCAAAATACTTCTCTTTTCCATCCTCATCTTTCATTTCTATCGCCATTGCCATTGGTCAGCAGATCTGGTTATCCAACCACTAATGCCTTTCTCCTTTAGCATTTCTCAGAGCCCTGAAAGTTCCTGTTCCTTATGAAATGTAAATGTCTTCCATTGTTAACACATCAGATGCTTAATTACGTGTTTGGACGTTTTAAGATATGGTCTCATCTTAATTTTTGGTGGCATTGTTATTCATAATATCTGTCCAAAGACCCTATCCTTGGCAAGTTAGGCAGGAGCATATTCACATTTGTGTAGATTAGCTTTATCTTTTGTTTTCCCATCTTTTCCCTCCCTTTTCTATTCACATCTTCCTCTCCTTTACTGTTCATTTCAGTCTGTCATCACCCTCAGTCAGATCAGGCAAATGGGTAAATAATCTTTTTACCATTTTGCACATAGATAACAAAGCACTAATTGGAGTTGTTACATTAACTAGTATCACTGTTAATTTAATGGATGCTTTTTCTTAAAAAATATTGTAAAAATATTAGTTTAAGGAGTGGAAATTTTCAGAATGGAAAAAAGAATCTCTAGAGAGGAGATTTGGGGGCATGGAGAAAAATGCTGTTTTTGGAATTTCAGGTCATACTGAGAGCTCCTTGGACAGACAGAAGGCTAGGCTTTAGGATTTATAGGTATCTCAAAAGCTCATTATGGTCAGCAAGAAATTTCCATAAAGATACACCAATTGACTCTAGTTAGCCTGGTGTACAATTCATTGTCTGAAGTGTTGTTTCAGCCAGAGTATTTTGAAGGTGAGCTTAGAGCAGCTGTAAAGGCAAACTTTTTGAAATAATGAAAATAATAATGATAATGATATTCTGCGGTGGAGGAAGGCATTGGAATGGCGGGAGAAAGCCACTTAGGACTGAAGTCAATGTCTAGTTTTTTTAGAAATGTTCTGGTCCTCAGAGAGTAGACTTAGGTAACTGAAGTTTTGACATTTATTCAGATACATAAAGATTCCAAGGCAACAAGTAGGTTCCATATTTATTGATTTAGATATGTTTCTTCCACTGAACACATTTGCTAATAGAATTTTGTTAGCTAATGTGTGAATTCTATTGAAAATTGAGATTTGTTACTTCAAATAAGACATATATTATAAACTGGCCCAGTAGCCAAACAGCTCTAATCCTGCCCAACCTTAGAATATCATGGAAGAGAGTTTGGAACATTGTTTGTGATCTAGGGTATTTTCATCAGTTGCATCAAATAAGGAAATTCTCCTTTGTACATCTATGGCCTGTGCAGTCCTGACTGGAATCCTTATATTGAGTTTATCAGATTTAATTCAGGGGGCACAAATCCTATTTCTTTAATGTCCAACAAATTATGCCTTACATATTTTTGGTTTTTATTTATTTCTTTAAGCTGATAGCCCATTTCAATAATAAAGGCAATTTTCTAAATTTCTTTTATTATTTTAAGGCATACTGCTTTCAGATGTGATGATTTCTTTCCTTTATATTATTTCTAAGATTTCCATTTAGCATGTTAAGTTGTCAGGACTTTTAGTATTAGTTTGTTTTCTTTTCCCCCTCCATTAAAAATAGATTTCAGAAGTGTAAATTATTTGGCCTAAGAAGCACTCTTAATGCAGGGGACATATCTCTAACAGAATGAAAATAATGCTACCTTCTTGTATAAAGCCTGGCAGAGTGGATACCCAATAAATATTTGTTGAGCAGGTATTTCATGAGTATGTATATGTCAGGAGGAATATATTATGGGACAGAATGGTACATACTTTAGGATATGTTTTGTTTAACATATCAAGATTTTAAAAGAAAATACACTTGAAATGCAGTGTTTTCTATACCCTATTTTATTTAGACCATTTTATCCTGAAAAAAAATATATCATTTCCCTCTATAGAGGATGCATTAAGTCCCCTACATATGAAACTTCAAGTTGTGAAATTTCAAAGATGTGAATGTGTGTTTGCATGTGTAATCACATTAAGTTAGTTCACGTGTCTGGTGTATTGATTGTCCAAATTAATAGTGTTACAAATAGTATGCAATAAATTATTTTACTTAGATGTATGAATCTTACTAAGTTTATAGTGAGGTTACATCCCAATAAACACATTCTAAGTTGAAAATATAGTAATTCAAAACTGAATTGAATGCACCTAATCTATGAAACATCACAACTTAGCCTAACCTACTTTAAACATGCTCAGAATATTTACATTGGTGGAGCAAATCATGTATTGAAAAGCCTTATTTATAAAAAGGTATTGAATTTCTCATGTAGTTAATTGAATGAAAGTTAAAACAAACAAACAAAAAACACAAAACAGAACAAAACTGTTGGCTGGATCTCAAATACTTGTAAATATATCAATTGTTTAGCCTCATGATTCTGTGGTTCACTGGGAGCTGAACTGCCCAGCATCACTAGATATAGAACTATATATCACCAGTCCAAGAAAAGATCAAAGTTTCAAACTCTAAAAGTGAAGCTTGTACTGAATGTGTGTAGTTGTCTTGCCATCATAAAGCTGAACCATCTGTAAGTCAGTCAGTTGAACCATCTGTAAATAATCAGGGACCATCTGTAAGTACAAATCTACTACATTAGATCTTTCCTGAAACAGGCTTCCTCTTCTACTACTGCAATCTGTTTATCCAAGTGATCAAGAACTTCATTTATAGTGTTGAATTATAAATCAGAATGGAAAAGCTGTAACTAATCTTTCACAAATTCTTAGGCATTTAAAAATGATTATATGCTTTATCATCAACATAGTTTGAGTTCTTTCATCTTTCATCATAGTGTCAAGTTTACCAATTATTTTTTTTTTTAATTGTAAAAATGAGGATAAATAAACAGTGGTAATACTACAGATAATCATCATATTTAAAAATGTCTACTTATGATGAACACATGTAAAGGTAAAATACTAGTGACATATTTGTAACTGAAGTTATTTAGATCTATATTCTCTGTCCTTGCTTGAAAATGCATACATTTCTAGAAATTAAATAGATTTTAAAGATATTTTTTCATGATTTTTCCTTCATGGACATCTTTCCTTCATGAAAATTTGAAATATTGAGCATGAAATCCATTCTTAGCTTTCACTAAGATGAAGTGTGAACACTTTTCAAATTTTTTTCATTATTTGACAGCATTCAATGCGGGAGACCTGGGTTCAATTCCTGGGTTAGGAAGATCCCCTGGAGAAGGGAACGGCTACCCACTCCAGTATTCTGGCCTGGAGAATACCATGGACTGTATAGTCCATGGGGCTGCAAAGAGTCAGACACAACTGATCGATTTTCACTTCCCTTTTTGAATTACATGATTAAATGTTTGTTAACACATTTTATCCTTAAATCACATAATTAGAGATTCACATTTATAAATTAGCAAAAGTTAGGCAAATAAATAAGAATACATATATGGTGAGGGAAAGTTTTTGAGTTCTTCTTCTGAAGCAGTCTTTTTCTTTTACCCAACCATGGTTCTAATTTAATGACATTACAAGAGTTTAAGGGCTTCCCTGGTGGCTCAGACAGTGAAGCATCTGCCTGCAATGCAGGAGACCTGGGTTCAATTCCTGGGTTGAGAAGATCCCCTGGAGAAGGAAATGGCAACCCACTCCAGTACTCTTGCCTGGAAAATTTCATGGACAGGGGAGCCTGGTAGGCTACAGTCCATGGGATTGAAAAGAGTTGGACATGACTGAGCAACTTCACAAGAGTTTAAAGTGAAGAGGTTTTGCTTTTGAACTTTAGCAATGATTACTAATGTAAGTGGCTGACTTTTGAAAAGCAGTAAGTTAATAAGCCTCAAAAATTTATATTACATTTTTTGTAATTCTGTATGTTTTGTTTGTTTTAATTGATGAAACTTCAAATAATGTAAGAAAAAATGGATAGGTCTCCTTGATTTTTATGTAGAAACATCATTGTTCAGCCATCCATCAAACTTGTACTGAGTGACTGGCCAACCCCAAGGACAAGTGATGTTGCCAAGAATGCCTCTGATTTGAAAGTACATTTGTTAGTGGGGAGGGCTTCCCTGGTGGCTTAGATGGTAAAGAATCTGCCTCTAATGCAGGAGACCTGGATTCAGTCCCTGGGTTTGGCTGAAAAAGTCTGGAGAAAGGAATGGCTAACCACTCCAGTATTCTTGCCTGGTGAATTCCATGGACAGAGGCTACAGTCTTTGTAGCCTGTAGATTGTAGGAGTTGGACATTTTCACTTTGTTAGTGGGGAAAACAAATATTCAGATCAGATCAGATCAGTCACTCAGTCGTGTCTGACTCTTTGCGACCCATGAATCCCAGCACACCAGGCCTCCTTCTCCATCACCAACTCCCGGAGTTCACTGAGACTCACGTCCACCGAGTCAGTGATGCCATCCAGCCATCTCATCCTCTGTCATCCCCTTCTCCTCTTGCCCCCAATCCCTCCCAGCATCAGAGTCTTTTCCAATGAATCAACTCTTCTCATGAGGTGGCCAAAGTACTGGAGTTTCAGCTTTAGCATCAGTCCTTCCAAAGAAATCCCAGGGCTGATCTCCTTCAGAATGGACTGGTTGGATCTCCTTGCAGTCCAAGGCACTCTCAAGAGTCTTCTCCAACACCACAGTTCAAAAGCATCAACTCTTCGGTGCTCAGCCTTCTTCACAGACCAACTCTCACATCCATACATGACCACAGGAAAAACCATAGCCTTGACTAGACGGACCTTTGTTGGCAAAGTAATGTCTCTGCTTTTAAATATGCTATCCAGGTTGGTCATAACTTTCCTTCCAAGGAGTAAGTGTCTTTTAATTTCATGGCTGCAGTCACCATCTGCAGTGATTTTGGAGCCCAGAAAAATAAAGTCTGACACTATTTTCACTGTTTCCCCATCTACTTCCCATGAAGTGATGGGACCAGATGCCATGATCTTCGTTTTCTGAATGCTGAGCTTTAAGCCAACTTTTTCATTCTCCACTTTCACTTTCATCAAGAGGCTTTTGAGTTCCTCTTCACTTTCTGCCATAAGGGTGGTGTCATCTGCATATCTAAGGTTATTGATATTTCTCCCGGCAATCTTGCTTCCAGTTTGTGTTTCTTCCAGTCCAGCGTTTCTCATGATATACTCTGCATATAATTTAAATAAACAGGGTGACAATATACAGCCTTGACGTACTCCTTTTCCTATTTGGAACCAGTCAGTTGGTCCATGTCCAGTTCTAACTGTTGCTTCCTGACCTGCATACAAATTACTCAAGAGGCAGATCAGGTGGTCTGGTATTCCCATCTCTTTCAGAATTTCCCACAGTTTATTGTGATCCACAGAGGCAAAGGCTTTGGCATAGTCAATAAACCAGAAATAGATGTTTTTTTGGAACTCCCTTGCTTTTTCAATGATCCAGCGGATGTTGGCAATTTGATCTCTGGTTCCTCTGCCTTTTCTAAAACCAGCTTGAACATCAGGAATTTCACTGTTCACATATTGCTGAAGCCTGGCTTGTAGAATTTTGATGTCCTTTTCATTATAGGGGACTGGAATGCAAAAGTAGGAAGTCAAGAAACACCTGGAGTAACAGGCAAATTTGGCCTTGGAATACAGAATGAAGCAGGGCAAAGACTAATAGAGTTTTGACAAGAAAATGCACTGGTCATAACAAACACCCTCTTCCAACAACACAAGAGAAGACTCTATACATGGACATCACCAGATGGTCAACACCGAAATCAGATTGATTATATTCTTTGCAGCCAAAGAAGGAGAAGCTCTATACAGTCAGCAAAAACAGGACTGGGAGCTGACTGTGGCTCAGATCATGAACTCCTTATTGCCAAATTCAGATTTAAATTGAAGAAAGTAGGGAAAACCACTAGACCATTCAGGTATGACCTAAATCAAATCCCTTATGATTATACAGTACAAGTGAGAAATAGATTTAAGGAACTAGATCTGATAGATAGAGTGCCTGATGAAATATGGACTGAGGTTCGTGACATTGTACAGGAGACAGGGGTCAAGACCATCCCCATGGAAAAGAAATGCAAAAAAGCAAAATGGCTGTCTGGGGAGGCATTACAAATAGCTGGGAAAACAAGAGAAGCTAAAAGCAAAGGAGAAAAGGAAAGATATAAACATCTGAATGCAGTGTTCCAAAGAACAGCAAGAAGACATAAGGAAGGTTTCCTCAGTGATCAATGCAAAGAAATAGAGGAAAACAACAGAAGGGAAAGACTAGAGATCTCTTCAAGAAAATCAGAGATACCAAAGGAACATTTCATGCAACGATGGGCTTGATAAAGGACAGAAATGGTATGGACCTAACAGAAGCAGAAGATATTAAGAAGAGATGGCAAGAATACACAGAATAACTGTACAAAAAAGATCTTCATGACCCAGATAATCATGATGGTGTGATCACTGACCTAGAGCCAGACATCCTGGAATTTGAAGTCAAGTGGGCCTTAGCATTACTATGAACAAAGCTAGTGGAAGTGATAGATTTTTATTTGAGCTATTCCAAATCTTGAAAGATGATGCTGTGAAAGTGCTGCACTCAATATGCCAGCAAATTTGGAAAACTCAGCAGTGGCCACAGGACTGGAAAAGGTCAGTTTTCATTCCAATCGCAAAGAAAGGCAATATTCAGATAAATAGTTCCAATTCAGGTGTGTGAATGCTGTTATATAGGCATGAATGATGTTCTTCAAGACACAAAGAAAGAAAGGTGCATGTATGTGTGTGTGTGTGTGTGTGTGTGTGTGCTGAAGGATTTAAAACTAATTTCAGAGACAGGTGGAACCAGAGACGACGTAAGAGAATTCCATGAAGGCATAGACTTGCTAGGAAACAGCAGGTCATTTGTTATGGCAGAAGTATACACTCCGATGGTACATGAGGCTAAAAAGGCTGAGATTATAGCATAAAGAGCTTAGTAATTTGATTTTTATATTTATGGTGATGATAAACCACTGAGGTAAGAAATGTATGGTATTGTATAATCAGATTTTTGAAAGGTTTTTATGACTAGGATTGAGGATGTATTTGTGGAGAGTGATTAGAGTCATGAAGACTTGTAATCTATGAAAATCTGATCAAATGTGGGGTAAGGGAGGTGGATGACCAAAGTTGACTCTATTATTGCTTAAATCAGAGGAATGACTGCTTGAACAAGAAAGTTTGTTATTTTTAATCACTCTCCAAAGCTTACTAACTTCCCTTCTGCAACCCCTTGCTTCCTTCCATGTACACAAAACTGCCTACGTCAACAAAAATACATTTGCAAATCTAGTCCTACTTTAAAAAATCTGTTTCATAATGGTTCTAAAATCCCAGTTAATGACCAATGTCTTTCACATTCATTTAAAAAACCTCCAAAATTGCAGATATCTAAAACCATTTGTAAAACCACAGAATATCAAGCTACATAGGAAAATCTTTCCTCAGACCATGACCATGAGCAAGTCCATGAGTGGAAGTTCCCAGACCTCCTGGGGCTGTTATCAAACCCACAAGTGGGTGTCATTTACTGTACCTTCATAGTTAAGGTTCCAGTGAAGCAAAAGCCCGAGTTAATATTATTTGTTTTCCATAAATGAGCATTGATATACATAAAACCACAAAAAAATCTATAGTAAACAAATGAGGATATCAACTTATTTAAGATAAATTGAAACAGAATTTGTTTAAAAAAAAAGAGAGACACATGAAGCCAATGTTCATAGCAGCACTATTTACAAAGAAGATGTGGTACATATATATAATGGAATACTACTTGGCCAAAAAAAGAACAAATCTGAGTCAGTCCTAGTGAGGTGGATGAAACTAAAGCCTGTTATACAAAGTGAAGTAAGATAGGTAGAAAGATAAAAACAAATATAGAATACTAACATATGTATATGGAAGGTAGAAAAAGTGGTACTGATAAACCTATTTGCCCGGGAGAAATGGAGACTGGAGAAGAAACTGGCAATCCACTTCACTGTTCTTGCTGGGAGAATTCCATGGACAGAGGAGCCTGGCAGGCTACAGTCCTTGGGGTCTCAAAGAGTCAGACATGACTGAGCGACTAACAACACTACTACTATGGAATCTAGCAAAATGGTACTGATGAACCTATTTGCAAGGAAGGAATGGAGACACAGATGTAGAGAATGGACTTGGGTACACAGTAGGGGAAGGAAAGAGTGGGATTAATGGAGAAAGCATTATCAACATATATATATATATATACTACCATGTGTAAAATAGATAACTGATGAGAAGTTACTGTATAACACAGGGAGCCCAGCCTGGCACTCTGTGATGACCTAGAGGTGTGGGATTGGGGAGTGCAGGGGGTGATATATGTATCAGTTCAGTTCAGTTGCTCAGTCTTGTCCAACTGTTTGTGACCCCATGGACTGCAGGACACCAGGCTTTCCTGTTCATCACCAACACCCGGAGCTTGCACAAAATGATGTACATTGAGTCGGTGATGCCATCCAATCATCTCATCCTAGTTGTCCCCTTCTGTCCTCCCTTCAATCTTTCCCAGCATCAGGGTCTTTTTCAATAAATCAGTTCTTTCCATCAGGTGGCCAAAGTACTGGAGTTTCAGCTTTAGCATCATTCCTTCCAAAGAACACCCAGGACTGATCTCCTTTAGAATGGACTGGTTGGATCTCCTTGCAGTCAAGGGACTCTCAAGAGTCTTCTCCAACACCATAGTTCAAAAGCATCAATTCTTCAGCACTCAGCTTTCCTTATAGTCCAACTCTCACATCCATACATGACTACTGGAAAAACCATAGCCTTGACTAGATGGACCTTTGTTAGAAAAGTAATGTCTCTGCTTTTTGATATGCTTTCTAGCTTGATTGTAGCTTTTCTTCCAAGGAGCAACTATCTTTTAATTTTAGGGCTGCAGTCACCATCTGCAGTGATTTTGGAGCCCAAGAAAATAAAGTCTGTCACTGTGTCCATTCTTTTCCCATCTATTTGCCATGAAGTGATGGAACCAGATGCCATGATCTTAGTTTTCTGAATGTTGGGTTTTAAACCAGGTTTTTCACTCTCCTCCTTCACTTTCATCAAGGGGCTCTTTAGTTCTTCTTTGCTTTCTGCCATAAGGGTGGTGTCATCTGTGTATCTGAGGTTATTGATATTTCTTCCAGCAATCTCCATTCCAGCTTGTGCTTCATACAGCCCAGCATTTTGCCTGGTGTACTCTGCATGTAAGTTAAGTAAGCACAGTGAAAATATACAGCCTTGACATACTCCTTTCCCAATTTGAAATCAGTCTGTTTTTCCATGTCCAGTTCTAACTGTTGCTTCTTGACCTGCATACAGATTTATTAGGAGGCAGGTCAGGTGGTCTGATATTCCCATCTCTTTAAGAATTTTCCACAGTTTGTTGTGATCCACACAGTCAAAGGCTTTGGTGTAGTCGATGAAGCAGAAGTAGATGTTTTTCTGGAGCTCTCTAGCTTTTTCAGTCATCCAACAGGTATTGGCAATTTGATATATGTATAATTTGGATGATTTATATGATTGTACAGCAGAAACCAACACAACATTGTAAAACAATTTCCCTCCAATTAAAAACATTTTAAAAAGAACAGTAAACAAAACAAACAAAACAAAAATAAAAACAGTATAGCAAATACAAAAAACAAACAGAAATAAACCCAAAATCCATAAAGTATTTTATCTGGAACATTCCAAGTCTCAAGGATTCAAGATTTAAATACTTTTTGCCTAACTAATTCTAGGATCACAATGAAACAATTTGAACAGTCAAGGAATGAGAGAGAATTTGAAGTAATATGAAGTGATAGCATTAGTTCATGTTTTCTTCATTGATTGAGAGCTAAACTGGTATCCTCTTCAACCAAAGGCAATTAATTACAAATGTCAAGTGATTATTGAGAATTTGATGGTGGAAACTCCTCGCATTTATTTTGAGTGATTCCCAAAGATTTCAAAAGAGCTAGAATAGAGCAGTTCTCTAAAAATGTGGTAAGAGATGGAAATTTCACTGTCATTCACATAGTAATGTAACTGTGATTACTTATGTATTCATGATTGTTGGATGGGAGGGAAATCTCTTTTGCATTTCTTATCATCTATGGCATTTCATGGAGCTTGGTGACTTACTCTCTTTTTTATCTTCACTCACAATTAGTTTTCATTAATAGTGCTTTCACACCTAAAAATTGTCATTCTCCTTATTTCCTTTTTAAATTTCTTGCTCATGTAACCACCCCGATTGTCATACTGAATCTTGAGCTAGTCTGAGCTCCACACTTGGGAGGACCTCCTCTGTGACCCACAGGGCTGGGTCACTGAGATCCCCTGGCGACATTTACTTTCCCTTTTCACTTCATTTCTTGGCATTAATTTCAATACATTCTCTTTTTTCCAATCCCTATTGAAAAACTCCTATTCATTTTAAAACAACAATTTGAACTTTAGTCTATTTTAATGTATTCTAAGTAATTCTGGCTTTTGAGGTAAGCTTTTTTATATGTGTCTTTCTTTGTCCTTTGTACAATGACAATGAGTGCTCCTAAAGTTTGTGAAAAGTCAGACCTCAACACCAAGTCTTTTTGGATTTGCAACCCAGGATTTCAAGCCATATGGATCATGGATTTAACCTTTGCCTGTGACATTTCTCTTTCCTTCCTACTACACCCATAAAACATTTCTCTTTTAGAAACTGATAAACTTCTCATAACAGTCTTAGTTAAAACTGTATCTTTTTTTTTTTTTTTCTGGACCAGTTTATATTAATGGCTGTAGAATTCATTTTAGAATTGCAGCTTCTCTGAGAAAGTCATTGTGATCTAAAAGTTTAGTAACACATTTCTAAGAACTTGTTTCCATGTGCAAAACCTTACATAATGCAGTTAAAAGGGAAGTATTCTCAAGTTTCCTTCTAGAATTCTTATGAAGACAAAATACTAGTTTAAATTTCATGTGGTGCCAGCACCACTGATGTCACAAAGTTAAAAAAAGATATTTTTATTTTGCATATCGTAAAATGAGAGAGACTATGAAGATCTCGAAGTTTGAATAAAGGATAACTTCTCATTTAAGTCCTTTGAAGGCAGCACACAACATAACCAGGAAGAATGATGCAGCCTCAAACACAACATATTTGACTGACTGATTCTAAGGAATGCCTTGGACTATATTCTTTTAAATGAAGTGCCCAGTGATATGCCTGTTGCTCTGAAACTAAAGGCTCTATTATAACATGATTACTCGGTCTTAAACTGTGCTGTCATTTAACTTATCCTGGAAGCTGTCCTTTGGAGTGAAGTGCAAGGAACCTCATAGTAAAAATGATGACAGGTAGTCCTTGACTACTTGCCCTTAAAATGAGTTCATTTGCCATAAAGACGGGTTGTTTTTCCCTTATTTCCATTCCCATGAAATCTTTGTCATATACTTGACTACTGATGGTAGCAACTCTGTAGAATGCTTGACCTGAATGATTTAATAAATGACATTTAATGGATACTTCCACCATTTTGCATTTTATACAATGTAATTTTATACACATCTATGATATATTTTATAGCAATATAATATGTACATATAAAAATAATACATAAAATCATCTAAGATATATTCCCAGACTCTTTCAGGAGGGATTAAGAGTCACAATACCAAGGAATGGTATAAATTTCTTGTGTACCTCTAGAGGTTTGTTATGCTGTATTAAAAAATAATTATTATTAGAAAATAGTTGGAATGAGTGATCTAATAATTATAAATTAATTAGCACTACACATTGCTAAAACATATGAACACCTTTATAGGTAGTAGCTAGTTTCAAGGATCTTGAGGGATTGATAAAGTTAAAAAAATGATGTAGTTCACTGTATAGTAAAAGTCATATTGAGAGGGAAGCAGTTTACTTAAAAACGTATATAATGCTGAATACTAACTTCCTGTGTAAGATTACCAGATAAAATTCAGAAGGAGCTGAAGTTTAAATTTAATATAAATAATGAATATCTTTTTGTATGTATTCATGTAATATTTGACACACATATTAAAAAAAAAATGGGAGTGAAGACCAAATCAATAATCACAAATAAGCCCCTGAGAAACATAATATTCTAGACTACATAAGAATTCAAAATCTTACTCATTTTTAAAACTTCCTGTTCCTTTGATTGCTGTGACATGCCTTGACTCTACTATCCTCCATACACACTTCTGCCTGGATTTTCTCCTGTCTTCTACTGGCTTGGTCTTCTTTGGAAATGTCTTTTAATGTTTCTGTTGGTCGGTCTGGGTTCCATTTTGCTTTTTTCCTTTCTTTTTTTTTTTTTTTTTTTTCTTACTATATATTAACAAATCTTTGTGAGTAATCTGACTGCCTATAAAGTTTTCAGTGAGTGCACGTATGTATACTGGTGGGTTTCGAAGACTGTCTAATCTGCTGATACTGCTGTAAACAATGCTTTTACTCCTCTGACCCTCATCTCTTCTTTCTGTGTTCTGTCTCTTAGCATATACCTTTTAACACTATGGTTCTCCACAGAAAATATTTGAAAATAATTGTTAAATAACAAGTCCTATCAGGTTTATTAGTTTGTTAATTTAGATAACCCCAGAAGAGGAAATGGGCACCAACTCCAGTATTCTTGCCTGGGAAATCCCATGGACAAAGGAGCCTGGTGGGCTGCAGTCCATGGGGTTGTAAGGAGTCAAACATTAACTGAGAAAGAGCATGGAATTTAGATAAAATGTTTTGTGTTAGTATTTTTTCTTCATTCCTGATATTATTTATTAATCATGTAAACTTGCAATAAGTAAGCCTTTAAGAATAACAAGTGAAAACAAAGTTATACTTTAAGGCTAAAACTTAAACAAATTATGTGTATCTTATTTATGTTTTCAGTGAAATACTTCAACATATATAGAACAAGTGAGATAACATAAAATACTCAGGTTAAAAGATTGACATATATTAAAAACTTAGAGTGATTTTTTTTCTTTTATTATTCACATGATGAACTTTCAAATGCAAGTTTCATAAAAATCACACTGCTAGAGTTTATGTAAAACTTCTCTTTATCTTTTTGGGAGTTGAACCTAAGTAGGCTGCTATGCTGAAAACTGGGGGATAAAGTTCCATAGCTGTTTTGTTGGTATGATTTCAGTTTATGGAATATTTTCTTGTTCTTCCTATCAGTTAAATTCAGATTTTTGTATTTGTGTTTTCATTGTCTTACTTACATGATTACTTCTCCCTAGGAATGCTGGGAAGGGTGAGACGAGACCAAAGTAGCCTAATGTGCTACTTTATATCAGAAATTCTGTTGGGAGAGTGTTTAAATTTTCACTTTTATAATCTATGGCTTCAGTTTGACCTCTTAGAAACAAAAAGTGCCAGTGAAGATGACACAGTTACTAGGATATTCAATTTACAAAATAAAGTAGTGCTCACTTCAGCAGCATGTATACTAAAAAATAAAGTAAAATAGCTTGATTAGTAAATAGTAGTTCCATTTTTAAGCTCTTTTTTGGTTATAATGATATAATAGCTTCTAGTGACATATCTTATTCATATCTTTGCTCTGACTCACAAAAAATTCTTAAAATTTTAATCATAGATATTTTCTTGTTCAGCAAGGTCAGGTAATTTTTTTTTTTTTTTATAGATAATATTTTGTACTTACACCAGCAGTACTAAAACCGCTTTTGTAAAATGAACACTGGCTGAAGAGATAGCAGTTGATTTTATCTATTATTATGTGATCAGTTCATGAAGGAGAAACAAAATCAGCCACTATTTTAGCTAAGGCCTTTGAAAGAAGCTTCATTTTTGTAAGTTAACAACCTAAACATTTTGGATTACTTTGTATCTAATTTTCCCATTTTGTATTTGAAAATGATGTACCAAATGTATATATATTGTTAGACTACTTGTACTTCCCATTGTGTACTGAGGAAGGAAAATGGTTGTGATGGTAAATATCTTTGTGATTCTGACCCAGTTGCCTTATCAAATAGAAGGTAGTAACTGGAGTCAAGCAGGCATCTACTACTACTACTACTACTAAGTCACTTCAGTTGTGTCCGACTCTGTGCGACCCCATAGACGGCAGCCCACCAGGCTCCCTCGTCCCTGGGATTCTCCAGGCAAGAACACTGGAGTGGGTTGCCATTTCCTTCTCCAGAAACCCTATAGGACACCCTATTTCCAATAAGATTTTTCTACTCCAGTGAATTGAGCTAGACTATTTATCTTTCTTCTTCTTTAGCTTAAGGACTAGAGAAAAGCAAACTGAATGACCTCTTAAATCTCTTTCCATTTGGTCTACACTCACATGTGCATCAGAATTCTCAAATGAATGAATTTTCAAAAGTGTTTTGTCTTATCTCACATACAAATTAAGTTTGTTTGTTTGTTTTCCACCTGTGAGGTGATCTGGATAGCTATCCATTCAAAACCTTATGATCTCTTTCCTCCGTTTCAGTATCTTCAATTTCTAATTCATTGCTAAGTCTCTTCAATAAAGTTGTTTTTAGTTTTAATTGTTGAATCCAGTTTTTTTTTAAGTCATTCTCTTACTTAATCTCAAGTTGAGCTTGACCTTTAATAATTCTGTTTGAACCAGAAATAATTTCTGAATCTTCTGTTTACAATAAAATCATTCCTTGCTGAGGAAACTAATGAGCATGCCTGCATGTTCAGTTGTGTCTGACTCTCCGTGACCCCATGGACTGTAGCTCACCAGGCTCCTCTGTCCATGAGATTTTCCAGGCAAGAATACTGGAGTGGGTTCCCATTTCCTCCTTCAGGGGAGCTTTCTGACCCAGGGATCCGAACCCATGTCTCTTGCATCTCCTGCAGCAGAAGGTGGATTCCTTACCACTGAGCCACCTGGGAAGCCCCTGAGAAACATAATATTCTAGACTACATAAGAATTCAAAATCTTACTCATTTTTAAAACTTCCTGTTCCTTCGGTTGCTGTGACATGCCTTGACTCTACTGTCCTCCATACACACTTCTGCCTGAATTTTCTCCTGTCTTCTACTGGCTTTGTCTTCTTTGGCAATATCTTTTAAAGTCTCTGTTGGTCGGTCTGGGTTCCATTTTGCTTTTTTCTTACTATATATTAACAAATCTTTATGAGTAATCTGACTGCCTATAAAGTTTTCAGTGAGTGCACGTATGTATACTGGTGGGTTCCCAAGACTGTCTAATCTGCTGACACTGCTGTAAACAATGCTTTTACTCCTCTGACTCTCATCTCTTCTTTCTGTGCTCTGTCTCTTAGCACATACCACCATCTTTCCTCATTTCTCAAACATTTTCCTTGAGGGCAAATGGATTTTATTTATTTATTACAAATTTAGGTAATTTTAGGAACAGTATGAGGCCCTTTAAGATATAAATTCAGACTTCTGGTTTACATTTCAAGTTTATTAAAATTTATCTTTTCTAATATTATTAACCCCATTATACTAAGTGATTAGTGAGGAAGCCAATGGATAAAACTGGAACAAATATTTCTTTTTTCCTATTCCTGATCTCATGCTATGAGATATTGGCTATGAAGCCAAAATGAGATACTAGCTATGAAGATATCGGCTGTAATTTTGTACTCCTGAAAATTTGCCTGGTTTTTTAGAACAAAATTGATGATTAATAAGATAATCATTGAGCTATTATACAATACTTTGGTGAATAAAGGGAAGGCTTAATGGGAAGTCATCTAAAAGCTTTTATGAAAGTGAAAGTGAAGTCACTCAGTCGTGTCCAACTCTTTATGACCCCATGAACTGTGGTCTACCAGGCTCCTCTGTCCATGGGATTTTCCAGGCAAGAGTACTGGGGTGGGTTGCCATTTCCTTCTCCAGGGGAATCTTCCCAACCCAGGGATTGAAACCAGGTCTCCCTCATTGTAGGCAGAGGCGTTACTTTCTGAGCCACCAGGGAAGTCCTAAAAGCTTTTACATCTCAGGACAATATGGAAAAAATGTTTTTCTTATGATCAACCTGAATACTCAAGGGCACCTGGATTCAGATGTTTCTGAATGTCCTAGTTACCATATGTTATTGGCTCTATCATGGCATATAATTTTTGGGAGCATAAGCATCATTTATTGTGGTGCAAAAATACATAAGGACACAGAGTAGTGAGATTAATTACTTCAAATATTCAAGCAGAAGCCTGATTGTGTCATGATTGTTTTTAATCTGTTCATTCATGCTACACATAAGTATTGAATAACTAACTACTACATGATTTTCTTCTTTAGGGCTAAGTGTTGTCATTTAGTTACTAAGTGGTGCCTGACTCTTTTGTGACCCCATGGACTGTAGCCCACCAGGCTCCTCTATCCATGGTATTTTCCAGGCAACAATACTGGAGCAGGTTGCCATTCCCTTCTCCAACAAATCTTCCTGACCCAGGGATTAAATCTGTGTCTCCTGCAATGGCAGCAGATTCTTTACCACTGAGCCATCAGGGAAGCCCAAAGGCTGGGTGTACAAGTCATAATATTATCCCTCTAAGAGCTTCAGTTAAAAGTCAAGATTATGTAGCATAGCAAGTACTCAAATAGGGATAAAAGATGTTGCAGGAGCACTGATCCAGGACTGGTGAATTAAAGAAGGCTTCCCTGAGGAGGTGATGCCAAAGTTCAGTCATGAATGATGACTACAGTTGTCAGCCAAAACATGAAGGTATGTGAAGTGGACAGGAAAGACAGCATCAGGCAGAAGAAAAATATGTTTATAGGACAAGTATAGAGTATTTAGAGGAATTCAGAGGGATTCAGTAAGTTGGACTAGAATATGTCATGCTGAAGAGAAAATGGCAACTCACTCCAGTATTCTAGCCTGGAGAATCCCATGGACAAGAGGGATCTGGTGGGCTACAGTCCATAGGGTCTCAAAAAGTCAGAAACAACTCTATGACTGATCACACATGGATGCAATGCTGAGAGGTGACAAGAGAGGAGATTAAGGCACCTGGATCATACATAATGTTAAACTTATCACTGTAGCATAAGGGCACCATTAAATACTGCTATATAGCCCTATCCTGTCAGAGGGTGTGCAGTGTGTGCCACCTGGCTTGCCTATTACATATGGCAGGCTTTAGGGCACCTGGTTGGTCCTTATTCTTCTAAAAGATGATTTGAACTAATTGCAAATGTCCCACCCTTTGGCAAGCCTCAGTGACACCCATACATTAGGTCTCTTTGACTTTCAGTTACTGAAAGATTATCATCCCATCACCAGCTGCACATCCTTCATCTGGCCCAGTGTCTCCTATTTGCTTTCCTCCTTCACCTATTCACTCTGCCTCTTGGGCCTCCTAGCTTCTAAACTCTCATAAATAACTGTGTTGCATGAACTAAATTTCATTTACATGGAGTTTGTTTCTTCTCCCTCATATCAGATATCTCATGATGAGATATATATATATATATATATATATATATATATATATATGTGTGTGTGTGTGTGTGTGTGTGTGTGTCTCCTTGCTGCCAATCACCATGTTTAAATCATTTGTAATCTTTCCTCTTTTAATCCCTGACATCGTCAGTACTAAGACCACCTGGGTGTACCACTGTGCTCACTACTATTTTCCCTAATTCTGCAATTCACCCATAATTTTGACTCTGCTCATCCTGTTTCCTAGCCTCCTAGATCCTTGAAATCCTCACCTTTATCCACCTCAGTCACCCACTGGCATGATTACAACTGTTCCCTTTATTATCATCAATCATTGCACTATCTTCAGTATCTCAGTTTTAATGAGTTTGTACTCAGACCACCACCTACCAACTCCCTTTAAGTAGGAGCAGTATTTCCACCTCATCAGTCCTCCCAGTGCTTTTCCCAAAGGACCTCACCACCTATCACCACTTTCCTGTTTCACTGTCTTCATCATGAACACTCCCTTGCAAATGCCCTCAACTCTCTCATCCCTCAAAAACGTTCAACTGATCTTTTGGTCAGAATGTTTTTCATTACAAGTGTCAGGAACACAGTTTTACTCATTTGAATATAAAAGGAATTCAATTTCTCACAATTTGGAAATCCAAAAATCCAGAACAACTGGATCCAGAGGTTCTAGAATGCTCAACAGGTTCTGTCTATCTCTACTCTGTCTTCCTCTGTAAGAGTGTTATTCCCAAGCAGTGAGTATGACTCCCTGATAACACTAGACGTAAACAGTCCTTAAAATCCATGGCCTTAGGGGAAGGAGATCTCTTCAATCACTAATGTGACCTTGATGCTTCTTGCATTATATGCCATCTTTACATCAATCACTATGGACAGAGATTTGCTATCGAAGAATTCAGTGAAGTTCCCTGGTGGCTCAGACAGTAAAGAATCCACCTGTAACGAAGGAGATGAAGGTTTGATCCCTGGGTGTAGAAGATCCTCTGCAGAA
Source organism: Bos mutus (assembly GCF_027580195.1). Taxonomy (NCBI): domain Eukaryota; kingdom Metazoa; phylum Chordata; class Mammalia; order Artiodactyla; family Bovidae; genus Bos; species Bos mutus. Next base: position 4,486,464 of record NC_091622.1, on the reverse strand, counting down.
GGGAATGGGAACCCGCTCCAGTATTCTTGCCTGGAAAATCCCATGGACACAGGAGCCTGGTGGGCTACAATCCATGGGGTCACAAAAAGTAGGACATGACTTCTCCAGAGGATCTTCTTGACCCAGGGGTTGAACCTAGGTCTCCTGTATTGTAGGCAGATCTTTACTGTCTGAGCCACCAGGGAAACCCAAACCTTAGTCTACTCAATGCTAAGTTGAAGATAATTATAAAATGTGTATACCAGTAATCTTTCTTGTAGAATTTTTGAGAGGATTAACTAGGATAATTGATGTATATACTTAGTATGATTTCTGTGCACATTAAATATCCAATAATCCATTAAATCTCATAATTTATTATGAGACGGGACAATATCCCTTCAATTAACTTTTATTTTAAGGTTTATATTTTTCCTGTTCTTTCATTTCTATACTAACACAAATTTAAGAAACATTGTGTAATTTTTTTTTTTTTTTTTTTTTTGGCATTTTAATCGAGGCTCATTTGACTCAGCTGGTAAAAGAATCTGCCTGCAATGCAGGAGACCTAGGTTTGATCCCTGGGTTGGGAAGATCCCCTGAAGAGGGGAAAGGCTACCCACTCCGGTATTCTGGCCTAGAGAATTCCAAGGACTATACAGTTCTTGGGGTTGCAAAGGGTCGGAAACGACTGAGCAACTTTCACTTTCACTAAACCCATGGGTAAATTGGATGAAAACTTTGAATTCCCCCCAAACTTCGTGTGTTTCTTACTTTTATATCTCTAAGTAAAATTAGAAGAGCCTTTATATCTTTAATATCTATTTATTGACATAAAATAATATTTGTTATCTTTGAAAATAGGATCAGTTTTTCAAATCTTATTTTTAGTTGATTATTGCTGATAAAAAGTTGTTGCATTTTAAGAGTGCATTTTGCCGTTTGTCACCTTCCTTTTTTTAAGTTCTAAGCAGATTTGTACTTATTGGCTGGATTATCAGGTAGACTGTTTTGTGCACAGATTTTACAGTATAAATGTTTTATTTCATTTGCTTTGACTAATTTGAAAAAACTACACAAGCATTTTGATAGACTATACATTAGTGCAGGAATTGTTTCTAATTCAAACTGTGCTTCTAACTTCAAAAACAGGGCAAGAACATAAAAACTTACTTTCTTTTTGCTTTTGCCACCTATGGAAAAGAATATACAATTGTATTATTTAAACTATCAAAATTCAAAGTTCACATTATTAAATTATATAATTATTTAAATTATTAATTAGTCATATAAATAATAAATGATTATTATATAACTTTTAAATTATTAAAATATTGTATTATTTAAATTGTTAAAATTCAAATTTTTAATTAAATAATTGTTTAAATTAAATAATTTAAAATTTGGAAAGGAGTATATCAAGGCTGCATATTGTCACTCTACTTATTTAACTTATGTGCAGAGTACATCATGTGAAATGCCAGGCTGGAAGAAGCACAAGCTGGAATCAAGATTGCTGGGAGAAATATCAATAAACTCAGAATCGCAGATGACACCACCCTTATGGCAGAAAGCGAACAGAAAATAAAGAGCTTTTGGATGAAGGTGAAAGAGGAGAGTGAAAAATCTGGCTTAAAACTCATCATCAAAAAAACGAAGATCATGGCATCTGGTCCCATCACTTCATGGCAAATAGATGGGGAAACAATGGAGACACTGACAAACTTTATTTTCTCAGGCTCCAAAATCACTGAGGATGGCAACTGCAGCCATGAAATTAAAAGATGCTTGTTCCTTGGAATAAAAGCTATGACAAACCTAGACAGTATATTAAAAAGCAGAAATATTACTTTGCCCACAAAGGTCCGTCTAGTCAAAGCTATGGTTTTTCCTGTATGGATGTGTGAGTTGGACCATAGAGAAGGCTAAGCACTAAAGAACTGATGCTTTTGAGCTGTAGTGTTGGAGAAGGCTCTTGAGAGTCCCTTAGACTGCAAGGAGACCAAACTAATCATCCTAAAGGAAATAAATCCTGAATATTCACTAGAAGGACTGATGCAGAAGCTAAAGTTCCAATACGTTGGCTCTCTGATGCACAGAGCTGAATCATAAGAAAAGATCCTGATGCTGGGAAAGATTGAAGGCAGGAAGACAAGAGGACGACAGAGGATGAGATGGTTGGATGGCATCACTGACTCAATGGACATGAGTTTGAACAAGCTCCAGGTGATGGTGAAGGACAGAGAAGTCTGGCGTGCTGCAGTCAATGGAGTCACAAAGAGTTAGCCATGACTCAAGAGACTGAACAACAAGTTTTTGATGTAATAAAGTATTCTAATTAATACTCAAAATACAAACTATTTTTTAAATTTCCAGAATAATGTATACATATTTGGGTATCTGGTTCGTGCTTTATAAAACTGATTTTAATTTGATAATATTCTATTTAAAAATTAAGCTTATGTTCAAAACTAATATTAGTCTGTGGAATTTTTATTTATTTTTTTGATATCCAAGTAATCTTCTTTGTGCACAATGGTTAAAGAGGTGTTTTGTAGTCTTCTGCACTTTGGAATATTTACATAATATAGGAGTTACATCTTTATTGAAAGTTTGATAAGACAAAGAAACTCTTAGTGTCAAAAAACATTTTTGGTGGCAATTTTTGGACAAAAATTTTAATTACCTCCTGCATGTTTTAGCCATTTCAGTTTTTTTTCCATCTGATTAAGTTTTTGTATTTCTCTATGGGAAACTGTAAATTTATGAACATATTAATTTTATTATTCCAGAATTTTAAATAGAATTTCTATCATTTTGAAAAATGTTCATTTCTGTATGTAACACATTTTATTTATGTTTTTAAAATTACTAAAAGTGTTGTATTTTATTATTCTTTTTACTTTATCAATTCCATTTTCTTTTTTTTCTAATATATTAATTTATACACTTATTTTTTTAATCTTTGTACTCAGTTTTATTTTCTTTCTATAATTTATTCAATGATTAATTCAGTTATTTTTTCTATTAAAAGTATTTTAAGTCTTTTGTAAGTCTTATCACATTTGAAATTTGGCTGCATCCTTTAATTTTTATATATTTTAAATTTTGGCTCCCCCCTATATATAACAGATATATAGATCACATTTTGCAATGAACATATATTTTATCAACCATGTAAAAACCTATATTAATTTTCAGTAAAATCAAATACTAATTTATAGTGGCAAGAACTGTGAATGGGCCTAACTAAAATACTCTTACCTGTATGTATGCATATGTATATGCAGATTTTGGTAAGTCTGTGTGTTGTTTCTTTGTGGGTTTATTTTTACCCTCTCTAGCTCATTATTTAATTTAAATCTTGGGAAGAGGTGGGAATACAGAAACTAGATTGTGTGAAATAGAAATTACTCCATGTGTGTAGAATCAAGCAACTATTTTGTTTTAACTCCCCACCCCTCTCCACAGTGTGTGTGTGTGTGTGTGTGTGTGTGAAACAGATTGAAATGAATTAATCCATATTGAGTTTTTTTTTTTCATACAAGTTAGGTTTTCAAAAACTCTATAAAAAGGGAATCCAAGAGTAACTTTATCTGCTGCTACTCAGGTATATTTCATGTCTAAAATATATACTGAAGCATTGCTAATAGATCCTTAGGAAAACATACTAACATAACTTGCAGTCACACTGAGCCATATTTGAAAGTTTTTTGAAAATGAACTCTGAAATAAGCTAACATTATGCCAATTAATTCAGGAATTATTTCAGCATTTGATTAATGGCATATGCTTGATGCATAATATAATTTTCAGAATTCAAATTATACATTAAATTTTAACTTTATTAAATCAGTTTAGTGAACCTAGACAGCATATTAAAAAGCAGAGATACTGCTTTACCAACAAAGGTCCATCTAGTCAAGGCTATGATTTTTTAAGTGGTCATGTATGGATATGAGAGTTGGACTATAAAGAAAGCTGAGTGCTGAAGAATTGATGCTTTTGAACTGTGGTGTTGGAGATGACTCTTGAGAGTCCCTTGGACTGCAAGGAGATCCAACCAGTCCATCCTAAGGAAATCAGTCCTGAATTGGAAGGACTGATGCTGAAGCTGAAACTCCAATACTTTGTCCACCTGATGCGAAGAGCTGACTCATTGGAAAAGACTATGATGCTGGGAAAGGTTGAAGGCAGGAGGAGAAGGGGACAACAGAGGATGAGATGGTTGTATCACATCACTGACTTAATGGACATGAGTTTGGGTAAACTCTGGGAGTTGACGATGGACAAGGAGGCCTGGTGTGCTGTGGTTCATGGGGTTGCAAAGAGTTGGACACAACTGAGTGACTGAACTGAACTGAACTGACTGAGTGAATTAATATTAAGCTTTCAATCTTTTCTTTTAATGTTGCTTAGTTTTCTGTTCTGTTTCACATTTAAAAAAATTCTATTTATTTTAGAATCTTCCTTTTAATGATAATCCGCCTTAATTGGGAAGTAATATAAAAACGCTACAATAATTTGGCCAATTTTCTATGTATGAATCTTACTATCTTGATTTAAAAATGTATTAACGCTTTCTTTTCTTCATTCATTCCATGAACTCTTTTCTTTTTTAAATTTTATATTGGAATATTTTTCAGTAAAAATGTTGAGATAATTTCAAGTGTACAGCAAAATGATTCAGTTATACACATACATATATCCATTCTTTTTCAAATTATTTTCCCATTTATATTGTTACACAATATTGAGCAGAGTTCCTTATTCTATACAGTATGTCCTTGTTGGTTATAACATGGGGTAGTGTATACATGTCAATCCTAAAGTCCCTAACTACCTCTCTGCCCCCTTCTCTTCTGTGAACCATAAGTCCCTGGATCCTTATTGAATACACTTAAGTGCTAGGTAACTGCACTCAACATTGGACATATCCGTGGTGAGCAAACGTGGAGCCCCTGCTTTTAGGGGACTTACGGTCCAGTATGGGAAATATAAATTGTTAAATGTGAAAGTGAAATTGATGTACATACAGTGTGCAGTGCATCAGTTCACTTCAGTTCAGTCACTCAGTCGCGTCCGACTCTTTGCGACCCCATGAATCCCAGCACGCTAGGCCTCCCTGTCCATCACCAACTCCCGGAGTTCACTCAGACTCACGTCCACTGAGTCAGTGATGCCATCCAGCCGTCTCATCCTCTGTCGTCCCCTTCTCCTGCCCCCAATCCCTCCCAGCATCAGAGTCTTTTCCAATGAGTCAACTCTTTGCATGAGGTGGCCAAAGTACTGGAGTTTCAGCTTTAGCATCATTCCTTCCAAAGAAATCCCAGGGCTGATCTCTTTCAGAATGGCCTGGTTGGATCTCCTTGCAGCCCAAGGGACTCTCAAGAGTCTTCTCCAACACCTGATACACAATATGTGAGCACACAATAAATAGGTGGGAGATCAGGGGGTACTTCAAAGAGAAGGGATCTTTTGCTGAGATGGAAAGTTGAGTAGGGACTCACTAGGCAAAGTGGAGAGAAGATCCTGTTAGGCGGAGGGAGAAGCATATGCAGATACTGCAAGTGGGGAAACATGGTCTATAGAAAGACCTCAGGGAAGGTCTGAGTGGCCTGGATATTGAAAGCCAGTAGAAGGGGCATACAAAGAGGCCTGAGAGGTAGAAGATCTGCTTTCTTGAAGGCCTTAGGTTACACGAGAATATATGTTCTCTACTCACCATGCAATGTGAGGCCAAAGAAGTGCTTTAAAGGGAGGACATGATGTGACTTAAATTTATGACTGCATTTAATAACTGTTTATCATGTGCTGCTGTTTGTTAGATGTTTCTCTGCACACAGGAAATACATCAGGGACTAAAACAGAAAAAAAAACTCAAAAACAAAGTTCTGTGCTCATACTGCTTATAATGTGATGCAGTGGTTAGTAGGTCAGAGAAATTCTCATAAAGGTAATAACATATAGGCAAGAATCTGAAGATAATGAGGAGACCCAGGGAGGGACTGAATGATACAGAAACGTGGTGAGTACATGTTGCCCAGGTGAAACCATTCCAGCTGTCCTCAGTATGGATTCTACAGATGGCATTGATGGGTTCTCACATGTTTGTGTCTATACATGCATGTATGTGTGTATGTGTATGTGCACGCACACATGTAATGTGCAGTAATTTAAGCAATGGACATGAAGAAAATAGGCTACAGAAATAATATAGGGTGAGGCATGAAACAAAATTAATGCCAGGTTTTATGACTGGATGGAGAAAGGTGAAGTGGCTTTGAAGACAGGAGAAAAAGCCACAAGTATGTTCCCCACCTCCCCAATTGGAACTCTATTCAAGGGGAAAAGAATGTAGTGGTTTCATCATTAAATGGTGCTTGCAGGTAAGGATAAGAACATTACCATATTTTTGGTTTAGTGACTTGAGGGTTACTAGATCCTGTTTTGATAGAGTAAGAGAAGCAAGTTCTTTTAGAATGGAGTAAATGAGAAGTGGAAAAATCTGAGAATAGTTGTATTTTTAAAAACTTTTCAAAGATGTGGAAAGGAGAGAATAAAATAGTGTCTGAAGGAGAGTATTGAATTGAGGAAGTCTTTTTGTTTAGTTGCTTTTAATCAGAATGACCATTATGTTTAGAAGTTGATGAGATCCATTCAAGATGGAGATTTTTAATACACAATTGAAAGAAGGGAAAATTAATAATAGTTTAATTGGTAACTCAAGCTTGACAAATATTATAAGCTTTGTGTGCACAACTATAGAGGTACTGTCTCTCCATAATCATAACAATAAGCAATTTTTTAATTGTTATCACTCTAAGTGTATTTTCCAATATCAACTAATAATCTCTCTTTAACTTATTAATGTTGCTTTATTTAAAGAAAAGGGGAAATTCCTTTATCTTTCTCTTAGTTGAGTATTTGACTTCAGTGACTCACTGCCTCAATCTCTTGTCACCAAAGATAAATGAAATATATGTATAACCAGTTACAATGCATGACAGTTTATAAATAGCTGAATTTTAGGAACTAATATTAAGTACTTGAGTGGATCTTAATAAATCATTAATCTGTTTATTACTTTTGTGTTATTTATCATCTTTATGTTAAAAGACAAGGAAAAATTATCCAAACATTGTTTAGTACAGTCATCATTAATTATTTAACACGGGGTTTTTTAAACTTTTTCTCACCCAGGGGTTATTCTAATATCAGAGTAGGATAAAAAATATATCTATAGTGACTCTTAAATCTTTCAAACTTAGCATTTACCATGTCAGTTAGCTCCTTATAACAAGAAAGGAGGTGAACAGATGGTTGTGGAAGTCTGTGCAGCAGCAGCAGAAAAGGAACACAACTTTCAGAAACATCCTCTCTTCCTCTCTTATAATTTAAAATATTTGACATGATTAATGACACATCCTTCTTTCCTTTCCTCCCCCAGCCATTGGAACTCTATGTTAATATACAGTTAGTATACTTATATTAAGAAGTAAATCCTATCTCTTATATTTTTACAACTTTCAGAATACTTTTAGAAGTAAATTCTAAAACACATGGAGTGTGTCATGTAGACAGTTAATAAATCATGGCCCAATGGTGATATTTTAAACCTAATCAAGACTGGTATTCTTCACAAGCAACCATGAAAAACAGGGATTTGAGAATGTTCTTCTCACATCTAATACAACTTTCAAATTGATTTTTTTTCCTTTTTATGAAGAAAAATAAGCTATCTAGGATTCACTGAAGAACAAAATAACCACTTGTCAATCATTCTGGGAAATGTTGCAGGCTTAAGCAATTTTAGAGATATATATTGAACCTACTATTGCTAAGCAAACTTTGAAATACAGATATATCATCTTCATGAACTGAAAGGATGTTTAAGCTGCATGTGCACAAACATCGTGATTTTTTTACCCACTTATTAACCAATACAGAAAAGCTCCATGTAGAGTAGAAACTGAGTAAATTACACTTGTTTGTTTCAGCACAAAATAATTTAACATAATTTACCACCACTGGTAGTTTTAGAATAGGTAAATTCTGCTTTGTGATTTATTGCCTAAGACATTTTCTTCTCTACTGTAAGGCCTCATGCCAAAATAAAGTGGTTTTGAGGGTTGCTGGCCTTTGGTACTTGCAATTCTGGCAGTTTGAGCTGAATGTTGATTTCTTCATTTATCTTTTAAAACATTTTGATTTGTTTATTAGATTTTCAAAAATATTTGGAGTAGAGCTCATTTGCTTATTTTCTTCTTTCTTGTTATAGTTTAAAGATTTGGCTTTCTTCTATGAATAAGCTGGAACATCTTCAGATATTGTTTAATTGAAAACACCACCAGTGGAGTTTCATTAAATATTAATTACTATGACTAGTGAAACATATACATCTGTCTTACTGAGATTATCCTACTGTAGTTAGTGTTATAATAATAGCTCTGTTTTTTAAAATTTTATTTTATTTTTAAACTTTACATAATTGTATTAGTTTTGCCAAATATCAAAATGAATCAATAATTACATGCTTTTTAAAGGTTTTGTACCTGTTAGAAGTTAATTTTCTTTCTTGGGAGGGCATATTCTATTTTAGAGTTAAGCAAATGTGTTTTATGTCTTATCATTTATTGTTTACCACTTTCTTGTTCTTGATTAAGAGTTCTATAAAACAATAAGTTGAGCCAGAGTTAAGATGGCAAAATAGGAAGACCCTGAGTTCACCTCTTCCCTTGAACACACCAAAACAACAACTGCATGTAGAACAACACTTTCTGAGAATAAACTGAAGACTAGCAGAGTGGCTTACCTACAATCATGCTTATAAACCAAAAGGCACACCCAGATAAGTAGGAGGGGAAAAGAAGTGATCTAGTCAGTACTCATATCCTTGGTGGGCAATCAGGGATGAGGATGTCACAAACTCAGAAGTACTCCCTTAAGAGTGAATAATTTGAGACCTAAATTGCATAGCCCACCCAACACCAGGGGCCAGCTTGTTTTGGAAACCAGTGTGACTTAGAATTGGGAGGGCTAGGGGCTGTAAGAAACTCAGACTCTGCTCATAAAAGACAAGACCTTGGCCACAGCAATCAGAGCAGAAAAAGAAATAAAAGGAATCCAGATTGAAAAAGAAGAAGTAAAACTCTGACTGTTTGCAGATGACATGATCCTCTACATTGAAAACCCTAAGGACTCCGCCAGAAAATTACTAGAGCTAATCAATGAATATAGTAAAGTTGCAGGATATAAAATCAACACACAGAAATCCCTTGAATTCCTATACACTAATAATGAGAAAATAGAAAGAGAAATTAAGGAAACAATTCCATTCACCAATGCAACAAAAATAATAAAATACTTAGGAATATACCTACGTAAAGAAATTAAAGAGCCATATGTATAAAACACTGGTGAAAGAAATCAAAGAGGACACTAATAGATGGAGAAATATACCATGTTCATGGATCAGAAGAATCAATAGAGTGAAAATGAGTATACTACCCAAAGCAATTTATAGATTCAATGCAATCCCTATCAAGCTACCAACAGTATTTTTCACAGAGCTAGAACAAATAATTTCACAATTTGTATGGAAATACAAAAAACCATGAATAGCCAAAGCAATCTTGAGAAAGAAGAATGGAACTGGAGGAATCAACCTGCCTGACTTCAGGCTCTACTACAAAGCCACAGTCATCAAGACAGTATGATACTGGCACAAAGACACAGATCAATGGAACAAAATAGAAAGCCCAGGGATAAATCCATGTACCTATGGACACCTTATCCTTGACAAAAGAGGCAAGAATATACAATGGAGAAAAGACAATCTCTTTAACAAGTGGTGCTGGGAAAACTGGTCAACCACTTGTAAAAGAATGAAACTAGGACACTTTCTAATACCATACACAAAAATAAACTCAAAATGGATTAAAGATCTAAATGTAAGACCAGAAACTATAAAACTCCTAGAGAAGAACATAGGCAAAACACTCTCCGACATACATCACAGCAGGATCCTCCATGACCCACCTCCAAGAATATTGGAAATAAAAGAAAAATAAACAAATGAGACCTAATTAAAATTAAAAGCTTCTGCATAACAAAGGAAACTAAAAGCAAGGTGAAAAGACAGCCTATGGAATGGGAGAAAACAATAGCAAATGAAGCAACTGACAAACAACTAATCTCAAAAATATACAAGCAACTCCTGTAGCTCAACTCCAGAAAAATAAATGATCCAATCAAAAAATGGGCCAAAGAACTAAATAGACATTTCTCCAAAGAAGACATACAGATGGCTAACAAACACATGAAAAGATGCTCAACCTCACTCATTATCAGAGAAATGCAAATCAAAACCACTATGAGGTACCATTTCACGCCAGTCAGAATGACTGCGATCCAAAAGTCTACAGCAGTAAATGCTGGAGAGGGTGTGGAGAAAAGGGAACCCTCTTACACTGTTGGTGGGAATGCAAACTAGTACAGCCACTATTGAGAACAGTGTGGAGATTCCTTAAAAAACTGGAAATAGAACTGCCTTATGACCCAGCAATCCCACTGCTGGGCATACACAACGAGGAAACCAGAATTGAAAAAAACACGTGTACCCCAATGTTCATCACAGCACTGTTTATAATAGTCAGGACATGGAAGCAACCTAGATGCCCATCAGCAGATGAATGGATAAGAAAGCTGTGGTACATATACACAATGGAATATTATTCAGCCATTTAAAAGAATACATTTGAATCAGTTCTAATGAGGTGGATGAAACTGGAGCTGATTATACAGAGTGAAGTAAGCCAGAAAGAAAAACACCAACACAATATACTAATGCATATATATGGAATTTAGAAAGATGGTAATGATAACCCTGTATGCGAGACAGCAAAAGAGACACTGATGTATCAAACAGTCTTTTGGACTCTGTGGGAGAGGGAGAGGGTGAGATGATTTGGGAGAATGGCATTGAAACATGTATAATATCATATAAGAAGCGAATCACCAGTCCAGGTTCGATGCAGAATACAGGATGCTTGGGGCTGGTGCACTGGGATGACCCAGAGGGATGGTACAGGGAGGGATTTGGGAGGGGGATTCAGGATGGGGAACATGTGTACACCCGTGGCAGATTCATGTTGATGTATGGCAAAACCAATACAATATTGTAAAGTAATTAGCCTCCAATTAAAATAAATAAATTTAAATTAAAAAAAAGATAAAGGACAAGACTTTTCTCTGCATGAACTTACTCACTCTTAGTCCCAACACAGAGGCTGCAGAATGAAAAGTGCCTGATGCTCTAACTGGCCTGCCAAGACCACCCCAGAATATCCCTCAGCCCACACCAGGATTAATTTCAATCCTCCCATCCCTTACCAAGGCAGCAGGTGCCGGTGTGCCCTGGGAGAAGCACCAAGCTATCTCTCCTGCACTAGTTCCAGCCCATCCCCACCAAGGCAATGACCCTGGAACTTCCTAGAAAAAGCCTAGCCCACAGTCATTTCAAATCCAGTTCTCCCACCACAGCCAATGGGCACATGGAAGCTATAGAGGGATGCTCCCAAATAAGGGCATGTTTCAAGAAAGGAATAGGTGATTGTTTTGCCTAGTTTTGTAGAGACAGAGAGAGTCCAAAAAAAAAAAAAGAAGAAGAAAAGAAAAAGAGAGAGAGAGAAAAGATATATACGATTATATGCCAAACAGAAGAACAAAATAAAGCATGATGGTTACCAAATCAGGGAAATGAATTAAGGAACACAGAACTTCAACAAAGGATTACAAAATATATTAAAAAAATCATTTAGAGCAGAAGAATATAGTAACTGAAATGAAAAATATGCTAGAAGGTATCGTCAGTAGATAAGGTGATACAGAAGAATGGATCAACAATTCAGAAGATAGAACTATGGAAATCACCCAATCAGAAAAAAAAGAAAAAGAAAAATAATAATGAAGTAAAAAGAAAAAAATAATGAAGATGATTTAAGGGGCCTTTTGGAACAATATTCAAACAGCATCAAATATTAACAATCACATTATAAGCTTTCCAAAAAGAGGAGACAAAAAAGTAGAAGAAAAATTATCAATGAAATAATGCCTAAAAACTCCCAAGCAAAGAAAGGAAACAGATATTCAGGTGCAGGAATATCAGTGAGTCCCAAAAACATGAACTCAAAGAAATTCATGCTAAGATACAATTAAAATGGCAAAAGTTGAAGAAAGAATTCTAAAGGCAGCAAGAGAAAGGCAAAACGTCACAACAAGGAAACTCCCTCAACATGAGTCTATCAGCTGATCTTTCAGTGGAAACTGCAGGCCAGAAAGTAGTGGAATGATATATTTGAGGTACTGAAAGGGAAAGGGAAACACACACACACACACACACAACCAAGTATCTTCTATCCATGATGCTGAGGCTGAAATTCCAATACTTTGGGCACCTGATGCCAAAAGCTGACTCATTGGAAAAACCCTGATCCTAAGAAAGATTGAGGGCCAGAGAAGGGGGTGACAGAGGATGAGATGCTTGGATTGTATCATGACTCAATGGACATGACTTGGAGCAAACTGAGAGATAGTGAAGGACAAGGAAGCCTGACATACTGTAGTCCATGTGGTTGCAAATAGTCGGACATGACTTGGTGACTGAACAACAACAACAAAAAAAGATTAACAATCTGTTGAAAGACTGATAAAGATATTCTTGGATAAACAAAGACTAAAAGAATTCATCACCATTAAATCAACCTCACAAGAAATATTAAATTATCTCCTTTAAGAAGAATAAAGAAATAATAAATAAGAAAATATTTAAAGGAAGAGGGCTCACTACATACTACAAATACATAAAGGAAAAAGGCATATATATAGTAAATACAGTGGATCAAGCACTTAAAAAGTGAGTATGAACATTAAAATACAAGAGTTGTAAACTCAGCTATAACTATAATAACTAATTAAGGGATACACAAGAAAATGCAAAATATGTCAAAAATAAAATATAGGGAGAGAGAAAAAATGTAAAGCTTTTAAATGTGTTTGAACTTAAATGTCAGTTTAAAACAAATATATGTATGAACTGCATGGTAACCACAAAACAAAAACCTAGTATAGATAAAAAATAAAGGAACCCAAAGCTAATACTAAAGAAAATCACTAAACCACAAGGTAAGAAACTAAAAAGAAGAACTTCAAAAACAACCAGAAAACAAGAAATAAAATGACATATAAGTACATATCTATCAGTAATCACTTAAGATGTAAGTAGACTAATTAAATGCTTCAATCAGAAGACATGGTGGTTGACAGGATTAAAAAAAAAAAAAAAATCAAGACCCATTGACAAGCTGATTACAAATAACTCATTTTAGACCTAAAGACACACATAGTTTAAAAGATAAAGGGTGGAAAATATATTTTATGCAAATAGAAGAGAAAATAAAACTAGGAAACAATATTTTCATCAGATAGACTTTAAAGCAAAGTTTATAACAAAAATGACAGTAGGGCATTATATAATGATAAGGGTGTCAATCCAGGAAAAGTATATAACATTCATAGACATATATACATGCAACATAAGAAGCATCTGAATATATAAAGCAAATAATAACAGACATAAAGGGAGAAATTGACAATAATACAATAATTATAGAGGACTTTATCAATGCACTTATAGCAATTACTGATTTATCCAGATGGAAAATCAATAAGAAAAGAGGCCTTATATGATATATTAAATCAGATGAACTTAAAAGGAGTAAACAGATTATTCCATCCATAAACAGCAGAATACACACTATTTTCAAGTACCTAAATAGTCTCCATAATAGAACACTTGCTAGGATACAAGACAAGTCTAAATACATTTTAAAAGATTGAAACCATTTTAAGCATTTTCTGAACTACAGATGTATGAAATTAGAAATCAACTAAGGAAGAAAACAAGAAAAAACACAAGGAAAAACATGTGAAGCCTAAACAACATGCTAATAGCAACAACAACAAAAGAACCAACAGGTCCATGAAGAAATCAAAGGGGAAATTAAGAAATACTTTTAGATGAATGAAATAGAAACTTTTTTTTTTAACCTATGGGATGTAGAAAAAGCAATTTTAGGAGGAAAATTTATAGCAATACTTGCCTACTCCAGGAAACAAGAAACATATCAAATAAATAATGTAATACTGCAGCAAAGGAATTAGAAAAAGTGAAACAAAGCTCAAAGTTATCAGAAGAAAGTTAATATCAATTATCAGAGCAGAAATAAATTAGAAACCAAAAAGACAATTGAAGAGATCAATAAAATAACAGTTGGTTTTTTAAAAACATAAATGTAACTGGGAAACTGTATCCTGAATCATAAAGAAAAAATAGAGAAGGCCCAAATATATTAAATCAGAAATGGAAGAGGATAAATTAAAACCAACACCAATGACATAAAGGTGATTAAGAGGTTCAGTTCAGTTCAGCTGCTCAGTCCTGTCCAACTCTTTGTGATTGCATGGACTGCAGCACACTAGGCCTCCCTGCCCATCACCACCTCCCGGAGCCTACTCAAACTCATGTCCATTGAGTTAGTGATGTCATCCTCTCTTGTCCCCTTCTCCTCCTGCCTTCAAACTTTACCAGCATCAGCATCTTTTCAAATGATTCAGTTCTTTGCATCAGGTGGCCAAAGTATTGGAGTTTCAGCTTTAGCATCAGTCATTCCAATAAATATTCAAAACTAATGTCCTTTAGGATGGACAGGTTGGATCTCCTTGCAGTCCAAGGCACTCTCAAGAGTCTCCTCCAACACCACAGATCAAAAGCATCAATTCTTCAGTGCTCAGCTTTCTTCACAGTCCAACTCTCACATCCATACATGACCACTGCAAAAACCATGGCCTTGACTAGACGGACCTTTGTTGACAAAGTAATGTCTCTGCTTTTGAATATGCTATCTAGGTTAGTCATAACTTTCCTTCCAAGAAGTATGTGTCTTTTAATTTCATTGCTGCAATCACCATTTGCAGTGATTTTGGAGCCCCCCAAAAATAAAGTCTGACACTGTTTCCACTGTTTCCCCATCTGTTTGCCTTGAAGTGATGGGACCACATGCCATGATCTTGGTTTTCTGAATGTTGAGCTTTAAGCCAACTTTTTCACTCTCCTCTTTCACTTTCATCAAGAGGCTTTTTAGTTCCTCTTCACTTCCTGCCATAAGGGTGGTATCATCTGCATATCTAAGCTTATTGACATTTCTCCTGGCAATCTTGATTCCAGCTTGTGCCTCTTCCAGCCCAGCATTTCTCATGATGTACTCTACATATAAATTAAATAAGCAGGTGACAAAATAAACACTAACAAATAGGACAATCTTGAAGAAACAGGTTAATTCCAAGAAACATATGATTTCCTAAGACTGAATCAGGAAGGAAAAGAACTAGGAGCAGACCAGTTACCAACAATGAAATTTAATCAGTAATTTAAAAGATTCCAACAAACAAAATTCTGGGAAGAAATTTCATGCTCTACCAAACATTTAAAGTAGACTTAACATTTATCCTTCTCAAACTGTTTCAAAAATGTGAAGAGGAAGGAATTCTGTTGAACTCATTCCACAACCAGATAAAAATACAAAAAAAGAAAAATTATAGGCCAATATCATTGATGAACATAGATGCAAAAGTACTCAACAAAATATTGGCAAACAAAACCCAACAATACACTAAAAAGATCATATAATATGATCGAATAGAATTTATTCCAGGGAGATGTGGATGGTTCAACATCTGCAAATCAATCAATGTGATACACATAGTGTGATACACCACATTAACAAATAGAAGAATAAAAATCATGATCAGTTCAATAGATGTTGGATAAGCTTTTTATCAAATCCAACACCAAATTATGAATAAAACTCAACAAAGTGAGTGTAGAGAAAAAATGTCTTGGTATAATAAAGGTTACATATAATAAACTAACAGCCAACACTGCATTCAATGCTAAAAGCTGGAAACAGCCCTTCTTAAGTCAAGAACAAGACAAGGATAGCTGCTCTCGCCACTCTGGGTTCAGCACAGTACTGGGAGTCCCAGCCACAGTCACATATACATTAACAACCACGTTTTTGAAAAAGGGAAAATAAAACAGTCATTGTTTCTGCAATTGACATAGCACTATATACAGAAAAAAGCTAAAACGCACCCAAAATTATTAAATGAATTCAGTAAAGTTGCAGGATACAAAATTAATATATAGAATTTTACCGCATTTCCATATACTAATAATGAACTATGAGACAAAGAATTAAAGAAAGCAATCCCATGTGTAATTGTATTAAAAAGAATAAAATACTTAGGAATAAATTTAACCAAGGAGGTGATAACCTATACTCTGAAAATTGTAAGATATTGATGAAAATAAATGAAAACAACACAAATAAATGGGAAGCTATTCTGTGTTCAAGAATGGCCTCTGTTTGTTTCCAAGGCAAACCATTCAATATCACAGTAATCCAAGTCTATGCCCCAACCAGTAACACTGAAGAAGCTATGAAGACCTACAAGACCTTTCAGAACTAACACCCCAAAAAGATGTCCTTTTCATTATAGGAGACAGGAATTCAAAAGTAGGAAATAAAGAAACACCTAGAGTAACAGGCAAATTTGGCCTTGAAATACAGAATGAAGCAGGGCAAAGACTAATAGAGTTTTGCCAAGAGAACGCAATGGTCATAGCAAACACTCTTCCAACAACACAAGAGAAGACTACACATGGACATCACCAGATAGTCAATACCAAAATCAGATTGATTATATTCTCTGCAGCCAAAGATGGAGAAGGTCTATACAGTCAATAAAAACAAGACCAGAAGCTGACTGTGGCTCAGATCATGAACTCCTTATTGCCAAATTTAGACTGAACGTTCAGAAAACTAAGATTATGGCATGTGGTCCCATCACTTCATGGCAAATACATGGCGAAACAGTGGAAACAGTGTCAGACTTTATTTTTTGGAGTTCCAAAATCACTGCATATGGTGACTGCAGCCATGAAATTAAAAGACACTTACTCCTTGGAAGAAAAGTTATGACCAACCTAGATAGCATATTGAAAAGCAGAGACATTATTTTGCCAACAAAGGTCCATCTAGTCAAGGCTATGGTTTTTCCAGTGGTCATGTATGGATGTGAGAGTTGGACTGTGAAGAAGGCTGAGCACCAAAGAATTGATGCTTTTGAACTGTGGTGTTGGCGAAGACTCTTGAGAGTCCCTTGGACTGCAAGGAGATCCAACCAGTCCATTCTGAAGGAGATTAGCCCTGGGATTTCTTTGGAAGGAATGATGCTAAAGCTGAAACTCCAATACTTTGGCCACCTCATGTGAAGAGTTGACTCATTGGAAAAGACTCTGATGCTGGGAGGGATTGGGGGCAGGAAGAAAAGGGGACAACAGAGGATGAGATGACTGGATGGCATCACTGACTGGATGGATGTGAGTCTGAGTGAGCTCCGGGAGTTGGTGATGGACAGGGAGGCCTGGCGTGCTGCGATTCATGGGGTTGCAAAGAGTCAGACAAGACTGAGCGATTGAACTGAACTGAACTGAACTGATCCACAACCTAATGAAAAATAAAGTAATGTTATTTCTTTCCAATTGTAGTCCCCTCAACCACTCTGAATACTTGTTTTCCTTTATATTTCTTTTACTTTCTTATAATTTTATCACATATTAAAAATAAATACCTTTATTTTGCACTTTTAAATATGCTTTTTCTGTGGTAAAAGTCACAAAATATAAAACATGTTATTTTACCCATATTTAACTGTAGAATTCCAGAGAAGGCGATGGCACCCCACTGCAGTACTTTTAGCTGGCAAATCCCATGAATGGAGGAGCCTGGTATGCTGCAGTCCATGGGGTCGTGAAGAGTCGGACACGACTGAGCGAGTTCCCTTTCACGTTTCACTTTCATGCATTGGAGAAGGAAATGGCAACCCACTCCAGTGTTCCTGCGTGGAGAATCCCAGGGAGCCTGGTGGGCTGCCCTCTATGGGGTCACACAGAGTCGGACACAACTGAAGTGACTTAGCAGCAGTAGCAGCAGTAACTGTAGAATTCACTGGCACTAAGTACATTTACATTGTTGTGCACGTTTCACCATCATCCATCCCCAGAATTTTTCACTTTCCTACCAAAATGCTTGCCCCATTAAAAGTAGGGTGATTTTGTTTTTTTGCTATCACAAATCATGTGGTAAGTATTCTGTGCATTTCTCTTGGTGCTTATTGTGCAAGTTCTTCTTGTGGAGATCTGTATTTATGTGTTCAGTTACTAAGTCTTGTCCAAATGTTTGCAACCCCATGGACTATAGTCCACCACGCCTCTTTGTCCATGGAGCTCTCCAGGCAACAATACTGGAGTGGGTTCCCATATTCTTCTCCAGGGGATCTTCCTGGATCAGGGATCAAACTCATGTCTCCTGCATTGGCAAGTGGATTCTTTAGCACTGAGCCACTAGGGGAAACCTCTTGGGGAAATCAGTTCAGTTCAGTTCAATTGCTCAGTCGTGTCCGACTCTTTGCAACCCCATGAACTGCAGCACACCAGGCCTCCCTGTCCATCATCAACTCCTGTGCCCAAACTCATGTGCATTGAGTCGATGATGCCATCCAGCCATCTCATCCTCTGTCGCCCCCTTTTCCTCCTGCCACCAATCCCTCCCAGCATCAGAGTCTTTTCCAATGAGTCAACTCTTCTCATGAGTTGGCCGAAGTACTGGAGTTTCCCCTTTAGCATTATTCCTTCCAAAGAACACCCAGGACTGATCTCCTTTAGGATGGACTGGTTGGATCTCCTTGCAGTCCAAGGGACTCTCAAGAGTTTTCTCCAACACCACAGTTCAAAAGCATCAATTCTTCGGTGCTCAGCTTTCTTCACAGTCTAACTCTCACATCTATACATGACTACTGGAAAAACATAGTAGCAGCAAAACTGCTGGATCATCCTATGTACATATATACTACTTACTTTATGATACAATATTTTATGAGGAGTTGTATCAATTTACACGTTTACCAGCAATGGATAATTGCTGTTAATTCACATATTTCTTTTTTTTTCACATATCTCTTAATAATAATTATTTTTAGAACATTTAACTTTTGTCAGGGCCGTGGTTATTAAAAAAAAAAAAAAAAAGGTATTTTAATTTGCATTTCCCTGTTCATTTATGACAGTGTGTCTTTTCATATGTTTCCTCACCATTCTTTCTTTTTTTTAAATGTATTTTGCTTATCTTTTCATTTTATGTTTCCTGTTAATTGATTTTTGAGAATTCATTATATATTCTGAATATATATTCATAAAGCAGCAAGGGAAAAACAACAAATAACACACAAGGGGATTTCCATAAGGATAACAACTGATCTTTCAAATGAAACTCTTCAGGCCAGAAGGAAATGTCAGGACATACTTAAAGTGATGAAAGAAAATAGCTTACAGCCCAGATTACTGTACCCAGCAAGGATCTCATTCAAATATGACAGAGAAATCAAAAGCTTTACAGACAAGCGAAAGCTGAGAGAATTCAGCACCACCAAACCAACTTTCCAACAAATACTAAAGGATCTTCTCTAGACAGGAAACACAAAAAGGGTGTATAAATTCAAACCCTAAACAATAAAGTAAATGGCAACAGGATCATGCTGGTGCTGCTGCTGCTGCTGCTTCACTTCAGTCGTGTCTGACTCTGCACAACCCCATTGACAGACTTATCAATAATTATCTTAAACGTAAATGGGTTGAATGCCCCAACCAAAAGACAAAGACTGGCTGAGTGGATACAAAAACGAGACCCCTATATATGTTGTCTACAAGAGACCCACCTCAAAACAAGGGACACATACAGACTGAAAGTGAAAGGCTGGAAAAAGATATTCCAAGCAAATAGAGACCAAAAGAAAGCAGGAGTAGCAATACTCATATCAGATAAAATAGACTTTAAAACAAAGGCTGTGAAAAGAGACAAAGAAGGACACTACATAATGATCAAAGGATCAATCCAAGAAGAAGATATAACAAGTATAAATATATATGCACCCAACACGGGAGCACCGCAATATGTAAGACAAATGCTAACAAGTATGAAAGGAGAAATTAACAATAACACAATTATAGTTGGAGATTTTAATACCCCACTCACACCTATGGATAGATCAACTAAACAGAAAACTAACAAGGAAACACAAACGTTAAATGATACAATAGACCAGTTAGACCTAACTGATATCTATAGGACATTTCACCCCAAAACAATGAATTTCACCTTTTTCTCAAGCACACACGGAACCTTCTCCAGGATAGATCACATCCTAGGCCATAAATCTAGCCTTGGTAAATTCAAAAAAATTGAAATCATTCCAAGCATCTTTTCTGACCACAATGCAGTAAGATTAGATCTCAATTACAGGATAAAAACTATTAAAAATTACAGCATATGGAGGCTGAACAACACACTGCTGAATAACCAACAAATCACAGAAGAAATAAAAAAAAAGATATCAAAATATGTGTAGAAATGAATGAAAATGAAAACACAATCCAAAACCTATGGGACACTGTGAAAGCAGTCCTAAGGGGAAGGTCATAGCAATACAGGCATACCTCAAGAAACAAGAAAACAGTCAAATAAATCACCTAACTCTACACCTAAAGCAACTAGAAAAGAAAGAAATGAAGAACCCCAGGGTTAGTAGAAGGAAAGGAATCTTAAAAATTAGGGCAGAAATAAATGCAAAAGAAACAAAAGAGACCATAGCAAAAATCAACAAAGCCAAAAGCTGGTTCTTTGAGAGGATAAATAAAATTGAAAAACCATTAGCCAGACTCATCAAGAAACAAAGGGAGAAAAATCAAATCAATAAAATTAGAAATGAAAATGGAGAGATCACAACAGACAACAAAGAAATAGAAAGGATCATAAGAGACTACTATCAGTAATTATATCTGCTGCAAATTTTAAAGTTTATAATTTGTCTTGCCACTTTGTGATTTCTTCAAAATATAGAAGTTTTATATTTCAAGGTATTCATATATGCATTTTTCCGCTTTAATGTTTGTGTTGCTTGATGTTATGACCAACTAAAGGTCACAATAGTTCTCATTTGTTTCTATATAGAAGTTTTCAGTTTCATCCGGAACCTACCCTGCACTGATTTCTGTTTACGGAGTAAGATAGCTTATCCAATTCAATTGTTCCACACACAGGTAACTACTTGTTCTATAGCTGCTCTAACACGTATCACAAAGTGGATTAAAACAACACATATGTATGATTCTATAGGTCTGCAAGAGACAGGTCCAATGTGAAGCTCACCAGACTAAGATAAGTTGTCATCAGGGTTTCTTTTCTGTAGCTCTAGGATAGAATTCATTTCCATGACATTTCCTGCTTTTAACGACCACCCATATCCTTGTCTGATAGTCCTCTTTCTTTATCTTCAAAGCTATCAATGTTACATTCCTCTGACCTTTATTCATTGTCACACCTGTCTTTCTGCCCTCATTCAGAAATTTTCTCCTTTTAAGAATTTGTGTGATTGGACTTAACCCCCTCTGGATAATTCAGAAAAATGTGCCCACCTCAAAGTGTGTATTCTTAATTTCATCTGAAAATTTATTTTCACTATGCAAGGTAACATATTCATAGGTGAATATAAATCTGTCTACTGCATCACTTGTCCTAAAATCATTGATTAAATTGTCCATCATTTACTGAGTGACTTGTAGTGACAAACCTATCAATTATCAAAATTCATTTAAGCATTTTTTTAAAGATTTATTTATTTATTTGTTGGCTGTGGTGGGTCTTTGTTGCTGTGTGCAGGTTTTTCTCTAACTGTGGTGAGTGAAGTCTATTCTCTAGCTGCAGTGCACAGACTTACTGTGGTGGCTTCTTTAGTTTTGGAGCACAGGCTCTAGGTTCATTGGTTCAGTAGTTGCAGCTCAAGGGATCTAGAACACAGGCTCAGTACTGTGGCTCATGGACTCAGTTGCTTCATAGGATGAGGAATCTTCCTGGGTCAGGAATTGAACTGGTGACCCTTGCATTGTAAGGTGGAATTTTAACCCCTGGAACACCACGGAAACCCAAGCACTGTCTTTTTATCTTTTTATTCCATTGAATTATCTATATTCATACATAATGACATGTGAATCTATTATGGCAACTCTGAAAATGTCTCAAACCTATCTTAAAATTTTCATCATGTTTTCCTTCTTCTTTAGAAGTCACTTAACATTTTGGCTCTTTTGTCTTCCATATATATTTTAGAATCACTTTGTCCAATTTTAAGAGAAATTCTGTAAAGATATTGATAGGAATTTAATTACATTTTAGATACATTCTGGAAATGTGTTCCCTGGTGTCTCAGATGATAAAGAATCTACCTGCAATTCAGGAAACCTAGATTTGATCCCTCAGTTAGGAAGATCCCCTGGAGAAGAGAATGGCAGCCCCCTCTAGAATTCTTGCCTGGAGACTACTGTGGACAGAGGGACCTGATGGGTTACAATCTATGGGATTGCAAAGAGTTATACATGAATGTGGGACTAACACTTTCATTTTTCATGGTGTATAGTGTCTTATTTCCTTGTTTATAAAAAATTTTTAACATGGATGAATATTCAATGTTATCAAATGTTTTTGTCTGCCTTTTCTAGTTTTACTGTGGTAGTTATATGATTTATCTCTTTCCATTAGTTAATATAATATATTAAATTTATGGATTGTTATAACTATTGAAGCAATTTTGAATGTGGGGATAAATCTAATGGTGATATTTATTCAATAGCTATCTTTTGTGTATGACTACTTTGTTACAGATACTTTAGAAATAGTAATGAACCAAACAGAAAACGACCTGTCATTATGGAAGTTACACTCCAGAATTTGCAGAAAGACCATAAATAAACATATATATTTATAGGACATTAAGTGGTGATGGCCAGGGAGGCCTGGCGTGCTGCGATTCATGGGGTCGCAAAGAGTCGGACACGACTGAGCGACTGAACTGAACTGAACTATGAGTTATAGTGCAGAAACAGAAGAACCATTTAGGAAATTATTGCAAAATGTTTCATGAAAAGAGTAAATAACTTCAAAAAAAAGCTACGTGTCAAAACTGACATAATAAGGAGAAATAGAAAATCTGAATCTTGCTTTCTCATCTTGAATCAGTAGGTTGAACCTCCCCCTTCAAACAAAAAAAGAAACCTGAAAGAAAAACTAGCTCAGACAATTTCATGTGGGAGTTCTAGCATGTAAAGAACAGTTTACTTTCACAAGAATTTCTTCTAGAGCCCTGAAAATAGGACATACTCTCCACTAATTTTATCATAGTCATATAATCTGCCAATTAAAATTAGATTAAAGTGATATAAGAAAAGAAAATTAAAGACATACCCCATAATATAAACTCTCAAATCATTAGAAAATGGTGATGAATAAAAAAGCTAGTACTTAGTTAATATATTATCATGATGTCTCAAACTTAAGAGAAATTCTAACCTTTCCTACATGATCACTCAGTCTTTTCTCTAAGTAAATGGCAATTCTATCAAGTCACTGATATTTTCTACTGCTTGTTTCATCAATTTCTCATCATATCCACTATGATCAGTGTAATGCAAACAATTATGTATATTTTCATTTTTCAAAGTTTAATATGCAGTTTTTTCAGACCTTTCTGAAAATATCTTTTGGTATTGTAATAGTACTCAGAGTCTGATCAGGAAAATAGAAGCCATGATACATATTCCAGTAATAATATTTTCATATTAATCCCCTGGAGAAGGGAAAACCTATTCACTCCAGTATGCTGGCCTGGAGAATTCCATGTACTACAATCCATGGGGTCTCAAAGAGTGGGACACTACTAAGCGACTTTCACTTTCACTTTTCAGGGGCTTATATTACTATTTGAAGTGCTAGGGGAAAATGCACCAGGAAAGCAGCTAGAGAAGGTTAGAGTAGCTCATTTTATATCTCAGATTGCAGCCTAAAAGACCAGTGAGGGAGCACAAAAGCCAGTTTATGGAATTTGTGAAGAGTTCATAAATTCCACCTAGACTAATGGTGGGGGCTTGTGAAGGGATCTGAAAGCTGTCACATCTGCCAAAGCTGCCATGGCTAAGCCCAAACATCCTGAATATGAAGATTTCCTTTTCACTCTCCCTTAAAGGTGATTGCAGCCATGAAATTAAAAGATGCTTACTCCTTGGAAGGAAAGTTATGACCAACCTAGATAGCATGTTAGAAAGCAGAGCTATTACTTTGCCAACAAAGGTCAGTCTAGTCAAGGCTATGGTTTTTCCAGTGGTCATGTATGGATGTGAGAGTTGGACTGTGAAGAAAGCTGAGCGCCGAAGAAATGATGCTTTTGAACTGTTGCGTTGGAGAAGACTCTTTAGAGTCCCTTGGACTGCAAGGAGATCCAACCAGTCCATCCTAAAGGAGATCAGTCCTGGGGGTTCGTTGGAAGGACTGATGCTAAAGCTCAAACTCCAATACTTTGGCCACCTCATACGAAGAGTTGACTCATTGGAAAAGACCCTGATGCTGGGAGGGATTGAGGGCAGGACGAGAAGTGGACGACAGAGAATGAGATGGCTGAATGGCATCACTGACTCGATGCACATGAGTTTGGGTGAACTCTGGGAGTTGATGATGGACAGGGAGGCCTGGTGTGCTGCAATTCATGGGGTCGCAAAGAGTCAGACTGAGCGACTGAACTGAACTGAAAGTTTTCAAGAGGTTCTTTAATTAGGAAACTCAAATCTGCAATAATGCACACGGAAGGAAACTTTGGTCAACACAGTTCCCAGGCTTAAACCAAGATTTTCTTGTTCTTTACTCATAAGTTTGATTTCCTCATTTCCTTTTAACTACATTGACATATTCTTTTCTAATCTATATGCAATAACACAGACATGTGGAGTCTTTTTAGGTTTGAATCTGCTGCTCATGGTTCTGCTAACTTTCATTGCTTTCTGTTAGTGTTACGAATCTAAGCTGTACTCCTTGGTGTCAGTAAATCAAGAGACAAGTTGTTGGGTAAAAGGACGGTGACTTTATTAAGAAAGCCAGCAGACCATGAAGACAGTGGAAACGATTCCCAAAGAACCATCTTCCCTGAGTTAGAATTCAGGCTTCGTTTATACTAATAGGTGAGGAGATGCGACTGGTTGCTACAACTTCTTGTTCTTGCAGCTGTCTATGTAGATATGGTCACAATGTTCTTATAAACCTCCAGCAAGATAAATATTATTCTCTGTATGCACCTCTTTATATCAATAGAAAAGCCTTATACTTTTAAAGATCAGAACCTTAAGAAACGGCTCATGTATATCTCAGGCTGCAGCAGCATTCTTTTACAAAAGTGTGGAGCTCAGCAGGACTAAGCACAAGTGACAGAGCAGAAGGGTTAGAGCTAAAGGAATAGGTCAAATATGGAGTCAACTTTGTTCTTCTCTGTTTTTATTGTTGTTCAGTTGCTAAGTTGTGTTTGACTCTTTGTGACCCCATGAACTGCAGCACACCAGGCTTCCTTGTCCTTCAATATCTCCCTGAGTTTAATCAGACTCATGTCCATTGAGTTGATGTCATCCAACCATCTCATCTGTCGTCCTCATCTCTTCTTGGCCTCTCCTCTTGCCCTCAATGGCCCTCTTCTACTCTTTCCTTCAGCATCAGAGTGTTTTCCAAGTTGCCTCTTTGCATCAGGTTGCCAAAATACTGAAGCTTCAGCATTAGTCCTTCCAATGAATATTTAGGATTGATGTCTGTTAGGATTGATTGGTTTGTTCTCCTTACCGTCCAAGGGACTCTCAGGAGTTTTCTCCAGCACCAAGTTTGAAAGCAGAAATACTTCAGCACTCATCCTTCTTCATGGTCTAACTCTCATGTCCATACATGACTACTGGAAAAACCACACCTTTGGCAACATGGTCCTTTGTTGGGAAATTGATGTCTCCGCTTTTTAATACTCTGTCTAGGTTTGTCATAGCTTTTTCTCAAAGGAGAAAGTGTCTATTAATTATGGGGCTGCAATAACTATTTGCACTGATTTTGGAGCCCCAAATCTGTCACTGTTCCCAATTTTTCCCAATCTATTTGTCATGAAGTGTTGGGACCAGATACCATGATCTTCGTTTTTTGTTGAGTTTTAAACACGCTTTTTCACTTTCCTCTTTCACTTTCATCAAGAGGCTCTCTAGTTCCTCTTCACTTTCTGCCATTAAAGTGGTATCTGCATATCTGAGGTTGTTGATGTTTCTTTCAGCAGTCTTGGTTCCAGCTTGCAATTCATCCAGCCTGGCATTTTGTATGATGTACTCTGCACACAAGTTAAATAAGCAGGATAACAAAATACAGCCTTGATGTACTTCTTTCCCAATTTTGAATCAGTCAATTGTTTCATATCCAGTTATAACTGTTCATTCTTATCCTGCTTACAGGTTTCTCTGGAGACAGGTAAAGTGGTCTGGTATTCCCATCTCTTTAAGAATTTTCCACAATTTGTTGTAATACACACAGTCAAAGGCTACATTAGCATGAATACTGTGATTTTTGTATTAGAGGTTCATGGTCTTTGAGATGTTTCTTGGAGGTCTGGTTTGATGAGGTATTCTCCCAGAGATTTTATTTCCAACAGACCTTTGGACAGGTAACAACCTGAGAGCAGTTTGAATTAAATTCTCAGCTTGCAGATTTGAACAACATACAGAGAGTGTGAATTCAGGCTGAAACCTGTTTGAGAGCTGAATTTTGCTTACAAATCACACAGGGAACATTTTTCTATCCACTGGCAGCTGAGGCCATGGGAAAACATTATCTCTCTTGCAGGGTTTATTTATTTTCTATTTCTAATTCACACTTCACTGAGTGCATAGCACTTACATGAGA
Source organism: Bos mutus (assembly GCF_027580195.1). Lineage (NCBI taxonomy): Eukaryota > Metazoa > Chordata > Mammalia > Artiodactyla > Bovidae > Bos > Bos mutus. The sequence goes on along the minus strand of NC_091622.1, from coordinate 4,459,510 downwards.
ATCTCAAAGCCAGTTTTGTACTTTGTGTGTACCCTGGCTATGTCCCCTTCCTTACTTACCATATTCCATGTGACTCAAGGTATTATTTGTTATTATTGTCATTTCAAAATTGGGGGGTGAGTCACTCATGCAATGCTTGGCTAGATTCAGTTCCCTTGGATTGTTGGCCAGAGACAGTCTTTAATTTCTTGCACATGGACACTTTCCATTGGGTGGCTCACAACAAGGCAGTTGGCTTCGTCCAAGTGGGAGGGTGAAAGTGAGGAACAGAAAGGCTGGAAGGGAGGGAAGTCACAATATTGTATAACCTAACTTTGGAAGTGACATCTCATTACTTTTATTATATTCTACTCAATAAAAGTAAGTCACCAGATCTAGGCCACTCTCAAGGGGAAGGGGGGTTACACAAAGTTATACTAACTAGGAAATGAGATCATTGGGAGCTATTTTATAAGCAGGCATAGTATCTTATCCAGAATATATCTTATTCAGCACTGTAAATATGATCTTCTCTTGTCTGTCTAAAAAGAAATGACTCTTATATATACTCCCATCTCTCAAATGTTCTCTCTCATCACAGACTTCTGGTTAGATAGCTGTGTCTGTCCTGATTTTTCATGAATAATGGACTGTGATGTTCACATCATTTCCTCCACCAAATTTTAGCAGCTTATTCAATATTGAGCATATAGGTGGCTCTCGATGAATATTTCTTATATTGCTGAATAGAATTAGTATCATACCTCCTATGTTTCTTAGCCAACAGGAAGAATTTATCATGTCTGTATTTTAATGACTGGTTCTATTAAAAGTTGTTTTTGTTCATTTTATTTTGTTATGCTAGAATACAAATATTTAAGGCTAAAATAAATTTGTTTGAGCCATTGCCCTCAGTTTGTATATCTAACCCCTGTCTTTATATGCAAGATTCCTCTTGAAATGGACAACTAAACCTTTGAAGGAAATTCATCAATCTTCTGTCCTTTTCTTGACAATAAAAATAAATATTAAACTTGCAAATTTATGGAAATAAACCTAAAGGTGAAAGGGTCAAGTAGGTTATGAGACCCTTTGGCACGGCTTAGCATAATACTGATAAATGTGATCCCCAAGAACTCTGTGGATTAGAATCTCAGAGGCAGCATGTGAGCATTTATGTGTTTTGCAAAGGGACTTAATGCATGATTTAAGGCTCTCATAGCTATTAATGTTGCTAGTTGGAAACGTTACTGGTGTTTTATCATCATCATAATATTAATCGATGTGTGCTTAGTCACTCAGTCGTGTCTGACTCTTTGTGAGCCCATGGACTGTAGCCCAGCTGGCTTCTCTGTCCATGGGATTCTCCAGGCAAGAATACTGGAGTAGCCTGCCATTCTCTTCTCCAGAGGATCTTCCCAACCCTGGGACTGAAGCCAAGTCTCTTGCATTGCAAGCAAATTCTTCACCATATGAGTTACAGGGAAGTTCCTAATATTCAATATTAGTTAATTAATTGTAATAAACAATTAATAATTACTATCAATTATTAATTAACCACAACTGTTAGTTTTATTTTAATTGTTATTTACAGTTTTACAATGCCATTGCATTCATCTTGCTTGACTCTCAGTCCCAATTTGAGTTAGGTGAGATAGCAATGCTATGGTCCATGATTTCTTTTCTTTATTTAATTTTAATGTTTTAACATTCATGGTTTGCAGCCTTGCTATGGTGAAAGGGCTTGTGTAACTCAGTGAAGCAACAAGCCATGCCATGCAGGGCCACTGAAGACAGACAGGTCATAGTGAAGAATGCTGACAAAATGTGGCCTACTGGTGAAGGAAATGGCAGCCCACTTCAGCATTCTTGCCTGAAAAATCCCATGGACTGTATGAAAAGGCAAAAAAAATGTATGCTGAAAGATAAACCACCTAAGTTGGAAGGTGTCCAATATGCTACTAAGGAAAAGCAGAAGTGCCTGGGCCAAAAGCTCAAACAGTGCTCAGCTGTTGATGTGTCTGGTAATGAAAGTAAAGTCTGATGCTATAAAGAACAGCATTGTACATGAACCTGGGGTTTTAGATCCAGAATCAAGGTAAATAGGGCATGGTCAAGCAGGAGATGGAAAGATTGAACATCAACATCTTAGGAATCAGTGAACTAAAATGGACTGGAATGGGATCATTTCATTCAGATGACCATGCACCTATGACCTATATCTACTACTGTGGGCAAGAATCCCTCAGAAGAAATGGAGGAGTCTTCATAGTCAACAAAGGAGTCTGAAATGTAGTACTTGGGTACAATCTCAAAAACAACAGAAAAATATGGGTTTGTTTCAGTAATCCAAGTCTATGACCCAGCCACTGATGCTGAAGAAGCCGAAGCTGACCTGCTCTATGAAGACCTACAACACCTTCTAGAACTAACAACAAAAAATATGTCTATTTCATCATAGGGAAATGTAAGGCAAAAGTAGGAAGTCAAGAGATACCCAGAATGACAAGCAAGTTTGACCTTTGAGTACAAAATTAAGCAGTGCAAAGGCTAACAGAGTTTTGTCAAGAGAACATGCTGGTCTTAGCAAACACCTTTTTCCAACAATTCAAGAGACAACTCTACACGTAGACAACACCAGAGGGCCAACACCAAAATCAGACTGATCATGTTCTTTGCAGCCAAAAATGGAGAAGCTCTGCAGTCAGTAATAACTATACCTGGAGCTATCTGTGCTCAGATCATGAGCTCTTTACTGCAAAATTCAGGCTTAATTGAAGAGAGTAGGGGAAACTACTAAACATTTCAGGTATGACCTAAATAAAATCCTTTATGATTATACAATGGAGGTGACAAATAGATTCAGGGGATTAGATCTGGTAGATAGAGTGCCTGAAGAACTATGGAAAGAAATTTATAATATTGTAAAGGAGATAGTGACAAAATCATCCCAAAGGGGGAAAAAATACAAGAAGACAAATGGTTGTCTGAGGAGGCATTGCACATAGCTGAGGAAATCAAGATTGCCCAGAGAAATATCAATAACCTCAGATATGCAGATGATACCACACTTCCAGCAGAAATCGAAGAATAACTAAAGAGCCTCTTGATGAAAGTGAAACATGAGACTGAAAAAGTTGGCTTAAAACTCACCATTCAGAAAACTAAGATCACGGCATCTGGTCCCATCACTTCATGGCAAATAGATGGGGAAACAGTGGAAAACAGTGACAGACTTGATTTTCTTGGTCTCCAAAATCACTGCAGATGGTGACCACAGCCATGGAATTAAAAGACACTTGTTCCTTGGAAGAACAGCTATGACCAACCTAGACAACATATTAAAAAGCAGAGACATTACTTTGCCAACAAAGTTTCATGTAGTCAAACTATGGTTTTTCCACTAGTCATGTGTGGATGTGAGAGTTAGATTATAAAGAAAGCTGAGCACCAAAGAATTGATGTTTTTGAATTGAGGTGTTGGAGAAGACTCTTGAGAGTCCCTTGAACAGCAAGGAGATCCAACCAGAGCATCCTAAAGAAAACCAGTCCTGAATGTTCATTGAAAGGACTGATTCTGATGTTGAAATTCCAATACTTTGGCCACCTGATGCAAAGAAATGACTCATTTGAAAAGAGCTTGATGCTAGGAAAGATTGAAAGTGGGAGAAGGGGATGACAGGATGAGATGGTTGGGTGGCATCACGGACTCAATGGACATGAGTTTGAGTAAGCACTAGTAGTTGGTGATGGACAGGGAGGCCTGGCGTGCTGCAGTCCATGGTGTCACAAAGAGTCGGACATGACTGAGTGACTGAGCTGAACTGAGGAATGAAGGGAGGCCAAAGTCAGGGGAGAAATGAAAAGATACATCCAACTGAATACATAGTTCCAAAAAAAATAGCAAGGAGAGATGAAAAGCCCTCCTCAAATGAACAATGCAAAGAGATAGAGGAATACAATAGAATGGGAAAGACTAGAGATATCTCCAAGAATTCTGGAGATACCAAGGGAACTTTTCATGCAAGGATGTGCGCAATAAAGGACAGAAATGGTAAGAACCTAACACTAACTAAGGAAGGCAGTGAAGGACAGGGAAGCGTGGCATGTTGCAGTCCATGAGATTACAAAGAGTTGGACAGGACTGAGTGACTGAACAACAACAACAACAATGTTACATTGAGTTATCTGAGTTTATAGGAGGTTAAGATAGTTGTCAAGCTGATGCATTCAGAAAAAGTGTTCTGGACCAGATTTGTATCTCTCAGAAGTGACCTGTGTGCCTAGAGCCACTCACTTGTTCATTTGTTACTTGTTTGGTATTACTGCATGTCCCAGCCACTATATTGACTGTATGTAGAAGTGAACAGAACAGACATGATCCCTGCCTTCGTGGCAGAAACTAATGTCAAATAATGACACCTACCATCTCTTTATAAATATGATGAGATGCCATGTGATCACATAGAGGTACATAATTTGGTTAGACATTGAAGGGAAAGTCACACAGTTGTGTCAACTCTTTGCGACCCCATTGTCTATACAGTCCATGGAATTCTCCAGGCCAGATTACTGGAGTGGGTAGCCTTTCCCTTCTCCAGGGGATTTTTCCAACTCAGGGTTTGAACCCAGGTCTCCTGCATTGCAGGCGGGTTCTTTACCAGCTGAGCTACAAGGGAAGCCCAAGGATATTGTAGTGGGTAGCCTATCCCTTCTTCAGCAGACCTTCCTGACCCAGGAATTGAACCGGGGTCTTCTGAATTGCAGGTGGATTCTTTACCAACTGATCTATCAGGGAAGCCCTTAGTTGGGGGATGGCGCGGTGATTAAGAAAGGCTCCCCTGAGTCACTGCTACTTAAGCTGATGATAAGCAATTTGTTAGGAAAAAGTAGTCCAGGCAAGGAAGAGCAGGTCCAAAGCCCAGAATGAGGGAAGAGCTTGTCTTGGTCTAGGAACTGAAAATTATCTGAGGGGCTGGATCAGAGTGAGGGTGGGGGAAGTGCTATTATTAAATGAAGTAGGAAACCAGCAGACACCTAGTCACTTAGAGCCCTGAGGCCACCTTAAGATGTTAACAAAGTAAAAGCAGTGAGTGAAAGCATAATTCCATCAGTTATATATCTGTAAAAAGTTCTTTTAAAAATGGAATTTAAACATGTACACTGTTAATTTTTAACAACTCAGTTCAGTTCAGTTCAGTTCATTTGCTCAGTCATGTCCGACTCTTTTAACTGCTTAATACTAGCATGCTACTTTGAATGGCATAAACTTTCTAAACTGGCAGAATTTCTTCCATGAAGAATCTGAAAAGGGTGTTCAAACAGTGTCATCTAGATATTTTATGAACTCCTCAGAGTGATTTTTATCTATACTACTTGGCAGAATTATAATTGACTTTGAAATAGGTGATGATAATTGTCTTCTGTTCTATTTAAAATTTTTCTAATTAATAATTTCAAATTTTCTAACTACTTAATACATAAATTTATCTTACTATATAATTTATCTTTACCAAATTCTGAATAACTTATTTAAACTTAATGTTTAAATTAAGAGAAAATTGCAGGCTTTTCCTCTATATTAAGAATGAGATTTCTGTGCTGGGCATACACACTGAGGAAACCAGAAGGGAAAGAGACACGTGTACCCCAATGTTCATCGCAGCACTGTTTATAATAGCCAGGACATGGAAGCAACCTAGATGTCCATCAGCAGATGAATGGATAAGAAAGCAGTGGTACATACACACAATGGAGTATTACTCAGCCATTAAAAAGAATACATTTCAATCAGTTCTAATGAGGTGGATGAAACTGGAACCTATTATACAGAGTGAAGTAAGCCAGAAAGAAAAACACCAATACAGTATACTAACGCATATATATGGAATTTAGAAAGATGGTAACAATAACCCTGTGTATGAGACTGCAAAAGAGACACTGATGTATAGATCAGTCTTATGGACTCTGTGGGAGAGGGAGAGGGTGGGGAGATTTGAGAGAATAGCATTGAAACCTGTATAATATAATGTATGAAACGAGTCGCCAGTCCAGGTTCGATGCACGGTACTGGATGCTTGGGGCTGGTGCACTGGGACGACCCAGAGGGAGGGTAGGGGAGGGAGATGGGTTCAGGATGGGGAACGCGGGTATACCTGTGGCGGATTCATTTCAATATTTGGCAAAACTAATACAATATTGTAAAGTTTAAAAATAAAATAAAATTTAAAAAAAAAGAATGAGATTTCTGAAAGGAGCATGATAATATATTCTGTTGTGGTTTTGCATGAAATAATGATAATAAATTGAAGATTAATAATTCAAATACAAAGCAATGAAATAAATCAAACTGAAGAGAAGTTCTACAGAATTAAAACAGCAGAATTAAATCAGAATTTAAGAGCAACTCTGAAGTCCTTAACCATGGAAAAATATGCAAACTGATAGTGGCAGATCTTATATCTCAACTTTGGATCATCCTAATTCTCCATGCCTCAGATTCCTCATCAGTAGAAAGGAACTAATAAAAATGAAGTGTTTTTGTATTGCAGTGCAGATGATAAAAAGATCTTAATTGATTATAAGTGTTTGTATTATTGAGTTCAGCTGCCTCATTCTAATCTTGGCATGGTTTTTCATTTTTAAAAGTATTAAAAAAAAGTATAAAGAATAAGTAAATACATATTAACTCTTTGTAAATATTAAATATATATATATATATAATTTTCAAATATCAAATGTGGTTTTGTGGTTTACATTCACAGCACATATTTCTCTGCTCCCCACTCCTGCCCTTTGCCTTCTTGCTTTCTTTCTTATCAAAATTTTTATTGGAATGTAATTGTTTTACAATATTATGTTAGTTTCCATTGTAGAACAAATTAAATCTACTATATGTGTAATATATATCCTCATTCTCTCAGACCTCACTCCTAGCCCTCCATCCCACCCTTCTAGCTCATCACAGAGGACTGAGCTGAACTTTCTGTGCTTTATAGCAGGTTCCCACTATCTGTCTGTTTTACACATGGTAGTATATGTATGCAATCCCAATACCCTAACTCATCTCACCTTCCCTTTCCCCCTTCCCTCTGTGTCCACAAGTCCATTCTCTACATCTGTGTCTCTATTCATGCCCTGTAAATAGGTTCATCTGTACCATTATTCTGGATTCCATATATATGTACTAATATGTGATATATGTGTATTTTCTGCCTCAACTTTTCCCTGACTCTCTCCTCGTTGTCTTTCTAGGTCTCAGTCTGTCTACCATCTCTTACGAACATACACACCTACTCACAAATACACAACTTGAAAAATACCCTGTCATAATGCCAGCCCTTGGGGGTTTTCATCTTTATCATCCACTTCTCTCCTTGCCCCCATTTTAATTCATTCTTTTAGACTAGGAAGGGGAATTAAATACTCTTAGTTTCTCCTGTTATCATATCATCACTAGACCTTTGTGAGTTCCATGGATGAGGAGCAAGGCCCAGTATTTCTTTGGTTCACCTTAAAATCCACCCCCTCACAATGAATACCCATTTATTCCTCCTCCTATAATTGAGAGATTATAATTGCCATTGTGACACACACTTTAGCATCAATATAACTGAACACTCTGGTTCCCTGTTTCATATCACCAAATGCTGACATCCAACTTGCTCAAAGTTTGACAAAGTCCAGTGGTGATTTCTGAGCTGTTCATCCATGTTTGGTCTGCAAAATGAAAGAAGATTGCCTCCTCCATTGTAATCATGATTTTATCTCTACATTTAGAAAAAAAAAGTAGGTTAAACATACAAAGTGACTCAGGCCTGATTGGAAGTAGTGAGTGGGAATGACAGAGCAAGATCCTGGCTTGTTGGGAATCTTATTTTGGTGAGCTGAGGCATATTTTCTTCCCACAGCTGTCACATGGTTATGTATTAACCTATTAACAAGGACTTGCTATACACCAGGGATTATTCCAGGCTCTGGGGATATGTTCACCTCTGGGGATGTGCACAAAATCACTAAGACTCTCCTGTGGCACTTTTATCAATTTAATGGAAAGGGACAGCCAACAAATTTTTTAATAATTGAAAATATATTAGAGTATATAAAAGCCATGATTCTGTATTTGTACATTTATCAATACATTTTATTTTATTTACAGAATAAAGCAATATTTGTAGTCAGGAAACCTTTATTGTAGAAGTGACATTTGAACGGAGACCAAATACTTGAAGTAACTAGATCTCTGAATGTGGATGGAAAAGGATTTCAAGTTGAGGGAATAGTAAGAGCAAAGGATCTAAGCTGTTAATCCCAATCTATCTGGGGAGAATATAATGATTAAGGAGGAGACTAGTACAAAATGATATCAGAAAGACACTCAAGGAAGAGCTCATGTAGGGAGGCTGTGATCAGAGTATGGATTTTATTCTATGGAAAGAGAAATCCAGTCAAAGATTTTAAGCAAAGACTTAATACGATTTGTAGTGAATTTTTTGAAAGTTGCTGAAAGGAGAAAAACAAATATTGTATATTAATGAACATATGTGGAATCTAGAAAAATGGCACAGGTACAAATACAAATGCAGGTCAAGAATAGACACACAGAAGTATCAATGGACATGTGGACATGGGACAGGGAAGGAGGGTGAGATGGGACATAGGGATTGACATTCATACACTACCATGTGTAAAATGGAAAGCTGCTGTATAACACAAGGAGCTCAGCTCAGTGCTCTGTGATGACCAAGAGGGATGGGATAGGAGAATGGGAGGGAGTTTCAAGAGGGAGTAGATGTACATAAACATATGGCTGATTCATTTTGTTGTACAGCAGAAACTAACACACCATTGTAAGGCAACTATACCCCAGTTTAAGAAAAAAATGCTGAAAGATGAATACATTGGGATGGGTGAAGAGTCTATGATTTTGGGCAAGTCTCACTCTGAGGCATTGTTTCCTCTGTCAACTACAAACTGACACTTGCTGTGGACACTTGCCGGAGAAGGCACCCCACTCCAGTACTCTTGCCTGGAAAATCCCATGGATGGAGGAGCCTGGAAGGCTGCAGTCCATGGGGTCACAAAGAGTCAGACATGACTGAGTGACTTCACTTTCACTTTTCACTTTCATGTATTGGAGAAGGAAATGGCAACCCACTCCATTGTTCTTGCCTGGAGAATCCCAGGGATGGGGGATCCTGGTGGGCTGCCGTCTATGGGGTCGCACAGAGTCAGACACGACTGAAGCGACTTAGCAGCAGCAGCAGCAGCAGCAGCATGGGGCACTTGCCATCTACTTCAACAAAGATTAAAACATGTGCTTCTATAGCTACTGACTTTCAACACCTCCTGAAAGGAGTTCAAGGTGGAGAGCAGAAATGAAGCACTCTATGTTGAGGAAAAACTGGAAGGATAGGTCTTCAGATAGATATTTTCAGGAGGCAATTTTATGAACCAAATTTCTATATCTTCTCATATCTAGAAAACCATTAAAATTCTTTATAGTGATGACTATTTTTCATGACTAGCAGAAGGCTTCACAAGAGTAGCAGAAAGCTTCACGAGAGTAGTGGAAATCATATAGAAAAAATGTGCTTGATTGCTTGTATTCTCTCTTCACCAAGGGTTTTCCTGGTGTCTCAGACATTAAAGAATCCACCTGCAATGTGGGAGACCTGGGTTGGATCCCTGAGTTGGGAAGATCCCCTGGAGGAGGGCATGGCAACCCACTCCAGTATTCTTGCCTATAGAATCCCCATAGACAGAGGAGCCTGATGAGATACAGTCCATGAAGTTGCAAAGAGTCAGACACAACTGAACGACTAAGCTGCAGTACCTTTTCACCAAAAATCACATATTTACTGACCTTTCTCCTTGCCTCTTTGGTGCAGTTCCTCAGAGCTATTTAAGGTGCTGTCTCCTGGGCTGCAATCCTCATTTTGCCCCAAATAAAACTTAATTTGAAGCTCTCACATTGTGCTTTTTTTGTAAGTTGACATCTTATATGCAAAATGGAAATAATGATGGTATCTACCTCGCTGACTATGAAGTGTACCTATTTTCTAAGGCTACTGTAACAAAGGATATAAAAATGAATAGTTTAAACAGAAGTTTATTATCTCATAGATCTGGAGACTATACTGCTTCATAAAAAAAGGAATTGATTCAACTTAGTAGGCATCTTATTCTGGAGGTTTATAAGGTTACAGAGATGTGTACTTTTGTGAGCAGCAGAGCATAAAGTGTGATATGAATAGGGTGTGCATGTTTGCAGCACCTGTGAACACAGAGGCTGAAGCTTGAGTGCTGATGGCTCTGGGTTAGAGGAAAAGAGAAAATCAAACTTCTTATCAAAGAGGAAAAGAACTTGTCTCCACATTGTATTACAAGTTGATCATGCATTCTCACTCCTGGTTATATTAGAATCATCTGGAGATATCTAAAAAATGTGTTCAACCGTGTTCCAGGAAATTTGGAAAACTCAGCTGTGGCCACAGGACTGGTAAAAGTCAATTTTCATTCCAATCCCAAATAAAGGAAATTCCAAAGAATGTTCAAACTACCATACAGTTGAACTCATTTCACAGGTAGCTAGCAGGGTAATTCTCAAAATCCTTCAAACTAGGCTTCAGCAATACATGAACCAAGAAGTTACAGGTGTAAAGCTGGATTAGAAAAGGCAGAGGAACCAGAGATCAAATTTCCAGCATCCACTGGATCATAGAAAAAGCAAGGGAATTCCAGAAAAACATCTACATCATGAACTACACTAAAGCCTGTGTCTGTGTGTGTGTATGTGTGCTCAGTCATGACCAACTCTTTGTGACCCCATGGATTGTAACTCACCGGGCTCCTCTGTTCCTAGGATTACTTTGGCAGGAATACTGGAGTCAGTTTTCATTTTCTTCTCCATGGGCTATTCCTGACACAGGGATCAAACTTGTGTCTCCTGTGACTCCTGCATTGACAGGTGGATTCTTTACCACTGAGCCACCTGGGAAGCCCTGTGTGGATCACAACAAACTGTGGAAAATTTTTGAAGAGACAGGAACAACAGACCACCTTACCAGTCTCCTGAGAAACCTGTAGGCAGGGCAAAAAGCAACCGTTAGAATCAAACATGGAACAATGGACTGGTTCAAAATTGGGAAAGGAGTACGTCAAGGCTGTATACTGTCACACTTCTTATTTAACTTATATGTAGAGGGCAGAGACTTGGATTACTGTAATATTGAACGGTTTGCCTTGGAAACGAACAGAGATCATTGCATCATTTTTGAGATTGCACCCAAGCACTGCATTTCAGACTCTCCTAAGATATTCTTGCCCACAGTAGTAGATATAATGTTCATCTGAATTAAGTTCACCCTTTCCAGTCCATTTTAGTTCACTGATTCCTAAAATGTCGATGTTCACTCTTGCTGTCTCCTGTTTGCCCACTTCTAATTTACCTTGATTCATGGACCTAACACTCCAGTTTCCTATGCAATATTGCTCTTTACAGCATCAGACTTTACTTCCATCACCAGACATATCTACAGTTGGGTGTTATTTTTGCTTTATATTTTATTCATGACCTATATCATTCATAACCTCAATGAATTCTTCTCTTTTTAGGTATTTCATCCATTAGTTTCTTAGAGAGCTATGATTTATAATTTGTTTAGTTTTATGAAAGATTAATCAGTTTTTTCTTTATATATTTTAAGGCTGTGTATAAAGTACATAAATATTTAGAACTCAGATGTCTTTGTCCATTTGAGAACTTTCCTCTTTGATTATAATGGTTCAACAACTAATCTATTTTATCTTATATTACTTTGGACATCTTATACTTTTCAATATTCCTCTGCCATTTGATATTAAATGGGTCAATTAGAAGCAATTTGGATGTGTGATAGTCTCTATATTTTAAATAATTGCCTATAACTCATTTTCTTTCATGGTACTGTTGGAGAGCTTGGGCTTATTTTTGCCATATTATTTATTTGTCTTTTCTTCTATTTTTGGCTTATTTATTTATTTTCATTTTTATTGCCATTTATTGGATCATTGCATTTTTCCCTTCACTGGCCTAGCAGTTATAATTTTTAATTTTAGGAGCTATACTTGGATTTTTGTTTCTATTTTTTAAACTTTATGTTTTGGAATAATTATACTAATATAACCACAGAAGTTACAAAAACAGCACAGACATATCCATCACTGTCTTCTATAATTATAACATTTACATAACTACAGCACATTATTAAACTCCAGAATTGGCATCCATATTTATAATCTTTGGGGCTTCCCAAATAGCTCAAATAGTGAAAGAACCTGCCTACAGTGCTGGAGACCTGGGTTTGATCCCTAGGTCAGGAAGATCTTTTAGAGAATTCTTGCCTGGGGAATCCCATGGACAGAGGAACTTGGTGGGTTACAGACTATGGGGTCAAAAAGAATCAGACACAATTGAGCAACTAACACACACACACACACTCACATAATCAAAGAGGCTGCTTAAACCTAGAGGGTTGGGGAGGGGAGAGAGGTGGGGGGGAGGTTCAAGAGGGAGTGAGCATATGTATACCTTTTTTTTTTCACTTTAAATCTAAATTTTGTGTGATTCTGTAGTTCATTCCTTGGCAATGCATCCATTTTATAGGTATGCCAGATTTTGTTTATCCACTCACCCCTTGAGGGAATTAGGTTATTTCCAGATTGGGTCTATTAAAAAAAAAAATCTGCTGTCAATATTATGAACAGATTTTTGTACAAATATATGTTTTCATTTCCCTAAAATAAATGTCTAGGAATATGCTTGCATTTTAATACAAAATTCATCTATATCTTTTAAAGCAAGTATAGATTTAATCAATAGTCATATTCTCCCCTAGACAAATCAATATGCTGAATATACTAAATAATCAGATTGCACTTGTGTTGCAATTCACTCTGTACTTTTGTTGTAATTAAGCAGTTTCAAGTTGTTAAAATCATTGTTTCTAACTGGTACCTATTTAAGTATTACAATTGATTGTATTAATTCACTCAGTTTTCCTTCTAGCACTTTTCCTTCTGGGTTGTGTTTAGAAAATATTTTGTGCATGATCTATTTTCCAAGTCCTCAGATGATTACAAATGCCTTTCTTGAGCCCATTCATCTTGAATGAAAGTTGAACTAGTAGGGATTTCTAGATTTAAATTCTTTTCACACAGCATTTTAAAGATATTGTTACAATAGTTCTTGTATTTAATTTCACAAATCATAAGATTAAAATAAGCATATTTTATTCATTTATGATAATCTATCATTCCTATTTGAATGTTTATAGCTTTTTTCCTTATCCTTTGTTTTCAAGTCTCATTTGGACCATGCTATTAGACCCTATTGTTCTGTTTGCATTAAGCCTTAGGAAGCATCACTACAAAAAAAAGTAGTAGAGGTGATGGAACTTCAGTTGAACTATTTCAAATCCTAAAAGACGATGCTGTGCAAGGGCTGCACTCAATATGCAAGCAAATTTGGAAAACTCAGCAGTGGTCACAGGACTGGAAAAGGTCAGTTTTCATTCCAATCCCAAAGAAAGGCAATGCCAAAGAATGCTCAAACTACTGCACGATTGCACTTATCTCACATGCTAGCAAAGAATTCTCAAAATCTACTTGTACGCCAAAATTTTAACTGTGTGGATTAAAATTTCATCAAGAGATGGGATATCAGATCACCTGACCTGCCTCCTAATAAATTTTTATGCAGGTCAATCCCAAAGAAGAAATGCCAAAGAAACTTATTCTCAAACTACCGATTGCTGGGACAATTGCACTCATCTCACATGCTAGTAAAGTAATGCTCAAAATTCTCCAAGCCAGGCTTCAGCAATACGTGAACTGTGAACTTACTGATGTTCAAGCTGGTTTTAGAAAAGGCAGAGGAACCAGAGATCAAATTGCCAACATCTGCTGGATCATGGAAAAAGCAAGAGAGTTCCAGAAAACGTCTATTTCTGCTTTATTGACTATGCCAAAGCCTTTGATTGTGTGGATCATAATAAACTGTGGAAAATTCTGAAAGAGATGGGAATACCAGACCACCTGATCTGCCTCTTGAGAAATCAGTATACAGGTCAGGAAGCAACAGTTAGAACTGGACATGGAACAACAGACTGGTTCCAAATAGGAAAAGGCTGTAAACATCAAGGCTGTATATTGTCACCCTGCTTATTGCAGATGACACCAACCCTATGGCAGAAAGTGAAGAGGAACTCAAAAGCCTCTTCATGAAAGTGAAAGTGGAGAATGAAAAAGTTGGCTTAAAGCTCAACATTCAGAAAACGAAGATCATGGCATCCGGTCCTATCACTTCATGGGAAATAGATGGGGAAACAGTGGAAACAGTGTCCGACTTTATTTTTTTGGGGTTCCAAAATCACTGCAGATGGTGACTGCAGCCATGAAATTAAAAGACGCTTACTCCTTGGAAGGAAAGTTATGACCAACCTAGAAAGCATGTTCAAAAGCAGAGACATTACTTTGCCAACAAAGGTTCATCTAGTCAAGGCTATGGTTTTTCCTGTGGTCATGTATGGATGTGAGAGTTGGACTGTGAAGAAGGCTGAACATAGAAGAATTGATGCTTTTGCACTGTGGTGTTGGAGAAGACTCTTGAGAGTCCCTTGGACTGCAAGGAGATCCAACCAGTCCATTCTGAAGGAGATCAGCTCTGGGATTTCATTGGAGGGAATGATGCTAAAGGTGAAACTCCAGTACTTTGACCACCTCATGCAGAGAGCTGTCTTTGGAAAAGACTCTGATTCTGGGAGGGATTGGGGGCAGGAGGAGAAGGGGATGACAGAGGATGAGATGGCTGGATGGCATCACTGACTTGATGGACGTGAGTTTGAGTGAACCCCGGGAGTTGGTGATGGACAGGGAGGCCTGACGTGCTGCGATTCATGGGGTCGCAAAGAGTCGGACACGACTGAGCGACTGAACTGAACTGACCTGATGAATTGTGACATTTTTGTTCTAGTTCTGTGAAAAATGTCATTGGTACTTTGATAGGGACTGCATTGAATCTGTAGATTGCATTTGGTAGTATAGTCATTTTCACAATATTGATTCTTCCAAACCAGAAAGTTGGAATATCTCTCCATCTGTCTATGTTGTCTTTGATTTCTTTCATCAGTGTTTTATAATATTCTCTATACAATTCTTTGTCTCCTGATGTAGATTCATTCTAGAAGTTTTATTCTTTTTGTTGTAATGGTGAATGGGATTGATTCCTTAATTTCTCTTTCTTATATTTCATTGTTCAGTTCAGTCACTCAGTCGTGTCCGGCTGTTTGTGACTCCACGGACTGCAGCACTGCAGGCCTCCCTGTCCTTCGCCAACTCCCAGAGTTTACTCAAACTCATTTACATTGAGTTGGTGATGCCATCCATCCATCTCATCCACTGTCATCCCCTTCCCCTTCTACCTTCAATCTTTCCCAACTTCAGGGTCTGTTCAAATGAGTCAGTTCTTCGCATGAGGTGGCCAAAGTACTGGAGTTTCAGCTTCAACATCAGTCCTTCCAATGAATATTCAGGATTGATTTCCTTTAGGATTGACTGGTTGGATCTCCTTTCAGCCCAAGGGACTCTCAGGAGTCTTCTCCAACACCACAGTACAAAAGCATCAATTCTTCAGTGCTCAGCTTTCCTTATGGTCCAACTCTCACATCCATACATGACTACTAGAAAAACCACAGCTTTGACTAGATGAAACTTCGTTGACAAAGTAATGACTCTGCTTTTTAATATGCTTTCTATGTTGGTCATAACTTTTCTTACAAGGAGCAAGTGTCTCTTAATTTCATGGATACAGTCACCATCTGCAGTGATTTTGGAGCCCCGCATAAAATAAAAGTTTATCACTCTTTCCATTATTTCCCTAACTACTTGCCATGAAGTGACGGCACCAGATGCCATGATCTTAGTTTTCTGAATGTTGAGTTTTAAACCAACTTTTTCACTCTCCTCTTTCACTTTCATCAAGAGGCTCTTTAGTTCTTCACTTTCTGCCATAGCGTGGTGTCTTCTGCATATCTGAAGTTATTGATATTTGTCCCAGAAATCTTGATTCCAGCTTGTGCTTCATCCAGCCCAGTGTTTCTCATCATGTACTCTGCATATAAGTTAGCATATAGGAATGCAAGTGATTTTTGTGTATTGACTTTGTATCCTGTGACCTTGCTAAATTTACTGATTAACTCTAGTAGTTTTCTGATACTATCTTTAGGGTTTTCTGTGTACAGTATCATGTCATCTGCAAACAGTGAGAACTGTACTTCTTTTTCCAATGTGGATTCCTTTTATTTCTTCTTCTTCTTTGATTGCCATAGGTAGGACTTCCAAAACTATTTTGAACAATAGATATGAAAGTGGACACCCTTATCTTTTTCCTGATCTTAGAGGAAAAGCTTTCAGTTTTTCACCATTGAGAATAATGCTTGCTGTGGACTTATCATATATAGACTTTACTGTATTGAGGTAGGTTCCCTCTATGCCCATTTTTAAAAGACTTTTAAACATAAATGGGTATTGAATTTTGTCAAAGGCTTTTGTTTCTTCTATTGAGATTATTATATGATTTTTATCTTTCCATTTCTTAATGCTGTTAAGCTGCTGCTAAGTCGCTTCAGTCGTGTCCAACTCTTTGCGACCCCATAGACGGCAGCCCACTAGGCTCCCCCATTCCTGGGATTCTTCAGGCAAGAACACTGGAGTGGGTTGCCATTTCCTTCTCCAATCAGTTTCTTAATATGGTGTATCATATTGATTAATTTGCATATATTGAAGAATCCTTGCATCTCTGGAATAAACCCAACTGGGTCATGCTGTATGAGCTTTTTAATGTATTATTGAATTCTGTTTGATAGGATTTTGTTGAGGATTTTTGAACGTATGTTCATCAGTGATATTGGCCTCATTTTATTTTGTGTGGTTTTGGTACCAGGGTGATCATGGCCTTGTAGAATGAGCTTGGAGTTGTTCTTACCTCTGAAATTTTTTGAAAGTTTTAGAAGGATAGGCAATATCTCTTCTCTAAAATTTGATAGAATTCATCTGTGAAGCCCTTGGGTCCTGGGCTTGTGTTTTGGGGGAGATTTTTTTTTTAAGTGATAGTTTCAATTTCAATGCTTGTAATTGGGTTGTTCATAATTTTTATTTCTTCCTGGTTCAGTCTTGGAAGATTGGACTTTTCTAAGAATCTGTCCATTTCAAGTTTATTCATTTTATTGTCATATAGTTGTTCATAATAGTCTCTTATAACCCTTTGTATTTCTGCATTATCTGTTGTAACCCCTCCTTTTTCATTTCTGATTTTGTGATTTGTTTCTTCTCTCTTTTTTTCTTGATGAGTCTGACTAAAGGTTTGTCTGTTTTGTTAATCATCTCAAAGAACAAGCTTTTGATTTTATTAAGCTTTACTATTGTTTCTTTCATTTCCTTTTCATTTATTTCTGCTCTGAAATTTATTATTTCTTTTCTTCTGCTAACTTTGGAGTTTTTTGTGGTTGTTGTTGTCCTTATTTTTACAGCTGTTTTAGGTGTAAAGTTACATTGTCTATTTGATGTTTTTGTTATTTTCTAAGGTAGTATTTGACTGTGTGGATCACAATAAACTGTGGAAAGTTCTGAAAGAGATGGGAATACCAGACCACCTGATCTGCCTCTTGAGAAATTTGTATGCAGGTCAGGAAGCAACAGTTAGAACTGGACATGGAACAACAGACTGGTTCCCAATAGGAAAAGGAGTTCATCAAGGCTGTATATTGTCACCCTGTTTATTTAATTTATATGCAGAGTACATCATGAGAAACGCTGGACTGGAAGAAACACAAACTGGAATCAAGATTGCCGGGAGAAATATCAATAACCTCAGATATGCAGATGACACCACCCTTATGGCAGAAAGTGAAGAGGATCTCAAAAGCCTCTTGATGAAAGTGAAAGTGGAGAGTGAAAAAGTTGGCTTAAAGCTCAACATTCAGAAAACGAAGATCATGGCATCTGGTCCCACCACTTTATGGGAAATAGATGGGGAAACAGTGGAAACAGTGTCAGACTTTATTTTGGGGGGCTCCAAAATCACTGCAGATGGTGACTGCAGCCATGAAATTAGAAGATGCTTACTCCTTGGAAGGAAAGTTATGACCAACCTAGATAGCATGTTCAAAAGCAGAGACATTACTTTGCCAACAAAGGTTCGTCTAGTCAAGGCTATGGTTTTTCCTGTGGTCATGTATGGATGTGAGAGTTGGACTGTGAAGAAGGCTGAGCACAGAAGAATTGATGCTTTTGCACTGTGGTGTTGGAGAAGACTCTTGAGAGTCCCTTGGACTGCAAGG
The DNA here is from genome assembly GCF_027580195.1 of Bos mutus. Classification (NCBI taxonomy): domain Eukaryota; kingdom Metazoa; phylum Chordata; class Mammalia; order Artiodactyla; family Bovidae; genus Bos; species Bos mutus. The sequence goes on along the minus strand of NC_091622.1, from coordinate 4,441,154 downwards.
AGATCCAACCAGTCCATTCTGAAGGAGATCAGCCCTGGGATTTCTTTGGAAGGAATGATGTACTTTGGCCACTTCATGTGAAGAGTTAACTCATTGGAAAAGACTCTGATTCTGGGAGGGATTGGGGGCAGGAGGAGAAGGGAATGACAGAGGATGAGATGGCTGGATGGCATCACTGACTCGATGGACTTGAGTCTGAGTGAACTCCGGGAGTTGGTGATGGACAGGGAGGCCTGGCGTGCTGCGATTCATGGGGTTGCAAAGAGTCGGACACGACTGAGCGACTGATCTGATCTGAAGGTAGTACTGTATTGCTATAAACTTCTCTCTCAGAACTGCTTTTGCTGCATTCCGTGAGTTTTGAGTTGTGTTTTCGTTGACATTTTTTTCTAGGATCTTTTTGATTTCCCTTTGATTTCATCAGTAGCCTGTTGTTACTTAGAAATATATTGTTTAATTTCCATGTGCTTGTTTTTCTTTTCCTGTAATTGATATTTAGTTTCAAAACATTGTGTTCAGAAAAGACGCTTGATATGATTTCAGCTTGCTTAAATTTACTGAGGTTTGATTTGTGACTCAAGATTTTGTCTACCCTGGAGAAGTTTCCATGTGCACTTGAGAAGAAGGTGCATTCTTCTACATTTGGATGGAATGTTCTGAAGTTAACAATGAGATCCCTCTGATCCAATGTGTCATATAAGTCTTGTGTTTCCTTATTAATTTTTTTTTGATGGTCTGTCCATTGGTGTAAGTGGGGTGTTAAAGTCTCCTTCTATTATTGGGTTACTTTCAGTTTCTACTTTTTTGTCTGTTAGTGTTTGTCTTACATATTGAGGTGTCCGTATGTTGAATGCATATTTACAATTGTTTTGTTTGATATGCAGATTCCTACTCCAGCTGTCTTTTGATTTCCTTTTGCATGGAATATATTTTCTATCCTCTCACTTTCAGTCTATATGTATCTTTAGGTCTGAAGTGGGTTTTTTGTAGACAGCATATATATGTTTGTTTGTTTGTTTGTTTTTGATCCATTCTGCCAGCCTCTGTATTTTGGTTGCAGCATTTATTCCATTTACATTTAAAGTAATTATTGGTATGTATGTTCCTATTGCCATTTTCTTAAGCATTTTGGTTTCTTTTTGTAGACCTTTATCTTCTCTTGTACTTCCTGAGTATATAAGTCCCTTTGAATTTAGTTTTCTTTCTTTGTGTTTCAGTTCAGTTCAGTTCAATTCAGTCGCTCAGTCGTGTCTGACTCTTTGTGACTGCATGAATTGCAGCATGCCAGGCCTCCCTGTCCATCACCAACTCCCAGAGTTTACTCAAACTCATGTCCATCAAGTTGGTGATGTCATCCAGCCAGCTCATCCTCTGCCCTCCCCTTCTCTTCCTGTCCCCAATCCCTCCCAGCATCAGAGTCATTTCCAATGAGTCAACTCTTCACATGAGGTGGCCAACGCATTGGAGTTTCAGCTTCAACATCAGTCCTTCCAATGAACACCCAGGACTGATCTTTAGAATGGACTGGTTGGATCTCCTTGCAGTCCAAGGAACTCTCAAGAGTCTTCTCCAACACCACAGTTAGAAAGCATCAATTCTTCAGTGCTCAGCTTTCTTCACAGTCCAACTCTCACATCCGTACATGACCACTGGAAAAACCATAGCTTTGACTAGACGGAACTTTGTTGGCAAAGTAATGTCTCTGCTTTTCAATTTTTTGTTAATTTGATTATTATATGTCTTGGCATGTTTATCCTGTATGGAACTCTTTGCATTTTTTGGACTTGATTGCCTATTTCCTTTGCCATGTTGGAGAAAATTTTCATCTATAATCTCTTTAAAATTTTCTCAAATCCTTTCTTTGTCTCTTCTTCTGGGATCCCTATAATTAGAATGTTGGTGCGTTTAATATTGTCCCAGAGGTTTCTGAGACTATCATCAGTTATTTTCATTCTTTATACTTGATTCTACTCTTCAGCAGTTATTTCCACCATTCTATCTTCCAGCACACTGATCCACTCTTCTGATTCAGATATTCCACTATTGATTCCTTCTAAAGTATTTTTAAATGCAGTAATTGTGTTCTTCATCTCTGTATGTTTATTCTTTAATTCTTCTAGATCTTTGTTAATGGATTTTTGCCTTTTCTCCATTCTATTTGAAAGGTTTTGGATCATCTTTACTATCATTATTCTGAATCATTTTTCAGGTAGTTTGCTTATTTCCTCTTCATTTATTTGGACTTGTGTGTTTATAGGTGTTTCCTTCATTTGCACAGTATTTCCTGCCTTTTCATTATTATTTTTTTTTTTTCCAGCTTATTGTGTTTGAAGTCTCCTTTTCCCAAGCTTCAAGACTGGATTTTTTTTTTTTTTTTTTTTGTTTCTGTCCTCATAAGGTTGTTCTAGTGTTTTCTGTAAGCCTCATGTAGGATATGATTTGTTGGTTCAGACAGTAAACCGTTTGCCTGCAATGCAAGAGACCTGGGTTCCATCCCTGGGTGGTGAAGATCCCCTGGAGAAGGAAATGGCATCCCACTCCAGTACTCTTGCCTGGAAATTCCATGGACAGAGGAGCATTGTAGACTACAGTCCATAGGGTCATAAAGAGTCAGACATGACTAAGCGACTTCACTTCTCACTTCTTCTTGGTCAGAGGAGGTAAGGGTTTTTTTACTGTTGTTGTTGTTGTTGTTTTGTTTTGTTTCCCCTCTGATAGGCATCACTGAGTGAGGGGGTAACCCTGTCTACTGATTATTGGGTTTGATTTTTGCCTTGGTTGTTGTTTGGATGAGGCATCCTGCACAGGGTCCTACTGGCAGTTTTGTGATGATTGGTCTTGTACACAAGTAGTTGCCTTTGTGGGAGTTCTCACTATTTGATACTCCCTAGGGTTAGGAGTTCGCTGGTAGTGTAGGGTCTTAGAGTCAGCACTTCCACTCTGAAGGCTCAGGGCTTGATCTCTGGCTGGGCATGGAGATTCCACAGGTGGTTTGTTATGGCATTAAATGGGTTAATACAAATGCACTAAAACGGGAAACAAAAGACACAACCCCAGACACATGACAATTATAAAATGAGGGAAATAATAACTAAAATAATGAAATATATACACATACATATACACTCATAATCAAAACCAAAACCATCCAAAAAAAAAAGTACAATAGATTGACCCCACGAACAAAAGAAACCAAAAATGATATCATCCAGTTAAGAACAAAACTAACTAAAGAGCAAAAACTGTAAAACTAAACTAAAGCAAAGTGCCAACTTGGGAATAAAGCAAAAAAAAAAAAAAAAAGTATATAGTGAGAAAAAGAAAAGAAAGAAAGAATAGAAATGCAAAGTTAAATAGAAGTATATAAAGAAAATTTCTACATATTAAAGATTAACTGCAATGGGAAGAGAACAGTGGGAAAAGCATACAAATGAATAAGTGTAGAAAAAGATAATACATTTTTAAAATTTAAAAATTAAGATTAATAAAAAACAGAGAGTTAAAAAGAAAAAAAGAAAAAGAAAAACCCACAAATTCTCAAAAGGTCAACATAAAGTCAGAAGTATATAAGAGAAATAAAAAGTGTGATAAAAAAATTCTCAAAATCTTGAATAGATTTAATAGCATTAATAAAATAGAAAACTACAACAGCAGAGGGGGAAAAAAGGAAAAATAGAAAAAAATCCAGAAGAAACTACAGGATAAGTCAACATATAAGAATAATAAATGTTTTCCTTGAGTCTCTGCTGTTAGCATCCTTTCCCTCGCTGGGAGTCACAGTTCACCTCATCTCCCTAGGATGCCTTCCAACACTACACTTGTCTCTGGACTTGTTTTGGGGCAGCTCAGACTCTAATCTAGTCCTACTCCTGTATATTCTTGCCTCCAATGTTCACAGCTGTCAGAACTACTGCATTTTTTTTGTGTGAGAACTCCCAATGTCCTTATATTCCATAGACACAGAATCTGCCTCATTGATCATGTGGATTTAATCTGCCACTTGTACAACTTGTGGGAAGATTAGCCACACTTCCTTAGCCACACTGCCCCTGGGTTTCAATTGTGGTTTTATCTCCACCTTTTCATGTTGGATGTCTACAAGGGTTTGCTCAGAGGCTATCCTGGAGGACATAAGTCTGCCCCAGTGAGTGCCAGATGTGGAGGTGATTCAGCTGCTTGGTTTGCAAGGGACCTGGTAGCACTAGCTATTCTGGGGAGTTGACAGCTAGGGCAGCAGGAAATATAGTGCTCTAGAAGGGTATGGCAACCCACTCCACTATTCTTGCCTGGAGAATCCCTTGGATAGAGAAGCCTGGCAGACCACAGTCCACAGGGTTGCAAAAAGCTGGACTCAGCTCAAGCGATCCCACATGGGCAGACATAGGACTTTTTCTAGCCTGTGGCAGTTCTGTCCCAGTGAGGAGTGAGCATGAGGTGGCATAGCTGCTTGGTCAGCAGGGACTCTGACTGCTCCAAGAGTGCATGGACTGTCTCAGCCACAGAAGCTGTGGTCCTATCAGATTCTTTAATCTAGCCTCTGGCAGCTGGCAATAGGAAGGCCTCTTAGGCTAGTCTTTTCTGTTGCTCCACCCATTCAGGCATTTAGAGGTCTCCCTTGCCTGGGGTCCTACTCTGTTGCTTGGCACATTCGGCACACAAAAAGGCTCCCTGGCTGGAGTCCTATTCTGGTGTTCAGCACACCAGGCACTTACAGGGACACGTTTGCTGGGGTTTGCCTCAGATACTTGAAGACCCAGCCTCTCTATTGTTCAGCTGCAGGTGATGGCATGTGGCAGGTGATGGCTCCACCCCCTACACATGACTCAGCCTTATCCCCTTGCTTCCAGTGGTTGCCTGGCTCTCCTCCAGGGGCATTTCCCACCATAATCTCCTCCCTCTCATCCCCTCGGGCTGTCTCCCCACATTTAACATCAGACCTTGCCTTAGGATTGCTCCAAAATCCTATGCTGAAGCTCCCAGTCACTGTGCCTTCTAGTGAACCCATGTTCCTGTCCAGGGTACATATAGCTGTGGCAAGATCATCTGTGTGATACTCACTCCATTTATGCTGTCACAGGGCAGCTGTTTCACTTCCAGTCTTAAATGTTTATCCTCTGACCCAAACAATTGCCCCAATATGGGATTGGACACCTGCTTCAGTTCCCTCACCCACCGAAGGCAGATCCAGTCCTACTAACTCTCCTGTTCCTTCATCTTACTGAGTTTTGTATGGTTCTATACATTCTTTTCCAGTGGTCAGGTAATCCTGCCTGCTCTTGGCTGGTGTTCTGCAAGCACTTCTGTGTCTGAAGGTATATTCCTGATGTATCTGTGGAAAGAGATGTACTCCACATCCACCTACTCCTCTGCCATCTTACACCAGTATTCTTACCTAGAGAATCCCATAGACAGAGGAGCCTGATGAGTTACAGTCCATATGGTCACAAAGAGTCAGATCTGACTGAAGTGACTTATCATGCACACACATGCCATTAACATGCTGTAACTTAATGGCTTTTACTCTGACTATGATTCACTCACATTTTATCTTGGATCAGCTCTTTCTCTGGAGCTCCAAACTCAGTACTCAATTTTATCCCCTAAATTTTACACCTGTTCTTCTAATTCAGTCTAATGCAGGACTCAAGCTGACTGCATGGCCCTTCCTAGATCTATCACTCCCTCACTGAGTGATCTTGGGCAAATCACCTTAACAGTCTCAGCTTCCCCAGCCAGCTGCAAGAGGCAACACCAGAGACGTGCTTGGGAATGTGTCTGGAGGTGCCCGGTGAAGGTTTGCTCTCATGGCCAGCTCCTCGCTGCCTGCCCTCCCCACTCAGAGAGGGTTTCCATTTCTGTCGGTTGAACTACCACCCACTCACCAAATCATCAGTTTTCACTTGTTCCTTTTCTTGCCTCCCACATCAAATCTATGAAATCCCACCAATTGTTTTTCTTTGATCCCAAGTCTATACTCTGGGCCTGTATCTATTATTGCCTGGGTGATTTCATTGTTAGCTTTTACTATTTTTCCTTCCTTATTTGGTTTTTATAGCTTGCTACACAAAACTTCTGACATACAATTCTGTGTGTCCTTTTTTCTTTTACTAATAATTTTTCAAGGGATTATATCTTGAATATCTACAAGATAAAGTGAAACTTGAATTGTTTTAGATGCAGGACCCTCAATCGTGGGTGCTGTGGCATTTCCACTCTGTCTTTACTGTTCTGTTTGCAAACCTTCTCTCCTGTTACATGAAGCTGTTCTGATTGCATGTATGCACCATGTGATTTCCTCTCTCAGCCTCTGTTTATGCTCCCCATCACCTCACAGCATCTTTCTCTGGATGCTCTGTGACCAAAATCATAGCCATATTTCAGAAGTATGGCTCAGGTCCCACCTCTTCCCAGTAATCCAATTATTTATTAATCTAAATTTTCACTTCACCTGTATGTTTCACCACTTTCTGCTTTATTTTAGTTATATGGCCTTTCTCCCTGTAAGTTTCTTGATGGCAGAATCCATATCTTCAACTTGGAATTCACTCAAGACTAACAAAACTCTTCCTATACTACTTCATAAATATTTGTTGAATAAATAAATTGATATGTATTGATTTAGCTATCACTTATGTGATTACCAAAAGGATTTAAGAAATTTGTGAGAAAAATTGATGAATATAGCTATAAAAAATGTGCAATCTTTATTAATAGTAGATTTTCTGTAATATGAGAATTGTCCCAACTTTTCCCCTCATTGCTTATGAAATGCTTTCAGACTCCAAATAAATTTATTTTTACAGTTTTGAATTTCCATTCAAAAGTACTAAGCCAGTTGGATCTTAAAACTTTAGAGTTAAGTTTAAAATGTTAGGAGTGTTTCTTTTAAACTAAATATCTCAAATTAAAACATTTTAATTTGATTTAATAAGCACTTTTAGTAAGGTGGTGTTTCCCATTCAGTAATATATGTCATAGGAGAGAATATATCTTAATGGATGATAAATTTTAATTCATGGACAATATTTATTTCTGCATAAATATCTTATAGAACTGGGATTTTCCAGATTTTGTTGCCATAAATACTCAATAATATTTTAACAGCAGTTTAAATTCTTAACAACTTCCCTAAAATATTTTTTACATTTTTGATGAAAGTAGGTTATGTGATTTTTAAAGAGACAACAAATTTATTTAGAATGAACTATTCTCAGGAAGTTTTACACGATGCATAAGACTATAATAAATGTACTTAACATTTGTTGTCTAACAGATGAAATTATGAATTTTTGAGAACTTTTTAAGCATACTTTTCAGTGATTCATTTAGTCAAAACATATTCTGCCCTTTCAAAAGGATCATTTCTGTCAGTATTCCAAATATATTCCATAGTTTAAGGTTTTAATTAGGAGCTTTGCTACAGAATGTTTGCATTAGGATTTTAGCATAAAATAAATATTGAACATCCTTAGTTTTTTAGTTCCCAAGATATATAGTTAGCCATGTGTGTGTGTGCATTTCAAATTCTTAAGAATAGCTGGTAGCTTTACTTTAATTTACTTTGAAATAATTATTGACTGTCTTAATTTTAATTACTACTTGGTTTTCTTATATTATTAATAGTATAGCTTTTATTCTGCTGGTGAAAATTTAAACATAAATTTTTATATTTATAAAAACTGAAGATAAAGGAAAAGGCTGAAAACTAACCATGCTGATTAAAAAAAATATTTGAGTATAGTTACTTTATAATGTTTTCTTAGTTTCTTATTGTACAGCAAAGTGAATCAGCTGTAGGTATGCAGGTCTCCTTTTTTAGCTCCTGCCCATTTAGGTACCACAGGAGTAGCATTCCCTGGGCTGCACAGTAGGTGCTTGTTAGTTATCCATGATGAATTGTAGTCTCCGTGTTTTCATGTACTCAGTTGTTTATTAGCTCACACACTTCTATATTCAACAAGGATTTACTGAGTACACTAAGGTAAGAATGGAGCTGCAGAGATACCTCAGATTCTGTAACTAACCCTACCTCCAAGTTAGAGTCAAGAGGATGAAAAACTCAGGGTTTCCAGGGCTTGCATTCGCTGTCCAAACAGGAAGCAGTAGAATCTATACTGCAACCCAGATCCAGTCTTTCCTTCTTGTCATGATCCATCACCACGAGGTCATTACATCTCTGTGCTACACATTTTTCTTATGTTAAACAAAGGAAATAACCTGTATCTTCCCAACTCAAAAAACCTGATGGGTTAAATGAGATCATGTAATTTAAAGCTTTTTCAGTTTCTATGGAGAATGATGCCATAAGGTTCTAAGGTACCATCAGGTTCAGTTCAGTTCAGTTCAGTTCAGTCGCTCAGTCGTGTCTGACTCTTTGCGACTACATGAACCACAGCAAGCCAGGCCTCCCTGTCCATCACCAACTCCCGGAGTTCACCCAAACCCACATCCATCAAGTCGATGATGCCATCCAACCATCTCATCCTCTGTCGTCCCCTTCTTCTCTTGCCCTCCATCTTTCCCAGCATCAGGGTCTTTTCCAATGAGTCAGCTCTTCACATCAGGTGGCCAAAGTATTCTGGTTTCAGCTTCAATATCAGTCTTCCCAATGAACACCCAGGGCTGATCCCCTTTAGGATGAACTGGTTGGATCTCCTTGCAGTCCAAGGGACTCTCAAGAGTCTTCTCTAACACCAGAGTTCAAAAGCATCAATTTTTCTGTGCTCAGCTTTCTTCATAGTCCAACTCTCACATCCATACATGACCACTGGAAAAAACAATAGCCTTGACTAGACAAACCTTTGTTGGCAAAGTAATGTCTCTGCTTTTTAATATGCTGTCTAGGTTGCTCATAACTTTCCTTCCAAGGAATAAGTGTCTTTTAATTTCATTGCTGCAATCACCATCTGCAGTGATTTTGGAGCCCAGAAAAATAAAGTTAGCCACTGTTTCCCCATCTATTTGCCATGAAGTGATGGGATCAGATGCCATGATCTTAGTTTTCTGAATGTTGAGCTTTAAGCCAACTTTTTCACTCTCCTTTTACACTTTCACCAAGAGGCTCTTTAGTTCTTCTTCACTATCTGCCATAAGGGTGGTGTCATCTGCATATCTGAGGTTATTGATATTTCTCCCAGCAATCTTGATTCCAGCTTGTGCTTCTTCCAGCTCAGCGTTTCTCATGATGTACTCTCCATATAAGTTAATAAGCTTACATTAAATTTTATGAATCCTTACAGTAAATTTTATGAATCCATGATGTTTTCCTTTAAGTAAAAGACTTAAAGCTGTGTTAGTATAGTTTGTGTTCCAACAACTCTTATATTATAAATTGTTACAGAAGTCTTATATAAAATATGAAAGAATATTATTTTCTGTAGTGTTAGTTTTATATCAGGGTCTGGTTTTGTAGTGTTTGGTTTCAGAGTCTTAAAATGACTCTGGGAGTATTCCTTCCTTTACAGTATTTTGGAAGAGTTTGAGAAGGATTAGCTCTTCTTTATATATTTATAAATATATATTTATATATATTTTTTTTGTTTGTAAAATTATTTACATATTTATATATTCTTTATATATTTGGTAAAATATTCTGCCTGTAAATGCAGGAGATGCTGATTCAATACCTGGATCGGGAGGATCTCCTGGAAGAGGAAGTGGCAATCCACTCCAGTACTCATGCCTAGAGAATCCTGAGACAGAGGAGCCTGGTGGTCTAAAGCCCATGGGGTTGTAAAGATTTAGACACAACTTAGTGACTGAGTATGCACACACACATATATTTAGTAGAATGCCCACGTGAAGCCATTCCATGCTGGGCTTCTGTTTGTTTTGAATTTTTATTATTATAAATCAATTTCACTACTAAGGCTTGTTCATATAGATATAGAGAACAAAGTGGTGGCAGCAGTGGGAGGAGGGAAGGGAAAGACAAGATGGGAGTGAAGGATCAAGAGATGCAAGCTATGATGCATAAAATAAATAATCAACTGGATGTACAGCACAGAGGAATATAGCTATTACTCTGTAATAATTTAAAAATAAGACATCAAGTATGAAATAGTAATATAGCCATAGAATGAAAATGATGCTTACTGATATGTAATGTACATGCACTTGAAACAAAAATCTTTGTAATTGAATATATAGAGTTTAGATTTGTTGTTGTTAATATTGTTATTAGCAAATTAGGAATAATGAGGGAGGAAAATACATTAGCCTTCAATTAATGGATCTTATTTTGGAACTTTTAAAGTTAAAGTGCATTTGTTTTTTCACTGATCTCATGAAGTAATTTCTGAACAAAATACCAGGAACACTGAGTAGATAGTTTTGTTTTTGAAAAAATAGGAATAGTAACTTTAAAGGATCAGATTTGGCTTATTCACATATTCCAATGAACATATTATTAAGTTTAGTAGTACAGTATATTGTAGGACTTCCCTGGTGGCTCAGTGGTAAAGAATGTGCCAGCCAATGCAAGAAATGTGAGTTTTCTCCTTGAGTCGGGAATTCACGGAAGAAGGAAATGGCAGCTCACTCCAGTATTTTTGCCTGGGAAATCCAATGGACAGAGGGGCCTGGCAGGCCACAGTTCACGGGGTCACAAAAGAGTCAGACATGACTTAGCAACTAAACAACACACAACACAGTATATCGTGATCTTTATTTTTTAATCCTGTTGATTGCAGGAACAAATAAATATTAAGGAATGCATAACAATTGCTTTAAAATTGAGACATCCCCATTAGTGTTTCTTACTTTTTCGACAAATGTTCTTCTGAATGTGGTAAACAGTGAGCAATTTATCAACAGGAGCCAATGCAAAATATATTACTTAATTACTTAAAAGCCATTATTCATTTATTCTTCTGTTTATTTTCCTTCTTGACATATAAAATAATTATTTTGCATAAGGAAATTCAGGTTGAGTATCAGAAGCAGCTTGAGATTTTTTTGGCACCTTTGAAAAATGTGGAGGGAAAATTATGAAACACACAAAAACAATTTCTAAGAGAAGTGTTACAATCATTTTTATACAGCAATCATTGTCACCATCACCATTGTAATCATTATGCAATCATTGCTAGATAGACATTCAAAAAGCTTTAATGATGGGACATTTACTCTCACAATGTGTCTTGGGATAGATGAATATTAAATGCAGCTGCAGAAGCTTCAAGATGGGAGAGACTTGCTCAAGGTCACACACACACACACAAATTAATTGCAGAGTTAGAGAAAGAAATTTCACTACTCATGAAATGACATTACTAGGTCAAGTATATTGGTCACTAAACAACTTTATTGTTCCACCAATGTTTAGTTAAAAAAGTGTATGCTCTGATTTGATGTATGGGACAGTATCATAGACAAAGTGTAAGTCAATTGTTTATTTAGCTAGGGCCTGACCTTTGTATAACTTTAAGCAAATCACTTTAATTTTTAGATCTTTAAGAATATGATATTATTCACTAATGATGTCCCATGCTTACTGAGTGTGGATTATTATGGGATTTTGTGAATAGATTATACTTTTCAATATGACCTCAACAGCATCTCAGACTGCATGTACTCATGCTATGAGACTTTTTCATCCCCCATCAAAGATAGGGGTGTAATAATGCTCCCCTGACATCTAGGCTGGTCTTTGTCACTTACCTGTAACAAATAGAACACACCAAGAGAGATGATGCATGCATTCTGAGGCCCAGATCAGAACCTTGGGACCCCTTTTGCCTTGGTCTTTTGGAGCACTCACTCTTCTTCTTCTCAAACTCATCCCCCTTGGGACCCCCAACTCATCCTGAGATTCCCTTCTCCCTGAAAAGCTACATGAAGCATTGACAATCCTGAGCTCAGCCTGTACATCATTCCAGCACTGATGCCAGACTTCATTAGAGAAGGAACCTATAAATGATACTAGATCCTGGCTCTTTGAGTCTTCTGAGATCCCAGGAAGCTCAGATTAGATACAAGCCATCTGCACTGCACACTGTTCAGATTCCTGACCTACAAAATATAGAAGCAAAATAAAATGGTTGTTGTTTATTCTACTAAGTTTTGGGAATTCTCTATGCAGAAATAGATGATGTGAACAAATGGTAAAAATAAATTTAGGACAGAGTAAAAATGTTTGTAACTATCTCTTGAGATCTCTGCTGGAGCAGGGAGCTTTTGATAGTGTAAGTGTAGAGACAGGTAACAGTGTCATCACCACCAGGCGTGTTGCAATTCTTTTGCATGAGACATCCTATCCCTGGATGCCAACAGTCTGATCAATTGCACGTCGTTTCCATGAAACTGGTCATCTCCTTCACACATTCTGCCTGTTTGGATCAACAAAACTAAGAGAATAAGCACTGATTGGTGAAATACCTACAGCAGTGATCTTTGAATTTGGGATATGCCTATACTGATTAACAATCTTCACAAAAACTTCAGAAGATGGAATTAATTTTGATGTAGAGGCAGACTTCAGGGAAACAGCAACTTGGGTAGGAGAGGGGAAGTCCTACCCTTACCCAGAATTCCTCATCAGGCTTTCTATATCTGGTTGTTTCATTCACTACCCTTCCTGCTAGGGTATGCTGCTACTGCTAAGTCGCTTCAGTCATATCCGACTCTGTGCGACCCCATAGATGGTAGCCCACCAGGCTCTGCCGTCCCTGGGATTCTCCAGGCAAGAACACTGGAGTGGGTTGCCATTTCCTTCTCCAAGGAAATGCTAGGGTATATTCAAGTAATAATAAAAGGGTCAAAATAAACCTCTGAAGAAAACAACAAGATTCTGACCAATACATACACCATGATTCTATTTTTGTAAAAACCACTTGTGTGTGTACATGTACATGCATGCAGGAAATCTATGTGTGATAGAGTGAAAAATACCCTTTATGGGAATATACTACATTGCTGAGAGTGGGTTATTACCTCTAAAGAGGAGTTAGAAAAGCTGAGAGAGCAGGTTAGGAAATGAGGATTAAATCTCTTCCTCTACCGCTCTGTCTTTCCCACTCTCTGTCTCTTCCTCTCTTGCACCCTCCCTACCTTCCCCTCTTGTGCTGGATATGGCAGAACCAAGTCATAATAATGTAGATCTCCTAGATTTTGGACCTCTTAGATTTTTTCTGTTGAAGACTCAGTCTCCTAGCAGACATGTATGTTGCATGTTTGATCAGACATCCATTGCATGTCACTGAAGATGCCCTTGGAATCCTTTGTTTCAACTAGTATGAAGTCAACCAGGTCCACGTAGGCTCCAGCAGACTTACTGAGGTACAACATGACAGCCTTTCACCTTGTGCCCCAGCTGCCTACCTGTTTTCCCTGCCCAAAGGCTGCTTTGTTGACTCCAAAGTATGGCATGCTTAGCACATGTGCACACAAAACTCAAATGTATGAGGGACTTAACAGTCCTTCACAGACTCTTTAGACTAGTGAAAAAGGGAAGCAGTGGGTAACTATCTCCATCCCCTTCTGCCAAAATATTTATGGACTGCTATAAGATTTACTTCTGGTTTCAAGTTAGGAGGATTCGCTGGCAAGATAATCACTCTACATTCTAGTTAAGTAAGAAATAAGGAAGTTTATTATATTAATAGTAAGTTGTAGTATGAGGACAAGTAATATAATAAGAGATAATTATATATATATAATTATATATTATATAACATTGGGTGAATCATATATATATATATAATTCACCAAATTGGGGAAACAGTTCTACACAAGTAGTTTAGCAAGAAACAAATGTATATATCATCAAAATGTGGAGAAACTGACATTCAAATCCAAATTGGAGTCTCCAATTAAAAGATACATAGGAAATATAACAAGGAATGAAATACACATTACCAAATTGGGGAAACACATCCAGATTCAAGCAATGCTGGACGGTCCCTCAAACAATCTGGAGTTCCCAACTGGGAGGTCCCAGGTAATGTGTCCACCCCACAGGTGAGACCTGAGAGTGCCATCCAAAGGAGTCTGGCTTTTATTGCCAAGACACCAGCTTACATCATCAGCTTACATGCAAAGATGCAGCTCTGGTTATTATGTTAAATGATTGTGCCTCTAGTTGTAAGTCTCAGAATGTTTGCTGATCTCTAGGAACTGGCCAGATTCCCAAGGCCCAGGAAGCTTCATGACTTACTCTCTTCCTTTGAATTATTCTCTTGATTATCTGTTGGTTCCCAAGACCTACATTTCTGCTGGTCAGCAACTTGGCATGTAACTCCTGTCAGGGTCTCTGTTCAAAGGCCTGTTGTTGCCTCTGAAGTCTGAACAAGACACTTCCACTAATTTCCCCAATGCTACCCCCCACCCCCGGCCCCACAGATGAATACTCTAAGAGAAAGTTTCTGTGGTTACCCAGAAGACAATTCTATGAGATTTCAGTCACATTACTTTAGCCAGTTTGATAAAGCACCCTCACATTATCTTTCCCTCCTGTCTGATTTCACTCTCATTGTCCTGAACTGGTGTTGCCTGGGATTGCATTTCTTTAAAATTAGTAGCACATTAATCTATGCTTCAAACTCTGCTTTTTTCCTAAACCCAAAATAAAATACATAGAAAAAAGAAATTTCTAAATTTTAGGTCTCTTTTCAAAATCGCAAATACCTATTATCTTGACAAACTGTTGTCAAAAAGTTAAAACTGTGGCCAAATATTAATCAATCTAAAGCTTGAACATATGACATAAATGTGTTCTGAGTGACCACTGTGCAAAAATGTTAATTGCAAAAAGTGAAAATTAAAGTTTCACTCCAGTGGAAGTTATTTCTTGGTAGAGTAATTGGTGGGAACTAAGGTAACATGAAACAACTGACAGGTTCTAAACTGGAAAAGGAGTGTCACAACACTGTCTATTGTCACCCTGTTTTTTAACTTATATGCAGAGTACATCATGCAAAATGCTGGGCTGGATGAATCACAATCTGGAATCAAGATTGTCGGGAGAAATTTCAGCAGCCTTAGATATGCTGATGATACCACCCTAATGGCAGAAAGTGAAGAGGAACTAAGGAGACTCTTGATGAGAGTGAAAGAAGAAAGTGAAAAAGCTGGCTTAAAACTCAATATTAAAAAAAACTAAGATCATAGCATCCAGTCAGATCATTTCACAGCAAATAGAAGGAGGAAAAGTGAAAGCAGTGACAGATTTTATTTTTTTTGGGGGGAGGGGGCTCCAAAATCACTGTAAATTGTGACTATAGCCATGAAATTAAAAGATATTTGCTTTTGGAAGAAAAGCTATGATAAATCTAAACAGCATATTGAAAAGCAGAGACATCACTTTGGCAATAAAAGTCCATATATTCAAAGCTATGGTTTTTCCAGTAGTCATGTACAGATGTGAGAGTTGGACTATAAAGAAGGCTGAGTGCTAAAAAAATTTATGCTTTTGAATTGTGGTGCTGGAGAAGACACTTGAGAGTCCCTTGCACTGCAGAGAGATCAAAGCAGTCCATCCTAAAGGAAATCGACACTGAATATTCCTTAGAAGGACTGATTCCGAAGCTCCAATACTTTGGCCGCCTGATATGAAGAGCTGACTCCTTGGAAAAGACTCTGATGCTGGGAAAGACTGAAGGCAAAAGTAGAGGGGGTGGAGCAGAGGATGAGATTGTTGGATAATATAATCAACTCAATAGACATGAATTTGAGCAAACTATGGGAGATAGTGAGGGAGAGAGGTTCTTGGTGTACTGAAAGCCATGGGGTTGCAGAGTAAGACATAACTTATCAAATGAACAAGGTAAGAATGGTTAAAGATCACTGATTTCCTCAAGAATTAAGAGACATGGAGAGGAAGAAGACATAGTTCTTATTAAAAATGAGCACTGGGAGTGATGGGGAAAACCTAGAAAGGAGTGATTACTTGGAAGCAAAGTTCAAATGATGCAGGAATGTGAGGCGAGATGAAGAATGAAAAGCCTCCATTGGAATTCTTTTGAAAGCTTTTCCAGGCATCAGTATTTATTGTGCAAAACCATCTCTAAAATACGGCTAAAATTCTTTCAGAACATTACCAAATACAATAAAAGACAAAATATATTCAAGCTACACCACATGCTGGTACTTTGAGGTCACTTCTAAGGACTTGTTTACTACATATATTTTAATGGAAAAAAATCTACAATTTGTGAGTTAAAATGAGCTTGAAGACATTCATTGAAGGGATGGGGATAAAACAACATGGCTGACTGATGGTAAAGCTAGATGGAAGCCTAGATCTCCTGGTTCATATCCTGTGTGTCCCTAGAGGTTGTACAATCCTTGAAATGTCTGTCTGTCTTACTTGTCCATAAGTCCACTGTCTGTCTCAATGCTTAGCACTAAAAAGTTTTTAATGAACATTTATTGAATTAATAAATAGCTATGACCACACCATAAATGTTTAAGTCACAGATTCTATATTGCTATATTTAAACTTGTATTTATCAATGCAAGAAGAAATGCTTTCTGTAAAATAATAGTATTATTTGATTAGTAATGCTTTCTTGCTGTCTGCAAGGTCTTCATCAATACAAAATTATTAAGTTCTAGGAAATTGCTAAGGAGGTCAAAGATATGAAAGAAAGACATGACACACACATACATACCTTTAAAAAAGATTCTGTGACTTTTCAGGTTCACAGGAAAAAAGAGAGTATATTTTAACAACAGTGCTTGCTTTGGATGTCATAGGTTTATTACCAGACATGTTGACAGATTCATGATTTAGATGGGTTACCAAAGTCTCTAAGTACAATGCATTTTCAAATTTTTTCAAAACACTTTTGTATGCTCAAAACATGTTTGAATTACTGGTAATGTACTGCTTCCCAATGAAGCAATCTAAACACTGTGTAATCCAGAAGGAAAAATCAAAGATGTCAAGGACAGCCTAGTTCTAGTCATGTTGTCACGCAATTAAGAAAATATCAAATTACATGATTAGATGATCTCTATGGATGCATTTTCTTTCTTTCTTTCTTTCTTTTTCCTTTTTTTGACATGCTACTGAAGTTTTTTACAAGTTCTCAAATACTGAAAAGACTATAATAAAAGAATTAGCTATTGGAAGATTTTGAAATAATGTTTTTTAAGAACACAGTACAGCCTCAAGTATTGTTACCAAACCAATCTTGGGTCCACTTGCCTGTGCACAGTAAGGTCAATCTACTGACACAGGGTTGTAGTGAAGGAAAGTGCATCATTTATTGTAAGGTTTCAGACCAGAAGTCCAGGGCAGCTAATGCTCAAAAAACCCAAACTCTCCAATGGGTTTTAGCAAATTTATTTTAAAAGCCAGGTGAGGATGGGATTTGAAGGATGTGTGACAAGCTTGTGCACAATTCTCTAATTAGTAGATTATGAATTAATAGAGCAGGGACACAAGGATTAACATTGCCAATCCTCAGTCCCTAGCAAGTCTAGGGTCTCATTGTCATGAAATAGTTAATTCCTACCTTTAGTGATTTTCACAACCGTAAAATAATTCAGAAATGTGAATCAGACACTTTAATCTGAGTACTTCAGAGAGGAGATAAAGCAAAGGATATAAGGGATGGGTCTGTCCCAGGAAGGCCCCATAGAGTCCTACTCAGTTACACTATCGGCATACAGGAAGGAAATAATAAATAAGTCAGTCAGTTCAGTCGCTCAGTCGCATCTGACTCTTTGCGACCCCATGAATCCCAGCAGGCCAGGCCTCCCTGTCCATCAACAACTCCCGGAGTTCACTGAGACTCACGTCCATCGAGTCAGTGATGCCATCCAGCAATCTCATCCTCTGTCGTCCCCTTCCCCTCCTGCCCCAATCCCTCCCAGAATCAGAGTCTTTTCCAATGAGTCAACTCTTTGCACCAGGTGGCCAAAGTATTGGAGTTTCAGCTTTAGCATCAGTCCTTCCAATGAACACCCAGGACTGATCTCCTTTAGGATGGACTGGTTGGATCTCTTTGAAGACCAAGGGACTCTCAAGAGTCTTCTCCAACACCACAGTTCAAAAACATCAATTCTTCACTGCTCAGCTTTCTTCACAGTCCAACTCTCACATCCATACATGACCACTGGAAAAACCATAGCCTTGACTAGACGGACCTTTGTTGGTAAAGTAGTGTCTCTGCATTTTAATATGTTATCTAGGTGGGTCATATCTTTCCTTCCAAGAAGTAAGCTTCTTTTCATTTCATGGCTGCAATTATCATCTGCAGTGATTTTGCAGCCCAGAAAAAAAAAGTCTGACACTGTTTCCACTGTTTCCCCACCTATTTCCCATGCAGTGATGGGACTGGATGCCATGATCTTCGTTTTCTGAATGTTGAGCTTTAAGCCAACTTTTTCACTCTCCACTTTCACTTTCATCAAGAGGCTTTTTAGTTCCTCTTCCCTTTCTGCCATAAGGGTGGTGTCATCTGCATATCTGAGGTTATTGATATTTCTCCCAGCAATCTTGATTCCAGCTTGTGCTTATTCCAGCCCAGCATTTCTCATGATGTACTCTGCATATAAATTAAACAAGCAGGGTAACAATTTACAGCCTTGACGTACTCCTTTTCCAATTTAGAACCAGTCTGTTGTTCCATGTCCAGTTCTAACTGCTGCTTCCTGGCCTGCATATAGGTTTCTCAAGAGGCAGGTCAAGTGGTCTGGTATTCCCATCTCTTTCAGAATTTTCCACAGTTTATTGTGATCTACGCAGTCAAAGGCTTTGGCATAGTCAATAAAGCAGAAATAGATGTTTTTCTGGAACTCTCTTGCTTTTTCGATGATCTAGTGGATGTTGGCAATTTGATCTCTGGTTCCTCTGCCTTTTCTAAAACCAGCATGGACATCTGGAATTTCACGGTTCACATATTGCTGAAGCCTGGCTTGGAGAATTTTGAGCATTACTTTACTAGCATGTGAGATGAGTGCAATTGTGTAGTAGTTTGAGCATTCTGTAGCATTGCCTTTCTTTGGGATTGGAATGAAAACTCACATTTGCAGTCCTGTGGCCACTGCTGAGTTTTCCAAATTTGCTGGCATATTGAGTGCAGCACTTTCACAGCATTATCTTTCAAGATTTGAAATAGCTCAACTGGAATTCCACCACCTCCACTAGGTTTGTTCGTAGTGATGCTTTCTAAGGCCCACTTGACTTCACATTCCAGGATATCTGGCTCTAGGTGAGTGATCACACCATCATGATTATCTGGGTTGTGAAGATCTTTTTTGTACGGTTCTTCTGTGTATTCTTGCCACCTCTTCTTAATATCTTCTGCTTCTGTTAGGTCCCTACCTTTTCTGTCCTTTATCGAGCCCATCTTTGCATGAAATGTTCCCTTGGTATCTCTAATTTTCTTGAAGTGATCTCTAGTCTTTCCCACTCTGTTGTTTCCCTCTATTTCTTTGCATTGATCCCTGAGGAAGGCATTCTTATCTCTCCTTGCTATTTTTTGGAACTCTGCATTCAGATGCTTGTATTTTTCCTTTTCTCCTTTGTTTTTCACGTCTCTTCTTTTCACAGCTATTTGTAAGGCCTCCTCAGACAGCCATTTTGCTTTTTTGCATTTTTTTAATTATGCATTTATCCAAACAAAATCCAAAGTTCTTGAGTTATAGGTAATGTGCTTGATCATGACACAGCCACTTTGCCCCTCATTCAGAGCCTATTCCCTTTTATTGATAAAAATTTAAATAGAAGCTCAGTCTGCAAATTAAGAAGAATGACAGGAAAACTTTAAAATTGAAAAGATTTGACACTAATCAAAAGTCTTTTATTGTTGTTGTTTTTTAAATATTTATTTATGAGTGTATGGATTTTCAATGGTCTCTGTGGGCATTATCTAGTTTCAGTGAGCAGGAGCTACTCTCTAATGTGGTGCACAGACTTCTCTTGTTGCAGAGAACAGGTTCTATGGGCCACAGGCTTCAGTAGTTGTGGCATGTGGGATTAGTTGCATGTGTGCATGTGGGATTAGATCTTCCCAGACCAGGGATCGAACCCTTGTCCCTTCCATTGAAAGGCAGATTGCTGACCACTAGACCACAGGGAAAGTCCAAAAGTCCTTCTTTTAATCCAAAATATCAGTGGCACATTTGATCAGAATTGGGTAATTAAGATTTCATTTTATATGCTTATTAACACACACTGTTTTTAAAGACCAACATTCATAACAAGGGATAAATGGAACTTTTTAATTTCTAATTTGTTTAGAAGGACTTCCCTGGTACCTCAGAGGGTAAAGCATTTGCCTACAGTTCAGGAGACCTCAGTTCTATCCCTGGGTTGGGAAGATCCCCTGGAGAAGGAAATGACAGCCCACTCTTGCCTGGAAAGTCCCATGGACTGAGAAGCCGGTAGGCTACAGTCCATGGGGTCGCAAAGAGTTGGACATGACTGAGTGACTCCACTAGATGATATTTAACTTTCTATCTACTTTCTTAAGAATATTAAAGGACATCAATAAATATAAACCAACTGCATTAGTGATTAAAATGTAATTAATGTCATAAAAGAATGTTTTATGAAGATCCAGTTCTTTCTTTGTAAATAAATTCAAATTGCGCTTAACTGGTAAGGTTGAGCTGAGTTTGTCATTTGGAAACTTAAGCCTTTTGACATACAAAATCTAGAAAATCTCAATGTGAATAAAGTTACCTGATTATTGATTCAATCTCCTAATAAATTCATAAGCTCACCACATTTCTCTCTGTTTCCTCTTCCAGTAGTTACTCACCACTGACATAGGGAGGAATGGGATCCCAAGTGCCTGTGTTTTCTGAATTTACTTTTCAATTAAACTCAAGAGTTATTCACACAATAGAAATATTGAGTATTTTCAAGGAAAGACTCTAGAATCTACAGTGTTGGGAAATTATCAATGTATATGTGGTTTAAAATAAATTAATTCCATATAAATTTCTACTTAGAACATTAATCATAATGAGGACTTTATAATAAAATTCTAGAATCATTGACCACAATTTTTTTTCAATTGCTTTTAATTTTGTTGAAGAATAAAAATGTTTTCTTCTTCCCTTCTAGGTTCCTTGGCTGGCATAATAGTTAAATGAAATAGATTAATAGGAGAAAAACAACAAAAAATTAATAACATATATACCTCTTGAATACACGGGAGAGACCCAAGAAAACTTAGTGACTCTGAAGTGGCTAAGCCCTCACCTTAAATACCATTTTCAGTTAAAGACAAAGAATGTTGAGTGGAAGTTCAGTTAAGGGAGATTATCAGGAAAAGCTATGTAAAGAAGAGCAAGGTTAACATGTAGATTTAAATCATTGCCTTCTGCATTGATGAGAGTTTCTAGAGATAAGGCCATCCTCCTCTTCCTAGTACAGTGAGGAAGAAATCCTTATAAAACTATATTCCCCTTATACCTGTAAATGCCTCTTACAAAAGTTTTCAGAGCTTCATCTATATCTATTTCTTAAGAATATACTCATACTAAAGGGATATATTCTCCAGTGGTAAATTTTGAAAATTGAATCTTTCCCACAAGAAATTTTATAGTCCAGAAGCTAAGTTTACAGATTACTTCCATAATATTAAACCACCAGTACTGAGACTAGTTCAGCTCAGTTAAACAGTGTGTCACTTCAGGAGGTGGTTGTGCATATGGGCTTAGAAATTTAGGTGTTTAATAAGAGGCATTTCTATGAAAACAAAAGAAAAACAAGAGTTAATGATTAAAGCAAATTATAAACCCAGGGTCTGATTCCTAAAAGCTACCAGTATAGATTTCTAGGTGTCAGGCTCAAAAGGACCTTCAGATGAAGTGAGAGCAGGCAGTGTCAATCTGACAGATTTTCCTGATTTACATTTTGAATGTCTCTGATGACATGGAGTTATTTTTACCGAATTCAACTCTGGTCTAATTCACATATAGCAAGCCAATAATCCGGAGAAGGCAATGGCACCCTACTCCAGCACTCTTGCCTGGAAAATCTCATGGACAGAGGAGCCTGGTGGACTGCAGTCCATGGGGTCGCTAAGAGTTGGACACGACTGAGCGACTTCACTTTCACTTTTCACTTTCATGCATTGGAGAAGGATATGGCAACCCACTGCAGTGTTCTTGCCTGGAGAATCCCAGGGACTGGGGAGCCTGGTGGGCTGCCATCTGTAGGGTCGCACAGAGTCAGACACGACTGAAGTGGCTTAGCAGCAGCAGCAAGCCAATAATCAGGAGATGAGGTGTTGAGGCAAGGAATAGAGACTTGGTTCAGAATGCAGGGTGTCCCAGAAAATGATGCTCTAGAGTCCTAGAGTATCTTCCTATCAGGATCTGGGTGCTAATGTATTTTACTAAACTGAGAGGGGAAGAAGGTGAGGAAGTAAAAAGGCCATAAGTCTTGCAAAATATCTCCTGGTTTGGACAGCCTTGGGAAGGGGATGTGTTGATTTCTCTTTTCTGCAACCATTCACAGGTGGTCAGGGTATTTTCCTGTGTCCTGAACAGACACTATAGTTTAATATCCAGGCCAAGGGGCAGATTCCCAAAGGCAGGCCATTATGTATGCTTGCAGCTAGAGACAGCATTCTTCTAGTATAGCAACAAAAGCAAAGGTTAAAGAAACGGATCAAACATGGAGTCAGATTTTGTCTTCCCTGTTTCAGTAGACTAATAAGCTTCTGAGTGGCTAATACAGCAACAGGCACAGAGCAGACTATGATGATGAACTACTGTGGTGATTTCACCATTGTTTATGTCAAGTTGTCCAGCATCAGTTTGCAGAGCTTCAGGGAAAAGGACAGTTTTAATTTTCAGTTATTCCAAGTTAAAAAAATAGGGGAGAATTAAAACACTAGTTTGGAGATTTGTAGGCAGATATTGGAGGAAACCTGACAAATTCAGGATCCAGGACACTTTACAAGTAAACAACAAAATCTCAAAGACAATGAACAGTGGAATCTAATATCCACAGAGGTATGCTATTGAAACATAATATTTTTCTGTAAAATAATCCTTATTTCTACCAAAGACCAGCCAAATTAAGGTTAATTTGCACAATAAATCTAGATTCAATAAAATTAGCCTTATTTACAAAAATGTGGCAAGAATAGTGATTGATTGTACGCTGCTGCTGCTAAGTCGCATCAGTCGTGTCCATCTCTGTGCGACCCCATAGACAGCAGCCCACCAGGCTCCTCTGTCCCTGGGATTCTCCAGGCAAGAATACTGGAGTGGTTGCCATTGCCTTCTCTGGATTGATTGTATATACTCTTTTAACTCTGTTTTGCTGAAACTTTTCTGAGGGATGTCTTATTTAAGTGTTTAACAATCTCTTCAGGATAAGAACATTCTTTGGCATTGCCTTTCTTTGGGATTGGAATGAAAACTGACCTTTTCAGGTCCTGTTGACACTGTTGAGTTTTCCAAATTTGCTGGCATATTGAGTGCAGCACTTTAACAGCATTATCTTTTAGGATTTGAAATAGCTCAACTGGAATTCCATCATTTCCCCTAGCTTTGTTCATAGTGATGCCTTCTAAGGGCCACTTGACTCCCCACCCCAGAATGTCAGGGTCTAGGTGCATGATCACACCATTGTGGTTATCCAGATCATTAAATTTTTTTTGTTTAGTCCTGTGTGTTTTTGCCACCTCTTCTTAATATCTTCATCTTTTGTTAGATCCATACCATTTTTGCCCTTTATTGTGCCCAACTTTGCAAAAAATGTTTCCTTAGTATTTCTAGTTTTATTAAAGGAGGAAGAGGAGGGTTAATGGAGGAGGTAACCATTACCCCTGCCATAGTTTTTCCTTAGGCCAAGCTGTATGGAGGGAACACAGCCCCACCCATCAGAAGAAAATTGGATTTAAGATTTATTGAGCATGGCCTTACCACCAGAAGAAGACCCAGTTTTTCCCACAATTTCTTGCATTAGGAAGCTTCCACAAGCCTCTTATCCTCATTAATCAGAGGGAAGACAGAAAACTAACCAAACTGATGACATAGACCACAGCCTTGTCCAACTCAATGAAACTATGAGTCACACTGTGTAGAACCACCCAAAATGGATAGGTCATGGTTCAGAGTTCTGACAAAAAGCAGCCCACTGGAGACGGGAATGGCAAACCACTTCAGCATTCTTGCTTTGAGAATCCCATGAACAGTATGAAAAGGAAAAAAGATAGGATACTGAAAGATGAATTCCCCAAGTCAGGAGGCACCACATATGGTACTGGAGAAGAGTGAAGAAATATCTCCAGAAGGAATGAAGAGGCTTAGCCAAAGAGGAAATAACACCCAGCTGTGGATGTGTCTGGTGGTGAAAGTAAAGTCCAATATTGTAAGGAACAATATTGCATAGGAACCTGGAATGTTAGATCCATGAATCAAGGTGAATTGGAAGTGGTCAAACAGGAAATGGCAAGAGTGAAGATCGACATTTTAGAAATCAGGGAACTAGAATGGACCGGAATGGGTGAATTTAATTCAGATGACCATTATATCTACTACTATGGGCAAGAACCCTTAGAAGAAATGCAGTAAGCTTCATAGTCAACAGAAGAGTCCAAAATGCAGTACTTGGGTTCAGTCTCAAAAATGACGGAATGATCTCAGTTCTTTTCCAAGGCAAAGCATTCAGTATGACAGCAACCCAAGTCTATGTCCCAACTGCTAATGCCAAAGAAGCTGAAGTTGAACAGTTCTATGAAGACCTACAAGACCTTCCAGAACTAACACACACACAAAATGTGTTTTTCATCATCGGGGACTGGAATGAAAAAGTAGGAAGTCAAGAGATACCTGAAGAAACAGGCAAGTTTGGCCTTAGAGTACAGAATGAAACAGGGTAAAGTCTAACAGAGTTTTGCCAAGAGAACATACTGGTCATAGCAAACACCCTCTTCCAACAACACATGGGATGACTCTACACATGGACTTCATCAGATGGTCAATACTGAAATCAGATTGATTATATTCTTTGCAGCTGAGGATCGAGAAGCTCTGTAGAGTCAGCAAAAACAAGACTGGGAACTGATTCTGTCTCCAATCATGAATTTGTTATTGCAAAATTCAGATTTAAATTGAAGAAAGTAGGGAAAAGCACTGGGCCACTCTTCCCCCCCCGCCCACCATAAGAATTCTGTAAATTCTTACCCAGCTCAATGGTACAGTCTTCAAGTTATCAGAAACCTGTGTTTGTCAAAAGTTCTTTCCATGGATCTCCTTTTTGCAGGAATACTTTTCCGAGTAATACAATGACTCTATAAATGTCAGAAGACTTAAAAATTGCATTGGTTAAAGAGCTGATAAGAATTCATTAACATAATTGACAAGTAAATTTGAGTATTTCTTTACCATACACATTAAAAATAATTATAACTGATAATATTATACCAGAGCCTGTCAGATTTCTAGAATTTCAAATAATTTCTGAAACAGTTATCACATATACCTACATAAACAAACATATCAAATAAGCCTAATGAGTTCAACATCTCTGTTTCTATAAGGAGAGAGAAGAAATCTTTTGAAATGCTCTAGGGGCCCTATGCATAATTCCAAAGTTAGTTTGAGGTTTAAAAAAAAAAAAAGACTTTTTTTCAAAATTTGATTTTGGGACATTTGTCAAATATATTAAGCATTTAAAACACCTATTCAAATAGCCTCTTAGGTTAGTGTGAAATAGTGCTTAGTTATCCATTTAATCAAAATGATGATAGAAAATATTAAAGGCAAATACAGAAAGTGATATTATTGTTAGGGAAAAAAACAAACAAACAAACAAATTTTATTTGTTTCCATGTTATTGCTCCAAAGTAGAGGAAAAGCAGTGTAGAGGTATTTTTGCTTCAGTGGTTATGAGCCTTTTTGGGGAGATAAACCTAAGTTAGAATCTCGCTTCAGCCACTTCCAGTGTGATCTGAGGTATAAAACCTTAGCTCTTTTAATAGAAAAGATTCAGCTTTCTGAATACAGAAAACTGTGACAAAATACAACGTCCTTGTTGTAAGACATTATTTTAAATAGTACAAGAAACCTTTTACAGTATCTTATCAAGAGAAGATCAATAGCCCAAGATCTTTGTTCTAATTTTTTACTGTATTATTTTTGATATTAAAATTCATTTAATTAAGTTTATTTCAATCTTAGCAGTCCTGACCACAAATAAAATATCTTTCCAAAGACTCCATTTTCATTAATTTTCTTTTACCAAAAATACATTCTACTTCTTTGCATATGGAGATATTTTGCTTATTGCTTGTAGTAGCCTTAACCATGTATATTAGACTTTTGTAAACCTTTGGAAAATTTAATTTCTAATGAAAACTTAAAAAAAAAATTATAAATTGTTTTTTACATTACCATTCTGTAGACTGGCAAATTTCTACTTTTTATAATTTCTAGAAACTTATTTCCTCATAGAAAATTTCTCAGTGTAGCACCAAATATGCTGCACTAATATGCAGCACCAAATATGTAGCACTAATGAAGCCACATATCTTTATGTATTTGTCTGCAAGATGAACCCAAATTTGGATAAACCTATTTTCAGTATTTAATGTTTGAGGATTTTAGCTTATTTGGGAATAAATCTACATATTCACCATTTAATCTAACTTAAAACTTTAAGCTTTCAGGTTTTCAAAAGGATATGGTGAGACTATTAAAAAAGCTGCATAGAAATTTTGGCTTACATCAATTTAATTTACTTCTTTTCATCAATTATGTTTAGACTACTTATGAAAATTTCCTCATACCATGTTGTTTTCTTTATCAACAAATTTTGTAACACAGATAGCATGAACTTATTTGATTAATAAATCCAGGTTGAGAAAGGGTTTTTGCTTCCCTGGTGGCTCAGATGGTAAAGTGTCTGCCTGCAATGCAAGAGACCTGGGTTTGATCCCTGGGTCAGGAAGAGCCCTGGAGAAGGAAATGGCAACCCATTCCAGTACTCTTGTTTGGAAAATGCCATGGATGGAGGAGCCTCGTAGGCTACACTCCATGGGGTCGCAAAGAGTTGGGCATGAAAGAGCAACTTCACTGATACTTTGATAACTAGTTAGAACTGTGCTGTTGGAGAAGACTCTTGAGAGTCCCTTGGACTGCAAGGAGATCCAACCAGTCCATTCTAAAGGAGATTAGCCCTGGGATTTCTTTGGAAGGAATGATGCTAAAGCTGAAACTCCACTACTTTGGCCACCTCATGCGAAGAGTTGACTCATTGGAAAAGACTCTGATGCTGGGAGGGATTGGGGGCAAGAGGAGAAGGGGACGACAGAGGATGAGATGGCTGGATGGCATCACCGACTCGATAGACGTGAGTTTGAGTGAACTCTGGGAGATGGTGAAGGACAGGGAGGCCTAGCATGCTGTGATTCATGGTGTCGCAAAGAGACACGACTGAGTGACTGAACCGATTGACTGACTGAAACCAACATATTTAAACTTGAGTTGGTTACTCTTTATTATATTTCGGATAATTTTAGAATACTCAATTCTTAAAAACACTTGCCTTCAAACTTTCAATGCAACAAAATTGAGGTCTTTATAAATTAATTTTGGCAGAACCATATGGAAGTAGGAAAAATCAAACATATATGTATATGTCAAACATATATCAAACATATATGTATATATAGATATATACAGGAGAAGGTAATGGCACCCCACTCCTGTACACTTGCCTGGAAAATCCCATGGACGGAGGAGCCTGATAGGCTCCAGTCCATGGGGTCGCTAAGAGTCGGATACGACTGAGCGACTTCACTTTCACTTTTCACTTTCATGCATTGGAGAAGGAAATGGCAACCCACTCCAGTATCCTTGCCTGGAGAATCCCAGGGATAGAGGAGCCTGGTGGGCTGACATCTATGGGGTCACACAGAGTCGACACGACTGAAGCGACTTAGCAGCAGCAGCAGCATATATATGTACATATATATAGATAGATGGAAAAAGAGCTCTTTCAGATACTGTGGCTAAAACTTCTTATTACTGATATTTGTGGAGAGATTTTTAAGATTTCTCATTTGCCCAATGTCTGAATAGTCCTCTTCTCCCTTTATTTTCCCCTCTGAAGAAAATAATTTTCTTAAAATTAGCTTTTCAAAGAATGGATCTTTGGTCCTAGAGCAGATCGGTAGAAGATCTATGTCATGAAGACACAGAAAATGTATCTAAGTGTTCTCAAAGATGGAGTTTTGAGGGCATATTTGACTATTATCAAAGGTCTAGGATAATTAGTATTCAAAATTTTTCTTCCTTTTTTTCAAGTTCAGGGTAATTCTGTTTCCAGTGTCTCATATAATATACACAAACATTTTGAGATGAGTAGGGGAAGTTTAGAGCTGAATAAGATGTTAAATTGTTTCTGGATGCACATCTCTGGTTCTATAAAGACTAGGTTTGTAAAACAAGAAGAGCTCTTTTTAATTCCTTAAATAACTGGATTACTACCTAAGTGGTTTCAAGGACTTGATTTGCCCATCTAGCTACATTATTTCCAATTTGTTTCTTTCTCTCTGTGCATGTAGTTTCTTGAAAATGTGCTGCTGTTCAGGAGACATAAATTCTTTGTGGGGGTCCAGAATACATCCACAAAAGATACTGTATAGAATATCTGAACCTGTATAGGAAGATCAGAGCCTGATTACAGAGCCCTAGAGCATAGGGGGGATTGTAAAGGACAAAAAGGCAAGCCCTACTGCCCCACTTGGGTGCTTCTGCTAAGTTTATTTCCTAGATTTTAATGTTTACATGAGTAGCTGGAAATCATACTGGAGTGTACTCTGTAAGTCTTGTAAAGAGAGGGAAATAAAAGCAGGCAGTTGAGTATTTAAGGAATTCTCCATGAAGTTGGAGGTGTTTTGGGACCTAAGGGAATTTGCAAAGTCAATGAGGCTGGATTTTATTAGAGAATGTTTAGACAAGAGACCCAGAGATCCAAAAGATCTTCTGGAGGGTTGGGGCAGGAAGTTATGGATAAAAGGGCATAGAAGAGAGTGTGTGCACGCCCGGTAGTCACTCAGTCACGTTTGACTCTTTGCAACCCCATTTACTGTAGCCTGCCAGGCTTCTCTGCCCATGGAAGTCTCCAGGCAAGAATACTGGAGTGGATTGTCATTCCCTTCTCCAGAGGATCTTCCCGACCCAGGGACTGAACTCTGGTCTCCTGCATTATAGGCAGATTCTTTACCATTTGAGCTACAGGGAAGTCCTTAGATGAGGGTAGAATTCACATTAAGTGTGGATTTAGTTTTTTGTTTTTCTTTTTTCTGAGTTTAATTTCTGTTCTTTAACGAAAGTCATTATATTTCTTTGCATCCACTTTTTAATTTTTTCCCCCAAAGGTACCAATGAGACAACTGTTTAGGATAAAATATTTATATATTTAAAATATATATATATATAGCCTATTTAAAGTAGCTGTTGTCTGGCCACTGATGAGTAAGATCTATTAAACTCAATAATGACTCAAATTAACAAGGCTTTGTTTGGCTTAACTCAGGATGCAAGAGGCATTCCACAAGAAAGTGCAAAAAATGCAGGAGATGCTGAAAATTTACTCACAGATGTATAGCTGCACTCAAAAGATGCAGAAAGTCTACTCCCACAGGCAGGCTAAGAAAGTTAAGGCTTTTTTGTCACAATTAGTAAAAATGGAACAGTGCAAGTGGTGTCTTTGGTTTCCTCATGGGAATGTGAGGTGCCTCCAGTAACGGAACTGGAGCCTCAATCTGTGACACTGGGCAGGCAATACTGGCATAGGAATTTTCCAGAACTAACAAGATATCATTTCATTATCTATGAGAGTTGAGATGGAAAAGCCCCTTGTGGATTTGGGCCCTTCATGGAAAACTCCTTTGATTGGTGACCAGACAGAGAGACCAATCACAAGCCAAAATAGTAATGTTTGCTTCTGTCGTTCTTACTGTTCAGTCACTAAACCATGTCTCTTATGGACCCCGTGGACTGCAGCATGCCTGTCTCTTGTGTCCTTCATCATCTCCTGGAGTTTGCTCAAATTCATGTCCACTGAGTCAGTGATGCCATCCAACTGTCTCATCCTCTGCTGCACCCTTCTCCTCTTGCCTTCAATCCTTCCCAGCATCAGGCTCTTCACATCCGGTGGCCAAAGTATTGGAGCGTGGCCAAAGTATTGGAGCTTCAGCTTCAGCATCAGTCCTTCTAGTGAATATTCAGGGTTGATTTCCTTTATGATTGATTGGTTTGATCTCCTTGCAGTCCAAGGTTCTCTCAAGATTCTTCTCCAGCACCATTTAAAAGCATCAGTACTTTGGTGCTCTGTCTTCTTTATGGAACAACTCTCACATCCAAACATAACTACTGGAAAAATCATAGATTTGGCTATACAGAACTTTTTCAGCAAAGTGATGTATATGATTTTCAGTATGCTATCCAAGTTTGTCTTACCTTTCTTCCCAAGGAGTAAGCTTCTGACTAATGGCTTAATGGAGCCACAGGTTTTTCAGATACTTGCAAGAGGTTTTTCAGATGCTTGCCAGATTTACACCAGTGCATGCATCCTCCAGGTGGTAGAGAAGAATATTCTTACTGGTGATAATGCCAAGTTATGAGGACATAGAACCACATTAGAGAGACAAAAGAAAATAATCACCATTTCTTGGAGAGAAAGGATCAGTAGAAAGTAAAAACATTCATAACAAATTTTTACCAAAGTCACTATACCCAAGCAAATAAACCCACATTTATTTTCTCACAAAAAAGACACTCACAACCCAGATAATCACGATGGTGTGATCACTGACCTAGAGCCAGACATCCTGGAATGTGAAGTCAAGTGGGGCTTAGAAAGCATCACTACAAACAAAGCTAGTAGAGGTGATGGAATTCCAGTTGAGCTATTTCAAATCCTGAAACATGATGCTGTAAAAGTGCTGCACTCAATATGCCAGCAAATTTGGAAAACTCAGCAGTGGCCACAGGACTGGAAAAAGTCAGTTTTCATTTCAATCCCAAAGAAAGCTAATGCCAAAGAATGCTCAAACTACCACACAATTGCATGCATCTCACATGCTAGTAAAGTAATGCTCAAAATTCTCCAAGCCAGGCTTCAGCAATACATGAACCGTGAACTTCCTGATGTTCAAGCTGGTTTTACAAAAGGCAGAGGAACCAGAGATCAAATTGCCAAAAACCACTGGGTCATCGAAAAAGCAAGAGAGTTCCAGAAAACATCTATTTCTACTTTATTGACTATGCCAAAGCCTTTGACTGTGTGAATCACAGTAAACTGTGGAAAATTCTGAAAGAGATGGGAATACCAGACCACCTGATCTGCCTCTTGAGAAATCTGTATGCAGATCAGGAAGCAACACTTAGAACTGGACATGGAACAACAGACTGGTTCCAAATAGGAAAAGGAGTACGTCAAGGCTGTATATTGTCACCCTGCTTATTTAACTTCTATGCAGAGTACATCATGAGAAACGCTGGGCTGGAAGAAACACAAGCTGGAATCAAGATTGCCAGGAGAAATCAATAACCTCAGATATGCAGATGACACCACCTTTATGGCAGAAAGTGAAGAGGAACTAAAAAGCCTCTTGAAAGCGAAAGTGGAGAGTGAAAAAGTTGGCTTAAACCTCAACATTCAGAAAACGAAGATCATGACATCTGGTCCCATCACTTCATGGCAAATTGATGGGGAAACAGTGGAAATAGTGTCAGACTTTATCTTTTTGGGCTCCAAAATCACTGCAGATGGTGACTGCAGCCATGAAATTAAAAGATGCTTACTCCTTGGAAGGAAAGTTATGACCAACCTAGATAGCATATTGCAAAGCAGAGACATTACTTTGCCAACAAAGGTCCGTCTAGTCAAGGCTATGGTTTTTCCTCTGGTCATGTATGGATGTGAGAGTTGGACTGTGAAGAAGGCTGAGTGCCAAAGAATTGATGCTTTTGAACTGTGGTGCTGGAGAAGACTCTTGAAAGTCCCTTGGACTGCAAGGAGATCCAACCAGTCCATTCTAAAGGAGATCAGCCCTGGTATTTCTTTGGAAGGACTGATGCTAAAGCTGAAACTCCAGTACTTTGGCCACCTCATGTGAAGAGTTGACTCATTGGAAAAGACTCTGATGCTGGGAGGGATTGCGGGCAGGAGGAGAAGGGGACGACAGAGGATGAGATGGCTGGATGGCATCACTGACTCGATGGACGTGAGTTTGAGTGAACCCTGGGAGTTGGTGATGGACAGGAAGGCCTGGCGTGCTGCGATTCATGGGGTCGCAAACAGTCTGACACAACTGAACGACTGAACTGAACTGAACTGAAATGAAGGATAGAAAATGAAGAGGATCAGTGTTTTGGTGCTCTCTTGCTTCCATTAGGCCCAGCAGCCAGAGGTTTGGGAGACTAATATAGTAACTATTATTACCTTCTGTACATTTTTTTTGCCAGAGGTCCCAGCATCTGCAAGCTTCAAGAGCCCTAGAGCAAGCAGTATCCAGCCAGTGAAGTGCCCTGCATGCTGAGTCCACTGATTGGGAGGAACAATTTTCTATTCTTCCTTTCTAGGTTTTTTGACTGCTTTAATAATTAAATTGGTATAAGAAAGGTTAACAAGAGAAAAACCAGCAAACATTTAATATGGATATATCTCCTTTATACATGGAGAGACTCAGGAAAACTGTTACTCTCTGAAATGGTGGAAGCCTCACCTGAAGTACCATCTCAAGCTAAAACCAGACAAAGATATTAAGGGTAGGGATTCAGTTATGAGAAGATGTCAGGAAAAGCTCACTGAAAGTTTTTGCTTTTTTTCCAAAATATTTTTTAGCATTAAAAAAAACCCATTTTTATTTTACATATATTTTGAATCATTCTTATTTTTAATATATCTAATTTTAATATACTTAATGTTTTAGTGTATTTAATTTTAATGATTTTATTTAAATCTATTTCTGATTTTTTTTTTTTTTCATTGCATAGTTTGGTGACATTAGGTTGATCTCTAGGACAAGCCCAAAGTACTGAACTGCATTTTATAGGAATGATTTAATGGCATAAAGTACTTTATGAGCTATTATATAATTATAGTACAGTTAGAATTAGAATAGTGTATAATAAAATAAGGTGAAAAATTACTTTGAAACTCTTTATTTCAAGTATTTTCACATTTCTATGTGCATATGTATACATATACTAAGTCATGATTAGTAGGTTGTAGTTAAATTCAAAACTATAACAATTTGCCAACACCTACATGTTCTTTATTTAAGGGAAAATGATCCATGGATTGGGATATACAATGCCTCAGTGGAACTCTCTGAGGGATTTTGGGCCAGAATGAGATTTATAGAGTATTCAAAGTGGCAACACAAAAACAGAACATGAATGTCTGAGGTTGTGTATCTGATAATACAGAAAGATCAAGGGACATATAAATAAATATAGAGCCCAGAGGTGGTGGCATTTGGAGAATGGCTGACTAGATCTATTGCACTGCTGGTCATTCACAGTAACAGGAAAGTTCAGTTGACTGATGTGGTGGCAGTGATTTCATTTTGGGTCTTGAAATTTATTTCAACATAGTCAAATGTTAGTCCTTGGTCTAAGAATTGCCAACAGATGGTGGGAAAGAAGAAAAAGGAGATGGCTACAGAGATAGAGAAGCAGCAGCATTGAAAATCATTGTCAAATAAGCATGAAGAGCATGATGCATGAGTGGTCAGAGCATCAGGTGGCAGGTGCTCCCTGCTTAAGTAATATTTGAGCCAAAGCAATCAGAATTGGCACGAAAGAAGTTTTGCTGTCAGTGAAGAATGTAATTTAAATTGGGTGTTGGATGCAGAGGCCAGATTTTTTTTTTTTTTAATGAAAGGTTAATACTGAGATGAAGTCATGTTACCAGATACAAATGCTTTATTTGCACATAGAATAGAAACAAAATGTACAACAGTTAAGCAACACGGCAGTTCAGAAAAAGTTGTTTAAGATTGTAGGGAGCTGAGTCTATTTGAAAGGATGCTTGGAGGTGGAAATTTGAAAACCAAATGAAAGAGATGAAGGAGAGGCAGTGATGTGATGCTGAAGGCCCTGGTGGATTTATTGGTCTGCAGTTAATGGAGATGCACAATGGCCAGTGAAGTGAAGGGTAGTCAAATAGGAAGATGTCAGGAACACATCAAATTAACCCAGTTTGTAGAAGGCAAAAAAAAATATGATCTTTAAATCTTAAGATCACTTGAAATGTGTTCTAGTTCATGGATTCTGTGTTGTGGATTCAAGTACTCACTAAAATGGGTTTATAACCCCAGAAGCAGTATGCTCAGCTCTCTCACCGTAGCCCACAGGCACAGCATAACAGAGAATGTGAGTGCCAGATGCACATAATGTCAAATGAGGGAATGCCTCCTGGATTTGTTGATGAACTGGGACTTGGCTGCTGGAAAGCCAATACTTGGAAGACAGGTGTCAATAGGAAAGGAAAGCCTGCTTTATCCAGATCAGCAACTTCAGAAAAAGGTGGACTTTTGTCCAGGAATCAACTCTGACGATTCTGCCCAACCGTGAAAGATTTTACACGGAGAATCATTTGGGGAGGGGGTCAGAATCTTAACTGTCTTCCACTGTGTGCAGACTTTCCCCTGATCAGTTAACGGTAAGGTATCAGGGAAGCTTTCCAGGAATCTTGTGCTCAGCCTGAAGTTAACCAACCTCCACTTGGGTTGCGGACCTTAGTCACTGCAGAATAATTCAAAGTATTTTTAAATGTATATTCCTTAAGGGAGAACTAGAGCCCTGCCCCATTGCTATGCTATTGTTTTTTGGCACTCCTTCCCTTGTCTCTCTCTCCCTTACCTTGCCTGATTAGCAAGTGTTTGAATCTGCACTGTGGAACTCAGGGAAGGTCATAGACACAGAATGAAGCCTGTTTCCTATGAACAAGAAATAGAAACACAAACAAACTTTGTGTGTGTGTGGGTGTGGGTGCGCGCACGCACATGTGCCCAGGATCCTCACAGAGTCTTGCTCTGTTCCATGTTCAATCTCTACTATGGCCAAGCTTCCATTTTGATGTCTATTTAATGCCACGTTTTTCACTTTTTTGTAAGCTTTGTTGCTGATTTTACTGATCAAATGGCCCCAAGTCTCGTGCTACTCAGCATTTCTACATGCAAGAAGTCTGTGCTGTGCCTTTTAGATGAAATACATGTGTTAGACAAGCATCATTCAGGAGTCAGAGTGCTGTTTTAAGTTCAGTGTTAATGGATAAATAATGTATATTTAAAAAGTGTCCTGCTGCTGCTGTCAAGTCGCTTCAGTCGTGTCTGACTCTGTGCGACCCCATAGACGGTAGCCCATTAGGCTCCCCATCCCTGGGATTCTCCAGGCAAGAACATTGGAGTGGGTTGCCATTTCCTTCTCCAATGCATGAAAGTGAAAAGTGAAAGTGAAGCCACTTAGTCGTGTCTGAGTCTTAGCGACCCCATGGACTGCAGCCCACCAGGCTCCTCCATCCATGGGATTTTCCAGGCAAGAGTACTGGAGTGGGGTGCCATTGCCTTCTCCGAAAAAGTGTCCTAAGACAACACAACTTGACTCTCCACATATGTAGCATGAGAATTAAGGTAGCCTGGTTATTTTTAAGGAATAGAAGACTCAGGAAATTTCCTTGTTGCCTCCCCCTTAGCTGCCTAAATAATTTAGATAAAGGACCTGTTCCTGGTACAGAGCAATATTCAGAGATATTTACAAAAAATATGGACTGGGTGTGGTGGAGTGACAGGGGTAACACCAGAGTCCAGCCTGTGTCACACTGTTTCTGCATAGCCCAGAAAACATTTGTTTACCAACATTTGCTTTTCCATGTCCATGTGAATTGCCTTCCTCACCTTTGAAGTCCCAAATCACTAACCCCAACATCCTCTTTTGTCTTTAGCTGAAGATGGTATTTAAAGTGAGGGTTTCAGTCATTTTGGGGAGGTACTCACTTTTTTCTGGGTCTCTCCTGTGTATGCTGCTGCTGCTGCTAAGTCGCTTCAGTCGTGTCCGACTCTGTGCGACCCCATAGACGGCAGCCCACCAGGCTCCCCTGTCCCTGGGATTCTCCAGACAAGAACACTGGAGTGGGTTGCCATTTCCTTCTCCAATGCATGAAAGTGAAAAGTGAAAGTGAAGTGGCTCAGTCTTGTCCGACTCTTCGTGACCCCATGGACTGCAGCCCTCCAGACTGCTCCGTCCATGGGATTTTTCAGGCAAGAGTACTGGAGTGGGGTGCCATCGCCTTCTCCATCTTATGTGTATACATGTTATTAAATTTTATTTTATTTTCTCTTGTTAATCAATCCCATGTCAGTTTAATTTTTGGACCAGCGAGGAGACCTAGAAGAGTAGAGGAAAGTTTCCTCCTCTCTGACAGTGTCTTTCAACAGAAGCAGACCTACAACAAAGTTATTTATTGATCAGTTGGAGAAATGTGACCAAGTGCTAACAGGGAGTTACTTAAGTGTTTTTCCTAGAAACAAGAGATTTGGTGTTTACTAATTCATGTTCAGTGACTGTTCAGAAACAAACTATACTGCAGATGACAAGAATTGACTACGTTTCTGTCGGGGGAGTGTGTAATTTCCTTGGTTCTGTCTCATTGCAGCAAAGATTTTAAACAGAGGACCAGTAACTAGCTCAGTTATAACTCAGTTTTACTGGGAAAGCAAAGGAAAGTGCACCCTCAAAGTGTGAAGATATGCCCGCCCAAAAGGAGAGGCCTCAGTCTTGGCTCCCTCTTTTTAACAGTTTTGTCTCCTCCCCCCCAAAACCTACCCTATGCTAGCCAAGAAGGGGGTGTGTTTTTTTCACCTGAATTTCTCACTTCAGTCTGTGAATTTTCCTTTGTTCCATTTTTGTGTTTTTTTGTTTTTTTCCCTTCCTTGTCTTTTAGCCACTGCCACTTTGGTCTCCTTTTTCCTATTCTAACTACCTAACATTCCCCCCTCAATAGATGGGAGGCCCAATTCCTTGGGAATAGGGACATTGAGGTCTCTCTGGCTACTTCCTGTTGAGGTGGGACAGCGAGGGTCATCGGGCCTCCCCCTCTTGCAAGTCTCAAGCCTCAGAGTCCTTATAGTGGTGTCCATCTAAGGGTGAGTGATATTTTCCATGATTGGGTGTAGTTTTATATATCTTTGTTGAACTGGCACTGCATGCTATAGTTTGTTGACCTGGGAAGAGAAAAAACGGGTTAGACAATTGCTAATACATGGAGGAAGCTTCATCAATGTGATGATAACAGGGATTAGAGGGGCATTAGCCAACCCAAAATTCCCCCTCTCCAGGAGTAGGATCCCCAAAGAGAGATTGCAGCCACCCGAAGAACTCTCCAGATCATTCTTTGAGATCCTGTAGGATCTAAATATTTTTCTTGAGAACTATGAGACTTTCTTTAACTTGGCTGGAGGTGTTTACTGAGAAACAACATGTCTCATTCAAGATGGCTCAAGTCCCTCCTTATTCAGGGATTAGGAGATCTATCTCCTGTCTGTTTTAGAGTACAACCCCTGTCAGGCTGTGTTGGCTCTTTAGAGCTATCCTGAGAAATCTTATCCCCAGAAACTTAATTTTGGGGGTATTCTTTATGATGGCACTCATTTGTAGTCCTGAATAGGTATCTGAGATCTCCCAGGGGCTCACAGGTGTATTGAGTGTCCTCTTCTGTTTTCTTCCTCAGCTTGACTTGTGAGTAGTGAATCCAGGAGTCATGCCCTGGTACCCTGACTGCTGTGGTGGTATAAAGTATTAAGGGTGAGGACCCTTCCAAGTGGGCTGGAGTTGAGCCCTTGGGGACCAATCTTTCTAGACTCTGATTAGAACTTGAGTCCCTGGAGCATATAGTAGTGGCTCTTTAGAATCTTTTGGGTCCTGGTTGACACTCCACAAGTGCGTATTTTGTTGGAATTGCCCAATGGCTATGGTATAAGACTGGGGGTTGGGGGGTGGGCGGGAAACTGGAGGGTCTGAGCCTCTGCCTCTAGGAACAGTTCATTGACATAAACAAAAGCTCTCCCACATAGTATCTCATAAGGACTAAGACCAACCTTTTCTTTAGGGGATATATGAGTGCAGAGGAGAGCTATTGATAAAGCCTCCTTCCATCCCAGGAGGTCTCCTGGGTTATCTTTCTTTATCGCTGAGTTTAATAATTGGTTGGCTCTTTCTACTTTTCCTGAAGACTGAGGCCTCCAAGCACAACGGAGGTAATAAGTAATGCCCAAAGCTTTAGAGACCCCTTGGGTGATCTTAGAAATAAATGATGTCCCACTGTGATTTTGTAATGATCTGGGCAGACCAAATCTCAGAATGATTTCATGGAGCAGTTTTTTTTACCATCTCCTCAGCCTTCTCAGTCCAAGTGGGAAAGCCTTCAATCCATCCTGTAAATGTACCTATCATGACTAGCAGGTATTTGTACCCTTGAGAAACTGGCATCTGGATGAATTCCCTCTCCCAGTCCTCTCCTGGGTAGGCCCCACCTCATTGGACAGGCTGGGCCAGCTGGGGTCTTTGAGCTCTTTGGGGTTGTTTAGTTGGCAAGTGGGACAAGAGAAGACCATGCTCCTTATAGTTGTTTGGAGGCCTGTTCCTCTGAAGGACCTTTCTAGTAATCCTTGGAGGGCCTTTTCCTCTAAATGAGTGGTGGCATGTAAGGAGTTAACTAACTTTCACTGGAGGTTCCCAGGCAGAAAAAGGAGCCCTTCCTTGTGGAACCACCCCATATGATCTTCTTGAAAGCCCCTCACTCTTAGCTTTGAGTCTCACCTTCAGTATATGAAGGAGTTTCTGGCAAATTAATCTGTGGAACTAGGGTGGCAACCCCTTGAAGCCCTTGTTCTTTAATTTTGCTCTCTTAGCTGCCTGATTGGCTGCTTTGTTCCCTCATGCCACTTTTGTGCTCCCTTTTTGGTGTCCTTTACAATGGGAGACTGAAACCTCAGTGGACAGATGGACTGCCTCCCAAGAGCCTAAGTATTTGATCACCATGTTTGGTTGGGGACCCTTGGGTGGTCTCTTTCTTTCAGAACAGCATGTAGCACCAGGAAGGCATACTCAGAGTCAGTGTAAATGGCTATTCCTTTTCCTTTTCCCAGCTCTAAAGCTCGAGTCAGAGCTATAAGCTAAGTTAATTGGGCTAAAGTACCTGGTGGTAAAGGTGTAGCCTCTATGGTCTCGAAATTGGAGACTACTATATACCCGGCTCTTCTTTTCCCATCTAAGACAAAGCTGCTTCCATCAGTGTACCAGATTTCCTCAGGATTGGTCAGAAGATGTTCTGACAATCCTTCTAGGGGTTTTGTCCAATGATCCAAGGTTTCTAGACAAGAGTGAAAGGGGAGAGAGCCTTCGGGGGTAAGCAGGAGGGTAGCTGGGTTAAGAACCTCTCAAGGGGATATAGTCAGGTCTGGATTTTCCATTGGCACTGCTTGATATCTAAGGATCCTTTGATCAGACATCCATAAATGGCCTCTCTCATTGGAGTTGTTTCACTTGGTAGCTGGTAAAAATAGTTAGTTTACTCCCAAGAGAGTTTTAAAGCCTCTTCTATCAGGATTTCAATAGCTGCAAGATTTCAAAGGCAGGGAAAGATCTCTTTCTAATAAGGGAGTAGGA
This sequence comes from Bos mutus, assembly GCF_027580195.1. Lineage (NCBI taxonomy): Eukaryota > Metazoa > Chordata > Mammalia > Artiodactyla > Bovidae > Bos > Bos mutus. The sequence continues at coordinate 4,401,551 of NC_091622.1, read as the reverse complement.
ACTCAGGGACCATCAGAAACTGGTGGGAAAATATTTGTCCTTCCCAGCAAAAGAGAAGTGCTCATGTGAATCTTTTTGTAATTGTGTTTCCTGTAGCACCCAGCATGGTACAGGTTTGGGAGGAGAAGACTCCAAAGTAAGAAGTCAGGACAGAGCAGGTAGTCCCTGCATCAATGAATAAATTCTCAGACCTACCTGCCACATCCATTTGCACCCTTGGCTCCAGCCCTGTGATGGTTATCCAGGTGGACTGCCCAGAGCAGGCCTTTCAGTCCTGTTGAACCATCGTGAAGGAAGGTTTCACACTTGACCTTGAGGATCTTGGGTTCCAAGGTTAGAGTGCTGTCCAATGTCCAAAATGATGGCATTTGTGGCAAGCCATTTTAGGAGACTTGCCATGGTTTGTACACTCTTTGGCCCAATGTCCGCCTGTCTACAGATTAGGCATTTGCCTTGTGCCTAGTCCTTCAAGGACTTGGGGTTTGCCATGGGGCTTCTGTGGAGAACAGCCAACATCTGGGCATCCCCAAGGTCTCCAGTATGACCAGTGTTGGGTAGGATTAAGGAGTTTTTCAACCATGGATGGGAATAGATATCATGATGTAAAGCAATCCAAGTCTGTACCCTGAGACTGGAAACCTGGAAAAATAGCCATAAGACTTATCCTCTTCTTGCCTGAGTCATTGATTTCTTCCCTTAGTATGTGAACTATGAACTTCCAGATGTTCAGGCTGGTTTTAGAAAAGGCAGAGGAACCAGAGATCAATTGCTAACATCTGCTGGATCATCAAAAAAGCAAGAGAGTTCCAGACAAACATCTATTTCTGCTTTATTGACTGTGTCAAAGCCTTTCTGTGGATCACAATAAACTGTGGAAAATTCTGAAAGAAATGGGAATACTAGACCACCTGACCTGCCTTTTGAGAAACCTGTATGCAGGTAAGGAAGCAACAGTTAGAACTGGACATGGAACAACAGACTGGTTCCAAATAGGAAAAGGAGTACGTCAAGGATGTATATTGTCACCCGCTTATTTAATGTATATACAAAGTACATAGTGAGGAATGCCACAATTCAATGATATGTGAACCGTGAACTTCCAGAGGTTCAAGTTGGTTTTAGAAAGCTTGGAGAATTTTGAGCATTACCTTACTAGCATATGAGATGAGTGCAATTGTGCAGTAGTTTGAGCATTCCTTGGCATTGCCTTTCTTTGGGATTGGAATGAAAGCTGAACTTTTTGAGTCCTATGGCCACTGCTGAGCTTCCAAATTTGCTGACATATTGAGTGCAACACCCCTAACAGGACCAGATAACCCAGTCCTTTGTCATTACTTCTGTTACTACCTAGAATATGTCTATGGCAATGAAATGTTTACCATTGGAGATACCCTAAGATGCACTTATGAGAAATGCTGGGCTGGAGGAAGCACAAGCTGGGATCAAGATTGCCAGGATAAATATCAATACCTCAGATATGCAGAAGACACCACCATTATGGCAGAAAGTGAAGAAGAACTAAAGAACCTCTTGGTGAAAGTGAAAGAGGACAGTGAAAAAGTTGCCTTAAAGCTCAACATTCAGAAAACTAAGATCATGGCATTTGATCCCATCACTGCATGGCAAATAGATGGGGAAAAAATGGAAACAGTGTCAGACTTTATGTTTTGGGGCTCCAAAATCACTGCAGACGGTGATTGCAGCCATGAAATTAAAGGACGTTCACTCTTTGGAAGGAAATTTATGACCAACCTAGATAGCATATTAAAAAGCAGAGACATTACTTTGCCAACAACGGTCCGTCTAGTCAAGGCTATGGTTTTTCCAGTGATCATGTATGGATGTGAAGAGTTGGACTGTGAAGAAAGCTGAGCGCCAAAGAATTGATGCTTTTGAACTGTGGTGTTGGAGAAGACTCTTGAGAGTCCCTTGGACTGCAAGGAGATCCAACCAGTCCAACCTAAAGATATCAGTCCTGAATATTCATTGGAAGGACTGATGCTAAAGCTGAAAGTCCAATACTTTGGCCACCTGATGAGAAGAACTGACTCATTGGAAAGACTCTGATGCTGGGATAGATTGAAGACAGGAGAAGGGGACAACAGAGGATGGGGCAAAGGAGGTTGTATGACATCACCAATTCAATGGACATGAGTTTGGGTGGACTCCAGAAGTTGGTGATGGACAGGGAGGCCTGGCGTGCTGCAGTTCATGGGCTTGCAAAGACTGGACATGACTGAGTGACTGAACTGAACTAGGGGTGAGAAGAGTATTTTAATAATAAGTGGTGTGGAGCAATGTTGCCTAAGGGCAACAACAAGGGGCAGGGTCCTGGTTGTAGGAGTTGGCAAGTGGCTTAAAAACAAATTAATAAGAGGCAACAGACCAGATGTTCCATGAAAGTGGAGTGGAGATTTGATCAGGGTATGTTTGTAGGTTTATGAGAAGGGTGGTAAAGATTTGGGCCCAAACAGACTGCAGGGCTAACTCCCGAGTGAAGTAGCAAACACCATCTCTGGAAGCCCAGTTGCCCTTGAAGGGCTGTTGCCAACAGATGGACTCCTAGCAGGCGTGCCTGTCACCTGCCCTAGTGGGTTCACTGAGAAGTGCTGTTGACACACATGCTGTAGGAAACATGGAAGATGAAGGCCTAAATATCTGGAGGGATTGAATATTATACAGTAGTTCCCTCCCAAGGGCCAGCTATTTTCTGGTTGTCCTGCCAGGATATTGTAGAGGCAACATTGTGGGCCCAGACAGGGCTAATGAAAAGAGCATGAAGCAGGAGGAAAGCATGCAGGGCATAACTTTTGAAAGAATGATATAGCCCTAGGGCATAGCATAAACCCATTAAAATTAAATGCGTTCAAGATGGCAGAAAAAGCAAATTCAACTGAACCTTGATCCTCAATCTGTAAGCTAAATGACACACCCAGAGGTGCCATGACAGTTCCAAGGCACTATCAAAAGTCCAAGAAGTGGGTGGTTCCCCAATTGTTGGGTTGATCCTCCCACTCACTATCAAATGAAATAACCCAGATCATAAAAAACAACCACACCACATTTCATGGCTGCCGCGCTAACCCTCTGCAATGGTCCGCACTCTTAGTGTGTGCCTCTCTCTGAATCTGAACAAATCTACCTCTTACCTATTGCTGTCTCTCTCACTGAATTATTTTTGCAATGAGACATCAAGAATGAGTTTCCTTAGGTCTTAAAACCAAGCACTGTGGGGTTTTGCTGGGCTTGAGTTGCTTCCAACCATGACTACGTTACTAAGCACATCACAGAGTCCCTGCTACATGGGTTCAAGTCCCAATCTTAGGTAAACAGTTTCAAATGCAGCTTTCAGAAATGGGAAGATGATGATTTACCCAATACTTTATAACAGTGGAATAGATGGAAAGAGGAGCTGAAGGATGGAAGGAAAAAGCAGTGGGAAAAACATGCTGAGGAATCCCTTTCATAACTTGCTGGAAAAACTGATAAATGCCTGACCTGTGCCAACAATTTTCATTGGCCTGATGATTGGCACAAAGGAGGTTAAGGACAGAAGAACCCTTATCTACTTGGGAAACAGTTACTAGGGTGTAGCAGATAGCAGAGCCTTTGGGACACACCGGGGAGTAGCCCTTGCCAGAGTCCCTCAATTGCACCCACTGTCACTTGCTGTTCACAGGGGATCTGAGGAAACAAGAAATGAGAGATTGTAAAGGGATTAAGATTTTGTTAGCCATATGTCCTTCCAGCCATAGGGGCAAGGCCATCCTACCTTAACTGGAGGTCTTCTGGAATCTGAGGCAGCTGTGTGAGCTTTCTGCCAAGAGTGTTTTTGCTGTCCCAGTTTCCAGCACACTAGGCTTCTTGTCACTTCCACTGTGCTGGGTTTCCTTCACCTTCAGCTTCCACACTGTGAGTTTTTGCTGATTTGGGCTTCTGTGCTTGGTCTTTGCCTCACTGGGCCTGAGTTGACGTTGCTTCAGCCAGGTTACATCCAAGACCTGGCACCAGACATATCAGGGGAGTGTGTGATTTCCTCAGTTCTGTCTCACTGCAGCAAAGATTTGAAACAGTGGACCAGTGTTACAGCTTGGTTACAGCTCAGTTTTATTCACAAGCAAAGGAGAGTACACCCTAGAGGCATGAGGGCAGGCTGACCCAATAGGTGAGGTCTCAGTCAGTTTTGGCTTCCTTTATCTATACGTTTTGTCTCCTCCCCCTTGAGTCTGCCCTATACAAATTTTGCTAGCCAAGAAGGGGGTGTGTTTGTTTCACCTGAAGTTCTTACTCTTGTCCATGGATTTTCTTTTGTTTCATTTTTTTTTTCCTTTCTTTGTCTTTTAGTCACCACGAATTTGGACTCCGTTTTCCTATTCTAACTACCTAACACTTCTAAACAGTTCAAAACTGTTAAAATGAAATATTGATAATCTTTTAAGATATTTCTCAGTTCTGTATTTTATTCTGCCAAATATAAATATTATATATAAAGATATAGACACATATATTTGATGATGAACAGGGAGGCCTGGCGTGCTGTGATTCATGGAGTCGCAAAGAGTCGGACACGACTGAGCGACTGATCTGATCTGATCCGATCTGATGGTAATTGATAGAACATTTTTCATAAATTTCTATATTACAGCAAAGAAAATGGATTTTATTATCTGTCCATGAAAATCCAAAGTATTTGCATGAAACTTCAAAATAATGTATTCATTGTTATGGATCTTCCAAATAATGAGTCATTAAAAGTGGCTTGTTTGTTGAAATGATTTTTAAACAATGTATTTTTAGTGTTTCAAGTGATTCTGTCATGTATTATGCCACAAACAATAGAATATTGTATGTGTGTTTTCCTTACCTGAGTTTGTATCTTTTTAAAAAAATATATTTATTTATTTGTTGATTTGGCTGTGCTAGGTCTTAGCTGCAGCATGTGGGATCTTTAGTTGTGGCATGCAAACTCTTAGTTGCAGCTTGTGGTATCTAGTTACCTGACTGGGGATGGGATCGGACCTGGGGCTCCTGCCTTGGGAGCATGGAATCTTAGTCACTGGACCACCAGTGAAGTCCTTGAGTTTGTATTTTTAATGCACATCCATTTCTGAAACTCATTCAGTATTATGAATAGTTTCTTAATGTTTTCTCAGACTTTGTTTCATTTGTTCAAATATTTTTCTCTATAAGTATTTCTGAGATAATGTTACTGTTTGTATCATTAGCTAGGAAATCTGGGAGAGAAGCAAAAATAAGAAATAAAATAAGTCAAGTGAATGCAGTGAGTTTTATATTGGTTTTTGTCAGAACTATTGAACAGAAGTATTTGAGACACCTTCTTCTGTCTAGATCTGCTGCTCTTCAAAGAGAAATCACATGATGAATTAGTGATGGTTATCCATGTTTGTGTCAGAGGACTCAACACATGACGTATTATTAATATTTAATATAGATCCTTTTAATAATTTGACAAGCACAAGCTGTTCATTGTTTTAAAAAGCATTTAATAAACCAAATGAACTTAAGTGTATAAAGGGGAGATAAAATAAAGTTTCTGCGATAAAAAGTTATAAGAAAGGAAGAATAATCAGGTGAAAGGCAGAAAACTCCTTAGAGACCCTGAGCCAGAGATACTCAGCTGAGCACTTCCAAATTCACAACCCTCAGAATGCATATGAGATAAGAAAAATGTGGTGTTTTAGTTTAGATTTCAGAATCCAGACAATGCTACCTCCCATTGTGTAAAAAGCCATGACTGGAAGTGAAGGAAGATAGTAAAACAATGGCATTTTCTTTGTGTCAAATTCTGCATATTACCGGGTTTCTTGGTTAACAGCTTTGAAGAAGAAAGAAAAACAGCAAAGAAATTAAACTAGAACTTAGAAAATTAGAATTAATTTTCTAACTAGAACTTAGAAAACTAGAATTTAGAAAAAACTTAATCTGAGGAGGTTCTGAATCTCAGCACATATCATAGGCATAAAATAATAGGACAAAATTTGAAATTAGGATCAAGAATTTTCCTGGAATATAGATTGTTTTGTAGTTGAAGGGGAGAAAAATATACCTGTTTGCATACAGATTATTTTCAGCATTTTTGTCCGTTTTTGTTTTTTTGTTTGTTTTGATTTTTAAGAAACAGACACAGGGGAAGTTCTGAAAACTGAGTATAAGTTACCATTTTGTAAGAGATGTTTACATTTAAAAAGGAGATCTACTTTTGGAGGATGTCTCCCTCTCTGTACCAGGATGACACTAATTTGAGAAACTTACCAACTAGAAGGCAAGGACTAACAACTTTACCCTCATTTTCTGTGCTTTTCTTGATAACCTCCCATAACTGACTTTGCTTCTCCAACATCTTTTGTCTTCAAGCTGTAAGAGATATTTAAGCTGGTGGCCTAGTCCATTTTAGGGAGATAGTCTGTTTTCCTGAGTCTCTCACAGATATTGGAGAAGGCAATGGCACCCCAGTCCAGTACTCTTGCCTGGAAAATCTCATGGAAGGAGGAACCTGGAAGGCTGTAGTCCATGGGGTCGCTAAGGGTTGGACACGATTGAGCGACTTCACTTTCACTTTTCACTTTCTTGCATTGGAGAAGGAAATGGCAACCCACTCTAGTGTTCTTGCCTTGACAATCCCAGGGACGGGGGAGCCTGGTGGGCTGAATTCTCAATGCTATTAAACTTGTTTTTTGCTTTCCTTCTGTTAATTTTTTTACCACAGGTGTATCTCAGCCAAGAAGCTGGAAAGGAAGAGAGAAAATTATTTTTCTTTCCAACATAATAGATCTATTCTTATTGTTCAGTCACCAGGTCATGTCTGACTCTTTACGACCCCATGAATTGCAGCATGCCAGGCTCACCCGTCCCTCAGGTAGATCTAATACATAAAAATTAACATAAAGTAAATGCAATATTATCAGGAGTGAGTTAATGATCTTGTGTATTTTTGTTCTGTAGTACCATCTAAGACTTGGAATTTGAGACACAGGGAAATAGAGAATATTTCCACAATCTTGTGTGTGGAAAAGACAGAAACTCAGTTGGATGCCCTTTTATACAGTTCATGAGGTTCTCATGGCAAGTATACTGGGGTGGTTTGCCATTCGTTCCTCCAGTTTTGTCAGAAATCTCCAGCATGTCCTATCTGTCTTGGATTTACGTGGCATGGCTTGTAGCTTCATCGAGTTACACAAGCCCTTTCGCCACAACAAGGCAGTGATCCATGAAGGTGGAGCACTGAAGAACTGATGTCTTCGAACTGTGGTGCTGAAGAAGACTCCTGAAAGTCCTTTGGATAGCAAGGATATCAAATATTAAGGGAAATAAACCCTGAATAATTTTTGGAAGGACTGATGCTGAAGCTGAAGCTCCAGTATTTTGTTCATCTGATATGAACAGCTGACTCGTTGGAAAAGTCCCTGATGCTGGGAAAGATTGAGGACAGAAGGAGAAAAGAGCATCAGAGGATGAGATGACTGGATGGCATCTCTGATGAAATGGCCATGAACATGGACATTGGGCAAACTTCAAGAGATGGTGAGGGACAGAGAGGCCTGGCATGCTGCAGCCCGTGGAGTCACAAAGAGTCAGACATGACTGGGTGACTGAACAACAATAAGCTGGATGTGATCAGGAATGCTTTCTTGGAACATTTACAATATACACATGAGGAGAGAGTGATCTGGGAGAGAAAAAGGAGAAGCCTGGAAGGACAGTCTATACTTAAAGCATGTAAGGAGAAAGAGGTGTGAAGAAATGGAAATCAGAGCTAAACTGTAGAAGGAAAAACAGAATAGGGTGTTACAAAATTATGGATACTTCAGCTTGATTCAATATATAATAAAACTTAATTTGATATAAACTCACATATTTGGTCTTACTCTTGGCCCTGCAAAGACCACTAGAATCTCTTCAATTCAGCATTACTGCTGGGTAGAAATTCAGATGCGGCGGTAAATAAGGATTCTGATAAAGGTAGTTTAAGTGGAAATATTTCCTATTCTGTCTAATACTAGAAATATTTTTTAAAAAAATATTTATTTATTTGGTTGTAAGAGGTCTCAGTTGGCATGAAGTTTCTTTTATTGCAGCATGCAGACTCTCTAGTTGTGGTTCAGGGGCTTCGTTGGTCTGAGGCATGTGGAATCTTAATTCCCAGACCAAGAATCAAACCTGTGTTGCCTCCATTGCAAGGCTGATTTTCAACCATCGGACCACCAAGGAAATCCCTGATTCTGGAAATGATGTCTGTATTTAAGTTACAGTCTTAATGAAAATCGCATCATTTTAATTGTCTACTTCAATGGATTTAAGTGATTAAGGAGAATTAGTCTAATACCAGGGAATACCTTGAAAAAGCTTATTCCAAGTAAATCTATTACTAATTCATCACCTTTATCTTTAACTGTTCCCCTTAGAAGTACACTAAAAGTTGTTAAGGGAAAAAGGGACAAGTAGGCTGAAAATCTTATTGGTCATTTATTATCATATCATAGACATGTGAATAAATTAATTTCACTGGCTAAATCAAGGTTTTTAGTTTTATTGTTTTTATGGTCATCAACAGCCTCTTCATAAGGGTGAAAGAAGAGAGTGAAAAAGGTAACACAAACTCAACACTAAAAAAAAAAACTAAAATCATCGCATTTGGTCTCATAATTTCATTGCAAATAGAAGGGGGAAAAGTGGAAGCACTGACAGATTTTATTTTCTTGGGCTCCAGAATCACTGCAGATGGTGACTGCAGACATGAAATTAAAAGATGCTTGATCCTTGGAAGAAAAGCTATGACAAACCTACACAGCACAATAACGAGCAGAAACATCATTTTGCCAACAAAGGTCTGTACAGTCAAAGCTATAGTTTTTCCAGTAGTCATGTACAGATTTGAGAGCTTTGATGAATTGATAATTTTGAACTGTGGTTCTTTAGAAGACTCTTGAGGGTCCCATGGAATGCAAGGAGATCAAATCCAGTCCATCCTAAAGGAAATCAACTCTGAATATTCATTGGAAGGACTGATGTTGTAACTGAACTTCCAATACATTGGTCACCTAGTGAACTTCTGCTTAAGATGAAGCTCCAATACTCTGGCCACTTGATGTGAAGAGCCAACTTATCAACACTGATGATGGGAAAGATTGAAGGCAAAAGGAGATGGGGGCAGTAGAGGATGAGATTGCTATATAGCATCACTGACTCAATGGACATGAATCTAAGCAAACTCTGGGAGACAGTGAAGGACTGGAAGCCTGGTGTGGTGCAGTCCATGGGGTAACAAAGGGTTGGACATGATTTAGTGACTGAACAACAATTAATTCATTTGACGTTTCTTGCAAAATGTATCATAGGAAAGATAAACATGTATGGTATTATATTTTTTAGGTATATACTATAAATAGCTCTTGTTACTTTATCCAGCATGTGCATACATTTAAAGTATTACAAAAGGTATTCAGTTCAGTTCAGTCGTGTCCGACTATTTTCGACCCCATGAATCACAGCATGCCAGGCCTCCCTGTCCATCACTAACTCCCGGAGTTCACTCAGACTCACGTCCATTGAGTCAGTGATGCCATCCAGCCATCTCATCCTCTGTCGTCCCCTTTTCCTCCTGCCCCCAATCCCTCCCAGCATCTTTTCCAATGAGTCAGCTCTTCACATGAGGTAGCCAAATTACTGGAGTTTCAGCTTTAGCATCATTCCTTCCAAAGAAATCCCAGGGCTGATCTCCTTCAGAATGGACTGGTTGGATCTCCTTGCAGTCCAAGGGACACCATCTAAATTTGTAGTGTCACATAGAACTCAACTGATACAGACATTCCATAAAGAGATATTTAAGGTAGGTAAGCATGAGAAACGCTGGGCTGGAAGAAGCACAAGCTGGAATCAAGATTGCTGGGAGAAATATCAATAACCTCAGATATGCAGATGACACTACCCTTATGGCAGAAAGTGAAGAGGAACTCAAAAGCCTCTTGATGAAAGTGAAAGAGGAGAGTGAAAAAGTTGGCTTAAAGCTCAACATTCAGAAAATGAAGACCATGGCATCTGGTCCCATCACTGCATGGCAAATAGATGGGGAAAAAATGGAAACAGTCTCAGACTTTATGTTTTGGGGCTCCAAAATCACTGCAGACGGTGATTGCAGCCATGAAATTAAAGGACGCTCACTCTTTGGAAGGAAAGTTATGACCAACCTAGATAGCATATTAAAAAGCAGAGACATTACTTTGCCAACAAAGGTCTGTCTAGTCAAGGCTATGATTTTTCCAGTAGTCATGTATGGATGTGAGAGTTGGACTGTGAAGAAAGCTGAACGCTGAAGAATTGATGCTTTTGAACTGTGGTGTTGGAGAAGACTCTTGAGAGTCCCTTGGACTGCAAAGAGATCCAACCAGTCCATTCTAAAGGAGATCAGTCCTGGGTGTTCATTGGAAGGACTGATGCTGAAGCTGAAACTCCAATACTTTGGCCACCTCATGTGAAGAGTTGACTCATTGGAAAAGACTCTGATGCTGGGATAGATTGAGGGCAGGAGGAGAAGGGGACGACAGAGGATGAGATGGCTGTATGGCATCACCGACTCAATGGACATGAGTTTGAGCAAACTCCGGGACTTGGTGATGGACAGGGAGGCCTAGTGTGCTCCAATTCATGGGGTCACAGAGTCGGACACGACTGAGCGACTGGACTGAACTGAACTGAACTGAAGCAAAATTTGAGCTTCCCTGGTGACGCAGTGGTAAAGAATCTGCCTGCCAATTCAGGAGACACAAGAGACATGGGTTTGATCCCTGGGTCAGGAAGATCCCTTGGAGTAGGAAATGGCAACTCATTCCAATATTCTCGCCTGGGAAATCCTATGGACAGAGGAGCCTGTCGGTCTACAGTCCACGAAGTCACAAAGAGTCAGACTCAACTTAGCAACTAACCAACAACCAACAAATCATAAATTAACAACAACAACAACAAAAAGTCTTTAGAAATAATGTAATATTTGATTTGAGAATCCTGTTATAATATTCATGGAGCAATTAAATTATAAGTAAAACTTGACTGTCTTGTAAATTCAAAAGTAATTCTATAGAAGTAACACTTAGATTTTATGCATAGTTTTCTTTCCTGGTGGTAATGACACTGGCATATCTTTCCTCATGTGTGTGTGTGTTCAGTCACTCATATCTGACTCTTTGTGACCCCACAGACTATAGCCTGCTAGGCTCCTCTGTCCATGAATTTTCCTGGCTAGAATACTGGAATGAGTTGCCATTTCATACTCCAAATGTCTTTCCTTATATTTCAACAAAAATAATTAAATTTCTTTTTTTTTCTTTTTAAAAAATTTTTATTTTATTTTTTAACTTTACAATATTGTATTGGTTTTGCCATATATCAAAATGAATCTGCCACAGGTATACATGTGTTCCCCATCCCGAACCCTTCTCCCTCCTCCCTCCCCATACCACCCCTCTAATGGAAGAGACTATTTCTTTTTTCCCTATAGCCTGAACTGACCAGGAAAGTAATATCTCAGGATCTTTTTGGTTGAACTAGTTGCAGAGGAAAATGACCCACTGGAAGGGACAGAATACACAGTTTAAAGTCAGGTATGGGGACAGGCTACTCAAGGCATGGATCTTAAAATCGTGCACATTATCCCCAGGCACCAGTCCTGCTGCATTTGGCCCCTTAGGGGTCACATCCAGGTGTGTCATGACAGGTAAAGAGAGACAAGCCCTGACAGATGAAAAAAGGGAAAAATGAATAGAAGGCAGGCAGGGAGCTATGCATACAGATTTTGGTCAGTGGCAAAGTTCTTGACCAAAAAGTTCTTGATCAAAAACTTTTTGACCCTAAGTTCTTCCAGGGGGACACTTTAGAGATTGAGAGTGTTGAAGAAAATGTCAGGACACTGTATCCAGACAGATTATATCATTGGTCAGTTTTATAAGACTGCTATTTGTTAGCAGTAAGAAAGATTAGTTATTGGTATCCTGTGAACTGAAGGGTTGTTATTTTAGAAATAAGAAGAAACTGTTATGGGAGTTGTATCCAAGGTAAGAATTAGAGAATAGACTTGTTGATAACTTTATTCTTGTAATTAACAAAGACTTAGAAGAGATGGTTAAATACCAAATACTCTATTGTGATTTTGAATCCAAGAATACTACTCTTCTAGGTGCTTAAAGACCTTCTGCATAATGCCAGGGTTATCTGGATGAATCTCATGTTAACCATGCAATAAGCTTTATAAAATGGGCCATAGCACACATATGCATGCACGCATGCTCAGTTGCTTCAGTTGTGTCTGACTCTTTGTGATCCTATGGACTGCAGCCTGCCGGGCTGTTCTGCCCATGGGATTTTCCAGGCAAGAATACTGGAGTGGGTTGCCATTCCCTCCTCCACAGGATCTTCCCAACCCATAGATTTAACCCATGTCTCCTGTGTCTCCTGCATTGTAGGAAAATTATTTACTGCTGAGCCACCAGTACACACACACACACACACACACACACATATATATATATATACACACCTGCCAGATAGTTCAGTTGATAAATATATATATATATATATATATATATATATATATTTTCTGTGTGTGAATGATTGTGTAACTAAAGCATGTTCCACTGAAATTGAAAATACAGCTTGAGTTGTATGAGATTTCTCAAATAATCTTTGATCAATCAAGCAAAAGATAAATTATTTTACAGGCACAATCCAATATAACAGTTAGAAAACATTTTTGCTATGATATCATTGAAAATCTATATTTTTCATTCAGTATATTAAGCATATTATTCATGGGTCAGAAGAAGAACCACATATCAAATACATTATCATCAAAGAATCAATAAATCTTTTGATGGCTTCATATCAGCCATGGATGATTTTGTGGTATAGGAATAGTGTTTCTTAAAAATATGACAGACAGGAATTTGTATTTTTTGGATTATTGGTTATCATCTATTAATATAAATATGCCTGTATCTGATCCTTGTCATGTATTTTTCCTTGTCATTATATAGTCTTTTTTCATTATGAGACATTATATACTCCCTGACTTCATTTACTTCTGTGTGTGTGTGTGTGTGTGTGTGGTAAGACTTTATATATACAAAGACACCTAAATAGATTCAGCTATAGTCCCAAGAATAGTATTTAAGTATTTTTAAGCATTGTGAGGAATGCATGGTGTTTTATAGCAATGAGCATAAATGTAGGTTGATAACTCTTGATTTTAACCTTCAAAAATTAGCAAGCATTTCTCCTTAGCATATGAGTGAAGACAGTGATTAAAGCCAAAGATGATGAATGAAAATTATGTTGCTTGATTAAAATTAGCTTTTACTAAAATTAGTACTGACTTTGTTCTTTAAGCACTAATCAAGCTTGCCATGTAAGTTGTTGCCTCCTTTTCTTTAGAGTAGACTTTATGTAAATGAAATAATATGATGATTTAATTCCCAAATTTCTCACTGGTCAGTCATTCTAGTGTATGCTTCATGATATAATTATATGAGCTAATTCAAGACATTTATTGATAATATTGCTAATAGGTCATACAATCATTTTTATTACAATTATAAAATTAGAGCATGTAAGTTGTCTATCATCAGTCATGAGTCCACAAGTTGATCTGGTTTTAGATTTAAGAACTTACTCTCCTGTCAGAATGTATTTTTTTCATTTAACCTTTATGTATCTGACTTATAATATTAGAGGTTCAGGGAAAAGAGTATAGGTGAGAATACACTTTTTTTTCAGGAGTTTAATGTGGGCATTTATGTGTCATGTAGACTGAGAGCTATGATCAAAAGACAAGACATGTTGTCTAAAGCCATTAATTTGGATTTCCATCTTTTAGTCTCATACTGCACATAAAAATGCCCACACATATTTATGGTTCTTTAATTATGTTCTCACTTAGGAGTTTGAGTGTCCAACACTTTACAATGCCCTTTTCCCATGTCTTTGCTGGGTTTGAAAGACAACATATTAACTGTTACTAAATTGAAAGGATTACACTCTATCTTTTTTTTTCTATTTCCATACAGATAGCAGAAGTATGTTCAAGGGGAAAGGGGGATTTGAACCTACCAAGAACCGAACAGTCGAGATTTCTAGATTTTAGTGTACTTCAGAAAATAAATTGACCATTTCTCCTTACAGAATTATAAAAGAAGTCACATTATGATATGTCAGAAATATTGTGCAAGAAAACTGTGTTGAGGCTAAGCTCAATAACCTTTATTCCACATCAAAACTTTTAAAAATCATTCTTTCTTCTTCTTTTAAAAATCTCTTTTAAGCTTTTTGTCCTCTCATCAGAGCAACATAAAAGTAGTGTTGGAAATAGACTTTGGACAGAATTTTTGCTCTTCACTTTAAATCTCAAACTTTTGTATCCATTCACATCTTGTTCTCCAAAGCAGAATTCCTTAACCATTTGTGTTCTATTTTTATATATGAATTGTTCCTTTATTTCTAAGCAGCAATGTTTTCAGGGACAAGATTATTCTGATATTTCAGGAATTCTAAAATTTTAGTACTAGACTTGTTTGAAATGAAGCTTCATTATTATCTCATAAATCAATACACTAAGCAGTAAAAGCAAATGCACATTTAAACTCCTTACCAAGAGTAAGAATAGTAGCTTGTATTAATTTTTTTTTTCTGCACAAGAATTACTTTCAAATCTAGCAACTCAACTTAGGAGGGTCTATTAATGATTTGGTGGTTTTAGCTAAGAGCCTCCTAATGCAATTTTAGTCAAGATGTAGGTTTGGAAAATAGAAGACCTGAAAAGACATTTCTCCAAAGAAAACATAGAGGTGGCTGGTAGGCACATGAAAAAATTCTCAGCATCAATAATAGATAAATAAAGAGCAAAACTACAAACAGGTGCCACCTCATACTGGTCAGAATGGCCATCATTAAAAAGTGTACAAATAACAAATACTGGAGAGAGTATGGAGAAAAAGAGACCCTTCTATTGTTGGTGGGCATGTAAATTGGTACAAACACTATGGAGGATAGTGTAGAGGTTCCTCAAAAGAACTAAAAATAGAGTTGCCATATGATCCTGCAATCCCATCCTTGGGCATATAGCCAGAGAAAGCTGTAATCAAAAATGATAGCTGCAGCCCTACGTTCACTGCAGCACTATTTACAATAGCCAGAACTTAGAAACAACCTAAATATCCATCAACAGAGGAATGGATAAATAAGATATGGCACATATATACAATGGAGTATTATTCAGCCATAAAAAGAATGAAATGCCATTTGTAGTAATGTGAATGCAGCTAGAGATTATCATGCTAAGTCAAAGTAAGTCAGAAATAGACAAATAACATGCTTGCTTATTTGCTCAGTCTCTTCAGTAATGCCCAACTCTTCGTGACTTGATGGACTGTAACCCACCAAGCTCCTCTGTCATTGGCATTCTTCATGCAAGAATACTGGAGTGGGTTGCCATGTCTCCTCCAGTGGATCTTCCCAATGCAGGGATCAAACCCACATCTCCTTTGTCTCCTGCATTGCAGGTGGGTTCTTTACCCTATGAGCCACCTCAAAAGCCCATCAAATACTATATGACATCCCTTACATGCAGAATCTAAAATATACGTGGAATTTAAAATACGGCACAAATCAACAGACTGGTTTCAAATAGGGAAAGGAGTACGTCAAGGCTGTATACTGTCACCCTGATTATTTAACTTATATCCAGAGTACATCATGAGAAACGCTGGGCTGGGTGAACCATAAGCTGGAATCAAGATTGCTGGGAGAAATATCAATAAGCTCAGATATGCAGATGATACCACCCTTATGGCAGAAAATGAAGAGGAACTAAAGAGCCTCTTGATGAAAGTGAAAGAGGGGAGTGAAAAAGTTGGCTTAAAGCTCAACATTCAGAAAACGAAGATCATGGCATCTGGTCCCATCACTTCATGGCAAATAAATTGGGAAACAGTGTCAGACTTTATTTTGGGGGAAAAATGACTGCAGCCATGAAATTAAAAGACGCTTACTCCTTGGAAGGAAAGTTATAACCAATCTAAACAGCATATTAAAAAGCAGAGACATTACTTTGCCAACAAAGGTCCATCTAGTCAAAGCTATGGTTTTTCCAGTAGTCATGTATGGATGTAAGAATTGGACTATAAAGAAAGCTGGGTGCTGAAGAAATGACACTTTTAAACTATGGTATTGGAGAAGACTCTTGAGAGTCCCTTGACCAGTCCATCCTAAAGGGGATCAGTCCTGGGTGCTTATTGGAAGGACTGATGTTGAAGCTGAAACTCCACTACTTTGGCCACCTGATGCGAAGGGCTGACTCATTTGAAAAGACCCTGATGCTGCTCCTCAAGGGCAGGAGGAGAAGGGGATGACAGAGGACGAGATGGTTGGATAGCATTGCCGACTCAATGGACATGAGTTTGGGTAAACTCCGGGAGTTGGTGAAGGACAGGGAGGCCTGGAGTGCTGCAGTCCATGGGGTCGCAAAGGGGCGGACACGACTGAGAGACTGAACTGAATGAAAGAAATAGAAACAGACTCAAAGATATAGATAACTGTCTTGTTGTTGCCAAGTGGTAAGTACAGTGGTAGAGGGATGGATTGGGAGTTTGGGATTAGCAGTAGCAAACTACTGTCTATAGAACTGATAAAGAACAAAGTCCTACTGTATAGCACAGGGAACTATACTCAATGTCCTGTGATAAACCATAATGGAAAATATGAAAAAGAAGCCATATATGTATATAGCTGAATCACTTTGCTGTCTGTTATAAATTAACATCATATTGTAAATCAGTTATACCTCAATAAAATAACTTTTAAAAATGTCACTCTGGATTACAACTACATGAAAGTTGAACTAGGGATAGAAGTTCCACTTTCAAGAAACACCACTAACATGACTTGGCTTAAGGCTCAGTTGCTCATTTAGTGTTAGCACCTGGCCTCAATTTCTTGTCATGTGAGCCATTTCATATGGCTGCTCAGAACATGACAGTAAACCTTCCCTGGAGTGACTGACCCAAAGAGAGAAAGCACCAAGGAAACCACGGAGTCACAAAGATGACTTTTCTGACCCTGTCTCAGCAGTTGCACACTAGCATGCACATCTTATCCTGTTCATCACTGATGCAATACTCTAAGTATAGCACAAGCTCTCTGGGAGGAAAGCAATAAGGTAGAAATATAAAAGAATGTTCGACATTTTAAAACTACTACATGGCAGTACAATTGATAAGAGCATTCATTTAATGACAGCTTATTATAAATTAGACAATATTCTCTATAAGTATAGGCTGGCTCTATGCCACTTTACTTTCTTATTTCTTCACATTTGCCTGATTCCCACAAAAGCCCCTGCCATAGCACATCCTCACAAAGCTGTGCTATCCATCTCTCCTTTGCTTCTTCTTATTGTCTTAGTTTAATGGCCAACTTTTCTGTCTACTGATTTCATTATGGGCTTTCTTTCATGAAATTACTCTGTTCACTTCTCCTTTATTGAGAATGGGATTTGGTCTGCTGAGTCCAGAAACATCTGTTTGCTTTCCTAGAGCAAAAAGATCAATAGGTTTACAGCCACTTGTTCACGTGAACTGAAGTAAAGTGAACTTGCTCAGTCATGTCCGACTCTTTGCGACCCCATGGACTGTAGCCTACCAGGCTCCTCTGTCCATGGTATTTTCCATGCAAGAGTACTGGAGTGGGTTGACATTTCCTTCTCCAGGAGATCTTCCAGACCCAAGGATCGAACCCAGTTCTCCCACATTGTAGGCAGATGCTTTACCATCTGAGCCACCAGGGAAGTCCACATGAGCTAAAAATATTTCAAGCAATCCATAGCAAAGGAAGAGAAAATAAAACTGTATTATTTACTATGCAATATCTGAAAGCAAGAGAATTGTAGAGGGCCATGAATTTTCCCAGATGTTTTGCAAACATCTGCAATTTAACTATAAAAATATGTCTACAGATAAATGCCCTTAAAACACCCACTTTAAGATTGAGGACACTAAGGCATACAGAGATGAAGTGGTTTGTCCAAGGTTACATTTCTAGGAAACAATGAGGGGGACTCAATCCAGGAACTTTTGAGTTACCTATGCTGTCGAGTTACCTATGCTGTCAAGTTACAATGCTGTATCATCCCTTGACTATATCACAGTGCTTCCACCATGTATGACACCATCTTTACCAGCCATCCTGGCTCTATCATTCATCACACCATCATAAGGTGTTTATCTTTTCGTCAAACGCTTGACAAAAGGAAGGCACCCTGAAATTGCCTGAGTATACAGGTATAGATGGATTTCATTAGCAACCTTGGGTGGGAACACCAGGAAAGAGTGGAATCTACCCAGATTCAATAATAAAGAACAATATTGCTTAGGAACCTGAAATGTTAGGTCCATGAATTGGACCAGGTCCAATTTGAAGTGGTCAAATGGAAATTGGAAGTGGTAAACTTGAAGTGGTCAAATGGGAGAGAGCAAGAGTGAACATCAACATTTTAGGAATCAGTGAACTAAAATGGAATAGAATGGGGGAATTTAACTCAGATGACCATTATATCTACTACTGTGGGCAAAAATCCCTTAGAAGATATGGAGTAGCCTTCACAGTCAACAAAAAAGTCTGAAATGCAGTTCTTGGGTTCAATCTCAAAAATGACAGAATGATCTCTGTTCAAGGCAAATCATACAATATCACACTAATCCAAGGCTGTTCCCAACCAGTAATGATGAAGAAGTTGAAATTAAACAGTTCTATGAAGACCTGTAAGACCTTCTAGAACCAACCACCCCCCCCCAAAAAAAAAAAAAAAAAGATGTCCTTTTCATCACAGTGAACTGGAATGCAAAAGTAGTAAGTCAAGAGATACCTGAAGTAATAGGCAAATTTGGCCCTGGAGAAAAAAATGAAGCAGGGCAAAGACTAACAGAGTTTTGCCAAGAGAATGCACTGGTAATAGTAAACACTCTCTTCCAACAACACAAGAGAAGACTGCACACATGGACATGACCAGATAGTGAATACCAAAATCAGATTGATTATATTCTTTGCAGCCAAAGATGGAGAAGCTCTATACAGTCAGCAAAAATAAGACTGGGAGCTAACTGTGGCACAGATCATGATAGGAAAAACCACTAAACCATTCAGGTATGATTAAATCAAGTCACTTATGATTATACAATAGAAGTGACTAATAGATTCAAAGGATTAGATCTGATAGACAGATTACCTGAAGAACTATGGATGGAGGTTTGTGACATTATACACGAGGCAGTGATCAAGGCCATCCAGAAGAAAAGGAAATGCAAAGAAAATTGTTGTCTGGGGAGGTCTTGCAAATAGCTGAGAAAAGAAGAGAAGTTAAAGGCAATGAAGAAAAGGAAAGATATACCCATCTGAAAGTTCCAAAGAATAGCATGGAAAGGTAAGAAAGCTATCTTCAGTGATCAATGCAGGAAATAGAGGAAAAGAATAGAATGGGAAAGGCTAGAGATCTCTTCAAGAAAATTAGAGATACCAAGGGAACATTTCATGCAAAGGTGGGCACAATAAAGGAGAGAAATAATATGGACCTAACAGAAGCAGAAGATATTAAGAAGAGGTGGCAAGAATACACAAGAGGTGGCAAGAAAAGGTGGCAAGAAGAACTGTACAAAAAAAAAAAAAAAAATTTCATGACCCAGATAACCACGGTGTGATCACTCACCTAGAGCCAAACATCTTGGAAAGTGAAGTCAAGTGGACCTTAGGAAGCATCACTATGAACATAGCTAGTGGAGGTGACAGAATTCCAGGTGAGCTATTTCAAATCCTAAAAGATGATGCTGTGAAAGTGCTGCACTCAATATGCCAGCAAATTTGGAAAACTCAGCAGTGGCCACAGGACTGAAAACAATTAGTTTTCATTCCAATGCCAAAGAAAGGCAGTGCCAAAAAATGTTCAAACTACAGCACTTCCAGATGTTCAAGCTGGATTTAGAAAATGCAGAGGGACCAAATTGTCAACATCCGTTGGATCATAGAAAAAGCAAGAGAGTTCCAGAAAACATCTACTTCTGCTTTACTGATTATGTCAAAGACTTTGACTGTGTTCAGTTCAGTTCAGTCACTCAGTCATGTCCGACTCTTTGTGACACCATGAATCACAGCACGCCAGGCCTCTCTGTCCATCACCAACTCCCAGAGTTCACTCAGACTCATGTCCATCAAGTCAGTGATGCCATCCAGCCATCTCATCCTCTGTCATTCCCTTCTATTTCTGCCCCCAATCCCTCCCAGCATCAGGGTCTTTTCCAAGAGTCAACTCTTCACATGAGGTGGCCAAAGTATTGGAGTTTCTGCTTTAGCATCAGTCCTTCCAATGAACACCCAGGACTGATCTCCTTTAGGATGGACTGGTTGGATCTCCTTGCAGTCTAAGGGCCTCTCAAGAGTCTTTTTCAACATCACAGTTCAAAAGCTCTGTGTATCACAACAAACTGTGGAAAATTCTTAAAGAGATGGAAATAACAGATCACCTTACTTGCCTCTTGAGAAATGTGTATGCAGGTCAAAAGCAACATTTAGAACTGGAGATTAAACAACAGACTGTTTCCAATTAGGGAAATGAGTTCGTCAAAGTTATATACTGTCATCCTGCTTACTTAACTTATATGCAGAGTATACCATGTGAAAAGTCAGGTTGGATGAAGCACAAACTGAAATTAAGATTATTGGGAGAAATATCAATAAGCTCAGATACACAGATGGCACCACCCTTATGGCAGAAAGCAAAGAAGAACTAAAGAGTATCTTGATGAAAGTGAAAGAGGAGAGTGTTAAAATTGGCTTAAAACTCAACACTCAAAAAAAAAAAAAAAAAACCTAAAATCATGGCCCATCACTTCATGGCAAATAGATGGGTAAACACTGGAAACTGTCAGAGACTATGTTTGGGGCTCCAAAATCACTGCAGATGGTGATTGCAGCCATGAAATTAAAAGCCACTTGATCCTTTGAAGAAAAGCTATGATCAACCTAGACAGCATATTAAAAAGAAGAGACATTACTTTGCCAACAAACCTCCTGAGAGTTGGACTATAAAGAATGCTGAGAGATGAAGAATTGATGCTTTTGAACTGTGGTATTGGGGAAGACTCTTGAGAGTCCCTTGGACTGCAAGGAGATCCAACCAGTCAACCCTAAAGGAAATCAGTCCTGAGTGTTCATTGGAAGGACTGATGTTGAAGCTGAAACTCCAATACTTTTGCCACTTCATGCGAAGAATTGATACATTGGAAAAGACCTTGATGCTGGGAAAAAGGAATGGCAGGAGAAGAGGACACATGACAGAGGATGAGATGATTGTGTGGCATCACCAACTCAATGGACATGAGTTTGAAAAGGCTTCAAAAGTTGGTGATGGACAGGGAAGCCTGGCATTCTGTAGTCCATAGGGTCACATAGAGTCAAACAGGACTGAGCTACTGAACTGAACTGACCCAAGTTGCAAAAGTACCCCTCCTGTCCTCTTTTTCCACTATATATATGTCTGTCTGTTATTTACTCAGTCCAACTTTTTGTGACCCATGGACTGTAGCCCACCAGGTTCCTCTGTCCATGGACTTCTTTAGGCAAGTATACTAGAGTGAATTGCCATTTCCTTCTCAAGGGGATTTTCCTGACCCAGGGATTGAACCCAGGTCTACTGCATTGTAGGCAGATTCTTTACCATTTGAACCATCTGGGAAGCCCATTATATATATACCTTTAAATTTTGATAATGTAATTCTGAAGTAACATAAAGTCTCTGGATTGTTTTAATATATCCATAAGCATTACTTCCTTTATCCTTAATATAGTTCATACAAAATGTATTCTTGTCATATCAGCAAACACCATTCTTGTCAAATTCTTTGACATTCTGTTATTCTTGACAGTAGTTTTTGGGGTCACTGTTAGCAACTTTGTTATTCAGTTTTCCTTGTTTCCTGTGTTTAAGATATTGATAAAAATTGGATTGGGGAGGGTATTTTCCCCAATCTCTATTTTTAATGATTCTAATTTTCTGTTTCTATGCTGATTTCCTGGGGACAATACTGTTGTAGTAAATCTGTATTTCAATCTTTTCATTGATAGACTTTTTGACTTTTTGCTATACTTTCTATCAGCCACCTATGGGTGAAAACTTTTAGCTAAAAAGCAGATTAATGTCAGAGAGATGGGAGTGGGATCTTGGAAGGAGAAAGACAGAGACATATATAGTGTAATCGTCCAGTGTGGTTCATGGCTGTGTGAAATGTGTTGTTTGCATTCTCTATACATTAAGCACAAAGTTCTATATATTATGTTCTGTTATTCAAGGTTCTATTATATATATCTACTAAGACATACATAGGTCTATTACATATATATATACACACACACACACATATATTTATACAGATATACATGTATATGCACATATGTAGATACATACATGAATAATTGTGCATATTTATATGTAATTGCTGCTTTCATCACCATTTGTATATGTATATGGGTGTACATGTATAAATATATAAATATGAATGTATATATGTGATATATGTGTACATATATACACACATGTGTGTGTATATGATGCACCTATTTATATCTTACTAGACATTGCTGCAGTCCATGAGATCGCTAAGAGTCGGACACGACTGAGCGACTTCACTTTTACTTTTTACTTTCATGCATTGGAGAAGGAAATGGCAACCCACTCCAGTGTCCTTGCCTGGAGAATCCCAGGGACGGTGGAGCCTGATGGGCTGCCGTCTATGGGGTCGCACAGAGTCAGACATGACTGAAGCGACTTAGCAGCAGCAGCAGACATATTTTATAATGTCCTCTTCTATTTTCTGTTTTCTCCCACATTTCATTTGTATTTTTGTACTGAATTCTGTGAGAATCTTTTGAGTCAACCTTTCATCTCAGATGTGATTTTCAGTTGATTTAGTTTACCCTCAACTGTATTTTTGTTCTTTTGTTTTCCATATTTTTATTTTTGGAAACAGCTCCCCACAACACCTAACAGCTCTGATAGTTTATTTTTTTCTCCATAACTATCTTTACTCTTGATTTATGAAGGTGATACCCTTTTGAATACCTCTGAGGGTGTAGATTACATTTACTTAATTTTTTCTGTTTCCTTTACTCATGATGATTTTTATTTTTTTTATTTTTTTTTAATTTTAGTTTTAAACTTTACAATATTGTATTAGTTTTGCCAAACATCGAAATGAATCTGCCACAGGTATACCCGTGCTCCCCATCCTGAACCCTCCTCCCTCCTCCCTCCCCATACCCTCCCTCGGGATCGTCCCAGTGCACCAGCCCCAAGCATCCAGTATCGTGCATCGAACCAGGACTGGCGACTCATTTCGTACATGATATTATACATGTTTCAATGCCATTCTCCCAAATCTCCCCACCCTCTCCCTCTCCCACAGAGTCCATAAGACTGATCTATACCTCAGTGTCTCTTTTGCTGTCTCGTATACAGGGTTATTGTTACCATCTTTCTAAATTCCATATATATGTGTTAGTATACTGTATTGGTGTTTTTCTTTCTGGCTTACTTCACTCTGTATAATAGGTTCCAGTTTCATCCACCTCATTAGAACTGATTCAAATGTATTCTTTTTAATGGCTGAGTAATACTCCATCGTATATATGTACCACTGCTTTCTTATCCATTCATCTGCTGATGGGCATCTAGGTTGCTTCCATGTCCTGGCTATTATAAACAGTGCTGCGATGAACATTGGGGTACACGTGTCTCTTTCCCTTCTGGTTTCCTCAGTGTGTATGCCCAGCAGTGGGATTGCTGGGTCATAAGGCAGTTCTATTTCCAGTTTTTTAAGGAATCTCCACACTGTTCTCCATAGTGGCTGTACTAGTTTGCATTCCCACCAACAGTGTCAGAGGGTTCCCTTTTCTCCACACCCTCTCCAGCATTTATTGCTTGTAGACTTTTGGATCGCAGCCATTCTGACTGGCATGAAATGGTACCTCATAGTGGTTTTTGATTTGCATTTCTCTGATAATGAATGATGTTGAGCATCTTTTCATGTGTTTGTTAGCCATCTGTATGTCTTCTTTGGAGAAATGTCTAGTTAGTTCTTTGACCCATTTTTTGATTGGGTCATTTATTCTTCTGGAGTTGAGCTGTAGGAGTTGCTTGTATATTTTTGAGATTAGTTGTTTGTCCGTTGCTTCATTTGCTATTATTTTCTCCCATTCTGAAGGCTGCCTTTTCACCTTGCTAATAGTTTCCTTTGTTGTGCAGAAGCTTTTAAGTTTAATTAGGTCCCATTTGTTTATTTTTGCTTTTATTTCCAATATTCTGGGAGGTGGGTCATAGAGGATCCTGCTGTGATGTATGTCGGAGAGTGTTTTGCCTATGTTCTCCTCTAGGAGTTTTATAGTTTCTGGCCTTACGTTGAGATCTTTAATCCATTTTGAGTTTATTTTTGTGTATGGTGTTAGAAAGTGTTCTAGTTTCATTCTTTTACAAGTGGTTGACCAGTTTTCCCAGCACGACTTGTTAAAGAAATTGTCTTTAATCCATTGTATATTCTTGCCTCCTTTGTCAAAGATAAGGTGTCCATATGTGCGTGGATTTATCTCTGGGCTTTCTATTTTGTTCCATTGATCAATATTTCTGTCTTTGTGCCAGTACCATACTGTGTTCATAACTGTGGCTTTGTAATAGAGCCTGAAGTCAGGTAGGTTGATTCCTCCAGTTCCCTTCTTCTTTCTCAAGATAGCTTTGGCTATTCAAGGTTTTTTGTATTTCCATACAAATTGTGAAATTATTTGTTCTAGCTCTGTGAAGAATACCGTTGGTAGCTTGATGGGGATTGCATTGAATCTATAAATTGCTTTGGGTAGTATACTCATTTTCACTATATTGATTCTTCCAATCCATGAACATGGTATATTTCTCCATCTATTAGTGTCCTCTTTGATTTCTTTCACCAGTGTTTTATAGTTTTCTATATATAGGTCTTTAGTTTCTTTAGGTAGATATATTCCTAAGTATTTTATTCTTTCCGTTGCAATGGTGAATGGAATTGTTTCCTTAATTTCTCTTTCTGTTTTCTCATTATTAGTGTATAGGAATGCAAGGGATTTCTGTGTGTTGACTTTATATCCTGCAACCTTACTATAATCACTGATTAGTTCCAGTAATTTTCTGGTGGAGTCTTTAGGGTTTTCTATGTAAAGGATCATGTCATCTGCAAACAGTGAGAGTTTTACTTCTTCTTTTCCAATTTGGATTCCTTTTATTTCTTTTTCTGCTCTGATTGCTGTGGCCAAAACTTCCAAAACTATGTTGAATAGTAATGGTGAAAGTGGGCACACTTGTCTTGTTCCTGACTTTAGAGGAAATGCTTTCAATTTTTCACCATTGAGGATAATGTTTGCTGTGGGTTTGTCATATATAGCTTTTATTATGTTGAGGTATGTTGCTTCTATTCCTGCTTTCTGGAGAGTTTTTATCATAAATGGATGTTGAATTTTGTCAAAGGCTTTCTCTGCATCTATTGAGATAATCATATCGTTTTTATTTTTCAATTTGTTAATTTGGTATATTACATTGATTGATTTGCGGATATTGAAGAATCCTTGCATCCCTGGGATAAAGCCCACTTGGTCATGGTGTATGATCTTTTTAATGTGTTGTTAGATTCTGATTGCTAGAATTTTGTTAAGGATTTTTGCATCTATGTTCATCGGTGATATTGGCCTGTAGTTTTCTTTTTTTGTGGCATGTTTGTCAGGTTTTGGTATTAGGGTGATGGTGGCCTCATAGAATGAGTTTGGAAGTTTACCTTCCTCTGCAATTTTCTGGAAGAGTTTGAGCAGGATAGGTGTTAGCTCTTCTCTAAATTTTTGGTAGAATTCAGCTGTGAAGCCGTCTGGACCTGGGCTTTTGTTTTCTGGAAGATTTTTTATTACAGTTTCAATTTCCATGCTTGTGATGGGTCTGTTAAGATTTTCTATTTCTTCCTGGTCGAGTTTTGGAAAGTTGTAGTTTTCTAAGAATTTGTCCATTTCTTCCACGTTGTCCATTTTATTGGCATATAATTGTTGATAGTAGTCTCATGATCCTTTGTATTTCTGTGTTGTCTGTTGTGATCTCTCCATTTTCATTTCTAATTTTATTGATATGATTTTTCTCCCTTTGTTTCCTTGATGAGTCTGGCTAATGGTTTGTCAATTGTATTTATCCTTTCAAAGAACCAGCTTTTGGCTTTGTTGATTTTTGCTATGGTCTCTTTTGGTTTTTTTGCATTTATTTCTGCCCTAATTTTTAAGATTTCTTTCCTTCTACTAACCCTAGGGTTCTTCATTTCTTCCTTTTCTAGTTGCTTTAGGTGTAGGGTTAGGTTATTTATTTGACTTTTTTCTTGTTTCTTGAGGTGTGCCTGTATTGCTCTGAACTTTCCCCTTAGGACTGCTTTTAAAGTGTCCCATAGGTTTTGGGTTGTTGTGTTTACATTTTCATTAGTTTCTATGCAAATTTTGATTTCTTTTTTTATTTCTTCTGTGATTTGTTGGTTATTCAGCAGCATGTTGTTCAGCCTCCATATGTTGGAATTTTTAATAGTTTTTATCCTGTAATTGAGATCTAATCTTACTGCATTGTGGTCAGAAAAGATGCTTGGAATGATTTCTATTTTTTTTTTTTGAATTTACCAAGGCTAGATTTATGGCCCAGGATGTGATCTATCCTGGAGAAGCTTCCATGTGCACTTGAGAAAAAGGTGAAATTCATTGTTTTGGGATGAAATGTCCTATAGATATCAATTAGGTCTAACTGGTCTATTTTGTCATTTAAAGTTTGTGTTTCCTTACTGATTTTCTGTTTAGTTGATCTATCCATAGGTGTGAGTGGGGTATTAAAGTCTCCACTATTACTGTGTTATTGTTAATTTCTCCTTTCATACTTGTTAGCATTTGTCTTACATATTGTGGCGCTCCCGTGTTGGGTGCATATATATTTATACTTGTTATATCTTCTTCTTGGATTGATCTTTTGATCATTATGTAGTGACCATCTTTGTCTCTTTTCACAGCCTTTGTTTTAAAGTCTATTTTATCTGATATAAGTATTGCTACTCCTGCTTTCTTTTGGTCCCTATTTGCATGGAAAATCTTTTTCCAGCCCTTCACTTTCAGTCTGTATGTGTCCCCTGTTTTGAGGTGGGTCTCTTGTAGACAACATATATAGGGGTCTTGTTTTTGTTTCCATTCAGCCAGTCTTTGTCTTTTGGTTGGGGCATTCAACCCATTTACGTTTAAGGTAATTACTGATAAGTATGATCCCGTTGCCATTTATTTTATTGTTTTGGGTTTGATTTTATACACCGTTTTTGTGTTTCCTGTCTAGAGAATATCCTTTAGTATTTGTTGTAGAGCTGGTTTGACAGTGCTGAATTCTCTCAGCTTTTGCTTGTCTGAAAAGCTTTTGATTTCTCCCTCATATTTGAATGAGATCCTTGCTGGGTACAATAATCTGGGCTATAGGTCATTTTCTTTCATCACTTTAAGTATGTCTTGCCATTCTCTCCTGGCTTGAAGAGTTTCTATTGAAAGATCAACTGTTATCCTTATGGGAATTCCCTTGTGTGTTATTTGTTGTTTTTCCCTTGCTGCTTTTAATATTGGTTCTTTGTGTTTGATCTTTGTTAATTTGATTACTATGTGTCTTGGGGTGTTTTGCCTTGGGTTTATCCTGTTTGGGACTCTCTGGGTTTCTTGGACTTGGGTGATTATTTCCTTCCCCATTTTAGGGAAATTTTCAACTATTATCTCTTCAAGTATTTTCTCATGGTCTTTCTTTTTGTCTTCTTCTTCTGGGATCCCTATGATTAGAATGTTGTAGCATTTAATATTGTCCTGGAGGTCTCTGAGATTGTACTCATTTCTTTTAATTCGTTTTTCTTTTATCCTCTCTGATTCATTTATTTCTACCATTCTATCTTCTAATTCACTAATCCTGTCTTCTGCCTCTGTTATTCTACTATTTGTTGCCTCCAGAGTGTTTTTAATTTCATTTATTGCATTATTCATTATATATTGACTCTTTTTTATTTCTTCTAGGTCCTTGTTAAACCTTTCTTGCATCTTCTCAATCCTTGTCTCCAGGCTATTTATTTGTGATTCCATTTTAATTTCAAGATTTTGGATCAATTTCACTATCATTATTCGGAATTTTTTATCAGGTAGATTCCCTATCTCTTCCTCTTTTGTTTGGTTTGGTGGGCATTTATCCTGGTCCTTTATCTGGGTATTCCTCTGTCTCCTCATCTTGTTTAAATTGCTGAGTTTGGGGTGTCCTTTCTGTATTCTGGCAGTTTGTGGAGTTCTCTTTATTGTGGCATTTCCTCGCTCTGTGTGGGTTTCTACAGGTGGCTTGTCGAGGTTTCTTGGTTAGGGAAGCTTGTGTTGGTGTTCTGGTGGGTGGAGCTGTATTTCTTCTCTCTGGAGAGCAATGAAATATCCAGTAATGAGTTATGGGATGTCTATGGTTTTGGGGTGAGTTTGGGCTGCCTGTATCTTGGAGCTCAGGGCTATGTTCCTTGTTGCTGGAGAATTTGCTTGGCATGTCTTGCCCTGAAACTTGTTGGCCCTTGTGTAGTGCTTGGTTTCAGTGCAGGTATGAAGGCATCTGATGAGCTCCTGTCAATTAATGTTCCTTGGAGTCAGGAGCTCCCTGGAGTCAGGGTTTGGACTTAAGCCTCCTGCTTCCAGTTATCGGTCTTATTTTTACAGTAGTTTCATAGCTTCTCCTTCTATACAGCACCATTGATAAAACATCTACGTTAAAGATGAAAACTTTCTCTACCGTGAGGGTCACCCAGAGAGGTTCACAGCGTTATATGGAGACGAGAAGAGGGAGGAGGGAGTTAGAGGTGACCCGAATGAGATGAGGTAGATTCAATAGAGGAGAGAGTGGGCTATCCAGTAATCTCTTCCTTATGTGCACTCCACAACTGAACCTCTCAGAGTTGTTCATGGAGTTATACAGAGAAGAGAAGAAGGTGGAAGGTGACAGAGGTGGCCAGGAGGACTAAAGAGGGGAATGAAAAGGAAGGAGACAGATCCAGCCAGTAATCAGTTCCCTAAGTGTTCTCCACCGTCTGGAACACACAGAAACTCAGAGTTGGGTAGAGTAGAGAGGGGTTAGGGAGGAGACACAGGCGACCTGGTGGAGAAAAAGGAGAGTCCAAAGGGAGAGAGAGCAGTTAAGCCAGTAATCTCGCTCCCTAGGGATAAATGGGTACTGAAGATTGGGTTCTTAAAGGTACAAAATTGGTAACAAATACATAAAAGCAAAAATTAAAAATCTAGAGTAGAGTTTGGAATTTCAAAAATACGATGTTAAAGAAAAAGAAGAAGGAAAAGAAAGAGAGAAAAAACGAACAAACAAAAACAAACAAGGTCATGAAAATTATAAAGAAAATATAGGTACAAAATTGATAACTAATACCAAAAAGCAAAAGTTAAAAATCTAGAGGAGAGTTTGGAATTTCAAAAATGCAATGTTAAAAAAGAAAAAAAAAGAGAGAAAAAAAAAAAAACAAGAACAAAAGTCGCATAAATTATAAAGAAAATACAGGTACAAAATTGATAACAAATACAAAAAACATAAAATTAAAAATCTAGAGTAGAGTTTGGAATGTCAGATATACAATGTTATTTAAAAGAAGAAGAGAAAGAAACAGAGAAAAAAGAGAAAATAAAATGGGTCACAGGAATTATAAAAAAAAAAAAAAAAAAAAAACTATAGGTACAAAATTGATAACAAATACCAAAAAGCTAAAATTAAAAATCTAGAATAGAGTTTGGAATTTCAAAAATACAATGTTAAAGAAAAGAAGGAAAAAAAAAGTCAAAATAATTATAAAAATATGTATATGAAGTTTGCTTTAAAAAAAATGGGGTCTTCTTTTTTTTTGCAAAGTAATCGGTTATAGAAGTGAAAATTAAAGGAATAATAGAGGACTTAAAAATTTTTTTTAATTAAAAAAATAAAATAAAAAAGAAAGAAAGAATGATTGTAAAAATAGTAAAAATATATCTAGGACTTCCTCTGGTTTTGTTGTGAGTATTGCGTGTTCAGTTCATTTCTGGCTAATTCCTTGGTCCGACTTATATTTCTCAAGATCTATAGGCCCCTTCCTATGTAGTTGGTACTAACCACAGGGTTTTCATCTATTGCCTGTAGCTTCCAAGGCGGTTGCCTCTTTTATAGCTTCTTCTGTTTGCTGGTCTCTTCAGTGTCTGGTTTCTGCCCTGACACAAAGGGGACAGTGGAGGACACTTTTTTTTTTTTTTTTTTTTTTAGGCTCACTTGTTCAGTCACGCTGAGGGGAGGTAGGGAGGGATGCTGCAAACAAATAACACTGGCGTGTGCTCACAGTGCCTCAGCCACACTGGGTCTGCCCCCCGTTCATGGCGCGCATAGTCTCCCTGCCCTCGCTGCTCAGGCTCTAGGTTTCGCCGCTGGGAACCATCCGTGGCCGGCCCTGGGCTGCTCAGGTTCAGGCACTCGGGTAGTCCTCAGAGGCGCAGACTCTCGATTGGGCCTGCGTTTTGTGCCCTTCCCAGATCCGAGCAGCTCAGGTGATGAGATGTTTGGCGCGCGATTGCTGCAACTTATTGCCTCCCCACCGCTCGGTTATCTAGGTGTGCACCAGCGCACCTTCTCAGGCAGATGTTGACCGTCCAGACCCCCAAGAAGTTTTAGTTAGCAAAGAAGCCTGCTTACAGTTTTATAGATAATGTCTCTCTGGGGCTGCGATTGTCCCCTTCTGGCTCTGGCTGCCTATCACCGGAGGGGGATGGTCTGCCGCCGGCTACCTCTGTTCAGTCCTTTGTTCCGTGCACGGGCCTGGCAGTGTCTTAGGTTAGGGCTGGCTTTTTGCGTGGTAGATATCCCACAGTCTGGTTTGCTAGCCCAAATTATTTCGCTCAGATAGCGCTTGGGGTATTCAGGCCAGATCCTTGCTATGCAGCCTGCGCCGCGCCTCCCTGCCCAGCCCCTGCTTGCTAATGGCAGATGCAGGTGTCTGCGCTGCTTCTCCACTGGGGGAGTTATCGTAGGGCTTGCAATGTGCGGGTTTTAATTGTTTATTTATTTTTCCTCCCTGTTATGTTGCCCTCTGTGCTTCCAAGGCTCAGCACAGATTCGGCAGTGAGAAGGTTTCCTGGTGTTTGGAAACTTCTCTCTTTTTAAGACTCCCTTCCCTGGATGGAACTCTGTCCCTCCCTCTTTTGTCTCTTTTTTTGTCTTTTATATTTTTTCCTACCTCCCTTCGAAGACTTGGGTTGCTTTTCTGGGTGCCTGATGTCCTCTGCCAGCATTCAGAAGTTGTTTTGTGGAATTTACTCGGCATTTAAATGTTCTTTTGATGAATTTGTGGGGGAGAAAGTGTTCTCCCCATCCTACTCCTCTGCCATCTTAGCTCCTCCCCCCTGATGATTTTTAGAAGTTAGCCTGTCTGCAAAATTTGACTTCTCTTGTTCTATTTTTTAAATTTAGTGATTTGATTTTATTTTTCTAAATACAAATATCTTATTGAAATGTTACAATGTTGCAGGTGCACAGAAAGGTGATTCAGTTATACACATACACATATATTATTTTTGAAATTATTTCCATTATAGCTTATTACAAGATATTGACTATAGTTCCTCATGCTGTGTGGTAAAACTTTGTTTTTTGTTGTATCTATTTTTTTTTAATAGAAATCTAGCATTCTATTCACATGAAGTCAAATAAGTGGAGTCAGAATGTCATAAAATTTTTTGGTTAAGCAAACATTCATAAGTTTTCTAATATATATATTATGTATATTTCATATATATGTGTGTGTATACAAAAGCTTTTCTACCACACTTGATAAAGATTTGATAAAGAACATCAAAAAGAAAAAGAAAAGAGAGATGGAGAAATTGAAAAACTAAATGAAATGGGAGCACTGAGTATGAAATAGAAAAAGTGAAACAAACTAGATAAAAGTAGAGATCATCATATAGTCCAGTTTTTTTTTTTTAACATGACTGCTCATTAGAAACGTATCTGGAGCTCTGGAGAAAAAAATAAAAGCAATACCAGGGCATTTGTGTTTTTCCAAAAATTTAAAGATAATTCTAATAAGCATCTGAGTTTTAAAAAGTGATACAGGTTTTTCTATTAAATCCTAGTTTTGGTGATATAGAGTTCTAATACTTTTTTGTTGACCAATCATGACATAATGGCATTAAGTGAGTAACAGTTACATAATCACAATAGTAAAAGATGATTATAGTTTTCACAATCAACAGCCAGACAAAAAAAGAGAGAGAGATAATTACAATTCCAAGCCATAATAAGAACATTAACTTAACAATATGAAATAATTATGTACAGTTTGAGGGGTCAAGCAGAGTGCTGTGGTAAGTGCTAGTTGTTGTTGTTCAGCTGCCCAGTCATTTCTGACTCTTTGCAGCCCCATGGACTGCAGCATGCTGGGTCTCCC
This sequence comes from Bos mutus, assembly GCF_027580195.1. Classification (NCBI taxonomy): domain Eukaryota; kingdom Metazoa; phylum Chordata; class Mammalia; order Artiodactyla; family Bovidae; genus Bos; species Bos mutus. Next base: position 4,368,957 of record NC_091622.1, on the reverse strand, counting down.
TGCCCCTCACCATCTCTCAAAGTATGCCCAAGTTCATGTTTATTGCATCGGAGATGTCATCCAGCCATCTCATCCTCTGTACCCTCTTCTCCTTCTGCCCTCAATCTTTCCTAGCCTCAGGAAGTTTTCCAATGAGTTTGTTGTTCACATCAGATGACCAAAATATTGGAGCTTCAGCTTCAGCATCAGTCATTCCAATGAGTATTCAGGGTTAATTTCCTTTAAGATTGACTGATTTTATCTCTTTGCTGTCCAAGGAACTCTCAGGAGTCTTCTCAAGTACTGTGGTTTGAAGGTATCAATTCTGCCTTCTTTACGGTCCAACTCTCACAACCTTATGTGATGACTGGGAACACCATAGCTGTGACTCTATGTACCTTTGTCAGCAGAGTAATGTCTCTGCTTTTCAGCAAACTGTCTAGTTTGTCATAGCTTTCCTGCCAAGAAGCAATCATCTTCTGATTTCATGGTTGCAATCACCAGACCCAGTAATTTTAGAGCCCGAGCCGGGGAGATCTGTCACTACTTTCACCTTTTCCCCTTCTATTTGCCATGAAGTAATGGGGTCAGGTGCCATGATCTTAGTTTCTTTAATATTTAGTTTTAAGCTGACTTTTTCTCTCTCCTCCTTCACCCTCATCAGGAGGCTCATTAATTCCTCTTCATTTTTTGCCATGAGAGTGGTATCATGCTCATATCTGAGGTTGTTGATGCTTCCCTATGCTATCTTGATTCCAGTTTGTAACTCATTCAGCCCTGTATTTCTCTTAATGTGTTCAGCGTATAGGTTAGATAAACAGGGTGATCACAGACAGCCCTGTTGTAATCCTTTCTCAATCCTAACTGTTCTAACCATTGCTTCTTGACCCACAGACAGATTTCTCAGGAGACAGGTAAGATGGTCTGGTATTCTCATCACTTTAAGAGCTTTCAACTGTTTGTTATAATCCACACAGTTAAAGGCTTTAGTGTAGTCAATGTAAAAAAGGTAGATGTTTTTCTGGAACTCTCTTGCTTTCTCTCTGATCCAACAAATGATGTAAATATGACCCCCAGTTCCTCTGCCTTTTCTAAACCCAGCTTGGATGTCTGGAAGTTATTGGTTCATGTAATGCTGAAGCCTAGCATGCAAGATTTTAAACATGACCTTACTAGCATGGAAGGTGAGAGCATTTGTCTGATTGTCTGAATATTCTTTAATACATTATTCTTCTTGGAACATTCTTCTTGGAAATTGGGATGAGGTTTGATCTTTTCCAGTCATGTGGCCACTAGCAGGTCTTCCAGATTTGCTGACATATTGACTGCAACACTTTGATAGCATCATCGTTTGGGGTTTTGAATAGCTCTACTAGAATTACATCACATCCACTAACCTTATTGACAGCAGTGCTTCCCAAGGCCCACTTGACTAGTACTCCAGAACCTCTGGCTCTGGGTAATTGACCACACAATCATAGTGGTCTTGTTCATTAAGATCTTTTCGTACAGTTCCATGTATTCTTTCCATCTCTTCTTGATATCTTCAGCAGCTAGCCTAGTAAGTCTCTACTATTTCTGTCCTTTGTTGTGCCCATCTTTGGGTGAAGTGATCCCTTAATATTTCCAATTTCCTTTAGAGATCTTTAGTCTTTCACCTTCTGTTGTTTTCCTCTATTTTTATGCATTGTTCATTAAAGAAGGTCTTCTTATCTCTCCTTGCTATTCTTTGGAGCTCTGCATTTGGTTGGATGTACCTTTCTCTTTCTCCTTTGCTTTTCACTTCTCTTCTTGCTTCAACTATTTGTAAAGCTTCCTCTGATAACCACTTTGTCTTCTTGCTTTTCCTTTTCTTTGGATTTTTTCTTTTCACTGCCTCTGTACCATATTATGTACCTCTGTCCATAGTTCTTCAGGCACATTTTTACTAGTTCTAATCCCTTGAAAATATTCATCACCTCCACTGCATATTCATAGGGGATTTGATTTAAGTTGTGGGCTAGTGGTTTGCCCCACGTTCTTTAGTTTAAGCCTGAATTTTGCTGTGAGAAGCTGATGATCTGAGCCACAGTCAGCTCCAGGTCTTGTTTGTGCTGACTGTATACAGCTTCTCCACTTCAGCTACAAAGAATGTAATCAATTTGATTTTGGTATTGACCATTTGGTGGTGTCTATGTGTAAAGTTTTCACTTATGTTGTTGACAAAGGGTGTTTTCTATGGCCAGTGCTTTCTCTTGGCAGAATTCAGTTAGCCTTTGCCCTGCTTCATTTTTTACTGTAAGGCCAAACTTGCCTGTTACTCCAGGTATCTCTCGACTTTCTACTTTCGCAACCCAAACCCCAGTGAAGAATAGAACATTAAAAAAAAAAAAAAAATTTGTTTTGGTGTTAGTTCTAAGAGGTCTTCTAGATCTTCATAGGACTGATCAACTTCAGCTTCTCTGGCTTTGGTGATAGGGGAATGTGTTAGTTGCTCAGTCATGTCTGACTCTTTGTGATTCCACAGTCTGTCCCTGGAATTCTCTAGGCAAGGATACTGTAGTGGGTTGCCATTTACATTTCCTTCTCCAAGGGATCTTCCCGACTCAGGGATTGAACCCAGGTCCCCTGAATTGCAGGAAGAGTCTTTGCCATCCAAGCTACAAGGGAAGCCCATGGTGATAGGGGCATAAACTTGAATTACTGTGATGTGCAGTGGCTTGCCTGGGAAATGAACAGACACCATTCTGTAATTTTTGAAGTTGCACTCAAGTACTGCTTTTGGACTCTTTTGTTGACTATTAGGGCTACTGCATTTCTTCTATGGGATTCTTGCCCATGGTAGTAGATATAATGGTCATTGGAATTAAATTTGCCCATTCCCATCCATTTGAGTTCACTGATTACTAAGATGTCAATTATTATTACCATCTCCTTCTTGACCATGTCCAGTTTACCTGGATTCATGGACCTAACATTCCAGGTTCCTATGAAATACTTTTCTTTGTAGCATTGGATTTTGCTTTCATTCCAAGACACATCCACAACTAAGTGTTATTTCCACTTTGCCTCAGCTCCTTCATCCTTTCAGGGGCTATTAATAGTTGTCCTCTGCTCTTCCCTAGTAGCATATTGGACACCTACCAACTAAGGGGACTCATTTTTAGGTGTTATATCTTTTTGTCTTTTTACTAGTTCATGAGGTTCTCATGGCAAGTGTACTGGGGTAATTTTCCATTCCCTCCTCCAGTAGATCACATATTGTCAGAACTTTGCACTATGACCTGTCCATATTGGGTGGCCATATATGGAATAGCTCATAGCTTCATTGAGCTCCTTTTCCACTATAAGGCAGTGATCTGTGAGGGGGACATGGAAGTGCATACATGCATTTTATTTTATTTTATTTTTTTCATTTGCCCAGCCAGTCTATGTCTTTGTGTTGGTGAATTTATTCCATTTATATTTAAGGTAATTAGTGATATGTATGATCCCATTACTATTTTCTTAGTTGTTTTGGGTTTATTTTCTGTAGGCATTTTCTTTCTCTTGTATTTCCTGCCTAGAGAATTTCCTTTAGTATTCATTGTAAATCTTGCTTGGTACTGCTGAATTCTCTTAATTTTTGCTTGTCTGGAAAGCTTTTGATTTCTCCATCAAATCTGAATGAGAGTCTTGCTGTGTAGAGTATTCTTGGCTGTAGCTTCTTCCCTTTCATAACTTTAAATATATTGTGCCATTCCATTCTGGTTTGTAGAGTTTCTGCTGAGAAATCAGTTGGAAGCCTGATGGGGGTTCCCTTGTATACTATTTGTTGCTTTTCCCTGTTGCTTTAAATATTTTATCATTGTCTTTGACTTTTGTCAGTTTGATTACTACATGTCTTGGTGTGTTCCTTTTGGGGTTTATCCTGCCTGGGACTCCCTGTGCTTCCTAGATTTGGTTGACTATATTCTTTTCCATGTTAGGGAATTTTTCAGATACTCTCTCTTCAGATATTTTCTCAGGTCCTTTCTCTTTCTTTTCTCCTTCTGGGACCCCTATAATGTGAATGTTGGTGTATTTAATGTTGTTTCAGAGATCTTAGGCTGTCTTCACTTTATTTTTCATTCATTTATCTATATTCTGTTCTGTGACAATGATTTCCAGCATTTTGTCCTCCAAGTCATTTATCTGTTCTTCTGACTAAGTTATTCTGCTATTGATTCCTTCTAGTAGATTATTCTTCTCTGCTTGTTTGTTCTTCAGTTCTAGTAAGTCTTTGGTAAACACTTCTTGCATTTTCTCCCTTGTTTTACCAAGATCCTGGGTCATCTTCACTATCATTATTCTGAATTCTTTTTCTAGTAGGTTTCCTATATACACTTCCCCCCCTTCCCCTGGGGTTCTATCTTGTTCCTTCATCTGGGACTAAACTTTCTGCTTTTACATCATGATTAACTTTATGTAATATGTTTTTTGTTTGTTTTGTTTAAGCTGCTGTGGGACTGTGCTTCTTCTTGCTTCTTCTGCCTTCTGATGAAGAGCCTGAAAGACTTGTGTAAGCTTCCTAATGGGAAGGACTGATGATGGGAAAACTGGGTCTTGCTCTGCTGGGCAGGCCCTTGCTCAGTAAAGCTTTAATCCAATTATCTGCTGGTGGGTGGGATTGCACTCTCTCCCTGGTAGTTGTTTGGCCTGAGGTGACCCAGCCCTAGGGTCTACAAAGTCAAGGGTAGGGTTAATGGTGAACTCCACGAGGGCTTATACCAAGGGGGACTTTCCCAGCCTTCTGCTGCTAGTGCCCCATCCCTATGATAAGCTCCTCTGATCACCCCTCCACAGGAAGCCCTCTGACACTAGCAGGTAGGTTTGGTTCAGTTTCCTATGTGGTCACTTCTCCTTCCCTCTGGGTCTTGTTACATATGAGATTTTGTTTGTTCCCTCCAAGACTGGAGCCTCTGTTTCCCCCAGTCCTGTGGAAGTTCTATAATCAAATCCTGCTGGACTTAAAGGCCAGATTCCCTGGGGATTCCTAGCCCCTTTGTTGGATCCCCACGCTGGGAGGCCTGATGTGGGGTTTAGAACCTTGACAACAGTGGAAGAACTTCTTTGTTGTTGTTGCTGTACAGTTATGGATCACTCACCCAAAAGATGCAGGATTTGATGGACCACATGGTACAGACTAGGTCTTTATTTAAAAAAAAAAAAAAGGCTACATGTGGTTCTGAGGGATGCCTTGAATTAAGAATCACTGGCCTTAGCAAAAGAGCACAAACAGGGAAGCAAAATAAGTAGAATGTAAGAAATAAGACCCCCAAACCAAAGACAGTAAATGATGAAGGTGAGTTGCTTGTGTAAAATGCATTATGTCAGTTGATGGCGTAAAATCTCTCCTACACTTTCTTGATCTTCTAACCTTATCATCAATAACCTCCCTGTAAGACAGAATGAATGAAGTGTAATCCAGATAAGGCAGAAGATAAAAGTGAGGCTTAAATTTATGTCATGCATTACAACCAGTGGGAAATATTGCAAATGGATGCTTGAGCCTGACAAACTTGGTGAAGAATTAGATGTATATGTCATTTATAAGAAATGGCCAAACTTTCCATGTGGCTGTTCCATTTTGTATTTTTATTAGTAATATATGAGAATTCCAGTTGCATCAAGTTTTCACCACTGCTTTGTTTTGTCAGTTTTTTAAATAAATATTTTATAATTTAAATGAAAATGTTATCAATTCTGATATTTATGTAGTGGAAAATATAAGAATGTGAATAACTCAGAGGAAGCTTGAGTATAATCAAATGAAAATCACACCTTTTCATTTTATTATAATATACAGTAGGATGATCTAGAAGGACTTATGAAATCAGAGGTCAGTCTAAAATGAATAACTAATATGAAAAGAATATGTAATCATAATTGATACACTTATTAGTCACAGTACATTTTCCATGTTTTTCCATGTTTACAATCTCTAGTTTCAATTATCAGAGGAAGAAAAAAAAAAAAACCTTAAATATCAATCTTGTCACAAGATGCCATAGGCAGTTGGGAATAGTTTCTTGAATGCCTGTACCATTTGATCTTGTACCATTTGATTTTATAAAGTTTCTTTTAAAACTATATTGACACATGGTAGTATATTTATGTCAATCCAGGTTCCCTTACTCCTACCTCATGTCCATACCTTTCTTCTCTATATCTGTGTCTCTATTACTACCCTGCAAATAGGTTCATCTGTACCATTTTTCTAGATTCTGCATTAATAGGCAATATTTATTTTTCTCTTTCTGACTTACTTCACTCTGTATGAGACTCTAAATCCACACACATCACTACAAATGACCTGGTTTCATTCCTATTAATGGTTGAGTAATATTCCATAGTAGTGACATGCATATAACACCATGTGTAAAATAGATAGCTATTGGGAACCTGTTATAAAACATAGGAAGCTCAACTCTGTGTTCTGTGAGGACCTAGAGAGGTGGGGGAGTGGTGGTGGAAGTGAGGCTCAAGAGGATGGAGGTGGAAGTAAGTCTCAAGAGGATCAATATCAATATTGATATATATATATATATATATATATATATATATATATATACACACACACACATACATACATACACACACACATATGGTTGATTCATTTTGTTGTATAGCAGAAACAAATACAACATTGTAAAACAATTTTACTCCAATAAAAATATATATTGACAAATAAGAATAAATTTGAGACAGAAATAACCTATGCATTGAACAAGTTCTTCTTAAATGTCTACTTTATAAAGGCATTCTGTTAAGCACAGCAGCAAACAAAATAGAATGTGATTTGGTGTAGACTAGCTAATACAATTACACAGTTTTCTCTGGTTTCACAGTAGATTGTGAAATGTACCATGGGAAACATACACTACAGAACTGAGGAACTGGGAAGCAAAAACAATGACATCTGTTAGGCGAAATTAGGGAAGTCTTGACAACAAAGAAAATCAATCTGGCCCTGAAGAACGCATAATGGTTTGTCTGTTTATTGGGTTTTAATTTTTTGTTATAAAATTAATATTATCATAAAAAGTTTTGAAAATCCAGATGCTTAGAAAAAATTTTAAACAGCAATAAAATGAACCTCAGATTTTATCACCCAAATAAAATTATAATTAACATCTTAGCCTTTCTCTATATTACTGTTACCAAACAGGTTCATCTGCTTGCCACTCAAAAGCCAGTACTCAAGAGATGAGTGTTGGTTGGAAAAGGAAAGACTGCTTTACTCAGGAGGCCAGCAAACTGGAGAGAAGGTAGACTAATTTCCAAAAACCAACTCTGAAGATTCTGCTCAACCATGAAAGTTTCAAAAGCAAGAAAGTGACGTTCATCATTTTGGGAGTGGGCCAGTCTTCATTATCCTCCACTGTGTGCAAACTTTCTCCTGATTGGTTGGTGGGGAGATAACAGGGCGGTGCTCCAGGAATCTTGTTCTGAGCCTGTATTTACCATCCTCTATCTGGTTCACTGCAGATGGTGACTGCAGCCATGAAATTAAAAGGAAAGTTATGACCAACATAGATAGCATATTCAAAAGCAGAGACATTACTTTGCCAACAAAGGTCCGTGTAGTCAAGGCTATGGTTTTTCCAGTGGTCATGTATGGATGTGAGAGTTGGACTGTGAAGAAGGCTGAGCACCAAAGAATTGATGCTTTTGAACTGTGGTGTTGGAGAAGACTCGTGAGAGTCCCTTGGACTGCAAGGAGATCCAACCAGTCCATTCTGAAGGAGATCAGCCCTGGGATTTCTCTGGAGGGAATGATGCTGAAGCTGAAACTCCAGTACTTTGGCCACCTCATGCGAAGAGTTGACTCATTGGAAAAGACTCTGATGCTGGGAGGGATTGGGGGCAGGAGGAGAAGGGGACGACAGAGGATGAGATGGCTGGATGGCATCACTGACTCGATGGACGTGAGTCTGAGTGAACTCCGGGAGTTGGTGATGGACAGGGAGGCGTGATGTGCTGCGATTCATGGGGTCTCAAAGAGTTGGGCACGACTGAGTGACTGATCTGATCTGATCTGATCTGGTTGGAAGTCTTGGATGCTGCAGAAAAAAAAAAAAAAAAAGATATTGCTATGTCTATTCCTTAAAAAGGAACAAGGACCCTGCTTTATCATCACACTCTTGTTTGTTTGTTTGTTTTTTTGTTGTTGTTGTTGCTCCTTCCTTGTTTCTGCATTTTCTCTCTTTCCTGATAAGCAAATGTTTGCACCTGACCATTGGAACTAAAGTAAGGGCAAAGAAGCTAAATGAAACTCTTTCCTACAAATGAGATACAGAGGACATGGAAAAGATTTGTAACTGGGAGGATCACAGGGTCCTGCTCCTTTTCATTGCCTCATATATTTGAGAAAGTATACTTATAATTTTATGATTCTATAGAGTGTCATATGGGAAACACTCCCTATGAAAATCTGGGTAAAATATATCTTACTTCAAGATGATAACAGGGCTTCCCATTTCTGTTATCATGGCAAGTCTACACTAGTAAGCCTTTTTCCTTTTAAAAAAATATATATATTTACTTACTATCTAGTCTATCTTCCTTCATTGTTGGTGCTCAGCTGCATGGTCATGTTCAACTCTTTATATACAGAATCACATATTTCTTTCATACACATGAAGAATTACCTAATTTTATGATGCTTTTCTTATGTTTTTCTGAAGCCATCTCCTGAAACACATAAAGCATAAAAACAATCTAAACAGAAAGGAAAGAGAAAATAAAAAGACATATATTGATTTAAAATCTAAAATGATAAATATCAATTGCTATTCTAAAGAGTGTTGACAGGTGGTATTCAAAAACAGTTTTGTCAATAGAATGTAAACAGAGTCTGCACGATAGTATAGCCATTCAGCTCTTCCTGCTTGGAACACTGATATTTAGAAATGTAGCAGTAGTTTTGTGATTTTGATGCAACAGCAATAGCATAAAAATAAACAGAATGTTGATGTTAGAGGAGAGAGAGAAAAAAATCACATATTTATGAAAGCATCACTGAGAATCTGTAGCCATCACTGGATTTCTACCTCTGGATGTCTGTTCGCCTGAGAAAAATAAACTATTATTTGTTAAATTTACTTTAAGCAGGTTAATTTTATTTTCAATGAAAATCATTTCTGTTGGATGCAAATTTGATGCTATATATATGTGTGTGTGTGTGTGTATGTATATATATATAACTTAATCATGGTTTACAAGAATGTAAGGGACTCTGAAAACTAAGTAATCCCGTGTTTTTATAAATTTTATTTTCTATTTTTCCATCAGATATCAGTTCTTCTTTCTCATTATTTTAGTTCTCCCATAATTACTACCATAGTATCATGCATTTCTCCATCTCAGTTATAATTTAGTCATGTGTTATTTCTTATTTAATATCTGTTTATGGAGAAGGCAATGGCACCCCACTCCAGTACTCTTGCCTGGAAAATCCCATGGACGGAGGAGCCTGGTAGGCTGCAGTCCATGGGGTCTTGAAGAGTCGGACATGCCTGAGCAACTTCACTTTCACTTTTCACTTTCGTGTATTGGAGAAGGAAATGGCAACCCACTCCAGTGTTCTTTCCTGGAGAATCCCAGGGAGAGGGGAATCTGGTGGGCTGCCGTCTATGGGGTCGCACAGAGTCGGACATGACTGAAGTGACTTAGCAGTAGCAGTAATATCTGTTTTATCCATTAGATATCAGCCATTTCTGATGTTTTGAACTTTGGAACACAAGATATTCCATAATGTTTAGTTTAACATACATTTAACACAGTAATATACAAATTTGTTCCCATGTATCTTCAAGATTATTTTCAGTATGTAGATAGTATCCTGATTGTCAACAATTCTTTAGCAAATTCATAGACTACTCAAGTTATATACACCCTAAATCAAGTGCACAAATGTGATAATGCACAGTAGTATATGTTTAGAATTATGGAATACATCTTTTGAAGAAAAATAAAAAACAGTTTGAACAGAATGAGAGGTTCTTTTCTTTTTTCCTCTCCCCATCTTTTTTTTTTTTCTTTCAAGTTCCACTAGGCAGAAGAGCAGAACAAAAATATTTTGAGACAGGAAAATATAGTTGCCTAATATATCCCTAAATTTTATTATTCAATGTCCCTGCTGCTTTATTTTCTTAAGAATGGACTTTATTTCTAATAACTCTGACTATAATCTGTACAGGTGATAAATTATCATTTTCAAAAAGTTTTCAGTACTTTTCAGATAATATGCTTTTCAGAAAATTAAACCTAAGACCCTCATACAAATACAATATGATGACTATTTTATTCAAATCATTAATTTGGTAGGGACAATAAGATGGCAAACATGGCTTCAAGTACCTTTGAGATACAGGGGTTTTGAAAAAGTATTTTAAAATGTTAGAATAATAGTGCTAGGTTGAATATACACAAAGCCTATTATTGTATCTTACAAGGTAATGAAACCATAACCTTTAGGGGAATCTTCTCTACTGGATAGAAATCTACAGGTTAACCTGAAAGATCAAACAGGTATATTCTCTTGGAGAGTTCAGTAACTCTTGTGTGGGTTTGTTAAACTATGACATGGTGTAACATTAAAAGAAGATATTTCCCACTATTCATTTTGTTTTGTTTTCCTGAGTTTTGACTAAATTTATTAATCAGACATTATATAGTTAATAATCTTTAAAATCTACAAATCTGCTGATTTTTAAAGTAGTTCCTTTGAGACTTGAGAGCTTTTGTTTCCTAAATCATTTTAGTGTTATGAAGGCAGAGTTAAGATTCTATGTCCTATATTCTGATGACATTTCATCAGTGAAACTGAGTCAAAATGTTGAATGATCCATCCCTATAAAATTCACAAAATGAAAAACTAACCTGACAAAAATGTAAATTCACTGGAATTTCAAGTTTTATATGATTTATAAAGCATTTTTTAAATTTTGCTTGTGTTATGATAAACTTGACATATGTTCTTTATATTGTTTATTACCATATTGTTTGAAGAAAATTTATCTGAAGATCATTGGTTTTACATGCTGAACTTTAAAACTGGTTTCAAAACTGGAATAAGAGTGGCTAGTGAGTGTGGGAAGACAAGTATCATTTTGTTTGTGACTGAATCTTTTGTTCTTGAGCCATCTTATTACTGTTCTTTAGGCACTAATAATATTTACTGGAGGACTAATTACTCAACTTTAATAAGGATAGACATGGGCTAGAGCTGAGGAGTCTGTTCTTCCTGTTTCTTCTCCTTTTCAATAACCTATACAAATCATCCAGGCAGAATATGTTCCTGAGAAAGAAGTAAACCTTCAGTACTGACATCCAACAAAGAGTCTTTATCACCAAAAGTGGCATAGTCATTCCTGAGAAGCCCTTACTTATTTGATGGTGATTATTTATTTATTTAGCATCAATCTTAGCATTTTTTTAATTTTATTTTTTAACTTTACAATATTGCATTGGTTCTACCATACATCAACATGAATCTGCCACAGGTATACATGTGTTCCCCACCCTGAACCCTCCACCCTCCTCCCTCCCCGTACCATCCCTCTGGGTCGTCCCAGTGCACCAGCCCTAAGCATCCAGTATCCTGCATCAAACCTGGACTGGCGACTCATTTCATATATGATATTATACATGTTTCAATGCCATTCTCCCAAGTCATCCAACCCTCTCCCTCTCCCACAGAGTCCAAAAGACTGTTCTATACATCAGTGTCTCTTTTGCTGTCTCGTATACAGGGTTATTGTTACCATCTTTCTAAATTCCATATATATGCGTTAGTATACCGTATTGATGCTTTTCTTTCTGGCTTACTTCATTCTGTATAATAGGCTCCAGTTTCTGCCCCTCTGAGGACTGCCCTGATTTTTAAAAATTACTTGTTTGGGGAAAAAATAAATCCCATTTACTAATAAGTTATCCTGAATCCTTAATAATACTAGCTGAGACTTTTCCAAAAACTTTCACAAAGAGATTTTAAGATTTTAGCTTTTTTAAAAAATTGAAGTACATCCAAAAGTCTACAAGCAATAAATGCTGGAGAGGGTGTGGAGAAAAGGGAACACTCTTACACTGTTGGTGGGAACGCAAACTAGCACAGCCACTATGGAGAACAGTGTGGAGATTCCTTAAAAAACTGGAAATAGAACTGCCTTACGACCCAGCAGTTCCACTGCTGGGCATACACACTGAGGAAACCAGAATTGAAAGAGACACGTGTACCCCAATGTTCATCGCAGCACTGTTTATAATAGCCAGGAGATGGAAACAACCTAGATGTCCATCAGCAGATGAATGGATAAGAAAGCAGTGGTACATATACACAATGGAGTATTACTCAGCCATTAAAAAAGAATGCATCTGAATCAGTTCTAATGAGGTGGATGAAACGAGCCTGTTATACAGAGTGAAGTAAGCCAGAAAGAAAAACACCAATACGGTATACTAACGCATATATATATGGAATTTAGAAAGATGGTAACAATAACCCTGTATACGAGACAGCAAAAGAGACACTGATGTATAGAACAGTCTTTTGGACTCTGTGGGAGAGGGAGAGGGTTGGATGACTTGGGAGAATGGCATTGAAACATGTATAATGTCATATATGAAATGAGTCACCAGTCCAGGTTCAATGCATGATACTGGATGCTTGGGGCTGGTGCACTGGGATGACCCAGAGGGATGGTACGGGGAGGGAGGAGGGAGGAGGGTTCAGGATGGGGAACACGTGTATACCTGTGGCGGATTCATGTTGATATATGGAAAAACCAATACAATATTGTAAAGTTAAAAAATAAAATAGAATTAAAAAAAAAAAAAGAATATCATCCTCAAAAAAAAAAAAAATTGAAGTACAGTTGATCTATAATTATGTGTTTCAGGTATACAATAGTAATTCAATACTTTTATAGATTATGCATCACACACATTTATAATAATATTATTGACTATATTCCCTGTGTTGTACATTGTATCCCAGTTATATATTTTATAATTGGTAGATTGCATGTCTTTAATCCTATTCGCCTATTTCACCCAGCTATCAAATTACTTACCTCTGATAACCTTTGTTCTCTGATCTCTGAGCCTGTTTCTGCTTTATGTTCATTCACTTATTTGCTTTTTTTGTTTGTTTTATATTCCACATATAAGTGAAAACATACAGTATTTGTTTTTCTATATCTGACATTTCACTTAGCATAAGACCTTTAAGTTCATCTTGCATATATATATATATATATATATATATATATATCTATCTTATAATATATTACTCAATTTGGTTTGCTAGAATTTTGTTGAGGATTTTTGTATCTATGTTTATCAGTAATATTGGTCTATAATTGTTCTATAATATTGGTCTATAGTTTTCTTGTGTTATTTTTATGTTGTTTTTGTATGAGGGTAATATTGGCCTTATAGAATGAGTTTGGAAGTATTCCCTTTTCTACAATTTTTAGAATAATTTGAGAAGGATCAGTATTAACTCTTCTTTAAATGTTTTGTAGAATTCCCCATGAATCAGTCTGGTCCTGAACTTCTGTTTGCTGGTTTTTTTTTTTTTATTACTGATTAAATTTCATGACTGGCATTAAATCTTTACATATTTTCTCTTTCTTTTTGATTTAGTCCTGGTTTTGTACATTTCTATGAATTTACCCATTTCTGTTAGGTAGTCCAATTCATTGGAGAACAACTGTTCAGAGTATTTTCTTGTGATTGTATTTCTGTGTCATTGGTTGTAACATTTTCTCTTTTATTTCTACTTTTATTTGCTACTCTGTGATACAGAGTTTGTTTGCTTAAAATTTTATCAATTTTGCTGAGCTTTTTGAAAAAACAGCTCTTAGTTTTATGGATACTTTCTAATATTTTTTGTTTGGTCTCCAAGTAATTTCTTTACTTTATTTTTTATTGAAGGATAATTGCTTTATATGTAATTTTTTTCACAATGACATTTATTATTTATTTCCTTTTGCTAATTTTAAGCTTTGTTTATTCTAGTTCCTTTAGGTGCAAAATTAGGGGCTTATTTGAGATTTCTTTCTCATTTCCTGATTGATGTTTATATTACTGTAAACTTTCCTCTTAGAACAGTATCCCATAGATTTTGAAAAGTTGTGTTTTCATTTTCATTTATATCAAGGTATATCTTTATTTTCCTTTTTATTTCTTTGTTGACACAATGATTTTTTTAGTAGTATGTTTTTAGTCTTAAATTATTTGTTTTGATTTTTTTTTTCAGTTTTCTTCCTGTAATTGATTTCTAGTTTCATTCCATTGTGATCAAAAAAGATTAACTATATTTCAGTCTTCTTAAATATATTCAGACTTATTTAGTGGCCTAATATGTGATCTATCCTTAAGAATGTCTGTATACATTCAAAAATAATACATTCTGCTATTTTCTAATAGAATGCTGTTCAGTTATCTATTATCATGTTAGCACATCTGGCCTAATATATAATTAAACATTACTACTTCTTTATTTTCTGTCTGGATGATCTGTTCATTGGTATATTAATAAATAAGGATTAAAGTTCCCCACTACTATTGTATTGTTGTCAGTTTTTCTTTTTATGTCTGTTTATATTTGCTTTGTATATTTAGGTGTTCCAATGTTATGTGTTATAAACATATATTTTTATGAACATTATATCCTCATGTTGGATTGTCCCTTTTATCATTATGTAGTGCCCCTTTTTGTCATTATTTCAGTTTTTGTATTAAAGTTTATTTTGTCTGATATGCCCATTGCTACCCCAGCTTTCTTTTAATTTCTTTTTGCTTGTTATATCTTTTTTCCATCCTCTCACTTTCGATCTTTGTGCATCTTCAACTCTAAATTTTCTCTTATAGGCAGTATTTTAATGGGTCTTTTTGTTGTTGTTGTTGTTTGTTTTCTTTAATCTATTGGATCATTATGATTTTGGATTTGGGCTTTCAGTTCATTTGTATTTAGACTGATTATTGATAGGTATTTTTTAACATTTCTTGTAAGAATGGTTTACTGGTGATGAACTCAGTTTTTGCTTCTTGGGAAATTTTTTATCTCCTTCAATTTTGGATGATAACATTGTTAAGTAGAGTATCCTTGGTTGAAAGCTTTTGTACTTTAAATATGTCATGCCACTCTCTTCTACCTCCATGATTTCTCCTGGAAAAAAAAAAAAAAAATCAGCTGTTAACCTTATGGGAGTTCTCTTGTATGAGACTCTTTATCTTGCTGACTTAAAAATTCTCTCTTAATTTTTATTTTTGATACTTTTAATTATGATATGTCTTTACATAACTTTCTGGGTTCATCTTGTTTGGGACGCTTTGCTTCCTGGACTTGGATATTTGTTTCCTTCTTTAGGTTTAGGGAAATTTTCAGCCATTATTTCATCAAATAAATTTTCTGTCCCATTTTCTCTTTCTGGGAACCCTAGAATGTGAGAATATTAGTATGTCTGATGTTGTCTCAAAGGCACCTTAAACTATCCTCATTTAAACTTTTCTTTTTCTTTTTTGCTGTTCTGCTTGAGTGAATTTCACTACTCTCTCTTCCAGACTGTTGATCTAGATTTCCATACTTCTTAATCTACTGTTGATTCCCTATGGTATATTTTTCATTTTAGTTATTGCATTTTGGTTGCTCAGATCAGTTCTTTTATATAATTCTATTTGTTGAAGTTCTCACTGTGTTCCTTCATTTTTCTGCTAAGTTCAGTGAGTATTTTTATGACCTTGGCTTTGCACTTTACTGAGTAAATTACTTTATTAGTTCCACCCCCTCCCCCAAGATTTTATCTTGTTCTTATATTTGGAACATATTCCTTTGTTCCCTCATTTTGTTTGATCTTCTGTGTCTGTTTCTATGATATTAGGTGAAACAGTCACTTTTACAGGCCTTGAAACATGTCCTTTTGTGGGAGCATCCCTATGCAAACTGTGTATGCCTGGTGGCTTTGCTGGGAGTGCTGAATCTGAAGTTAGCACAGTGGGTTTCCCTGGGGCAACTCGGAAGCCAGCATCTTGGCTGGGTAATGAGAACTGGAAATGGAGCCTAGCGGATGTCAGGGCTTTTCCCAGGATGTGTCAGAAGCAACTTTCTTTGCAGAGTTTGGGAGGGTG
Organism: Bos mutus; assembly: GCF_027580195.1. Classification (NCBI taxonomy): domain Eukaryota; kingdom Metazoa; phylum Chordata; class Mammalia; order Artiodactyla; family Bovidae; genus Bos; species Bos mutus. The sequence continues at coordinate 4,352,841 of NC_091622.1, read as the reverse complement.
TCTAGAGCCAGAGTCCAGTGTAGACCAGGGCTTCTCCCAGAGAGGGTTGGAAACTGTCACTTTGGGGGAGGTGAGCTGGAGCCAGTAAGGCAGAGTTGAGTCCCATGCAGGCAGAACTTTTCCCAAGGCATGCTTGAGGCCACTTCCTTGGGGGTGGGATTGGAGCCAGAGCCAAGAGTAGGCCTAGGGATATTCTGGCAACCTTGTCAAGTGCTTATCATTCTGCTGTCCCTGTGCTGTGAGTGGGAGTAAGTTTGTTCATTTGTCTTTTAAGTGCAGTATCAGTTTCCTACAGTCCTCAGGGTCTCCCAGCAGCCCTGCTGGTTTTCCAAACAAGTTAAAGGGATCATCTTTCTGCACTTGTCCCCAGGGCAGGGGTGCCCAATCTAGGGCTCAAACTACTCACTCCTTAAGGACTTACATCCCTTTTCACTTTCACTAAGTTTGTGACACCCCTTTTCTGAGCTGGATTGCCTGCCAGGGATGACTAGTTTACTTCTCCTAACAGACTCTGTATGGTTCTTTATATTCTTGGTTGTAGAACTGCTGTTCTGCTAGTCTTCAGGTTGTTCTCAAAGAGAGGTGTTCTTCATGTAGTGTTTGTATATTCATGGTAGGTGGTGAGAGCTTTTAACTTTTGATAAACAATAGATGAATACACAGCATCACAGTTTTGTTTGTTCATTTAACTAAAGTCTCACATTTTTTGCTTTTAGGACAATCATTATTTTATTTCTGGCTAAATAAATTGATATCTATATCAGAATCCTAATTAGTGGGATAGGCAAGTAACGCTTTTCCCAAAATTGTTTTGGGAAGTTATCTGGTCTAATGGAATGAGGATATCAAGGGGGAAAAAAAAAAAAAAACAGGCTAATCCTATGTGAGTGATAATTTAGTATTAATATTTAGTCTGGGGTAATGGAATTTTGTTCAACTATAGGAAAGAATTATTGGCAAGCAGTTGAAAAATTGACAGTTGTAATTTTGAATAAATGACAGTGAAAAAGTGCTTGCTGCAAAGATTTCCAGTTAATTTGTAGTAGTTCTAATTCTGCATTTATATTTCAAAGTACATTTACTTTTATGCTATTGGCTAAATAAAGAATGTCATGAATATTCTACAATATTTATATGAGCACATTTGGTAATGTATAATTATGTGTTTTAAAAATTAATAAAAAGTTAATAATATTTTTGTATTCCAATAGTTACTAACATTTGTAGATCATAGTGGAAATAGTACCATCTTTCTAAAGTTAGCAATTTTCCCTGCAGCAGCAGAGACCCAAGAAGCACCCTGCTTTCACATGTTTTTCTCCTAGAATGTGACACTTGCAGGTCATGGATAATCCTTTTATTTTCAAAGAGGTAAAAGCTGAGCATAAATTGTGTTTCCAATTATGAAGCTCAGGATAATTAAAATTTAAATATTTTTCTTCACCAGTATCAATCTACTCCAAGGACTGACTTCACCTTATTAATAGAAAAATTAACTAAACTTGGTTATTCCATTGTTAGCAGTTGGGCTTCAACTAATTAAATTTTCACTTAATAATTTTTTCAGTCTGCTGCCATTTCTCATAAAGCCTTTTTTTCTTCTTCTTTTATCCTCATTAGCATCACATACCTTTTCACCTTATACTGGGAAATTTAATGAAATACTAATGAGACTTTAAGATTCAAAAGAATGCTTAAAATGTTATTTTCCAGGACATTTTGAACAAAGAACTGTAATTGCACATCATTTTTCCTTTGGCTAACTGACAGCTTTTCCTAAAAGAAATATTTTTTATTTCTAAACAAATGAATCAGCTGCCAGTGTTAACACTTGTGGTGTTTTCTTTGATAAAGGTCAAGGGAGAAAATGTCTAAAGTCAAACAGGGAAATGGGCTTCCCTGGTGGCTCAGAGGGAAAAGAATCAACCTGCAATGCCGGAGACCTGGGTTTGATTCCTAGGTTGTGAAAATACCCTGGGAACAGCTACATACTCCAGTATTCTGGCCTGGAGAATTCCATGGACAGAGGAGCACTTGCAGACTACAGTTCATGGGGTTGCAAAGAGCAAAACAAGACTGAGGGACTTCCACTTTCACTGTATTTATTTATTTATTTTTATTTTTTTGAAAGCAAACGTGTGCTACTTTATTTATTTACTATTATTATTTTTAATTTTACAATATTTTATTAGTTTTGCCATACATCAACATGCATCCGCCATGGGTGTACACGTGTTCCCAATCCTGAATCCCCCTCCCACCGCCTTCCCCTTACCATCCCTCTGGGTCATCCCAGTGCACCAGCCCCAAGCTTCCTGTATCCTGCATCAAACCTGGACTGGCGATTCGTTTCTTATATGATATTATACATGTTTCAATGCTATTCTCCCAAATCATCCCCCCCTCCCTCTCCCATAGAGTCCAAAAGACTGTTCTATATATCTGTGTCTCTTTTGCTGTCTTGCATACAGGGTTGTCATTACCATCTTTCTAAATTCCTAAGCAAGGTGAAAAGACAGCCTTCAGAATGGGAGAAAATAATAGCAAATTAAGCAACTGACAAACAACTAATCTCAAAAATATACAAGCAACTCCTGCAGCTCAATTCCAGAAAAATAAATGACCCAATCAAAAAATGGGCCAAAGAACTAAATAGACATTTCTCCAAAGAAGACATACAGATGGCTAACAAACACATGAAAAGATGCTCAACATCACTCATTATCAGAGAAATGCAAATCAAAACCACTATGAGGTACCATTTCACGCCAGTCAGAATGGCTGTGATCCAAAAGTCTACAAGCAATAAATGCTGGAGAGGGTGTGGAGAAAAGGGAACCCTCTTACACTGTTGGTGGGAATGCAAACTAGTACAGCCACTATGGAGAACAGTGTGGAGATTCCTTAAAAAACTGGAAACAGAACTGCCACTTTCACTTTAAATGGAAATACTTTTATATATTCAAACCTTAGCATCATTGTAAATACCGTTGTTTTCTTTTTTTGTCACAAAGACTTTCAATGGAGCTTATGTTTGTTTAATCCCTGGAAATATTTTCTATGTTTTGGACCCTACTCGAAATTGAGTCCCAAGTATCCTCATTAATTCTACAAGACTTACATAAAAATCAACTTAAACACAAAAATAAAGTGTTCATACATTTTCACTGGATATTCTTTAATCACTTCTAATTATTCTTCAGCAATTGTCTTATATCAGTTTTTATAGAATAAAATAATTCAGAGTTTTCTCTAACATCATTGATTGAACATTGTTTTTGCTGTTGTTACCTTAGAAAAGTCTATTTCATCCTTGGTAATGCTATACAGTTCTTTAAGATGTTTATCAGTCCTTTTGATTTTTTGCCCTAGTGTTCTGATTGTTCCTGCTCAGTTTTCTCTCTTCTTCCTCAAATCTGTTAAATTTTAGATTTTTTTCTCAAAATTACTTAATTTTGTTCTTTAAAGTTCTTGTCCAGAAGAAGCATCATCTAAGTATTTGAAGAGTCAGATAGTAATGGGAAAATAGATAAAAGATTAAGTCAAGAGGAATGGGTGGGGGTTATGGTGAATCTCGGAATGTTTATCTTACCTAAAAGGCATTAAAGTTTTCAAAGTGTACTAAAACTTTCTGTCTACCAAAATAATTCTAAAAAAAAACCCCAAAAAATCTTGGTTAGAAGTTGCCCAGCAGTCTACCAATGTCTGACTCTTTTAAATTGACAAAGACTCTGAAAATCAGAATTTTAAGTCCTTTGCTTACTGTCACAATATATATTTGAGCTGTGAATTGAATGTAGATTTGCCATTTACAAAATCTTTGTAACTTGATAGTACATTACTATATTATATTGAGCAGTTAAAATTGGGACATTTTAATGAAGATACTGTGGGCTCGTTGATGTGAGACAATATAAACAAGGTGTGTTTTAGAAGGAAACTTTGCTTAGAAGGAAACCATGGTAAAGGTGTATTGTAGACCTGAAGGTGGAATGTGGTTTCATGTTAATCAGATAGGAAGTTGTTAGGATTTGTGGTACAAGCTATCAGAAATTTAGTAACTTAAAACAATATCCATTTATTATCTCACAGCACTTAGATCAGAAATCTGAGTGACTACCACTCAAAATTACTGCTGTATCTTCTGTCCCTAATGCTACTATTTCTTTCTATATTTTAGGGCTTGTACTAAGTACTTTATTTTCTTTAACTCATTTAAATCTCATAACAACTCTATGAACTAAAGTTTTAGTATCATGTCAATTTTATAAGGGAACACAAAAGTGGTGATCATTGGAATCAATCCGTCAGCATTTGAGTATTTCTACCATTGTGTTTCTTTAACTGTTTCACTTATATGTGGAAAGTAAAGAATTCCCAGGATGAAGAAAATAATAGAGAAAGTCACTGCTGTGCTGAGATAGTCCCTCTCCCTGACCCCAGTGCACCAGTGATGTCACTTTAATTTAGCTAACTAGTATCATCCTTTCCTCTTACGAAAAACCTCTCAGTGTATCTCTCATCTTCCATGCAAGAAAACTAAAACCATTAGAAATATTGAAAACAAATACAAAGAATTTCTTACAAAAGTTTCCGGACTACTGGAAGGAGGAAGTTGAAATATCCTTGATATTAATAATGATCAGAAGCTCTTTTTATACTGCTGGGAAAATTAAAAAGAGTGAGGAAACCAGAGTCCAAGAGCAGCTCTACACTGCCATGCAAAGTCTCTGATGCTCTGCCGAAATTTCAGAGGCTACTCAAGTCTCAGGCCACACACTGTTGACAACATAATAGACAGACATGCTACTAGGAGCAGAAAAAAGAAAATAAACTTCTCCCTCACACTTCTGCTTTCTTCTAGAGCTTTCCATTGGTGAGACCTGAACTAATCCAGCATGAAGGAAAGTCTAGGAAATGTAACTTTTGGATTTTCCAGGTCTTTGAGATATAAGCACAATAGAAAGAGGTTGGAAAGTGGCAACAAGCAAACTAGTCAGATGACTAGCATACTGAGGACCCAACCGTGGAAAGTTGATCTAGTTCTTTTTTAATTAAGTTGCACTGGGTCTTAGTTGTAACATACATGACCTTTGTTGCAGCATTTGTAATCCTTTTCAGTTATGACAGGCAGGATCTTTTTGTTGTTGTTCTGCCCTCTGTGGAATCTTTAGTTAAGGCAAGTGGGAACCTAGTTCCCTGACCAGGGATCAAACCTGCATCCCGCTTTGGGAGCTCAGAGTGTTAGCCACTGGACCACCAGGGGAAGTCCCAAGTTGATGTAGTTCTTTAAGTTCCTTGTTTCCTCTTTGCACCAATCCACTCTTCTCCGTCAACCTTGGGTTTTCCTCCTCTGTTACAGGGGTTTTCATGAAAGGAGTCTGTTTATTTTCCAAGGGTACTTTCTTTCGCCTGTGTAGAATTTCAGCCCTGTCTGCAGTTGCTGGAGTTTTCCTGCTTCCTTTTACAGTCCCATCACAATCTCTGGTCCCATTCATAGCACCTATATGTGGCCACACTGCCATAGATCTTACTGCTTTTAATTTGGGAGTGAAAAGCTGTAAATTCTTGGATTAGTTTGTTTTGTTGAAATCAGGACTTTTTATTGAAATAGTGAATATGAAAATGTTCAATTGTTAAAATGTTCTCCTGTGTTTTCTCCAGAACCTTTGCAGTTTGGGCTTTTACATCTATACTCATGAGCCACCACAAACTAATTTTTGTGTATGAAATGAGATGGGGTCAAGATTCATTTTTCCAATAAATACATTTCTGTTGTAACAGTATCATGTGTTAAAAGGCATTCTTTTTCCCATTTTTTCAGCATGATATTTGAAATACTTATTTTTCACTTTTGATAGTCTTTTAATTGTATTTAGCTTTTTTATGATTGTAGTTTTTAATAAGCATTTTTAATTGTGTCTCACAAAATATACAGGAGACAAACACTAGAGTCCTACAGGCAGAGTCACTCTGAGTTGCTTAAAGTCCTGTTATGTCACAATATTTCTCTTAATGGATTATTTTTTAACACACACAGATCACATTTTTTCTCATTATAAATCTTATGGCTCCTTTAGCTTTTTGCTCCATTTTTAATTTTGTTTTAATTCATACATTTTTTAAAAAGTAACAATGTCATGAAATTATAACTGATGACTTCCATTCTCAGCCTTGGTCATATATCTATTTTTATGTGACTATTCTGGTTAGAATATAGTTACTAACAAACAATATAAAGTGTATAATTCCTTACTGTACCTGAAGGTTAAAACTTAGAAGTCTTACAGTACTTTTTCTTGAGTTAAGGTTTTACTAAAATTTCCACTTCTTGCCATCCAAAAATTGTCCTTACAAACTAGTTGGAATGGGCTTTTTTTTTTTTAATTGAGATATAATTGACATAGAACATGGTATTAGTTTCAGGTGTACAACATGATTTAATATTTGTGTATACTGTAAGATTACCATCACAGATCAGTACATGTGTTATACATTTTTTTATTGAAATGAGAGGTTTTAAAATCTACTCTTCTAGCAACTATCAAATACACAGTACAGTGTTGTTAACTATAGTCGCCATGCTGTACATGATATTCACAAACTTACTGAGTTTATAACTGGAAGTTCACCTGTGATCACCTTCATCCACGTATCACCTCGTCCTCTGGCAAACCAAGCAGTTTGATGTTTCTATGAGATTGTTACTTTTATATTCCACATGTAAATAAGATCATATAGAATTTGTCTTTCTCTATATGACTTATTCCCCGTAGTATTGTTTTTATTCAATTGCTCAGTTGTGTCCGACTTTTTGCAGCCCCATGGACTATAGCATGTCAGGCTTCCTTGTCATTCACCATCTCTGACAGCTTGCTCAAACTCTTGTCCATTGAGTCATTCATGCCATTTAACCATCTCATCCTCTGTCATTTCCTTTTACATGGGCCTTAAATCTTTCTCAGCATCAAGGTCTTTTCTACTGACTTGGCGCTTCATATAAGGTGGCCAAAGTATTGGAGCTTAGCTTCAGCATCAGTTCTTCCAATTAATATTCATGGTTGATTTCCTTTAGGATTGACTGGCTTGATCTCCTAGCAGTCCTAGAGACTCTCAAGACTCTTCTCCAGCACCCAAATTTGAAAGCATTAGTTCTTCAACCCTCAGCATTCTTTATGGTCCAACTCTCACATCCACACATGACAAGTGGAAAAACCATAGCTTTGACTATACAGATCTTTGTTGGCAAAGTAGTGCCTCTGCTTTTCAATAAGCTGTCTAGGTTTGTCACAGCATTTCTTCCAAGGACCAAGTGCTTTGAATTTCATAGTATTATGCCCTCAAGATCCATCCATGTTGTAGCAAATGGCAAGGTTTCCTTATTTTTTAAATATATATCTATATCTGTATATAGATGTAGTGGAAACAGTGACAGACTTTATTTAGGGGGGCTCCAAAATCACTGCAGATGGTGACTACAGACAAGAAATTAAGACGCTTGCTCCTTGAAAGAAAAGTTATGACCAAACTTGACAGCATAGTAAAAAGCAGAGACATTACTTTGCCAACAAAGGTCCATCTAGTCAAAGCTATGGTTTTTCCAGTAGTCATGTATGGATATGAGAGTTGGACTATAAAGAAAGCTGAGCACAAAAGAATTGATGCTTTTGAACTATGGTGTTGGAAAAGACTCTTCAGAGTTCCTTGGACAGCAAGGAGATCCAACCAGTCCATCCTAAAGGAAATCAGTCCTGAATATTCATTGGAAAGACTGATTGATGCGAAGCCTTTACTCATTTGAAAAGACTCTGATGCTGGGAAAGATTGAAGGTGGGAAGAGAAGGGGACAATAGAGGATAAGATGGTTGGATGTCATCACTGACTCAATGGACATGCATTTGAGTAAATTCCAGGAGTTGGTGATGACCAGGAGGCCTGGTGTGCTGCAGTCCATGGGGTCACAAAGAGTTGGACACAACTGAGTGACTAAAATGTTAAATGTATATATCTATCTAACTCAAATCTTCTTTATTCATTTTTCTGCCAAAGGATTCTTGGTTGCTTACATGTCTTAGCTATTGTAAATAATGCTGCTATGAACAATGAGAGTGCATTTATCTTTTTAAACTACTGCTTTCATTTCCCTCAAATAATGAGAAGTGGGAATGATGGATCATATGGTAATTCTATTTTGAATCATATGAGGAGCTTCCACAGTATTTTCTATACTAGCTGCAGCAGTTTACATTCCAACTGATTAGGTACAAAGGTTTCCTTTTCTCTACATCCTTCACAATATTTGTTGCTTCTTGTCGACTGGCACTGAAACATGTATAATATCATATATGAAATTTCACTCATCTCACATGCTAGTAAAGTAATGCTCAAAATTCTCCAAGCCAGGCTTCAGCAATATGTGAACCATGAACATCCTGATGTTCAAGCTGGCTTTACAAAAGGCAGAGAAACAAGAGATCAAATTGCCAACATCTGCTGGATCATAGAAAAAGCAAGAAAGTTCCAGAAAAAACATCTATTTCTGCTTTATTGACTATGCCAAAGCCTTTGACTGTGTGGATCACAGTAAACTGTGGAAAATTCTCAAAGAGATCGGAATACCAGATCACCTGATCTGCCTCTTGAGAAATGTGTATGCAGGTCAGGAAGCAACAGGTAGAACTGGACATGGAACAACAGACTGATTCCAAATAGGAGAAGGAGTATGTCAAGGCTGTATATTGTCACCCTGTTTATTTAACTTATATGCAGAGTACATCATGAGAAACGCTGGACTGGAAGAAACACAAGCTGGAATCAAGATTGCCGGGAGACATATCAATTACCTCAGATATGCAGATGACACCACCTTCATGGCAGAAAGTGAAGAGGAACTAAAAAGCCTCTTGATGAAAGTGAAAGTGGACAGTGAAAAAGTTGGCTTAAAGCTCAACATTCAGAAAACGAAGATCATGGCATCCGGTCCCATCACTTCATGGGAAATGGATGGGGAAACAGTGGAAGACTTTATTTTTTGGGCTCCAAAATCACTGCAGATGGTGACTGCAGCCATGAAATTAAAAGACGCTTACTCCTTGGAAGAAAAGTTATGACCAACCTAGATAGCATATTCAAAAGCAGAGACATTACTTTGCCAACAAAGGTTCGTCTAGTCAAGGCTATGGTTTTTCCAGTGGTCATGTATGGATGTGAGAGTTGGACTGTGAAGAAGGCTGAGCACTGAAGAATTGATGCTTTTGAACTGTGGTGTTGGAGAAGACTCTTGAGAGTCCTTGGACTGCAAGGAGATCCAACCAGTCCATTCTGAAGGAGATCAACCCTGGGATTTATTTGGAGGGAATGATGCCGAAGCTGAAAGTCCAGTACTTTGGCCACCTCGTGAAGAGTTGACTCACTGCAAAAGACTCTGATGCTGGGAGGGATTGGGGGCAAGAGAAGAAGGGGACGACACAGGATGAGATGGCTCGATGGCATCACTGACTCGATGGACGTGAGTCTGAGTGAACTTCGGGAGTTGGTGATGGACCGGGATGGCCTGGCATGCTGCGATTCATGCGGTCGCAAAGAGTTGGACACGACTGAATGACTGATCTGATCTGATCTGATTCAACCTTAATGTAGCCCACCAGGCCCTGATCCCTGCCTGCCTTTCTAGCCTCTCCTCAGGATCTCTTTATTTTGTTTTATCCACTCTGATTATTTCATTCATTGAGGACACAGGGCTCACTGACATCAGGGATTTCTGACAAAAAGTGCTCTGGAATTGCTTCTCCCTGAAAACCTTTGCTCATAGACTGTTCTCTTCAAGGCTCTCCTTAAGGCTCACATTTAGTGATCTCTCTCTTAGTCTCACTCAAAATTGCTTCTTTATTTAATAAGTTTGCTTTATAAAATATGCTTTTCCTTTATCAAAACTATCTCAATTTGTATTTGTATATTTGCTTTGGGATGATTTAATACTTCTTGTTTTATTCACATCTGCATTTGTTCCCATTGGCTGTAAAGTAGTAGGAACTATTCTTAAAATGAATAGATGAATGAAGTTAATACAGAAAACTGGCACTCTAATAAATTTATTGACCCACAATTAACTAAATATTTTCAAATTGGCAGTGGTATTCTAGTGTGGTCATGCTATACAAGTGTATTGGGAAATAATAATTCTATGAATTCTAAAATTCAAAATGATGACTTGTTTTGGCATAAATAGTATTATTGTTAAGAATAACCTTCCTCTACTCCTCCTCTCCAAAATAAATCAAGGAGGAGAAGAACATTCTATTGTTGAATGAGTTTATACTATAAATGCTTAGACAGTGCCTGCATATATTAATAGCAAGTTCTCAGGAATTTTAGCTATCATACCCTTGTTACTAAAATTTAATTTGTTATATCTGCTACATTATAATGGTAAATTATAATTTTTATTTGTTAAAAATCACAATTTTTAATCATAATTTAAAATCTGTTTTTTCCCATATTATAATTTGCATTGTATTTTTTGTTTTGTGATTGATTTAAAGTCTCATTTTTATATTACTATTCAGTTCAGTCAGTCACTTCAGTCGCTCAGTCGTGTCTGACTCTTTGCGACCCCATGAATTGCAGCACGCCAGGACTCCCTGTCCATCACCAACTCCCGGAGTTCACTTAAACTCACATCCATTGAGTCAGTGATGCCATCCAGCCATCTCATCCTCTGTCGTCCCCTTCTCCTCCTGCCCCCAATCCCTCCCAGCATTAGAGTCTTTTCCAATGAGTCAACTCTTTGCATGAGGTGGCCAAAGTACTGAAGTTTCAGCTTTAGCATTATTCCTTCCAAAGAACACCCAGGACTGATCTCCTTTAGAATGGACTGGTTGGATCTCCTTGCAGTCCAAGGGACTCTGAAGAATCTTCTCTAACACCACAGTTCAAAAGCATCAATTCTTCTGTGCTCAGCCTTCTTCACAGTCCAACTCTCACATCCACACATGACCACTGGAAAAACCATAGCCTTGACTAGACGGACCTTTGTTGACAAAGTAACGTCTCTGCTTTTGAATATGCTTTCTAGGTTGGTCATAACTTTCCTTCCAAGGAGTAAGCGTCTTTTAATTTCATGGCTCCAATCACCATCTGCAGTGATTGGAGTACTATTACTCATTAGTAATACATGACTAATGTAACTACATTAGTAGTTACTACATGTAATATCATGTATTAACATATTATAGCTACATGTAGACTACATTCCAATTAAATATATGAATAACCTATGATTACCTATGTAAAAACTATAGCCTAGTTCTTAGTAATAATTAATTTTAAAAGAAATGAGGTACTGATTCAAAGAAGTTTTATGACTCATTGGAAGATAAATAGACTTTAATTGAAACAAAGATGAATGTGGAGGCTGTGTTGTAATACATTAAGGGGCAAAAGTTTCCTTCTTTTATCTTCCTAATTTATAGTTTGATGTCTGAAATAGCAAAGCATTGTGTTAAAAATTTTTGGAAATTGAAGCTTCTTTTAGTTTTGGTTTTAATTAGTTAGATTTTATGGAGCAACTTTGGCCCTGTTCAAGAGGAAGTAAGCTAATGGTATAAAAATTGTCCTTTGTCTGTGTAGCTTGAAATAAAAACTCATCACTTCTTATTTTCACTTCTTACCAAAGATAACTGAGGTGGGATGTCATGCTATTTTAGTCTTCAAAGCAAAAATCTAACAATCTAGAATTTGGTGGTTGTTCATTCACTTAGTTATGTCCAACTCTTTGCCCCATGAACTGTAGCACGCCAAGCTTCCCTGTCCTTCACCATCTCCTGGAGCTTGCTCAAACTCATGTCCATTGAGTCAGTGGTGCCATACAACCATCTCATCCTCGTCTCCTTCTGCCTTCAATCTTTCCCAACATCAGGATATTTTCTAATGAGTAGGCTCTTCACTTCAGGTGGCCAAAGTATTGGAGCTTCAGCATCAGTTCTTCTAATGAATATTTAGGATTGGTTTCCTTTCAGATTGACTGGTTTGATCTCCTTGCAGTCCAAGGGACTCTCAAGAGTCTTCTCCAACACCACAGCTCAAAAGCATTAATTCTTTGGCATTCAGCCTTCTTTATGGTCCAAATCAAGAGGCTCTCTAGTTCCGCCTCACTTTCTGTCATAAGGGTGGTGTCATCTACACTTCTGAGGTTATTAATATTTCTCCCAGAAATCTTGATCCCAGCTTGTGCTTCATCCATCTTGGCAGTTTGCATGATATGCTCTGCATATAAGTTTAATAAACAGGGTGACAATATATAGCCTTGACATATTCCTTTCCCAATTTTGAACCAGTCCATTGTTCCACTCAATCTAGAATAGAGTAACTCATTTACAGTTTTCAGTCTTGAACATAAGTTTTATGTTTAACTTATTAAATCTGAGCCTATTGCTAACTAATGAATTCAGTTTCATCACTTCAGAAATACAACTGATGAAATATATCATTCTAAAAAGTTTTATCAAGTTGTGTATTGTGGTTCGATTTTTAGTTTTCTTTGCTTTCTTTCTTTTTTTTTTTTTTTTCTGCTTTGATTTATTTTTATTACCTCTTTATGGTTGTAGAGATATCTTACAGTAGTTTAGGTTAATTGAATTTCAAGAACAATTAGGTTTTTTTTAAGTACAAAATTTTGAGTCATTGTTTTAACTGGAGAGTCAGAACAGAGGAATCACAGAAATATTTCAAATTTCTAGCAAGCATTTCAAAGAAAACAAGCAAAAGCCATTGCTTCATAACATCATCAAATTGTCCTTGGACAGACAGGATTGATGTATGTGATTTAGAACACTTTCAGATGTTTTAAATTTAGACAGAGACCTAAAATCATTCTTCTTATTACATAATCTTAATTCCTGATGAAAAGAGACAGGGAGGAGTAGGATTTAGAACAGGGTACCAGCAAAGTCCCTACTATAAATCATTCTGCTCCCTGGCTCCAGTCTGGGTTCTTCTGTGTGACTGGACAACTTATCCTACACAAACTTTATTTTCATCTTTCAAATGCAGATTTAACTGGGTTGTTATAAATAGTAAATAAAATGAAAGCTCTTTGCCCAGTTTGGGAACATATTGAATGCTCAATATATTACTGCTCAATAAACTCTGGACATTATTAATTGCTAAAATGTAGCCAGCTTTAATATACAGATTCTTTTTCATATTGTCAATGACTAACAATGTAATTAATTCTCAGGTATCAGTTTTTATACAAATTTAATAATAAGATTTTAAGTTAAGATTTAAATAAGGTTTAGTCTTAAATAACATTTTCATCTTTAAACTGAAGGAAGGAATTCAGTAAACCACTAGATAAAATTAAAATGTGTCCTCAAAAAATATGCTCATTTGGATAATTTCCATTTTAAAATAATTGGATACTATCTTATTTAACTTTGTTTATACTAAAAGAAGTTGAGTTTCTTGACTGCACAGTTCAGTTCAGTTGCTCAGTCATGTCCGACTCTTTGCGACGCCATGAATCGCAGCATGCCAGGCCTCCCTGTCCACCACCAACTCCCCAAGTTCACTCAGACTCAAGTCCATCAAGTCAGTGGTGCCATCCAGCCATCTCATCCTCTGTCGTCCCCTTCTCCTCCTGCTCCCAAGTTGCTTCCAGCATCAGAGTCTTTTCCAATGAGTCAACTCTTCACATGAGGTGGCCGAAGTACTGGAGTTTCAGCTTCAGCATCATTCCCTCCAAAGAAATCCCAGGGTTGATCTTCAGAATGGACTGGTTGGATCTCCTTGCAGTCCAAGGACTCTCAAGAGTCTTCTCCAACACCACAGTTGAAAAGCATCAATTCTTTGGCCCTCAGCCTTCTTCACAGTCCAACTCTCACATCCATACATGACCACTGGAAAAACCATAGCCTCGACTAGAAGAACCTTTGTTGGCAAAGTAATGTCTCTGCTTTGCAATATGCTATCTAGGTTGGTCATAACTTTCCTTCCAAGGAGTAAGCGTCTTTTAATTTCATGGCTGCAGTCACCATCTGCAGTGACTTTGAAGCCCAAAAAAATAAAGTCTGACACTGTTTCCACTGTTTCCCCATCCATTTCCCATGAAGTGATGAGATCAGATGCCATGATCTTTGTCTTCTGAATGTTGAGCTTTAAGCCAACTTTTTCATTCTCCTCTTTCACTTTCGTCAAGAGGCTTTTTAGTTCCTCTTTACTTTCTGCCATAAGGGTGGTGTCATCTGCATATCTGAGGTAATTGATATTTCTCCCGACAATCTTGATTCCAGCTTGTGTTTCTTCCAGCCCAGCGTTTCTCATGATGTACTCTGCATAGAAGTTAAATAAGCAGGGTGATAATATCAGCCTTGATGTACTCCTTTTCCTATTTGTAACCAGTCGGTTGTTCCATGTCTAGTTCTAACTGTTGCTTCCTGACCTGCATACAGATTTCTCAAGAGGCAGGTCAGGTGGTCTGATATTCTCATCTCTTTCAGAATTTTCCACAGTTTATTGTGATCCACACAATCAAAGGCTTTGGCATAGTCAATAAAGCAGAAAACAGATGTTTTTCTGGAACTCTCTTGTTTTTTCCATGATTCAGCGGATGTTCGCAATTTGATCTCTGGTTTCTTTGCCTTTTGTAAAACCAGCTTGAACATCAGGAATTTCACCGTTAAGGTTTTGCTGAAGCCTGGCGTGGAGAATTTTGAGCATTACTTTACTAGCATGTGAGATGAGTGAAATTGTGCGGTAGTTTGAGCATTCTTCGGCATTGCCTTTCTTTGGGATTGGAATGAAAACTCACCTTCTCCAGTCCTGTGGCCACTGCTGAGTTTTCCAAATTGGCTGGCATATTGAGTGCAGGACCTTCACAGAATCATCGTTCAGCATTTGGAATAGCTCCACTGGAATTCCATCACCTCCACTAGCTTTGTTCGTAGTGATGCTTTCTAAGGCCCACTTGACTTCACATTCCAGGATGTCTGGCTCTAGGTCAGTGATCACACCATCGGATTATCTGGGTCGTGAAGATCTTTTTTGTACAGTTCTTCCGTGTATTCTTGCTATCTCTTCTTAATATCTTCTGCTTCTTTTAGGTTCATACCATTTCTGTCCTTTATCGAGCCCATCTTTTCATGAAATGTTCCCTTGGTATCTCTGATTTTCTTGAAGAGATCTCTAGTCTTTCCCATTCTGTTGTTTTCGTCTATTTTTTTGCACTGATCGCTGAGAAAGGCTTTCTTGTCTCTTTTTGCTATTCTTTGGAACTCTGCATCAGATGCTTATATTTTTCCTTTTCTCCTTTGCTTTTCACTTCTCTTCTTTTCACAGCTATTTGTAATGCCTCCCGAGACAGCCATTTTGCTTTTTTCCATTTCTCTTCTATGGGAATGGTCTTGACCCCTGTCTCCTGTACAATGTCACGAACCTCATTCCATAGTTCATCAGGCACTCTATCTATCAGATCTAGGCCCTTAAATCTATTTCTCACTTCTTCTGTATAATCATAAGGGATTTGATTTAGGTCATACCTGAATGATCTAGTGGTTTTCCCTACTTTCTTCAATTTAAGTCTGAATTTGGCAATAAGAGGTTCATGATCTGAGCCACAGTCAGCTCCTGGTCTTGTTTTTGTTGACTATATAGAGCTTCTCCATCTTTGGCTGCAACGAATATAATCAATCTCATTTCGGTGTTGACCATCTGGTGATGTCCATGTGTAGAGTCTTCTCTTGTGTTGTTGGAAGAGGGTATTTGCTATGACCAGTGCATTTGCTTGGCAAAACTCGATTAGTTTTTGCCCTGCTTCATTCCATATTCCAAGGCCAAATTTGCCTGTTACTCCAGGTGTTTCTTGACTTCCTATTTTTGCATTCCAGTCCCCTATAATGAAAAGGACATCTTTTTTGGGTGTTAGTTCTAAAAGGTCTTGTAGGTCTTCATAGAACCGTTCAACTTCACAGAGACAGCTAAATACTGGAATAATAGGAGAGAATTTCATAATGTAACTGTAGAATTAAATATTTAATGCTCCAATTTACATTTACAAGTCCTTGAGGAAATTGCCTTCTGACAAAGCTGAATGAGGTTGGACGTGTTGTTGCAGGGAAAGCCATGAGTCCCTAGTTCTGGGCATCTTTTTGACAACTCCATCATTACCTTTGACATTGTTTTCACAGCCTCCACCATCACTGGCTTTCTGACGCCTGTCATAGGAGGCATTTTCAGAATTCCAATGTTTCTGAATCAGACAAGCTTGTCACATATTTTGTTAAGCACAAAGTTTTTAACACAGAATGGTTAGATATAACTGGGTCATTGCTACTGAAAGGTGAATGACACATTTAATGTCATTTTTCACTGACAAAATCTGCCCTATATTTACAAGAAAGTGTGACTCATAGAAAATGAAAGGCTCACATTATTTCCCCTCTTCTTAGCTGACTCAAAGAACAAAAAGTGAAATGGTGATTTTTTTAAAATGGGTTCTTCTACGGAAGTACATTCTAAGGTCAGGAGGAGAACATTCCTCATCCCAATTTCTATCAGTGAAAAACAAGGTTGCTGTTGTTTTGTGACTGTGATATGTTGATCTCTAATATTTGTTCTTTTAACCATATTCAAAATGGTGAACAGACAAAAGGTATCATCTTTTGCTTTGAGGGAATGACACCTGGGGAATTTTCCACTGAATGAAACTTAATGCAAGAAACTTATTTAGCACCTATCAACTGTATCTGGGTACATGAAAAATTAATAGAACCTTTCCCTCATATCTAGTGGGAAAAGTATGACCTCAAAACACTTACAATGGTGGGAACAGATGCCAGTAGACTTACATGTAGACAATAAAGTGATAATTCTAGAATATATCAGATATGTTAATACATACATGTTATTGCTTATAATTGAAATTAACTTATCCATGGATCTGTTTTTAAACATGATAGTTGAATAAAGCTAATTTTACAAATAAATACGATTCAGAGCTTCCCATTTCCAGGTCTATCTCAGCATTCTTATCTTTTCTACTTGCTCCCTAATGTCCCCTCACCAATATGTCTATTCTCAGACAGCGTGTTTTTTGCCAGTGTTCTAGACTAAATGTAAGGCAAATCATTGTGAATTCAAAATCCTCCAGTGATGATCAATTTTATGTGTCAGTTTGGCTGGGACATAAAAAATCATATCAGATCATTGGTCAAATATTATTCTGGGTATTTCTGTTTTTAATTAAAAATTTATATTGAGCATGTGATTAACAAAGTTGTGCTATTTCAAGTGTAGTAAAAAGTAATTCAGTTATATATATATACATGTTATCTCTTCTTTTTCAAATTCATTTACCACTTAGTTTATTACAGAATATTGAGCAGAGTTCCCTGTGCTATACAGTAGGTTCTTATTAGTTACCTATTTTAAATATAGTAGTGTATACATGATCAATCCAAAACTACCAATTTACCCCTCCCCCCACCTACCCCCCAGATTACCTTAATTTAATTCTCTATAAATTTGTTTGTTTGCAAATAAGTTCATTTGTATCTTTTCTTTTTTTTTTTTTTTTTTTCATATACAAAAAGAATCATATGGCATTTGTCTTTCTCTGTTTACTGACTTCACTTAATATGATAATCTCCATGATGCTGCAAATGACATTATTTTATTCTTTTTAATGGTTGAGTAATAATCCACTGTATATATGTACTGCATCTTCTTTATCCATTCTTCTGTTGATGGACATTTATGTTGCTTCCATGTCATGGCTAGTGTAAACCGTGCTGCAATGAGCATGGTGGTACATGTATCCTTTCAAATCATGTTTTTCTCTGGATATATGCCCTGGAATGGGATTGCTGAATTGTACAATAGCTCTATTTTTTGTCTTTTAAGGAACCTCCATTCTGCTCTCCATGGTGTCAGCACCAACTTACATTCCCACCCGCAGTATAGGAGGATTCCTTTTTCTCCATATCCTCTCCAGCATTTATTGCTTGTAGACTTTTGATGATGGTCATTTTGACTGGTGTGAGATGATAGCTCATTGTAGTTTTGATTTGCATTTCTCTAATAATTAGTGGTGTTGAGCATCTTTTTCTTCTATTCTGGGTATTTCTTTGACAATGTTTTTGTTTCAGATTAACATTCACATTTGTGACTTGAAGTAAAGTAAATTGTTCTCCATGTCTGTTTGTGTGTGTTGGGGAGCGGGGCGGGGAAGGGAGCAGTCTGCCATTTAGCTGGAGCCCTGAACTGAACTGAACATAACAAAGACTGACTGCCCTGAACACAGAGGAGCTTTGCCAGCAGATTGCCTTTGGATTCAAACTTCAGCTTTTCCCTGAGTCTCTAACCTGTCAACATAGACCATCATATTTTGGACTTGCCAATCCGGTGAGTTCATTCCTTAAAATAAATAAATACTCTTGGCTCTGTTTCTCTGAGGAGCTCTGACTAACTCACCTCCCCTAACCAGTTTAAGTTTCTGTGGGGTTTTATATTGACTCACTCTCATCCCTTGATCTTAAGGAGCAGGTACAACAGAGCAGGGTACCACACAACCATTCTACAACCATTTTCTTTCTCTCATTTCTCTAGATCCTTCTGCAGTACAAAAAGTTCTGCTTGCCTGTCTGTCCTTCTTCCCTCCCCTCTTTCATCCTCTCCCTCTTTCTTTCTTTCTGGCTGCATTATCATATTTTCTCTTCTCTGTTGTTATCATTTTTACTTCTCTACAAGCTTTTTACATGAAGACTATTCTAAAAATCCCATAAACTCCAATAAATACTTGATTGTAGGAATTAAAATCAAGGGCTTTCATGACTAGTGTCTATATTGTTGTAGGAAGGGACCCCCTTCTTGGCCTGAAACTGGGTTTTTGTCTAACACTCAGAAACAAATTGTCCAAGGAGACACATGCTGACAAAGCAAAAGATTTTATTGGGAAAGGGCACCTGGATGGAGAGCAGTAGGGTAAGGAAACCCAGGAGAACTGCTCTGCCACGTGGCTGGCAGTCTTGGGTTTTATGGTGACCACATTAGTTTCCAGGTTATCTTCTGGTTATTCCAGGTTATTCTGACTCAGAGTCCTTCCTGGTGGTGAAGGCCTTGTTCAGCCAAGATGGATGCCAGCGAGGATTCTGGGAGATGGTCGGACATGTGATGTCTCCTTTTGATCTTTCCCGAACTCTTCCAGTTTGTGGTAGCTTATTAATTCCGTGTTCATTACCAGGACCTCCTGCCGTAAAACAACTCAGGCAAATGGTTACTATGGTGCCTGGCCAGGTTGGGCAGTTTCAAGTCAGTGTGCTTCCTCTGACAATATCAAGACAAAAGAAAAGAAAGAAAAAGAAAACAAAAGTGAGAAACTCAATCCACTCCCTTGCTCTCTGAGTCTGTGTTTGTGTGTGTATATATTTGTGTGCCTCTGTTTTGGTTTAATGGTGAACAAGAATAGGTAAAAATGAACTAAGAGAATGAAAATTACTTCAAAATAGTGTTCCATTAAAATTACTTTGGTTGCTTAAGGAAATTCAAAAGGATAAACATGTAACTTAGTTTTAAACATCTTGATGAATGCTTTTATGTTCTGCAGATGACATAAGCAAACATATAGAAATACTTACAATCTATGATTATTGTTATGTGGGCACAACAGAAGGAGGTGACAGGATGTAAAGCAGCAAAGTACTGTGACAAAAGTACAGACTTCAATCAGACAAAATTGGATTTAAATGCTGATTCTTCCTTGGACAGTTACTTACATTCAGTTTTTTGTTTTGTTTTGTTTTGGTTTTTAATATATATATATCAGACAATAAATATTTGCCTGATAAAGTTTTTTGGAAAATTAATTTTTACATGTTCTAGTCTTCTAAAAATGCCTACCAAATTATACCACATTCTGCTTTATGTGGTTTATTTCCTTAAGAAGGATTCAATTCAGTTCAGTCACTCAGTCATGTCCGACTCTTTGCGACCTCATGAATTACAGCACGCCAGGCCTCCCTGTCCATCACCAACTCCCGGAGCTCACTCAAACTCATGTCCATCGAGTCCATGATGCCATCCAGCCATCTCATCCTCTGTCGTCCCCTTCTCCTCCTGCCCCCAATCCCTCCCAGCATCAGAGTCTTTTCCAACGAGTCAACTCTTTGCATGAGGTGGCCAAAGTATTGGAGTTTCAGCTTCAGCATCAGTGCTTCAAATGAACACGCAGGACTGATCTCCTTTAGGATGGACTGGTTGGATCTCCTTGCAGTCCAAGGGACTCTCAAGAGTCTTCTCCAACACCACAGTTCAAAAGCTAAGACAACTTATTTCCTATAATGATAACCCATAAACTCCTTCCTGCTCTGCAACCATATTTCACCACCTTTTACCCAAATTATCTATGAATCAGCCATATAGAACAGTTTTAATTTATGAAATCTACCACATTCTCTCACCTTTGTGTTTTGGTGTAGATTGTGTCCTTTGCCTGAAACTCTCCTTGAACCATCATAAAGAGATAACTTAAGGATATATCTTAGAAAAGGCAAGCTTATCTTCAGATCATCTCAGAATATTGACATTTCCTTGGACAGATTTCCCTGACCCCCTAATCAAGTCCACTCCCCAAGATGTAGGCTCCCACACTGAAACATTTCCCTACACAGCTGTCATAACACATGACATTATTTGTTTCATGTTTCACTTCCCTCCAAGTTGACCCTGAAATATTTTTTCCTCTGTCACCACTATATGCCTGGGACCTACTCTCTGGATGTGAATGCTCAAGTAATATCCACCTGTTTCAGTGGATGAAATAATTTTTCATTACCTTTTCCCTTCTCTCCCTAATATTTTGAGAAATATATTTTATATTGCATATATAGCAAAAAGAATTAAAAATTTCCACATTATGCCAAGGGATTTGGACATTAAATCCAAACTATCCTTTTCTCAAAGTTCTAGATGTCTGCCCTCAAATTTGTTCATTTCTGTTCTTCACCATTGAAATGACACCACTGTCCCTCTAGCTCAAACCAAGAATCAAGATGGTGTTCTTAATTCTCTTTCTCCTTGCCTCTCATTTGCAACCCATTAACAATTAGTTTTGATGCTATCTTTTAATTCACCATCATATCTTTTTTAGAATCGACTAGGATGTCTTGATTGTACTAGTACAATACTCTCTCAACTACTCTTTTCCTGCTTTTAAAAAAAAAATCCATTTTTTTTTCAAAGCAATCTATTAAAATGTAAATCAGGTTTCATGCTGAGAAGATGTCAGGATCACTCTGCCATTCTAAGATAAAACCCAAATGCCTTTCGGTGATTGTAAGGTCAGCAAGAGTTTCAGCAGTTCTCATCTGCTTCTACCACTCTTCCCTGTGGCTCACTCTTTTGAGCCAACCTGTGATGTTTTTTCTGTCCCCACCCATCACTTTCTGCCTTGTGCCTTTGCACTGGTTGTTCATTCTGCCTGGAAAGCTCTCTGCCCCACATACTCAGGGGTCCAGCCCAGTTCCCATCTTCTCAGAAAGGTCTTTAACCACCTGTCTGCATGACCTCCAATTGCTTCCTATAACATCATTTTGTTTTCTTCACTTCCTACCATCTGAAATTATTTATTTTGCTTGTGTATTTATTTTTCTACTTATTCTTACTGAGATATATAAAATCCATTAAAACAGGGATCGTTCTGGATTATTTACCTTTGTAATCTCAGTGCTGAAATTGTAGAAGCCATTCAACTTTTGTAGAATGAATTCTTGAAGAAATATATCATTTTTATACAAAGATATTTATGGGAGAATTTAATTGAAAAACTTTTGCTCATATCTTTGCATTTTACAAGAGAACCTGAGAACTTGGTAGAAAAAATAAACACAAACAGAAATATTTTATAGAACTGCACCTTGAAAGGTGAATGGAATTGAACTACTTAGGGGAAAAGTACATGCACAAGAAATAAGTATGAAATAAATTCAAAAAATGGCAAGTCACCATCTGAATGTAACTCAGAGCCTGACACACTGGGCAAGATGTGGTAATCATAAGCTTGTTTTCTATGTGTGTGTTTCTGTTTTGTGAATAACTTCATTTGTATTTGTAATTTTTTTAAAATATATTTCACATATAAGTGATATCATATATCTGTCTTATCTGTCTTTCTGAGTTTCTTCACTTAGTATTATAATTTCTAGGTCCATCCATGTTGCTGCAAATGGCATTATTTCATTAATTTTATGGCTGAGTGATATTCCAAAATTTCTTTATCCGTTCATCTGTATTATTTTCATGTTAATGTAGATGGACTTATGGGAAGTAGAACAAGAGAGTGAAATTCAGTATCAGTCAGAAGTTTATTGGATGATTGTGTACAAGAGAATGTTGAAGGTCTGAAACCCACTAGTGAGAGATGGTATGTACCGAATAGAAATATTTCAGAAATAACTAGACAAATTTTGAGACATTCTTTACTTTGAAACAGTATGCTTAAACTTGTTGGATTATCTCAGTGTTCTCTTGCTATGTGTACGTTATAGGGTTAGGAACATACAATTGATCTAAGTTCACATAAATCAGCAACTTGGATAGGATTGTTAAATCCACAAAAATTTTACTACTGGAATCTGGGATAAATTTTAGTTACTGTTTCCCATTTTGTTTCAATTGATTGCTCATATCTTTACAATAAGCATTTCAAGACATGTATTTATTATTGATTCCCGCCCAAGGCCACATTTGTGAGGCTTTGTACCAAAGTCTTAGAAGCAAAGCCCAGAACCAAAGTCACCTCCTAAACTGACTGAGCCCCTTTGTAACCTTGCTAAAAGCCCCCTGATAATCACTAACAGGCTCTCTGACTCCCAAGTAGGCAAACATGTCTACTCTGGTAAATACCCTTACTATGCCCCAACCAATCACATAATGCCAGTCTTCCAGCAAGAATTTTCTTGATGCTATAAAAACTGGCTATTAACCCATGAAAACTGTCAGCTCTCTCTGGTCTATCATGAGGGTGCCTGCTGCCCACTTCATCTCTGCTCTTTGTTCTTAAATAAATTCACTCCCTTCTGAAATACTCTGTGTCTGGAAATTCTTTTCCAACCCACACTCAAACTGCCTCAACATTCCCTGATGGCTCAACAGTAAAGACTCTAACTGCCAATGCAGGAGAAGTGAGCTTGATCCTTGGGTTGGGAAGATCCCCTGGAAAAGGAAATGGCAACCCACTCCAGTATTCTTGCCTGGAAAATCCCATGGACAGAGGAGCCTGGTGGGCTATAGCCCATGAGGTCACAAAGAGTCAGGACTTAGCAACTAAACAACAACAAAATTCTAACAGTTTAGTTCTGTGCCTCTCCCTTTTGATTATGGTATATAAGCTGGGACAAAATGACACTTCTATTCCCAATTCACTGATTCAAAAATTAGACCAAACAAAAGCACCCTGTGTTGTTTTTCCAAGACTTTGACATTACTTAGTGGTGAAAATAAGGCTCAGACTCTAATTCCTCTCTAATAGAGTTTCTTTCTATTCTCAGTGAACCAATGTAGTAACTTTTCTTCCTGAAGGTTTTCCCCTAAGTCACATACATCTCTGAAAAAAATATCTTAGAGAAATATTCTTTTTAAATATAGCATATTCAGTAAATATAGTACATATTCCTAGTACCTGCTCAGAAAGATTCAAGATCCTTATGAGAAAACAGATGAAAACCAGTAATATTATTTTCTTTGCTTACTAAAAACAAAGAAATCTCAGAACAAAGAAAATTATTTCTCTATAATTGATATGTGTGGCTTTTTAATTTTATTCCTATATCCTTTGTCATATATAAAATAGCTAAATATTTTGGGTTTTAGGTAAAATTTGACAAACAAATACAACTGAGATCACATTATAAGCGAGAAATGTAGAGTTCATGATATTTTATAG
This sequence comes from Bos mutus, assembly GCF_027580195.1. Classification (NCBI taxonomy): domain Eukaryota; kingdom Metazoa; phylum Chordata; class Mammalia; order Artiodactyla; family Bovidae; genus Bos; species Bos mutus. The sequence continues at coordinate 4,328,906 of NC_091622.1, read as the reverse complement.
CACTTTAATTACCAATTACAAATCAGGCTCTATTTGTGAGTTTTTTGAAAGATTCTCAATTAAAAAAAAATAAGCCTATATCATAAGATATTTTGAAAATCAACAATGAAGGACACACTTAGCTTTTTAGAGGATAATTTTGTTATTTTATTTATTCTTTCACTTGAGAGAAAATCTCACCCAAAAGAAGTCTTTCCTATTCATTGTATTTATTGTCTGTTATGCATATACCTTGGCCACCTGATGTGAAGAGCTGACTCATTTGAAAAGACTCTGATGCTGGGAAAGACTGAAGGCAGGAGGAGAAGGGGATGACAGAGGATGAGATGGTTGGAAGGTATCACTGACTCAATGCACATGAGTTTGGGCAAACTCAGGACTATAGTGAAGGGCAGCAAAGCCTGGCATGCTGCAGTTCATGGGGTAACAAACAGTAGACATGATGGTGACTGGACAATAACAACAATGCCTCTATTCAGGTCAATTTTCATCTAGTGTATAGATTCAGAGATAAATCATCCTGTTCCAGGTCTCTAAATTGTCAGTGAGTAATTATGAAGAATGACTCACTGACAGCAGAGTACAGAAATGTTTCCTGTTCATTCACAAGTCATCATCATGGATACCGGGTAACATTTCTAATTCTTTCCAGTCACAGAGAGCTTCTTATAAAGGCAGGTTTTATGCTAGAATAATTTTTCTGCTTGACCATATTACCTGATAATTCCTTAACACATAAGAGTGGTGAATATTAACTAAGGCAGAAGCTTTCTAGAACATGTGTATCAATTATCTTTTTTCTCACATTTATTCTCTTTTCCTTTATTTTTTTAATTCTTTCTTGTTGAGGAAAAGACACTACAACCCAATTAGCAATTCTTGCTCTTGTTATCAAGTAAAATAAGTTTTGTGATAAAAAGAAAAATACGGAGCAAAAATACATTCTAATGAAAATATCTCTAAAAAGATAAAACAATAATGAACTTATGCTAAAGCAAACATAATGTACTTTTGTGAGAAAAAAATATTGTGCTTTATACCTGTTTTTATATTTTAAGATAATCATTCATAAGGCTAAAGAAAGTATATGTTTTTGTATTAATAAATGTAAATTATTTAAATGATATGAAATCAGTGTGCAAAACTAATGAGGCATCCTTAGGGATATTACACATATATGTTTTTAGCAAAAAAATGTGTGGAAAAGAAATACCCTCAAAGATATAAGTAACAGTAATCTATAGTAATAATAATAGCAATTAGACACTATGTCCTAACTCAGGACTTTATCAGTGATAACTTTATAAATCAATGTATTTATCAAGGTATTTCTCAATGTATTGAATATTGGAAAATTACAGCAGTACAACTATATTACAGTTAAATTTTCAGCATTAACTAATCTTTTATTTATTTATTTATTTTGGTTATTGGAGACTTCAATAAATTCTAGTTATAAGCCAATTTTAGTTTTAATACCACATTTCATAGCCTTAATAAGCCACTTAAGTTGTACCACATGTAAAAATAAAAGTCTATAGCATTTCAGTAAAACTCAAAAATAGATTTCTAATTTTTGATGAATTTAAAATGTAGTAAGACTCTAAATATTTGAAATATTGCTAGTCAATATATCATGTTATGGTAGTTTTAATGGTCAGAGCCATTTAATTCTGAAATTCTCTGTCTTTTTCAATGATAAAAATGAGACTATGAAGATTTGAATTTGGATTTTGGGCACAGGTCAGAGAGTTAAAGAATTAGAAAGAAGGCACAGTCTGCAATCCAGGGCCCCTTATGCTATACAGTGGGAAAATAATTTTCTGTTTCTATTTGTCTTGTAAATTGTTGGAAAAATTATTTTGGAGAGCTTAAGGCATATACTTTACTTAATTTCATTATATTTTACATCTCATTAATATTTTTAATATCTTAAATATGTTGTATCTCCTTGAAAATATGTATATAAATATGAATTTCACTATTGAAATTGTTCATTATTTTCTTAATAGTAGCATAAGAAACCTGAAATTTTACACTTAAGATTATATCTGGAAAAACACTTTTCTTTTATTCATTTAGTAAATTTATACTTGTTACATGAAAAATAAGAAGTTAGACATTGATGGAGGTGTGGCTAAAAGTAAAAAATGAATCGTGGCCTCACCCAACTTAGAATGGAGTGCTATAAAAAAACACTTTTTCTTTTCACAGTCAGCAAGGTTTTCAGGTGTGTATATTGGTGCATCAGAGTTTAGTATAATATAAACCATCTTAGAATTTATAAAATATTAAACTTTTGAATTTTACTGTTTGATACTGAATGGTTAAAACCACGCTTTTCTCCCTTCTTGTGAAAAATCCATTAAATGCTCATAGAACATGGCCTTTTGGATATTAGTCAAGAGTATCCTGATAAATTTTATCATGAAATGACAGCATATAATAAAGAGACAAAGAGAGTGAGAGTAAAAAGTTAATTAACTGTAAGATTTGATAGACACCAAGAAATTAAAAATTAAAATAGTTCTTTTAAAATAGAAGTATGTTTTATTTCTTGTTATAATACTTAGAAAAGTGGAAAGGGATGTTTTTCATTAGCTAGATTTATTCATTCATCATGGTAGTTCTCACATCTTGCTTCCAGTGAAGTCATAATGAACTTCCCACCTGCAGCACACTTAATCTGTTCTGAAGCAATTTTAGAAATTAGAATACTGATGTGGCATTAAAATTCAATACTTTGTTGGCACCATAGGCACAAATTGCTAAATGAAAAAACTACAAAATGGAAACTAAACTTGTTTCTTTCTCTGTTCCCTTTTCACAAAGAAATATAACTTGTGTGCGTTTTATATATATATATATATATATATATATATAGAGAGAGAGAGAGAGAGAGAGAGACAGTTTAATTTATGACTCATTCTTTTGCCCTAAGACCATTGGCTAAATGTTGTTATATCTTGGCCTCAGTTTCCTGTTATTTTTATTTTGTTGATGATTCTGATTGATTTCATCTATTTTTGAAAAAGAAAGCTTATCCCTATAAATCACCTGAGTATTAAGATCTTTGAAGTGAGTTTTGGTCTAGTGCATACTGAAATCTTTAGATCACTAAAGGCATTGATTTAGAACTCTTATTTATATAAACAAAATTTCTTGGAGTATGTAACCAAGAGCCAGGTTCTTCTTAAAGACAATTTGTTTACTGTAAGGCTTTCAGTTTGGGATTATCTGAGTGACTAGACTACTGCCTTGAATGTTACAGATCTCCTAAAAGAACTTTAATTAGGAATGGCTGGATGATTCATAACAGCATTTATTCATTCACCAAATATTTACTGAATGTTAATGATGTAATGATTATCACCCTAGCACTGAAGCTGAAATAATAAAAACATGGTGTCTACCCCTAGAGAATATCCATGATGTTTAATGTGAACAGGACTTAAGTAGAAATATAGAAAATGAATGTGTATCATTAAGTGAGTGTGATTATGGTTATTTCAAATTAACCCATTTAAATCTGGGGGAAATAGGAAATATAATTAGTACTATAAAAGTTGGACTAAAAATCACTTTAAAAAATCACATTTCCACTATAAATTTGATTAATTCTGCAGTTACATGAAGAGAAGGGACACACCTGAGTCATTGTTCAAAATAGCACTTCTAAAAGCATAAATACAGATAAATAACACAATTTCTAAGAAATTTATAGTGATAATGGCAAGGTAACTTCAAATGTTTTACTCAGAGTAAAAGTGGCAGAAGCAAAATTTCTTTTTAAATGACACTACTTAGTACCAGACTTCATTATTTGTATGCATTGTAGAAAAGTAATTGCATTTTAGCTTATACTCTAACAAACATTTGATTTTATAGCTGGATTTATCCATTGATATACAGATTATGAGTCAGCTCTGGGCACGTGTATAGAGTATGGGGGGTGGGGGGTGTTCAGTGGTCATTCAGCTAATCTATATGAGGATTAGGAAAGAACATAATTACTTTGAAATTTTAATTACACTGATTTTTAATTATATTGCATAATGGATATTGAAGGAAATAGTGAAAATTATTATGATGATCCAATAATTACCACCAAATATTATTCTTTTCACTATGCTAAGAGAAATATGTAACTTTACTTGCCTACTCTGAGATTGGTTGTCTACTGAAAATAATGATAATCTTAAATGTTTGAAGGGAAAGAAAACAAGCAAACAAAACTTTAAAAAAATTAAAAACAATTGCTTTCTGATATCAAAACACAGGTAAAGAGAAGTTTTACAATTATAAGGAACATGCCCCAAATTAACTATCATAGTAATGTATCTCAAGCCCTTCAAAGCCTAAACCTATTTCTTTAAGACTGAAGGAGGAAGATTTTTATCATGTTGATATGATATCAGAATGTCATATGGAGACACAATAATAAAAAATTTGACAGTCTCCTACCTAATTAACGGAGAAGGCAATGGCACCCCACTCCAGTACTCTTGCCTAGAAAATCCATGAATGGAGGAGCCTGCTAGGCTGAAGCCCATGGGGTTGCTAAGAGTTGGACACGACTAAGCAACTTCACTTTTACTTTTCTTTTTTATGCATTGGAGAAGGAAATGGCAACCCACTCCAGTATTCTTGCCTGGAGAATTCCAGGGACGGCAGAGCCTGGTGGGCTGCCATCTATGGGGTTGCACAGAGTCAGACACGACTGAAGCGACTTAGCTTAGCTTACCTGATTAAACTTAAAAGCTTTAGCACAGCAAAGGAAACTATAAGCGTGTTGAAAAGACAACCTTCAGAATAGGAGAAAATAATAGCAAGTGAAACAACTGACAAAGGATTAATTTCCAAAATATACAAGCAGCTCATACAATTCAATACCAGAAAACAAACAATCCAATCAAAAAGTGGGAAAAAAAGACTTAAACAGACATTTGTCCAAAGAAGACATACAGATGGCTAACAAACACATGAAATGATGCTCAACATTGCTGATTATTAGAGAAATGCAAATCAAAACTACGAGATACCTCACATCGGTCAGAATGGCCATCATCAAAATGTCTACAGACAATAAATGCTGGAGAGGGTGTGGAGAAAAGGGAATGCTTTTACACTGTTGGTGGAAATGTAAATTAATACAGCCACTATGGAAGACGGTATGGAGATTCCTTAAAAAACTAGGAGTAAAACCACCATATGACCCAGAAATCTCACTTCTAGGCATATACCCTGAGGAAACCAAAATTGAAATAGACACATGTATCCCATTGTTCATTGCAGCAGTTTTTACAATAGCTAGAACATTGAAGCAACCTAGAAGCCCATCGACAGACGTATGGACAAAGAAGCTGTGGTGTATGCATATACAATGGAAAATTACTCAGCCATAAAAAGGAACACATTTGAGTCAGTTCTAATGAGGTGGATGAACTTAGAACCTATTATACTGAGTGATGTAAGTCAGAAAGAGAAAGAGAAAGATAGTATTCTAATGCATATATAGGGAATCTAGAAAAATGGTACTGAAGAATTTATTTACAGGGTAACAACAGAGAAACAAACTTTGAGAATAGACTTATGGACGTAGGGATAAGGGAGGAGAGAGTGAGATGTATGGAAACTTACATTCAGTTCAGTTCAGTTTAGTAGCTCAGTCGTGTCAGACTCTTTGCAACCCCAGGAATTGCAGCACGCCAGACCTCCCTGTCCAACACCAACTCCCGGAGTTCACTCAGACTCACGTCCATTGAGTCAGTGATGCTATTCAGCCATCTCATCCTCTGTCGTCCCCTTCTCCTCCTGCCCCCAATCCCTCCCAGCATCGGAGTCTTTTCCAATGAGTCAACTCTTCGCATGAGGTGGCCAAAGTACTGGAGTTTCAGCTTTAGCATCATTCCTTCCAAAGAAATCCCAGGGCTGATCTCCTTCAGAATGGACTGGTTGGCTCTCCTTGCAGTCCAAGGGACTCTCAAGAGTCTTCTCCAACACCACAGTTGAAAAGCATCAATTCTTTGGCCCTCAGCTTTCTTCACAGTCCAACTCTCACATCCATACATGACCACAGGAAAAACCATAGCCTTGACTAGACGGACCTTTGTTGGCAAAGTAATGTCTCTGCTTTTGAATATGCTATCTAGGTTGGTCATAACTTTTCTTGCAAGGAGTAAGCGTCTTTTAATTTCATGGCTGCAGTCACCATCTGCAGTGATTTTGGAGCCCCCAAAAATAAAGTCTGACACTGTTTCCACTGTTTCCCCATCTATTTGCCATGAAGTGATGGGACCAGATGCCATGATCTTCGTTTTCTGAATGTTGAGCTTTAAGCCAGCTTTTTCACTCTCTTCTTTCACTTTCATCAAGAGGCTTTGTAGTTCCTCTTCACTTTCTGCCATAAGGGTGGTGTCATCTGCATATCTGAGGTTATTGATATTTTTCCCGGCAATCTTGATTCCAGCTTGTGCTTCTTCCAGCCTAGCATTTCTCATAATGTACTCTGCATATAAGTTAAATAAGCAGGGTGACAATATACAACCTTGACGTACTCCTTTTCCTATTTGGAAACTTACATTACCACATGTAAAATAGATAGCCAGCCGGAATTTGCTGTATGGCTTAGGAAAAAAACAGGGGCTCTGTATCAACCTAGAGTGGAAGGATGGGGAGGGAGATGGAAGCAAGTTTCAAGAGGGAGGGGATATGGCTGATTCATGTTGAGGTTTGACAGAAAACAACAAAATTCTGTACAGCAATTATCCTTCAATAAAAAGTAAATTAATTAAAAAAAGAACTTGACAGTTTATAAATGTTTGAGCATATGTAAGAGCCATAATTAAATGCAACTAAAGCATGGGGAAATAATTCCAGGGCTGTCAGCAGTCAAAAATCAGCCCTGAATTATATACACTACCCTTTCTCCTACAATAAAACCTTCAGTCTTCTGGTTTTGAATGTGTCTTGCTCACAGACTTTATATCTGAAGGAGTGTTGCAAATGTCCCTCATAGAGAAAACACTCATAATTTTTTAATCCAAATTCAATATGAGTATTTGGAAGAGTTTTATGGTGCCAAAGATGATTACCACTTAAAGAAATAATTCTGAGCAGATTAGATTTCCTGATTTGTGAAATTAAAGAGAAAAGAGGTGGAAGTTGACACCAGGTACAAGCTCTCCACACTGAGAAGGTTGAATGTATCTTCCTTAGTGAAAATGATTATAAACAGTATAACTCCTATTATGTGAAACATTTGTGACTAGTAATTGTAAGAGACTATGCTTTACTGCTAAGCATTGTATTAATTTCTTTTAATTCTCCTACAGTTAAGAATCACGTTGTCAAGCACCCAGAAGGTCCTGACATCAGCACTATTACAGGGGGCTGACTTCCTGGGCTCCGTTGAGTAACCACGGAGGCGGCAACCACCAGAATGACTTAGTCAATTTATTCCTCACAGCACAGCAGGCTGCAGGAGCTTCATGTTCATTTTCATGCAATTTGCTGATACAGAGAGGCCAGATTGATGGGTTTGTGTTATAGTGAGGAGGCCAGGAAATCCCTGACTCGTTAGAGAACTGCTACCCAACCTATTGGTCCTGTACTTCAGGGAGACAAATGATCCATCTGTTCTCTAACCCAGGGAACACACTTTCTGTATCATCCTATACTATCCCGAGAGAGGTGGAGAGCTTCACCTACTTCCCCTTCTACAGAAGCAAATCTGTTCCAGCCCCACAGAAGTTTTGAGGACGTCCTTGAAACAAAGACTGTCAAAGCTCTCTCTCAGGTGTGTGGAACCCAGGGTAACATCCCATGTACAGCCACTGCCCATAAATAGTGCCTGCACACTGAGAGTCTGAGCAAGATTTGATGACAACGTGAATATGCAATCAGAAGAAGATTGCTCCAGTCATAGTTTAAGGTGATTTGAAAGCATTTCAAGTCATATTCTTTTAGTGGAAACATCATATATATATTGATTTACAAACTGAGGCTTTTTAGTCCCTCTTCATTTTCTGCCATAAGGGTGGTATCATCTGTGTATTTGAGGTTATTGATATTTCTCCTGGCAATCTTGATTCTAGCTTGTGCTTCATCCAGCCCAGTGTTCCTCATGATGTACTCTGCATATAAGTTAGATGATAAGGGTAACAATATACAGCTTTTTTGTACTCCTTTCCCAATTTGGAACCAGTCCATTGCTCCATGTCCAGTTCTAACTGTTGCTTCTTGAGCTGCATACAGATTTCTCAGGAGGCAGGAAAGGTGGTCTAGTACTCCCATCTCTCTAAGAATTTTCCAGTTTGTTGTGATCTACACAGGGATTTTAAAGGGAGGGCCATGCACTAATATAACAATTGATAGAGTCAGCTTTTCTATCCATGAGGTGATCCTGAACACTGTGGTGCTTCAGGATTATCCCATGTTTCCTAAGTTTTTGAAATCAACATTTATCTTATTAAATCCTCAGCTAAAATAACAGACTATCAGGAGGAAATTTAGATAGTGGCCTCAAAGGTTTTCAGTATATGGTTTTACTGTCTCCAGGAATATACAAAGGCTATAGTGTTTTGTTTTGTTTTGTTTTGTTTTTTTCCTGAAAAGTAAGTAACTTGTTTTTTATAAATCATTTGGTATAGTCTCACATCAATGAAGAATAAAATGATTTGTTTAATCTCCCCAGAGTTTGCAACAAAGGTTTCTGTAAATAGCTCTTCCTTTAAAAGATCCGAGTCTGACATGACATGAAAACCAGCAGAAAATTTAATTGTTGAAAATATTTCTTTTCATCAATTCTTATTTCTATAAGGACTTAATGCTGCTTCAAAGTGTAGACAATTCTATAGTAAAACTTGTCGAATTAATACATGGTAACATTCCATAACATGGACCTCACCAGATGGTCAACACCAAAATGAGATTGATTATATTCTTTGCAGCCAAAGATGGAGAAGCTCTATATAGTCAACAAAAACAAGACCAGGAGCTGACTGTGGCTCAAATCATGAACTCCTTATTGCCAAATTCAGACTTAAATTGAAGAAAGTAGGGAAAACCACTAGATCATTCAGGTATGACCTAAATCAAATTCCTTATGATTATACAGTACAAGTGAGAAATAGATTTAGGAGACTAGATCTGATAGAGTGCCTGATGAACTATGGAATGAGGTTCGTGACATTGTACAGGACACAAGGATCAAGACCATCCCCATGGAAAAGAAATGCAAAAATGAAAAATGGCTGTCTGAGGAGGCCTTACAAATAGCTGTGAAAAGAAGAGAAGCTAAAAGCAAAGGAGAAAAGAAAAGATATAAGCATCTGAATGCAGAGTTCCAAAGAATAGCAAGCAGAGATAAGAAAGCCTTCCTCACTGATCAATGCAAAGAAATAGAGGAAAACAACAGAATGGGAAAGACTAGAGATCTCTTCAAGAGAATTAGAGATACCAAGGGAACATTTCATGCGAAGATGGGCTCAGTAAAGGACAGAAATGGTATGGACCTAACAGAAGCAGAAGATATTAAGAAGAGGTGGTAGGAATACACAGAAGAACTATACAAAAAAGATCTTCACGACCAAGATAATCACGATGGTGTGATCACTCACCTAGAGCCAGGTATCCTGGAATGTGAAGTCAAGTGGGCCTTAGAAAGCATCACTATGAACAAACCTAGTGGAGGTGGTGGAATTCCAGTTGAGCTCTTTCAAATCCTGAAAGATGATGCTGTGAGATTGCTGCACTCAATATGCCAGCACATTTGGAAGACTCAGCAGTGGCCACAGGACGGGAAAAAGTCAGTTTCATTTCAAAACCAAAGAAAGGCAATGTCAAAGAATGCTCAAACTACTGCATAATTGTACTCATCTCACACACTAGTAAAGTAATGCTCAAAATTCTCCAAGCCAGGCTTCAGCAATATGTGAACCATGAACTTCCAGATGTTCAAGCTGGTTTTAGGAAAGGCAGAGGAACCAGAGATCAAATTGCCAACATCCACTAGATCATGGAAAAAGCAAGAGAGTTCCAGGAAAAAACAAAAACAAAAAAACATCTATTTCTGCTTTATTGACTGTGCCAAAGCCTTTGACTGTGTGGATCAAAATAAACTGTGGAAAATTCTGAAAGAGATGGGAATACCAGACCACCTGACTTGCCTCTTGAGAAACCTGTTTTCAGGTCAGGAAGCAACAGTTAGAACTAGACATCAAACAACAGACTGGTTCCAGATAGGAAAAGGAGTATGTCATGGCTGTATATTGTCACCCTGTTTAACTTCTATGCAGAGTACATCATGAGAAATGCTGGGCTGGATGAAGCACAAACTGGAATCAAGTTTGCCGGGAGAAATATCAATAACCTCAAATATTCAGATGACACCACCCTTATGGCAGAAAGTTAAGAGGACTAAAAAGCCTCTTGATGAAAGTGAAAGTGGAGTTGAAAAAGTTGGCTTAAACCTCAACATTAGGAAAACGAAGATCATGGCATCCAGTCCCATCACTTCATGGCAAATAGATGGGGAAACAGTGGAAACAGTGTCAGACTTTATATTTTGGGACTCCAAAATCACTGCAGATGGTGACTGCAGCCATGAAATTAAAAGACACTCCTTGGAAGGAAAGTTATGACCAACCTAGATAGCATATTCAAAAGCAGAGACATAACTTTGCCAACAAAGGTCTGTCTAGTCAAGGCTACGGTTTTTCCAGTGGTCATGTATGGATGTGAGAGTTGGACTGTGAAGAAAGCTGAGTGCCAAGAATTCATGCTTTTGAACTGTGGTGTTGGAGAAGACTCTTGAGATTTCCTTGGACTGCAAAGAGATCCAATCAGTCCATTCTGAAGGAGATCAGCCCTGGGATTTCTTTGGAAGGAATGATGCTAAAGCTGAAACTCCAGTACTTTGGCCACCTCATGCGAAGAGTTGACTCATTGGAAAAGACTCTGATTCTGGGATGGATTGGGGGCAGGAGGAGAAGGGGATGACAGAGGATGAGATGGCTGGATGGCATCACTGACTCGATGGACCTGAGTCTGAGTGAACTCCGGGAGTTGGTGTTGGACAGGGAGGTCTGGCATGCTGCGATTCATGGGGTCACAAAGAGTTGGACACGACTGAGGGACTGAACTGAAGTGAACTGAACTTAACATTCCATAAGAACTTTTTGTGGTGTGTGGAGCTGAGCAACTGGTTAACCTTGGAAAGACGTTTCCCTAATGAAGTTATTGAATATACTAATTACAGTACTCTTGTCATTTAAATAAAAGCTAAATTCAATTAAAAATTAGCGTTCAGCTAAATGCCTTATGTGTGTCATATGTTTATCACGAAATGTCAGCTTTAGAGGCTTGGTCAAAACTAATTTCATATGCTAATACAAAATAAAGTTAAACCAAGCAGAAATAAGCTTCAGAGTAGGATTTTATGTGGTACCCTTTGCCCATTTTACCGCCCATTCTTAATAGCTAAATACAATTCTTAAAAAATGTTATGAGGTGAAGTAAGCCAGAAAGAAAAACACCAATACAGTATACTAACACATATATATGGAATTTAGAAAGATGGTAATAATAACCCTGTGTAGAGACAGCATAAGGGACACCGATGTATAGATCAGTCTTATGGACTCTGTGGGAGAGGGAGAGGGTGGGGAGATTTGGGAGAATAGCATTGAAACATGTATAATATCATGTATGAAACGAGTCACCAGTCCAGGTTCAATGCATGGTACTGGATGCTTGGGGCTGGTGTACTGGGACGACCCAGAGGGAGGGTAGGGGAGGGAGGAGGGAGGAGGGTTCAGGATGGGGAACGCGAGTATACCTGTGGCGGATTCATTTCGATATTTGGCAAAACTAATACAATATTGTAAAGTTTAAAAATAAAATAAAATTTAAAAAAAATGTTATGAGGGCAACAAAATGATTTGTTTTTAATTTTATACTATTTAATACAATTTTTCAATTTTTATTTCATTTTATTAATTTTATCTTTTAATTTAAAACTATGGTAAAAGACATAATACATAAATTTTACCATTGTAGCTCTTTTCATGTTTCCAGTTCAGTGACATTAAATACTCTGACTTGTATACTATCATCACCATCATCCACACCCAGAACTTTTCATCTTGTGATACCACTATTTTTATACAACACACTCTATGCAGGTTTTGGTGTTAGGATCCACCTCATAATTGCTAAGAACTTGAGCTGAGCTGAAATCATGGGGACAATTTTGATCAGGCTCAGTTGCCTCTGTGTACCAAATAATCAGCTCCACATCAAAATCCAGTGTTGCTTCAGGGGCCATTCCATCAAGGGAGTTAATGTTGCGTGATGTCCTTGTATAAGCATATCATTCTGTACTGTTTTCACTAACTAACTTCTTCTAAGTAAGACTTTGTGTGAGTGCTAAGTCATTCCAGTCATGTCTGACTGTGCAATGCTATGGACTATAGGTGACCTGCCTCCTCTGTCCATGGGATTCTCCAGGCAAGAACACTGGAGTGGGTTGCCATGTCCCCCTCCAGGGGATCTTCCTGACCCAAGGATCAAACTTGGGTCTCCTGCATTGCAGACCAACTCTTTACCACTGAGCTGGTGTGAATCCTTGTTTATGACTGAGTCAGCATTTTCAGTGTGGCCTGCACCCTTCTGTGTACGTGACAATGGATGTGTGACTCTGGGTATAAAGGGTGACTCTCTCTTTGTTTGGAGGCTAAAAGTGGATTCCCTATCACCAAACAGATAAGATGGAAAACCTACATGAGGTGAATAGTGAAATCATAAAGCTAATGCTTGTTGGAGATATTAGTTTATCAGCTTATTTCAAATCAAGTTTTGCAAGTTGATATCTACAATCTGTGGGTGTTGGGGAGAGATGGCATCTGTAAATTCAAAGCTAAAGAATATTTTAGGAGAAAATTGTAAATTCCAAGTGATTTTCCACAAGTCATGCAAAAATTTGTTTCCTGATATTAATAGAATATTGTGCTTTACATTTACTAGGGAGTATCTGACCCTGTTGTACTGAGCAAACACCTATATATAAACCTCAGTTTTTCCATTCCTAATGGTTTCCCATCACTCTCAGGAGAAAGTCCAGATTCCATACCTGACTTTCAAGATTCTCTGCCAACTTGCTGGAACCTTCCACAAAAGTACTCTTACTGGACCATTTCTTCTTTCTTTCTTCCTCTCAAGTCTCTCTCTCCTTCAAGTGACTGACAATCAGGATTTTTTTCTTTCATACTTCTAATTAAATGTCACTTTCTCATGAAGTTTTTTTTTTTTTTTTTAACCCCTAACCTACGCTAGATTAAATCTCCCTGGTCTATGCTCCCAGAAAATACTGGACTTTATTTCTCATGAAGTTGACTTCACTTTATGGAATCAGGTTATGATTACTTCTTTCTTTGCTATATCTTATATTCCATGATGGCATTTACCTGCTATCAGTTTATCTTATTAGTGCTCCATTATCCAGCACATCTGGCTCCTAGCATCAGCCTAGAATACTTCTGGTTCCAAAAATGAAGGTACATGTAAAAAATGTGATTATAAAGACCCTGGAAGAAATCACAGGATATTGCCTTTGTAACATTGGCATAAGAAGGCTTCTTTAATTCTAATTCTAATTTGAGAAGACTAAGGAAAACAATTGATGGTTTTGACTACAGAAAAATGAGAAATGTGTGTATACCAAGAAATCCCATAAACAAAATGAACAGATGAATGGTAAACTGGGGAAAAAATTGTACTCTTATCACAGAGTTACAAAGAAATAAAACACTATTTCAGTGAATCAAAGAGCAAAACATTTGAGAAAGTAGTTCTTAGATATAATGTTATATACATATAATTGGAAAAGTGCTAAGTTTGATAATATACTCCTTTGGCAAAACTGCGGGGAAACAGGCTTTTTCATATCTTCATGTCGGGGTGTATATTTGAAACTACTCTATGGAGGATTATTTGTTAATAACTTAAAATTGTAAATTAACTCTGTAATTTTGTTTTGGGGAATTTAACTTAGAAGTTATACAATTGAAAAATGGCATGGCACTAAATTATTCATTTTAACATTGTTTTTAAGAACAAACGTTTAAAAATAAATCAACTGTCCATCAATAGGCACAGGTTGATTCAAAGTAATGAAGTACAGTGTAGGAGAGAATGAAGAAACTCTGATTTAAACTGAACAGGTTTCTAAGTTTTACTGCTTAAATTAAAAACTTAAGTTTCAAAATTGTGTTATTTTAGGTATATGTGTGTGCGTGCTCATTCACTACAGGCGTGTCTGACTCTTTGTTACCCAATAAACCGTATCCCTTCAGGATCCTCTGTCCGTGGGATTCTCCAGGAAAGAATACTGGAATGGGTTGCCATGCCTTCCTCCAGGGGATCTTCCTCACCTGGGGACTGAACCCACGTCTCCTCCACTGCAGGCAGATTCTTTACCACTGAACCACCAGGGAAGTCCTATCTTAAGTATCAGTTCAATTCAGTCAGTCAGTTCTGTTGGACCCTTTCCAAACCTGTGGACTGTGGCATAACAGGCTTCCCTATCCATCACCAACTCCCAGTGCTTCCTCAAACTCATGTCCATCCAGTCAGTGATGCCATACAACCATCTCTTCTCTGTTATCCCCTGCTCCTCCTGCCTTCAATTTTTCCCAGCATCAGGATCTTTTCCAATGAATCAGTTCCTCACATCAGGTGACCAAAGTATTGGAGCTTCAGCTTCAACATCAGTAGAGGACTGATTTCCTCTAGGATTGGCTGGTTAGATCTCCTTGCAGCCCATGGGACTTTCAAGAGTCTTCTCCAACACCACAGCTCAAAAGCATCAACACTTTGGTGCTCAGCTTTCGTTACGGTCCAGCTCTCACATCCATACATGACTACCGGAAAAAAAAAAAAAAACATACCTTTGACTAGAGGGAATTTTGTTAGCAAAGTAATGTCTCTGCTTTTTAATATGCTATCTAGGTTGGTCATAGCTTTTCTTCCAAGGAGCCAGCATTTTTTACTTTCATGGCTGCAGTCACCATCTGCAGTGATTTTGGAGCCCCCAAAAATGAAGTCTGTCACTGTTTCCACTGTTTTCCCATCTATTTGCCATGAAGTGATGGGATCAGATGCCAGTTCTTAATTTTTGAATGTTGAGTTTTAAGCCAGCTTTTTCACTCTCTTCTTTCACTTTCATCAAGCAGCTCTTTAGTTCCTCTTCACTTTCTGCCATGAGGGTGGTGTCATCTGCATATCTGAGGTTATTTATATTTCTCTTGGCAATCTTGATTCCAGCTTGTATTTCATCCAGCCTGGTATTTTGCATGATGTACTCTGCATATAAGTTAAATAAGCAGAGTGAAATTATACAGCTTTGACATACTCGTTTTCCCAGTTTGGGACCAGTCTATTGTTCCATGTCCAGTTCTAACTTCACCTGCATACAGACTTCTCAGCAGCCAAAGTGGTCTGGTATTCTCATCTCTTTAAGAATTTTCCGCAGTTTGTTGTGATCAACACAGTCAAAGGCTTTAGTATAGTCAATGAAGCAGAAGTAGATGGTTTTCTCGAATTCCCTTGCTTTTTCTATGATCCAATGGATGTTGGCAATTTGATCTATGGTTCCTTTGCCTTTTCTAACTCCAGGTTGAACATGTGGAAGTTCTTGTTCAAATACTGTTGAAGCCTAGCTTGGAGAGTTTTCAGCATTACTTTGCTAACATGTGAGATGAGTGCAATTGTGTGGTAGGTATAAGGAGGAGTAAATGTATACATTCACATTTAATGATTTTACATATAACATCTCTTACATATTTTACAAATATGTAAGAAATTCTTTATATAAGAATATAAAAAATGGTAAGGTTACATAGAGTGAATGGAGGGATGCTGGGTGGATAGGATGGAATTCAGTGTGTGAAGTGAGTTTTTCAACATTCAATATTGACCACACTTCAGCATTTTAGACTTTGAACCCTGAGGTCATGTCACCTATTCAAATTCAGTAATAAGGCAATTAGAGAAAGGAAAATATTTAAAGTTTTAAAAATATGAGGAAAGTGTAAGAAATGGACTAATTTATTCCAGGTAGAGGAAAGGTAAAGATAAATTGGCTACAGTCTCTGGGCTTAAGGGCTCTGGCTCAGAAATGAGGGATTTGGGTCTTGATCTCTTGGTCACTCCAAATTCAAAGACATGAAGGGTTTGGCATGAAGTTTTTTTTTTTTTTTTTTTTTTAAGTGATATGTCCAGATATTTTGTCTCTCCATTAGGTACAGCATGGAGCAATGTGGGTTTAAATTTTCAAAGGAAAAATGCTATGTTGGATTTGGGAGAATTTCAAATTATTCACCTCTGATAAAAGAAGTTAACTTACATGTGTCCAGCATTTCTACATAATTGACTTTGAGAGCTTCTACTTTGTTTTACATGTAATTAATCTATTTAATTTTCAATGATAGATAATGATTGTTGTAAAATTTCTAGTAGTATAAAAAAGTATAAATTTAGGAAGAAATGACTTCAGCTTCTGCAGTTCTTCTACTCATGGTATTGTAACTGCTTTTGTTACACATACATCAGACTTAAAAAAAAAATCTATGTACATATTAAAATGTGTGTATTATATATGAAAGAGAAGAAAAAAAAAAGAAAGGTGGGGAAATAGGCTTTCTTTGCAAAAAAAACTGAGCTTACTTACATCTTTGCAAGTTTCTTTTTTCACTTACAAAGTGGCTTATTTATTCTTTCTGATACCCTGCCAGCTACCTCAGAAGACATGGTCATTATGACTTTTGCTTTTTGATATATATATTTATATTTTATTTGTGTCTTAAAGTGCTCAATTTGTTTTTGAAAATGTTATATGGAAACAGTAAGAATGCACAACTGGCTGCATATCTATTGGTCAAATACACTGGTTATGTTTTGTAACCCTCTCTGCATCATCTCTCCTTTCATCAACTTGCTGATCTGTGGTCATCTCCCACTGCACAGTGCTCTCCAGGGTTGTGCACTAGAGAGACATTGATTTGATACAAGCTTTCATATCTTTATGATTATCTTTTTAGTGTCATATAGGTATCAGTCATTTCATAGCCAGTGAAATGTCTATCTATGGATTTTGTTCTTTAGTTCATTTTAAAGCATTTCTGAGAAAAGAAGAGAAAACATACCTGCTACCTGAAGGATAGGTTGTATGCAGGATTGAGTTACCAGAGAAAAAATTAATACTGGCAAATAATCTAACTCTGTTTACATTCAGGGAATTTGTAATGTGATACTAAAAAGAGAATTTCAAGAAGCTGTGACATAGTTTGTAGCAAAAATATGTTAACACAGAATTGAAAAATAATATCAGTTGTGTTGCAACAATGCAACACAAAAGGAAATTGACAAATCTAAAGAACAATAATCTATTTTATTTATAGAACATCTTTGAATTAGGAACCATAATGTCATGTTCTCAGCAGCACATAGCCCTTCTATTTGATGGCACTAAAAATATAAAGAGCTTCCCAAATAAACATCATGATTTAGCATTGTTCATTATAGAAAATTCATCAAAAAACTGTCATGGAAATAAATGACTTTGAAGTGATTTTAATTTACAAGATTTCAGAATTATTTTATGATGTTTCTTTTATGACCTCAAATTTAAGTCCTTTCTTTTGACCATTTTACTCCTTACCATGGGATTATTTGTAGCTCTTGCACATAGTTAACATAATTTATAATTTTCAGGCCTTATTATGTGCCAGAAATTAGTCCTGGAAGTAGAGATAAAATAATGAATGAAAAATAGATACAATCTTTACCTTCATGAAATTTACAGTCTAATAGAGTCAATTTGCATTTATCAAATAATCTCATATGCATTATATATGTATATAGTTAGTATGTTTCCCAGGTGGCTCAATGGCTAAGATTCTGCCTGTCAGTGAAGGAAATGCAGCAGGTGCAAGTTTGATCCCTAGATAAGGAAGATCCTTATCTTACAGTAGGAAATGGCAACCCACTCCAATATTTTTGGGTGCAAAATCTCATGGACAGAGCAGCCTGGTGGGTACAATCTTTGGGGTCACACAGAATCAGACACAACTTAGCGACCAAGCATAAACATAAACTGTCTGTCTATCTACCTTATATTTGTCACTATGAGTGTCTCTGTGTGATATGCACGTAAATGTTTATATAAAAGATACACAAGACTATGCCAGGAGCTAAAATTGAAGGTAGAGTATGAGTTAACCAGTCAATGAAAGAGGCTCATGTATTCTAGCAGAGGGAGTATTCCAGCAAACAGTTTGAGAGGAAGAAACATTGATGGGGATGAGAAGTGGGAGGATTAGGGAGCTGGCATGGGAGAGGTGAAGGGAGACAAGTCTTACAGGAGCTTCCAGGCCATACTAAGATGTTGCTTTTGTTTGAAGAGCAATAAGACTCTAGCAAAACATTTTAAGCAAGGAAATGAAATGAGGATTTTACTTTGAGAAGCTTTATCTGGCTACAGAATTTAAAATACATCTTAGGGAGGCAAATGGTGCCTATAATGGGTGCAAGTAGCTTGGAAAAAAGATCATTATTTGATTCAGGTGAGAGCCGGCAGGTTGGACTAAAGCACTGGGAATGAATATGGTAAGTGCCCCTTGCAGATCTAATGGTATTTGACCCTTAAACATTAAGTTCTACTTAATTGCTAAGTGCCGCTAAATCACTTCAGTCATGTCTAACTCCTTGTGACCCATGGACCAGAGCTCACCAGGCTCCTCTGTCCATGGGATTCTCCAGGCAAGAATACTGGAGTGGGTTGCCACGCCCTCCTCCAGGGGATTTGCCCAGTCAGGAATCAAAATGATATCTCTTTTGTTTCCTGCTTTAGCAGGGAGGTTCTTTACCACTAGAGCCATTTGGGAAGCCCTCAATTCAGTTCAGTTCAGTCACTCAGTTGTGTCCAATTCTGAGACCCCATGGACTGCAGCACGCCAGGCCTCCCTGTCCATCACCAGCTTCTGGAGTTTACTCAAACTCATGTCCATTGAAACGGTGATGCCAACCAACCGTCTCATCCTCTGTCGTCCCCTTCTCCTCCTGCCCTAAATCCCTCCCAGCATGAGGGTCTTTTCCAGTGAGTCAACTCTTTGCATGAGGTGGCCAAAGTATTTGGAGTTTCAGCTCAACATCAGTCCTTCCAATGAACACTCAGGACTGATCTCCTTTAGGATAGACTGGTTGGATCTCCTTCCAGTCCAAGGGATTCTCAAAAGTCTTCTCTAACACCACAGTTCAGAAGCATCAATTCTTCAGCGCTCAGCTTTCTTTATAGTCCAACTCTCACATTCATACATGACTACTGGAAAAACCATTATTTTTTTGATATAATGGTTATTGATATTGATATCTGAAGTATCAATTATCTCAGATATGCAGATGACACCACCCTTATGGCAGAAACTAAAAAGCCTCTTGATTAAAGTGAAGGAGGAGAGTGAAAAAGCTGGCTTAAAGTTCAACATCAGAAAACTAAGATCATGGTATCTGGTCCCATCACTTCATGGGAAATAGATGAGAAAACAGTGGAAACAGTGTCAGACTTTATTTTGGGGGGTTTCAAAATCACTGCAGATGGTGATTGTGCCATGGAATTAAAAGATGCTTACTCCTTGCAAGGAAAGTTATGACCAACATAGTATATTAAAAAACAGAGACATTACTTTGCCAACAAAGGTCCGTCTAGTCAAGGCTATGGTTTTTCCAGTGGTCATGTATGATGTGAAAGTTGGACTGTGAAGAAAGCTGAGCACTGAAGAATTAATGCTTTTGAACTGTGGTGTTGGAGAAGACTCTTGAGAGTCCCTTGGACTGCAAGGAGTTCCAAACAGTTCATTATAAAGGAGATCAGTCCTGGGTGTTCTTTGGAAGGACTGATGCTAAAGCTGAAACTCGAATACTTTGTACACCTCATGCGAAGAGTTGACTCATTGGAAAAGACTCTGATGCTGGGAGGGATTAGGGACAGGAGGAGAAGGGGACCACAGAGGATGAGATGGCTGTATGGCATCACCGACTTGATGGACATGAGTTTGGGTGAACTCTGGGAGTTGGTGATGGACAGGGAGGCCTGGTGTGCTGCAATTCATGGGGTCACAAAGAGTTGGACATGACTGAGCAACTGAACTGAACTGAACTGAACTGGAAAAACCATAGCCTTGACTAGACGGACCTTTGTTGGCAAAGTAATGTCTCTGCTTTGTAATATGCTGTCTAACTTTGGTCATAACTTTTTTTCCAAGGAGTAAAGTGTCTTTTAATTTCATGGCTGCAGTCACCATCTGCAGTGATTTTGGAACCCCCCAAAATAAAGTCTGCCACTGTTTCCTCTGTTTTCCCATCTATTTGCCATGAAGTGATGGGACCAGATGCCATGATCTTAGTTTTATGAATGTTGAGTTTTAAGCCAACTTTTTCACTCTCCTCTTTCACTTTCATCAAGAGGCTCTTTAGTTCTTCACTTTCTACCATAAGGGTGGTGTCGTCTGCATATCTGAGGTTATTGATATTTCTCCCAGGAAGCCGTACTTACTGTTTACTTAATAAATGTTACTTGTAAAGCAGTAAGATTTAGAATAACTTGTAAGAGCCTTAGTAACCTAACTTGTCCCTGAGGTGAGAGTGGATTTAGGATATCTACACACATATTTTCTCTCTTAATGTAAATAAATGTTTGGTATCTGCTTGAAAATGTATATCACTGTCTTTTCTGCTACATTCATGATTGCTTGCATGTTTAGTCACTTCAGTCATGTCTGACCCTTTGTGAACTCATGGACTATAGCCCTCCAGGCTTTTCTGTCCATGGGATTTTTCTAGGCAACAATATTAGAGTGGGTTGCCATTTTCCACTCCAGTATTCTGTTTACTCTCTTACACCACTTCTGCTACATAAGCCTCCTTATAAAGTAAAGGAGCTTCAGACAGTTACCATATTTTTATTTTTAAATTTTTAAAATTTTATTTAATTATAGTTGATTTGCAATGTTGTATTACATTCTATTATACAGAAAAATGTTGTTATATATATACAGTGTGTGTGTGTGTGTATGTATATATATATTCTGTTTAATATTCTTTTCCACTATGGTTTATCACAAGATATTGGATATAGATCCCTGGGCTATATACAGTAAGACCTTCTTGTTTATCAGTCCTATATATAATAGCTTCCATCTACTGATTTCAAACCCGCAATCCATCCCTTCTCTATCCCCTCCACTTTAGCAATCATAAATCTGTTCTCTACATCTGTGAATCTGTTTCTCTTTCGTAGATAGGTTCCTTCGTATCATACTTTAGGTTCCACATGTAAGAGATAACATTTTGTATTTGTCTTTCTCTGTCTGACTTGCTACACTAGTATAATAATCTGTAGGTCCATCAATGTTGCTGTCAATGGAATTATTTTATTCTTAGTTTTAAGGTGAAGTAGTATTCCATCATATATATGTACCACATCTTCTTTTTTCATTTATCTGTCAATGGACATTTAGACTGCTTCAATATATTGGTTATTGTAAATAGTGGTACTATGAACATTGGGGTACATGTATCGTTTTGAATTAGATCTTTCTCTGAATATATGCCCAGGAGTGGGATTCCAGGAATACATTGGAAGTTACTTACCATATTCCAACAAAACTTAAACCTCAAAATATTCTATGGTTACCAACTGCTGTATAATTTTTATGGTCAATGTAACTTTGAATTACAATTTAAAATTATTAAATGTACCTTAACTGAGCTTCTAGAATGCTACTAGATTGCAATCTTATATAACTGACAATTTGAAAGGTTAGCTGTGCTAACAAATCTCAAATCTTGGGCAAGAGCATGTTAAAAAATCTTGCTTAAAGTTAAATAACATAAATACATTTTCAAATTTTGCACACTCTGAATTTATCTAGTAAATCTGTATTTATCATACCTAATAAAATTCTGACCACAGCATAAGCCATAAAACAATATAAATTCTTTTTTTAATATATTTATTTATTTTAATTGGGGATAATTACTTTATAATATTGTGATGATTTAATGCATAATATGTGCCTAAACATAACATTTTTTATAGCTAAACTTTGAAAAAATTGTATTTGTCTTTTAGCTCATTGTTTATGGCCTTTATTAGCATTCTGTGGCTGCTGATGATTAATGGTGAATGAAGCAAAATACTCAACATCAAGGGTTTTATCACCTAGAATGATATTTTGCTATATTTTGCTATTTTGTCCTTGTTATAACCAGTCAGCAAGTAAATTCTCTCTCTGGAAATTACTGAAATATTCTTACAGTGAGAAAAACTTTCTTCCCAACACTGTCCCCATTTTGTTTTGGTCTTTTTATAAGTTAGAGACCAAATAATTATTTGTATGTGAATCAAAATTTTCTTTTGAGGGAAAAAAAAAAAAAATCTCCCAGAGATTTTACCAGATGGATGGTAATTGACTGCAAATGAGAAAGCATATTAATAATATCTTATAGAAAGGATATTTGTCATAATAACTGATAAGAATGAATGTGAAACATTTCCTCCTTAAAGTGTCCTTTACTGTGTGTGTGTTTTAATTCCAGGAAATTAATTTTTATAGTTGACTTTTAATTATTTAGTAACATGAATTAAGAAAATTACAGTTTTCAATGGTTTCTCTACCACTTTGGGGACACGCTGTGACTTTGAAGCTATTTAATGGTATTATACTAATGTATAATAGTATAGTACTATTATGTTCAGATCATGAACTCCTTATTGCCAAATTCAGACTTAAACTGAAGAAAGTAGGGAAAACCACTAGACCATACATGTATAACCTAAATCAAATCCTTTATCATTATACAGTGGAAGTGAGAAATAGATTTAAGGGACCAGATCTGATAGACTGCCTGATGAACTATGGAGGGAGGTTCATGACATTGTACAGGAGACAGGGATCAAGATCATCCCCATGGAAAAGAAATGCAAAAAAGCAAAATGGCTGTCTGAGGAGGCCTTACAAATATCTGTGAAAAGAAGAGAAGCGAAAAGCAAAGGAGAAATGGAAAGGTATAAGCATCTGAATGCAGAGTTCCAAAGAATAGCAAGAAGAGAAATGAAAGCTTTCCTCAGCAATCAATGCAAAGAAATAGAGGAAAACAACAGAATGGGAAAGACTAGAGATCTCTTTAAGAAAATTAGAGATACCAAGGGAATATTTCATGCAAAAATGGGCTTGATAAAGGACAGAAATGGTATGGACCTAACAGAAGCAGAAGGTATTAAGAAGAGGTGGCAGGAATACACAGAAGAATTATATGAAAAAGATCTTCATGACCAAGAAAATCACGATGGTGTGATCACTCACCTAGAGCCAGACATCCTGGAATGTGAAGTCAAGTGGGCCTTAGAAAGTATCACTATGAACAAAACTAGAGGAAGTGATGGAATTCCAGTTGAGTTCTTTCAAATCCTGGAAGATGATGCTGTGAAAGTGCTGTACTCAATATGTCAATATGCAAATTTGGAAAACTCAGCAGTGGCCACCAGACTGGAAAAAGGTCAGTTTTCTTTCAATCCCAAAGAAAGGCAATACCAAAGAATACTCAAACTACCACACAATTGCACTCATCTCACATGCGAGTAAACTAATGCTCAAAATTCTCCAAGCCAGGCTTCAGCAATATGTGAACTGTGAACTTCCAGATGTTCAAGTTGGTTTTAGAAAAGGCAGAGGAACCAGAGATCAAATTGCCGACATCCACTGGATCATTGAAAAAGCAAGAGAGTTCCAGAAAAATATCTATTTCTGCTTTACTGACTATGCCAAAGCCTTGGTCTGTGTGGATCACAATAAATTGTGGAAAATTCTTCAAGAGATGGAAATACCAGACCACCTGACCTGCCTCTTGAGAAACCTATATGCAGGTCAGGAAACAACAATTAGAACTGGACATGGAACAACAGACTGGTTCCCAATAGGAAAAGGAGTACGTCATGGCTGTATATTGTCACCCTGCTTATTTAATTTCTATGCAGAGTACATCATGAGAAACACTGGCCTGGAAGAAGCACAAGCTGGAATCAGGATTGCCAGGAGAAATATCAATAACCTCAGATATGCAGATGACACCACCCTTATGGCAGAAAGTGAAGAGGAACTCAAAAGCCTCTTGATGAAAGTGAAAGTGGAGAGTGAAAAAGTTGGCTTAAAGCTCAACATTCATAAAATGAAGATCATGACATCCAGTCCCATCACTTCATGGGAAATAGATGGGGAAACAGTGGAAACAGTGTCAGACTTTTTTCTTCTGGACTCCAAAATCACTGCAGATGGTGACTGCAGCCATGAAATTAAAAGATGCTTACTCCTTGGAAGGAAAGTTATGACCAACCTAGATAGCATATTCAAAAGCAGAGACATTACTTTGCCAACAAAAGTCCATCTAGTCAAGGCTATGGTTTTTCCAGTGGTCATGTATGGATGTGACAGTTGGACTGTGAAGAAAGCTGAGTGCTGAAGAATTGATGCTTCTGAACTGTGGTGTTGGAGAAGACTCTTGAGAGTCCCTTGGACTGCAAGGAGATCCAACCAGTCCATCCTCAGGGAGACCAGTCCTGGGTGTTCATTGGAAGGACTGATGCTGAAGCTGAAACTCCAATACTTTGGCCACCTCATGCAAAGAGTTGACTCATTGGAAAAGACTCTGATGCTGGAAGGGATTGGGGGCAGGAAGAAAAGGGAACGACAGAGGATGAGATGGCTGGATGGCATCACTGACTCGATGGACCTGAGTCTGAGTGAACTCTGGGTGTCAGTGATGGACAGGGAGGCCTGACGTGCTGCGATTCATGGGGTCGCAAAGAGTCAGACATGACTGAGCGAATGAACTGAACTGACACTAATATATTATGCCATTTAATTCCCATAACTTGGTAATTTTTTACCTTAATTTTTTCAAGTATTACATACTTTTCCATGAAGACATGACTCTGAGGAATTGATGCAAAAAGAAATTACAGAACAAGGTTATTGACAAGTGGTGTTTATTATACATGTAATTTTAGATTAGGTGTAATGGGAGTTACTGTGTTTAAGACCTTGTGCTAAGTGATTTTCTCAAGAACTATTTTATTGAATGCTTGATAGAAGAGGCTGTGGCTCCCTCCTTTACCCATCACCTGCTGCTTCCGTTCCCTGTGGTTATCCTCCTGGTAGCTCAGTGGTTGAGAAACCACGTAATTATCCAAAAGACTCCTAGGTCAGTGCCAAGAAATAGTCTCTTCCTGAATACACCATCATTTACACAGGGGCAGCTGGTGTGGTGTTCTTTTCTTGTCTAAAAACAGAGGCCTTGAATTTATTCTGTAGATAACACCGTCTCATTAAAAAAAAAAAAAAAAAAGCCAGCAAACAACTATGAGGCAAAATCATTCAGTTCATAGGAGAAACAGTTCTCCGTGCTTTTGTAATTCTCATTTTCCCTAGGTCTGCAGCATGATTATCTTCTTATTATTACATTTTAATATTTATTTTAACCTAGAGTTATATTTCTTTCTTTAACTCCTATAGTTAAGTGGACCATTACTTTTGAAATAGTCAAAGTTTTATTATGATTTGTCATAAATTTTCATTGTAAAAAGAACACACCAACTTGTCTAAATATTGTATAGTATTAAAAATTGCTATTGTTGTTTAGTTGTGTCCAACTCTTTGTGACCTAATAGACTGTTGCCCATCAGGTTCTTCAGCTCATGGGATTTCCGAGGCAAGAATACTGGAGTTGGTTGCCATTTACTTCTCCAGGGGATCTTCCCAAGCTAGCGAAAGAACTCATGTCTTGTACATCGGCAGGCAGATTCTTTACTGCTGAGCCCCCAGGGAAGTCATTAACTATTACATTGATGTATAAATTTGCATATACAGAATAGCATCATCTGTACCGAAAGATTTATTCTGGGAGGGTATATCACTTACTGCTTGAACTCCTTAAGTTTTATGGGAAGTACTTAAATAACTGTAATTATTTTTCTGTTACCTCACTGGCTCAAATTCTTAAATGAAAGAGGGTGAGGAAACCTCACTCCCATTATATCCATCTTGAACCCATTATATCCAGCTTGATCCAAACTTTACATTTTCTGCAACCAGGTTGGCTCACCCATCTTCCTCTAGTGAAGGCAAATCTCTCCTAGACTGATAACTTTGCTCCTCCTCCTCCCTCCCTCTGTCCCACATTCCAGCATCTGTATAAGTGTTCTCTCTTTTCCAGAAGCTTTCCCATTTACTTGGGCTTTCCTGGTGGTTCAGATGGTAAAGAATCTGCCTGCAATGCAGGAGACCTGGGTTCAATCCCTGGGTCAGGAAGATCCCCTGGAGAAGAGAATGGCAACTGACTCCAGTATTCTTGCCTGAACAATTCCATGGACAGAGGAGCCTGGCAGGCTGCAGTCTCTGGGGTCACAAAGAATTGGACACGACTGAGTGACAATCACTTTCCCATTTCCTGTGGCTGCATCAGCATAGTCTTGGCATCTCCAAGCTATAGTTAAAAGTTACAAGAAAGAATTGTAGCAGCTTTACTAGAAAGGAGTGTTTTAGTGTAGAGGCATGCACTACATTTGAATTATGAATGTAATTGAGTTCAAGGATGTATTTTCAGAAAGCTGAAGAGTTATTTGTGAAAGTGTCACTACACATAAATGCCCTGTTTTAGATCCACAAGAAAAAGTGTTCTGTGACATCCCTCAGGGACAGAGTGTTTCAACTGAAGGACGCTGGGAAATGGAATTGCTGTTCTTCCCTGACCAGTCAATGTGAATGCAGAGCTTATTTATGATCTGAGTGGGGGGAGCAGGATTTTCCCTAGAGCCATATTCTCTGTCTCTCTCTCTCACATACACATGCACACACAAATCTGCTTGTATGTTAGCATGGTATTCTACCTGAATTTGTGAAAATAGCAACCCTTAATTTTCCAAGGGTTTGGGGCTATCCATTTCCCTCTTTAACAAATACAGTGCTTCCTAGGTGTCAGCTTTAAAATTTGCTTGTATTTGTTTATAATTTCATTTATTTATTTTTGGCTATGGGAAGTCTTTGTTGCTGCATAGGCTTTTCTTTAGCTGTGGAGAGTGGGTGCTGCTCTCTAATTGCACGAGAATGTGAATGAGAAGTGTACTTCTCATTGTGGTGGCTTCTCCCTTTGCAAGGCCCAAGCTCTGGGGCACTCTGATTTTAGTACCTGTGGCACGTGCCCTCAGTAGTCGTGGCTCCTGGGCTCTTGAGCACAGGCTCAACAGTTGCCGCACATGGGCTTAGTTGCTTCAAGGCATTTGGGACCTTCACAGATCAGGGATTGAACCCATGTCTTTTCTACCAATGAGCTAACAGGGAAGCCCCAAACTTGCTTTGTTAAATTTACATATGATGAGTGTGTGTTCTTCATTAAAGGACTTACTTTATTAAAGGGAGGAGAACTTGTTCCTAGTTGTGTCTTAACACTAGAAATGAGTCTATATTGAATCTGAAACCCTGGACATTTTCTTCTTTACACACTCATCTCCTTTGGGAGTTACAAACTGTGCATTCTTAGTGCATGGCAATTGCATGGTATTGGGATTGAAAGTCAGAAAGCTTGGTGCCGGGGACCAGCCCCGGCTGATCCAGGGAATTCAAACCGGGGACGGCGTCGGTGAAGATCAGGAAACAATTGCTTAATTAAATGTTAATTAAGGATATAAAGAGTAATAGAATAAGGATAGCTCAGTAGGAAAATTCAGTGGAGAAAAGAGGCTGAAATAAGGATAGCTCAGTGAGGAAATTCAGTGTAGAAAAGAGGCTGAATAATTCAGCCAGAAGGTAAGAGAAAGAACGACATGGTGAGACCAAGTTTCAGTGAACAAGGCCCGCACTTTATTTTCCAAAGTAGTTTTTATACCTTAAGTTATGCATAGAGGATAATGGGGAAGGGGTAGAGTCATGCAGTAAGCCAGGCTTTCTTCCTGCAAACTTATCATATGCAAAAGTTTAGGTGATTTGCATCATCTTCTGGCCTGGAGGCCTTTTTCTCTAAAGGTGATTATTCTAAAGTCAGGCGCCAGCCTCCAAAAAGCATTAGATAAAGTTGCATTCCTACAGAGCAAAGGTGTGGTGGGCTATAACAAGAAAAAGAATTAACTCAAGGGTCCCAGGTTACAAACATTAAAGCTACTACTTACACCAACTATATTAACCAATACACTGCCAGGGACATAGCAGGTAAGGGATATGGAAACTTAGCAGCAAACATTGGCCCAACAAGTGAAAATCCCTTCACCAATACAATTTCTAATCAATCTTTTAACTATTCAAAAGAATCTGTGTTTACACAGTTTAGAACATCTCCTGCCTCTCACAGTTGGGAGGCTCTGAACAATCACATGTGGCTGGAAAAACCTATTCAGGCAGGCTAGAGGATTTCCAAAGGAGTTTGTAGGTTAAACACTGTCACACCCAGGAATTATTAACTGGAGCTGTAAGCTAACTTTTTTTTTTCAGAGAGGTAGTGGGGGACAGCCCCCCGTAAAGTCAGAGGTAGGTGAAAGCACAAAGCAGAAAGTAGGCAGACTCTGGTTTTGGGGGTAGATTGCTCGAGAATTTCCAGGGAGACTCCTGAGGCTTGATCCCGCCTTTGCGTAGGCCAAGCCTCCTTCCTCATGACCTTTGCCAGGGGCGGAGCTCGCTCCCCGCAGCTTGGGTTCTATATTCAGTTCTGCCTTTGCTAATTGTGTGATTTCAATAAATAACTTCACATCTCTGTCTTGGTTTATTACCTACAGAGTGATCTTTCTTTTACCCACAGGGAAGTTACTTGAGGGAAATAATGCATATAAAATGATTCGTGTATTTTTTCATTTGATCAGGATTTATGAGCAGCTTCTATGCACATGTCAAGTCCTAATCCAGATTCCCAAGAACCAGGTAGACCAAGATGACACTCACAATCCTCGTTAGCTTTGTTGCAATACACTTGACACTTTAGTATTATATAAAGGTAAATATTAGAAATGGCTGTCTTTAATGTATATTATTAATGTGATTACTTATGCAGTCCTCTTAATTGAATTCTTAGTTCCATTGGGTAAGAAACATGCTTTAATTCTATCTTCTGTTTATATATATATATATATATATAATATATAAATATAAATAAATTATAGCCAATTTTAAAAAGAAAAACTCTTCTCTAAATTAGAAACAATAAGCTATCAATGCCTTCAAAAGGATAACTCTTTCTTGCTCCTTAATAATTCATCAGAATTAGTTTTCTTGGTCAATATTTTCTATGAAAACTGTGTGGATAGTAGTCACAGCTATACAACTGTTTACTACTGTTAAATACTGTATCTATTTTTAAAGAACTATTTTAGAATAAGGTACTTTCAGTTTGACTTTGAAGCTATGGGGGAAAAAAGTAAAGCCTCATAAGCTCAAGAAAAACACTTTACTGACATTCCATAGCATCTTGAGAATGAATGCCTGGAGACAATCTCAACAGATCCAACAATAAGGTTGAGTTTACTCTACAAGTCTTTCAAATGACTCATCACTCCTTACCTCATACCCATGCCTGCAGTCTTTCCCAAGCCTTTTCTGTTTGCTGAACAGCATTACAGTTGTGTTTCTAATGCCTTACACAGTGTATAATGCTGTCAATAATTCTAGAAAGAAAGGAAGAAAGGAAGGAAAGAAGGAATATTCCTAGAAACACACACCTTTTAGCTCTGCATTTTCTTCACTTTACTTGTGTAGCACTCTTTCTGGTGTAATTGAAGGAATCAGTATGATGTAGTTGATGACACCATCTTTTCAGCTCTCTTACAATATTAGAGGATTGGTGGACACTGTCATGTTAGATGATTTCTGAAGAGTAATTGCCTGTGATAATGCATATATGTGTAATCTAAAAATAATGATTCTTCTGTTCTACAGTTATTTACAAGACAGAAACAGATCACAAACAATAGAAAACAAACATGATTAACAAGCAGGTAGATGTGGAAGAAAAAACTAGGAGTTTGGGATTAATATATGCACACTACTATATATAAAATAGATGAACAATGAGAACCTACTGTATAGAGCAGGGAGCTTTATTCACTATTATTTAAGAACCTCTGTGGGAAAAGAATTTGAAAAAGAATAGATGCATGTATATGTATAAATGAATCACTTTGTTCTACACCTAAAACTAATACAACATTGTAAATCAATTACACTTCAATTTAAAATAAATAAATTAATTTAAAAAAAGAAAGCTCCCCAAAAATTCCCCATAGACATAGAATGACTGGTTAGAAATCCTGCTTCATATTTCTTGGGAAACATATTTAAGGATAAGAAAGAATGGAAATTGTGTAACTTTAACCTGACAATTTATCTGATCTGCTATACTGAGAGTAAACTATATTGATAATATTCAGTGCAAATAGTCAACCTCATTCAGTTTTGATTGGACTAGTAATGACTAGAAGAACAAGTCATAATAAGGTGCATTTTGGACCAAGTGAAATTGGGAAGCCAGTGCTATGACCAATCATTAATTTTATTTGTTCTTTTTTAAACCTGGTAATATTTGCCAATAGATTTTCTTAGAATAGACATCAAGGGAAAATTACTTTTCAGGTTAAAAGATTAATTTGTTCCAGAACTTTAAAAAACATGCTCTGAGAAGTCTAAATGGAGATTAAATGCAAAATCTAAGTATTTGGAAATAAATAGTTCTTTTCTTTTTCACCCATAACTTGAATATTACATTTTGTCAATTTTTAGTCCATTAGATTTAAATTTTAAGAATTCTGTGAAATGAGCATATTTTAAAGAATTTTTTATATATAGAAATCCATCAAGTATATAAAAATAATAGAACCTTAAAATAT
Source organism: Bos mutus (assembly GCF_027580195.1). Classification (NCBI taxonomy): domain Eukaryota; kingdom Metazoa; phylum Chordata; class Mammalia; order Artiodactyla; family Bovidae; genus Bos; species Bos mutus. The sequence goes on along the minus strand of NC_091622.1, from coordinate 4,297,930 downwards.
TCATATATAGATTTTTTTTTACCTTAATTTTCTATAAAAAAGCTATTCTTGCGTAGGAATGGAGACAGTGAATTGTGCATCCTGTGTATGTGATGAAGAGAGAGGGAAATATAATGTTATATAATGTGTAACTTGCAAATCTCTCTCTTCTATGATCTAATATTGATTCAGGATATAAATGATAGACTTGGAGGTAGAAAATTGACTTTTAACTCAAAAATGGATTTTTTGTGTTATTGGAGATTTATTATTATTATTCTAAAAATAATCTGTCATTGCCTAGTCTGTATATGGGCTTCCTGGGTAGCTCAGCTGGTAAAGAATTTTGCTGCAATGCAGGAGACCCTGGTTCAATTCCTGGGCTGGGAAGTTCCCCTGGAGAAGGGATAGGCTACACACTCCAGTACTCTTGGGCTTCCCTGGTGGCTCAGACAGTAAAGAATCCACTTGCATTGTGGGATATCTGGGTTCAATCCCTGGGTTAGGAAGATCCCCTGGAGGAGGGCCTGGCAACCCACTCCAGTGTTCTTGCCTAGAGAATCCCCATGGACAGAGGAGCCTGGCAGGCTACAGTCCATGGGGTCACAAAGAGTGGGACATGACTGAGCAACTAAGCACAGACAGCACATTCTGTAAATGGGCTTTCCAGGTGGCAATAGTGGTGAAGAATCTGCCTGCCAATGCAGGAAACACGGGTGTGATCCCTTGATGAGGAAGATCCCCTGGAGGAAGAAATGGCAACCCACTTCAGTATTCTTACCTGGAAAATCCCATGAACAGAAGAGCCTTGTGGGCAAGGATAGCACAGAGTCGGACACGACTGAGCATGCATACAGCATGCAGTCTGTATATGAGGAGACGTTGATAAAGAATAAACTTAGTAAACTCAATGAGCTTACAATATTTTGAGAGTAAATGGGCCAAACTTGCCTGTTACTCCAGGTGTTTTTTGACTTCCTACTTATGCATTCCAGTCCCCTATAATGAAAGGGACATCTTTTTTGGGTGTTAGTTCTCAAAGGTCTTGTTAGTCCTCATAGAACCATTCAACTTCAGCTTCTTCAACGTTACTGGTTGGGGCATAGACTTGAATTACTGTGATATTGAATGGTTTGCCTTGGAAACGAACAGAGATCATTCTGTCATTTTTGAGATTGCATCCAAGTACTGCATTTCAGACTCTTTTGTTGACCATGATGGCTACTCCATTTCTTCTAAGGGATTCCTGCCCGTAGTCGTAGATATAATGGTCATCTGAGTTAAATTCACCCATTCCAGTCCATTTTAGTTCACTGATTCCTAGAATGTTGATGTTCACTCTTGCCATCTCCTGTTTGACCACTTCCAATTTGCCTTGATTCATGGACCTGACATTCCAGGTTCCTATGCAATTTTTCTCTTTACAGCATTGGACCTTGCTTCTATCACCAGTCACATCCACAACTGGATATTGTTTTTGCTTTGGCTCCATCCCTTCATTCTTTCTGAAGTTATTTCTCCACTGATCTCCAATAACATATTGGGCGCCTACCGACCTGGGGAGTTCTTCTTTCAGTATCCTATCATTTTGCCTTTTCATACTGTTCATGGGGTTCTCAAGGCAAGAATACTGAAGTGGTTTGCCATTCCCTTCTCCAGTGGATAACATTCTGTCAGACATCTCCACCATGACCGCCTGTCTTGGGTGGCCCCACAGGGCAAGGCTTAGATTCACTGAGTTAGACAAGGCTGTGACCAGTGATTAGATTGACTAGTTTTCTGTGATTATGGTTTCAGTGTGTCTGCCCTCTGATGCCCTCTCGCAACATCTACAGTCTTACTTGGGTTTCTCTTACCTTGGACGTGGGGCATCGCCTCAGGGCTGCTCCAGCAAAGCGCAGCCGCTGCTCCTTACCTTGGATGAGGGGTATCTCCTCATTGCTGCACCTTCTCACCTTGAATGTGGAGTAGCTCCTCTCAGCCCTCCTGTGCCTGTGCAGCCACCACTCCTTGGACATGGTTGCTCCTCAAATTTGGCCTTGGAATATGGGATGAAGCAGGGCAAAGGCTAACAGAGTTCTGCCAAGAGAATGCACTGGTCATAGCAAACACCCTCTTCCAACAACGCAAGAGAAGACTACACATGGACATCACCAGATGGTCAACACTGAAATCAGATTGATTATATTCTTTACAGCCAAAGATAGAGAAGCTCTATACAGTCAGCAAAAACAAGACTGGGAGCTGACTATGGCTCAGATTATGAACTCTTATTGACAAATTCAGACTTAAATTGAAGAAAGTAGGGAAAAACACTAGAATATTCAGGTATAACCTAAATCAAATCCCTTATGATTATACAGTGGAAGTGATAAATAGATTTAAGGGACTAGATCAGATAGATAGAGTGTCTGATGAACTATGGACTGAGGTTTGTAACATTGTACAGGACACAGGGATCAAGACCATCCCCCTGGAAAAGAAATGCAAAATAGCTGTCTGGGGAGGCCTTACAAATAGCTGTGAAAAGAAGAGAAGTGAAAAGCAAGAGAAAAGAAAAGATATAAGCATCTGAATGCAGAGTTCCAAAGAATAGCAAGCAGAGATAAGAAAGCCTTCCTCACTGATCAGTGCAAAGAAATAGAGAACAACAGAATGGAAAAGACTAGAGATCTCTTCAAGAAAATTAGAGATACCAAGGGAATATTTCATGCAAAGATAGGCCCAATAAAGGACAGAAATGGCATGGACCTAACAGAAGCAGAAGATATTAAGAAGAGGTGGCAGGAATACACAGAAGAACTGTACAAAAAAAGATCTTCACGACCCAGATAATCACGATGGTGTGATCACTGACCTAGAGCCAGACATCCTGGAATGTGAAGTCAAGTGGGCCTTAGAAAGCATCACTACGAACAAAGCTAGTGGAGGTGATGAAATTCCAGTTCAGTTTAGTTCAGTTCAGTCGCTCAGTCGTGTCTGATTCTTTGTGACCCCATGAATTGCAGCACGCCAGGCCTCCCTGTCTATCACCAACTCCCGGAGTTCACTCAAACTCATGTCCATCAAGTCGGTGATGCCATCCAGCCATCTCATCCTCTGGTGTCTCTTTCTCCTCGTGCCTCCAATCCCTCCCAGCATCAGAGTCTTTTCCAATGAGTCAACTCTTCGCATGAGGTGGCCAAAGTACTGGAGTTTCAGATTTAGCATCATTCCTTCCAAAGAACACCCAGGACAGATCTCCTGTAGAATGGACTGGTTGGATCTCCTTGCAGTCCAAGGGACTCTCAAGAGTCTTCTCCAACACCACAGTTCAAAAGCATCAATTCTTCAGCAATCAGCTTTCTTCACAGTCCAACTCTCCTATCCATACATGATTACTGGAAAAACCATCGTCTTTCTAGATGGACCTTTGTTGGCAAAGTAATGTCTCTGCTTTTGAGTATGCTGTCTAGGTTGGTCATAATTTTTGTTCCAAAGAGTAAGCGTCTTTTAATTTCCTGGCTGTAGTCACTGTCTGCAGTGATTTGGAGCCAAAAAAATAAAATAAAGTCTGACACTGTTCCCCCATCTATTTCCCATGAAGTGATGGGACCAGATGCCATGATCTTAGTTTTCTGAATGTTGAGCTTTAAGCCAACATTTTCCCTCTCCTCTTTCACTTTCATCAAGAGGCTTTTTAGTTCCTCTTCACTTTCTGCCATAAGGGTGGTGTCATCTGCATATCTGAGATTATTGATATTTCTCCCATCAGTCTTGATTCCAGTTTGTGCTTCTTCCAGCCCAGCATTTCTCATGAGGTACTCTGCATATAAGTGAAATAAGCAGGGTGACAATATACAGCCTTGATGTACTCCTTTTCCTATATGAGATATTTCAAATCCTGAAAGATAATGCTGTGAATATGCTGCACTCATATGCCAGCAAATTTGGAAAACTCAGCAGAGGCCACAGGACTGAAAAAGGTGAGTTTTCATTCCAATCCCAAAGAAAGGTAATTCCAAGAATATGCAAACTACCGCACAATTGCACTCATCTCGCATGCTACTAAAGTAATGCTCAAAATTCTCCAAGCCAGGCTTCAGCAGTATGTGAACCGTGAACTTCCAGATGATCAAGCTGGTTTTAGAAAAGTCACAGGAACCAGAGATCAAATTGCCAACATCCAAATTGCCAACTGGATCATTGAAAAAGCAAGAGCATTCTAGAAAAACATCTATTTCTGCTTTATTGACTATGCCAAAGACTTGGACTCTGTGGATCACAATAAACTGTGGAAAATTCTGAAAGCGATGGGAATACCAGACCACCTGACCTGCCTCTTGAGAAACCTATATGCAGGTCAGGAAGCAACAGTTAGAACTAGACATGGAACAACAGACTGCTTCCAAATAGGAAAAGGAGTACATCAAGGCTGTATATTGTCACCCTGCTTATTTAACCACTATGCAGAGTACATCATGAGAAACACTGGGCTGGAAGAAGCACAGGCTGGAATCAGGATTGCCAGGAGAAATATCAATAACCTCAGATATGCAGATGACACCAACCTTATGGCAGAAAGTGAAGAGAAACTAAAAAGCCTCTTGATGAAAGTGAAAGTGGAGAGTGAAAAAGTTGGTTTAAAGCTCAACATTCAGAAAATGAAGATCATGGCATCTGGTCCCATCACTTCGTGGGAAATAGATGGGGAAACAGTGGAAACAATGTCAGACTTTATTTATTTATTTTTTTGGCTCCAAAATCACTGCAGATGGTGATTGCAGCCATGAAATTAAAAGATGCTTACTCCTTGGAAGGAAAGTTATGACCAACTTAGATAGCACATTCAAAAGCAGAGACATTACTTTGCCAACAAAGGTCCATCTAGTCAAGGCTATGGTTTTTCCAGTAGTCAGGTATGGATGTGAGAATTGGACTGTGAAGAAAGCTGAGCACCGAAAATTGATTCTTTTGAACTGTGGTGTTGGAGAAGACTCTTGAGAGTCCCTTGGACTGCAAGGAGATCCAACCAGTTCATTCTAAAGGAGCTCAGTCCTGGGTGTTCTTTGGAAGGAATGATGCTAAAGCTCAAACTCCAGTACTTTGACCACCTCAGGCGAAGAGTTGACTCATTGGAAAAGACTCTGATGCTGGGAGGGATTGGGGGCAGGAGGAGAAGGGGACTCCAGAAGATGAGATGGCTGGATGGCATCACCGACTTGATGGACATAAGTTTGAGTAAACTCCAGGAGTTGGTGATGGATAGGGAGGCCCAGGGTGCTGCAATTAATGGGGTTGCAAAGAGTCGGACATGACTGAGTGACTGAACTGAACTGGGCAAGGCTTACATTTTTAAATTCTTTATGAGAAAAAAAAAATAGCTTAGGTCTCTGGTGCTTAGAAAATATTACTTTATGATATTCATTTTAATTGAACAAACATTTAAGTGATTACTGGAAACAGTTCAATTTCCTTACAAGTTTCCTGAACTAATTTTCTTGTCCTCTCCCTTCTAGGCACTAAGGAAAAGAAGAATCCTCACAGATAATAAAGTTTAGTTCTGTTCCAACAGATGAGAGAATGGGGTTTGGGTTAGTGATGGATGGCCCTGAGTTAGACAAGAAGGAATATTTGACTAGAGGGGAAAGAAGTGATTAGTATAAAGGTTCCATGTTGGAACACAGAATTCATGTTTGGCATCTTAATTCTACTTCATGGGAGCCTGATGGCTGTGGTGGAGACCATGGACCAGGTCAGATGGACGGAAGTGATGGTACACTCTGCTAAATAGAGTTGAGTAGTCCCCAGTCAGATAGAATGTCATTCTTAATAGAATCGTTGAAAAACTAGAGAAATATTTGATTTGTTCTAATGGCATTGTTTTGTTAAACTCAAATTTACATGTTGGTTGGGAAATCTCCAGAACAGCAAAGTTTATAGAGTTTAATGCATTTTTATTTTTTCAGCACTCATTCCCAATATCTTGAGGCATTTGAGTGATGAGAAGAGTCAGTTGCTGCTGCTGCTGCTGCTAAGTCGCTTCAGTCGTGTCCGACTCTGTGTGACCCCAGAGACGGCAGCCCACCAGGCTCCCCCGTCCCTGGGATTCTCCAGGCAAGAACACTGGAGTGGGTTGCCATTTCCTTCTCCAATGCATGAAAGTGAAAAGTGAAAGTGAAGTCACTCAGTCGTGTCCAACTCTAGCGACCCCATGGACTGCAGCCTACCAGGCTCCTCCATCCATGGGATTTTCTAGGCAAAAGTACTGGAGTGGGGTGACATGGCCTTCTCCAGAGAAGAGTCAGTATATTTATTTAAATTATTATTCTTTACAAGTATACTTAAATTCCTTTTAGGCTTTGGAGTTCAGCACGTTTCTTTTCTTAATAAGTTTTGGGAAAAAATAATGTACTCTTATTTTTTCCTTTTAATGTCACAATAGCATAAATTGGATAAAATTTCTTATTTTTAACTATTATTTGGGAAATAATCATTCCTAGAATCACCCAATCACTTAAATAATTCACTTAATATAACACCATATAAGCATAGTAATAATTTGTGGTCACTGGGCAATACACTCTAAAGGCAGGTGAAGTGAAGTGAAGTAGCTCAGTCGTGTCCGACTCTTTGCAAACCCTTGGACTGTAGCCCACCAGGCTTCTCCGTCCATGGGATTCTTCAGGCAAGAATACTGGAGTGGCTTGCCATTTCCTTCTCCATGGGATCTTCTCGACCCAGGGATCGAACCCGGGTCTCCTGAATTGCCGGCAGACGTTTTAACCTCTGAGCCACTATGGAAGCCCTTTAAAGGCAGATAGATAGACATAAACAGACACATGTATATTAATAATGTTATTACTCTATTGTGGATCTTAGTATTGCTTCATTACATAATCATTTTTCTAAATCAAGAATAAATTACATAATGGAAACACTCAAGATCATAAACAATCACTCTTTCTTTGAACCATGTATGATGATTAGAATTTGTAAATTTTTCAATATTCACACTGGAAAATAAATGTTGAAATAAATAGTAAGGCATGTAATGTTTACTAAAAGGGCAAAAGTACTGTGAAGTTCAAATACATAACAATGAATTTTTTTCTGGTAGGCTAGTTACGCTTATGACTCAATTCACCGCAATATTTATTGACTGAAGGAATAAGCATCTTTAATCATTGGTTATATGAAAGGATAAACTTTTTTTTTTTCCAATTTGTGGCTCAGCAGTAAAGAATCTGCCTGCAATGCAGGAGAAGCAAGTAACTCAGGTTCAATCTCTAGGCTGGGAAAATCCCCTGGGGAAAGAAATAACACCCTACTCCATATTCTTGCCTGGGAAATCCCATGAACAGAGGAGACTGCTGGGCTACAGGCCACAGGATTACAAAGAGTTGGACATAACCTAGCAGCTATACAACAAAAACAATAATCAGTACCCAGCAATTTTAAGTTATATAAGTCCAAGTGAATGTCACCAGAGTTTTTTGATGTCTTTATAAAAGCACCTTGAGTTATTTGTGAACATAGGTAGCCTGTGAGTGTGGATGAATTTTTCATGTCAATTGGCACAACATAATGGTTCCTTTTCTGTGTCTGGTTCACATTTACTCTCACCTCCACAAGGATTTGCTCCACCTGTTTTGAATATATTTTTCTTGGTGTTTTCCTAATTTTTACACATCCTTCAAAATTAAAGTGTAATCTCTTCACAATCAGTTTAAATGTCTCTGCCCTGCTCTGCTCCTGCAACACCACTGGGCCTGCTTCTCCCATCACAGTTTTAAGTTTGCTGTGGCCAGTGAATGACTGGGCAACCCTGACAAACTACAAGCTCTTTGAAGGAAGCAACCATAATTATACTTATATTTATTAATCTCTTATGAATTGTTAGGCATGGTCACAGAACATTATCTGGACACATTCTCTCATTTCATCTTCAAGAGAGTAGTGATTGTGAAAGATAATGCTACTCCCTGCCCAAGCTCAACAACTATTTGTTCACAATATTATTTATGAAAATAATAGTGTTCCTGGTGAGCCTGGGGGAATCAGTCTAAGAAAAAAGTTCTAAACTCCATCACCCACTGACATTTACAACAAACTCTAAAGGTAATATATTATTATTAAAGGCAGTTAGTTCCTATTAAGCTTTATGAGGAAATATACCTTTGCAATATACGCTAGGACGGTCTATAACCAATACAAAGTAGTTTTAACTCATTATGTTCTTAGAATGGCACACTGAAATTTTCTTCAAAATTGTTTACTATTTCCATCAAAATATAAAAATTTAAATTTTCATGATTAGAACTGGCTCAGACTTACAGGACCTAAAATGCTGTCTTTTCATCCCCCCCCCCCCTCCCCTTTTGTTTGGTTTTACTGGACACCTTCCTTCCTGGGAAGACAGGTATGAGTTCTGGCTTTCAGAATACTCCTGAGTCCAATTAAGCAGGGATGAAAATACATGGAGCAGTAAGAGTAAGAAACAGTGGCCAGGAAATGGCGTATGAGATTCCCTTGATAAATGAAAGGTAAATGTGTATTTGTGAAGATGATAATAGATTTTTAATTCTCCAAGTGGTTTTAAATTGCTTGGCTGTACTCTGTGTCTGAAAATGATGTATAGGTTAAGTGAGTGGTTAATTCTCATAGGTAAAGATGCTCAGTAGGAAGATGGGCCACTGATTATGGGTAGGCACAGGACACCAATACAACCAATGTCTAACAGCAATGGATGCTCATGTTTTGTATAAATTTTATTTTTTGCAGTAAATAACCTCTTTTAATTATGTTCAAAACTTTGCTATTATACTTATTTGGCATTACATACATTAAAACAAACATACATTTCATTTTGGTGGTTTGTAAATTGTCATTATGCCAAAAGGATATATTTTAAAAGTAGGCATAGATTTAGAATTTTCTCTGTAATCTATGAAACAAGTCTCTGGAAAACACTCAGCATTTTGATATGAGATTTTTTGGGATAATTTGATTATATAAATGAGGAAATAATGAACATTTTTAACTAGCTTCACACTTCATTTGGGCTTTGATAGAATTTTATTAGACTGAACAAGCTCACCCAACATGCCTATGTATTTATTATCATGTGCATAAATAAGGGTGCTAAAGGAAAAGGCATGGGAGACAAAGGAGCACTTTAAAGTCAGGAATCCTGATTAGGCTGATGGAGTTCTGTCCCCAGGTTTATTTATTTTTTTTTAAATTTTATTTTTAAACTTTACAATATTGTATTCGTTTTGCCAAATATCGAAATGAATCTGCCACAGGTATACCCGCATTCCCCATCCTGAACCCTCCACCTTCCTCCCTCCCCTCGCCTCCCTCTGGGTCGTCCCAGTGCACCAGCCGCAAGCATCCAGTACCATGCATCGAACCTGGACTGGCGACTCGTTTCATACATGATATTACACATGTTTCAATGTTATTCTCCCAATTCTCCCCACCCTCTCCCTCTCCCACAGAGTCTATAAGACTGATCTATACATCGGTGTCTCTTTTGCTGTCTCATACACAGGGTTATTGTTACCATCTTTCTAAATTCCATATATATGCGTTAGTATACTGTATTGGTGTTTTTCTTTCTGGCTTACTTCACTCTGTATAATAGGTTCCAGTTTCATCCATCTCATTAGAATTGATTCAAATGTATTCTTTGTAATGGCTGAGTAATACTCCATTGTGTGTATGTACCACAGCTTTCTTATCCATTCATCTGCTGATGGGCATGTAGGTTGCTTCCATGTCCTGGCTATTATAAACAGTGCTGCGATGAACATTGGGGTACACGTGTCTCTTTCCCTTCTGGTTTCCTCAGTGTGTATGCCCAGCAGTGGGATTGCTGGATCATGAGGCAGTTCTATTTCCAGTTTTTTAAGGAATCTCCACACTGTTCTCCATAATGGCTGTACTAGTTTGCATTCCCACCAACCACTTGTAAAAGAATGAAACTAGAACACTTTCTAACACCTTACACAAAAATAAACTCAAAATGGATTAAAGATCTCAACGTAAGACCAGAAACTATAAAACTCCTAGAGGAGAACATAGGCAAAACACTCTCCGACATACATCACAGCAGGATCCTCTGTGACCCACCTCCCAGAATATTGGAAATAAAAGCAAAAATAAACAAATGGGACCTAATTAAACTTAAAAGCTTCTGCACAACAAAGGAAACTATTAGCAAAGTGAAAAGGCAGCCTTCAGAATGGGAGAAAATAATAGCAAATGAAGCAACTGACAAACAACTAATCTCAAAAATATACAAGCAACTCCTACAGCTCAACTCCAGAAAAATAAATGACCCAATCAAAAAATGGGCCAAAGAACTAAATAGACATTTCTCCCAGGTTTATTTGTGATAAGCATATAATTCTTTGAAATTCTTATCACAGATTCCACCGAGAGTGAGTTTTGCTAAGAGCTGGGCCTACCAGGCTCCTTTCATTGCATGAATTACCTTGTAAAAATTTCTTGCAAATGAATTGCTGCATTATTTGCTGTGCATATTCAGCCTCTCAGTCAGTCAGTTCAGTTAGTATATAGTGCTGATTCTTTGCAACCTCATGGACTACAGCTTGTCAGGCTTCCCTGTCCATCACCAACTCCCAGAGCTTGCTCAAGTTCATGTCAATCGAGTTGGTGATGCTATCCAACCATCTCATCCTCTGTCATCCCCTTCTTCTCCTGCCTTCAATCTTTCCCAGCATCAGGGTCTTTTCCAATGAGTCATTTCTTTGAATCAGAAGGCCAAGTATTGGAGTTTCAGCTTCAACATCAGTCCTTCCTGAACATTTGTTCAGGACTGATTTTCTTTAGGATTGACTGGTTGGATCTCCTTGCAGTCCAAGGGACTCTCAAGAGTCCTCTCCAAAACAACAGTTCAAAAGCAGCAATTCTTCAGTGCTCAGCTTTCTTTTTAGTCCAACTCTCACATCTATACACGACTACTGGAAAAACCATAGCTTTGACTAGACGGACATTTGTTGGCAAAGTAATGTCTGTGCTTTTTAGTATGCTGTCTAGGTTGGTCATACCTTTTGTTCCAAGGAGCTAGTGTCTTTTAATTTCATGGCTGTAGTCACCATCTGCAGTGATTTTGGATCCCAAGAAAATAAAGTTTGTCACTGTTTCCATTGTTTCACCATCTATTTGCCATGAAGTGATGGGACTGGATGCTTTGATCTTATTTTTCTGAAAGTTGAGTTTTAAGCCAACATTTCCACTCTGCTCTCTCACTTTCATCTACAGGCTTTTTAGTTCTTCCTTGCTTTCTGCCATAAAGGTGGTGTCATCTGTGTATCTGAGGTTATTAATATTTCTCCCAGCAATCTTGATTCCAGCCTGTGTTTCATCCAGCCCAGTATTTCTCATGATGTACTCTGCATATAATTAAATAACAGGATGACAATATACCGTCTTGGCATACTCTTTCCTGATTTGGAATCAGTCTGTTGTTTCATGTCCTGTTCTAACTGTTGCTTCTTGACCTGCATACAGATTTCTCAGGAGGCAGGTAAGGTGGTCTGGTAGTCCCATTTCTTTAAGCATTTTCCACAGTTTGTTGTGATCCACACAGTCAAAGGCTTTGGAATAGTCAATAAAGCAGAAGTGGATGTTTTTCTGGAGCTCTCTTACTTTTTCCCATGGAAGTTGGCAATTTGACCTTTGGTTCCTCTGCTTTTTCTAAATATAGCTTGAACATCTGGAAGTTCTCAATTCACATACTGTAGAAACCTGGCTTGGAGAATTTTGGGCATTACTTTGATAGTGTGTGAGATGAGTGCACTTGTCGGGTAATTTGAGCATTCTTTAGTGTTGTCTTTCTTAGGGATTGGAGTGAAATCTGACCTTTTCCAGTCTTGTGGCCACTGCTGAGTTTTCCAAATTTGCTGGCATATTGAGTGCAACACTTTCACAGCATCATCTTTTAGGATTTGAAACAGCTCACCTGGAATTCCATCACCTCCACTAGCTTTGTTCATAATGATGCTTCCTAAGGCCCACTTCACTTCGCATTCCAGGATGTCTGGCTCTAGGTGAGTGATTACACCATCATGGTCATCTGGGTCATGAAGATCTTTTTTGTATAGTTTTTCTGTGTATTCTTGCCACCTCTTCTTAGTATTTATGCTTTTGTTAGGTCCATTCCATTTCTATGTCTTATTGTGCTCACCTTTTCATGAAATGTTCCCTTGGTAGCTCTAATTTTCTTGATGAGATCTCTGGTCTTTCCCATTCTATTGTTTTCCTCTTTCTCTTTGCATTGTTCGCTGAGGAAGGCTTTCTTATCTCTCTGTGCTATTCTTTGGAATCTGCATGCAAATGGATATATCTTTTCTTTCTTCCATTTACCTTTAGCTTCTCTTCTTTTCTCTGCTATTTTTAAGGCCTCCTCAGACAACCATTTTGCCTTTCTACATTTCTTTTTCTTGGGGATGGTCATGATCACTGCCTTCTATACAATGTCATGGACCTCTACATGTCATCCTCTGTACTTTTCTATGTGAATTAAGAAAACAAGAAAGGTAAACAGCAAAGCTAAATGGTGTTTCACTCCAGCGATGCTTTGCTCACCAAGGTCCACAATCAGCTGGGTGACACAGAACCAAGTGAGCTACTGAAATAAAGACAGGAGAGAAGAGAGATTGAGAGGGTGGGGAACTCCAGCTCAGCTGAGGGTCTTAAAGAAAGAAAGAAAACATGGGATTTGGGATCATCAGGAAAAAGAGAACCCAGTTAACAGCACATCCTCTCCACCCTCATCAAGTGTTGATCCATAATTCAGGACCTCTCAGTTCCTTACACACTTTGTGTTTTCATTCTACAAAGAGATCTTTAATACATACTTTTCATTCGTCAGACACAATCTGCTTAATGGAATGAAAATAAAGGCTAGAGATGTCCGAGGCCCACTGCCATTACAAAATACCATTTGACCTAACAAACAACAGAAATTTATTTTCTCACAGTAGGGGATGAGTGTCCAAGATCACAGTCCCTGAATGATGGCATTCTGGTGAGGGCTTTCCTGCTGTCTTGCAGATTGCCCATTCCACCATGTCCTGACATGGAGGGAGGTGGGGGACACGGGGAGCACAGCAAGAGAGAGATGGAGACAGGATTCTCTCAAGTCTCTTCTTATAAGAATGCTAATCCTATCAGATGAGGGCTCCACCCAAGATCACACTTAATCTTAGCAACCTCACAAAAGTCCTGAGTCCACATACAGTCACACTGTGTGTTGGGCCCTCAGCAGTTAACTTTTGGACCATCACAATAGATATATAAAAAGGGGGAGGGATAAATTAGGAGGTTGGGGTTAACATATACACACCATTCTATGTAAAATAGATAACCAACAAGGAAACTACTGTACAGAACAAGGAATTATAGTCAATATTTTGTCATAACTTATAAGGGAAAAGAATCTGTATACGTATATGTTTGTGTATATATATACATATATATATATATCTTTGTGTGTGCATGTATATGTATGTGTATGTATATATATATATATATACAAAACTGAATCACTGTGCAGTACTCATGAAACTAACATGGCATATTAATAGTAAATCAGCTATCAGTTCAGTTCAGTCGCTCAGTTGTATCCGACTCTTTGTGACCTCATGAATCACAGCATGCCAAGCCTCCCTGTCCATCACTAACTCCTGGAGTTCACTCAAACTGATGTCCATAGAGTCGGTGATGCCATTCAGCCATCTCATCCTCTGTCGTCCTCTTCTCCTCCTGCCCCCAATCCCTCCCAGCATCAGAGTCTTTTCCAATCAGTCAACTCTTCACATGAGGTGGCCAAAGTACTGGAGTTTCAGCTTCAGCATCAGTCCTTCCAATGAACACCGAGGACTGGTCTCCTTGAGGTTGGCCTGGTTGGATCTCCTTGCAGTCCAAGGGACTCTCAAGAGTCTTCTCCAACACCACAGTTCAAAACATCAATTCTTTGGCACTCAGCTTTCTTCACAGTTCAACTCTCATATCCATACATGACCACTGGAAAAACCATAGCCTTAACTAGATGGACCTTTGTTGGCAAAGTAGTATCTCTGCTTTTCAATATACTATCTAGGTTGGTCATAACTTTCCTTCCAAGGAGTAAGCATCTTTTAATTTCATGGCTGCAGTCACCATCTGCAGTGATTTTGGAGCCCCAAAAAATAAAGTCTGACACTGTTTCCACTGTCTCCCCATCTATTTGCCATGAAGTGATGGGACCAGATGCCACGATCTTAGTTGTCTGAGTGTTGAGCTTTAAGCCAACTTTTTCACTCTCCTCTTTCACTTTCATCAAGAGGCTTTTTCGTTCCTCTTCAGTTTCTGCCACAGGGGTGGTGTCATCTGCATATCTGAGGTTATTGATATTTCTCCTGGAAATCTTGATTCAAGCTTGTGCTTCTTCCAGCCCAACCTCACCTCAATTTAAAAAATATGGGTATATAGCAGTAATTGGTCATGTATGGATGTGGGAGTTGGACTGTGAAGAAGTCTGAGCACCGAAGAATTGATGCTTTTGAACTGTGGTGTTGGAGAAGACTCTTGAGAGTCCCTTGGACTGCAAGGAGAGCCAACCAGTCCATTCTGAAGGAGATCAGCCCTGGGATTTCTTTGGAAGGAATGATGCTAAAGCTGAAACTCCAGTACTTTGGCCACCTCATGCGAAGGGTTGGCTCATTGGAAAAGACTCTGATGCTGGGATGGATTGGGGGCAGGAGGAGAAGGGGACGACAGAGGATGAGATGGCTGTATGGCATCACTGACTCGATGGACATGAGTCTCAGTGAACTCCAGGAGTTTGTGATGGACAGGGAGGCCTGGCGTGCTGCAATTCATGGGGTCACAAAGAGTTGGACATGACTGAGCGACTGATCTGATTTCATCTGATCTGATCTCTGGCTCAAACTCTGTATCAATAATTTGTCAGAACCACAGTTCAAAGATTCTACCTTATTTATTCACTGAATCCTTGAGTCTTCTGATATGTGTTATTTTCATTTCAAGGCATTATATCCCTTTCACTTGGTTGTTTCCTGTTTATTTCTACATTTTACTGACATTGGTGAATCTAATTCTGACTACAGTCAGGCTTCTTTCCCTTACATTGGCATGATTCTTGTTCTAGATTTTCTTCTAAGAGGTGAGTGGGTCAGGGAGGAAGAGAGGAAATCAGGGAAGGTCTTACTTATGCCATCGCTATTTTCTTATTAGAGTAAAAGAAATAATTTCTACTCTCAGAATAATGCTCCTCAGCATTACATGTATTATTTCATTTTATCTGTACACAAACACTATATGTTAGAGTTACCTATATATGAGACTAATGACTTCTTCCTGATCATAGAGTTAGAAACTGGTGGAGCCATGATGCAAACCCATGTTCATATTCACTCAAGACCTTGATTACCCTTCAATCTACAGAGGTTTCTCTACTTTACAACCAAATTGAAGAGTTACTGAACCATTATTTTTTTTACAAGACCACAGTGATACATTCTTCAAACCATAAATTATTTGTGTATACTATTTAGTATACAACTCATTTCAGTCAGTTGATAGAAACATTGGGTACTTCTTTTCTGTATACATATCCTTTTTATATCATCTATGAATATGGATGAAATTTATTAGGCATTCCTCTTTACTGGATGAATCTAAATGTCTATTTATTAATAATCTAGGTATATTTCATATTATTGTGCATATAATTTTTCTATTATCTTTCTATTATATGTAGTATCTGAGTTATTTCACTTTTATTGTTTCTGATATTGGTAATTTGTACTTCTATTTTTCTTATTAATCCATGTAGAGGTTTTAAAATTAATATTATTAGTATTTTCAACGTATGAGCTCTTATTTTATGGATATTTTCCATATACTTTTGTATCCCACTGTTTTTTTCCTTTACTATTTATTGTTTCCTTTATTTTGCTTACTTTGGATTTAATTTGCAGTTGTTTTCCTTATTTCTTAGAGAAGAAGTCTGGTCTTTGATTTGAGATCTTTTTTTCTCTTTTTAAATATAGGTATTTAGTGCTATAAATTTCCTCTAACCACTATTCTTTAGCAACATTCTCCCAAATTTTGATACATTTTCATTTCATTATTTTTTGATTCAACATAGATTCTAATTCCTTTTGATTTATTTATTATTTAGAATGTATTACTTTATTTAGTTTCCAAATGCTTATGAATTTTCCAAATATCTTTGGTCTATTTTTTATTAAATTTCATTGTAGTCTGAGATCATACTTTGTACTGTGACAAATCTTTTATTGGAGAATTATTTTGTCAGTCAATATGGTATATCTTGGTGGTATATCTTGAAAAAATGTGTATTTTGTTCTTATTTGGTGAAATGTACTAAGTGTCAACAGGGTCAAGTTAGTTCATAGCACTATTTAAGTGTTCTGTGTACTCACTGATTTTGTATTTGCTTATTCTATCATTTACTGAAAGAAGATATTAAAATCTTCCACTGTCTTGACTTGTTTGTTTCTCTTTCCAGTTAAGTTTTACACTGTGTATTTTGAAACTTAACTTCATTTTTTTTTCATTTATATTTTATTTTCTTTCCTTCTTGACTTCTTTTGGATTGATTTACTGTCTTTTTCATTCATAGTGCTTCCCTCTACTAATTTGAAAGCAATCCATAATAGTACTATTTTTCAGCATTTTCTCTAAAATTTAATGTATGTACTTTAAAGTTAAATATCAACCAGGATCTCAACTTTCCTTCCAAACATTGCAGGAAATTTTTAATCACTTTGTCTCAGATAACTTTGTGTCCTACTTGCTATTCTAGTTTTGTATTTTAGTTTTATTGGTTTGTAATCACTTTGATATTATGATAACTTTATACATTATTTTTTATTTTCAAATATTACCACATAGTCATCAGTTTGTTTGCTTTTCATTTCTTTCTGTATCTAGGATCTGCTGTGTGGGGTAATTTTATTTTTGCTTGAAAACCATTTTTTCTATTTTGGTTAAATAGGCTGATGGAAAATATCTTTCAGTATTTTTCTAAAATTTCCTTAATTTATCCTCATTCATGAATGACATTTTCATTGAGTATAGAATTCTAAGTTGATGTTATTTTATCGCAATACACAGAAAACAAAATTCCACTGTTTTCTGACTACCAGTGTTGTCCTGGAAAAGTTAGCTGCTTAACTCAGAATCCTTTATGTGTGTGTTTTGCTCTTTCTTGTAATTTTGCTTACTGTTGTTTTCTTTTTATTTTTCCTGCTTTGAATTTTCTGTGCTCTTGGACCTGATAGTTATTTCATTCAGGTTGAAAAATGCTTAGCCATTGCCTCTACATTTTCCTGAAACTTCAGTTATATATTATCCTGGATATCTTTTTTGGCCTCTTCTCATCAGCTCATCCTTAAGAGTAATGAACTGAAGTAATGACCTCCTTTACCCTCTGGTTCCCAGTGATGTTCAAAAAATGTAAGGCACAGGCAGCAGATTAGAGAGGGAAGACAGTGAATCTGGGCCCTTACTGCCGTTGCTCCTTCAGTTAGGCTGAGGGCCCACTGTAGGCCATGCTCCTGTCAGGCAGCCCTTCCACTCAACTGTCCTCTGTGGGTTCTATCGACATTCCCATCCCTCCTTGGTCCTGGAGTGGTAGCACTCCCCACAGGGCTGCTGCTGCTGCCAAGTCTCTCGGTTGTGTCCAGCTCTGTGCGATCCCATAGACGGCAGCCCAGCAGGCTCCCCCGTCCCTGGGATTCTCCAGGCAAGAACACTGGAGTGGGTTGCCATTTCCTTCTCCAGTGCAGAAAAGTGAAAAGTGAAAGTGAAGTCACTCACTCGTGTCCGACTCTTCTAGACCCCATGGACTGCAGCCTACCAGGTTCCTCTGTCCAAGTGATTTTCCAGACGAGAGTACTGGAGTGGCTCTGGAGTGCCATTGCCTTCTCCAGTTACTAGTCTGGCAATACTTAAATATATCATGTAATTCCCTTAAATTATGGCCCCAGATTTATAAATGGCCATTCTTAATCTCTCCCTAAGCTACTCGGTTGGACAGCACCCTTTCCAAGTCAGACTTTGACTCATACTGAGTGCATGACAGTCCTCTGGCCACTTAACCTGCCTGTTTTAACTGATATGTCTGTGTCTATCTGTGTACATTCTGAGACATTCCTTCAACTCAAATCTTATTTTTTTAGTTGTTTTAATGTTTTTTTGGACCAAATGATTATATTGTAATTCTAAAATTTCTATTTGGTTGTTTGTCAAGTGTGTTTGGAATTGGTTAGAGTCTGTGCTTTTCATTTATATTTTATCTTCCTGATTTACATCTTTGAACATAGAAAGCAGATTTTTTTTTTTTTAATGCTCCTTGACAGTTCCTGTACTTGAAATCTTCATGAGTCTGGCAGTTGTTTTCATTACCTCTTTCATGCTTTGTTTCTTTTAGTATTCTGCACTTTTTAAAAGAGTGTGAGTTCATATTTCTTGGAATTTAATTTATGGACATTTTCTGAGTCCTGGGTTGGAGATCTTTTCCTCTCAAAGATTGTTTTTCCTCTGCCAGATCCTTCAGATCAGATCCGATCAGATTAGTCGCTCAGTCGTGTCCGACTCTTTGCGACCCCATGAATCGCAGCACGCCAGGCCTCCCTGTCCATCACCAACTCCTGGAGTTCACTCAGACGTGAACTATATATCAAGGATTACTATAAATTAAAGTTCAATAATGGAACTTGGATCCTATGTAGAATAGTTCATAATTTCTTTTAATTATTAGCAAAAAGGCAGGAGTATATAATTTATTATTTGTATAGCCATTTGGTGTCCTTGATCTTCAGAGCAATTTTTTTTAGATCCTCTTCCTGAGAGAGACTCCAGATTTTTTCTCTTAACCTTTAAGTAAAACCAGGCCATGAAAACATCAACTCAAGTTTATGAGGTCAAATAGTTACCCTCAAGATGAAAGCTATTATGCTTTCAAGATGAATGCTTCACCTTCACTCAGGTTTGGCATGAGCAATATTACTATCATCATTGTTTTATTATAATTATTATTTTAAATCTTATGGCAAGACTTTAAAATATACTTCCCTAGATTTTACCCAACATTGTTACTTGTTTTCAGATGATGGTAGTTTAACATAACATGTACTTTGCTAGCAAAAATGATGGAAATAGCAACAATTATTTCAGTCTTATCCTTTTGTAATTTTGTGTTAGATTTGTCTTTTATAAAGAGCATAGAGTTGATTTTATTCTTATTGAAACCGAGAGTTTGTGTCTTTTAATTCTATAGTCTGTCTTCTATTATCTTGTTACATGCTCTCTGATCTTTACAGTTTTTTACATGGGTTATTCTTTAAAATTTCATAGAGCAGGTAAGCCTTAGCTGAATTATGATGAACATGTACCTGTCAATTGGGGTTTCGTAATGAGAGAAGAAGGAAACAGCACTGTCCCTCAGTGGTTGAATTCACATTTTCATTTTAGATCATGCTGTTTCCCTTAGCATATACAAAAATTAAATACTATCCAAAGTATTTGTGTGTGTGTGCTGATTACCTTCCTAAGCAATGAATTTTTCTGATAATGGATATTTTTATAGTTCTATAAGTATAAAACATTTTATAATTTTAATATTCACATCATAAATCTAAAATCAGATTATAAAAGTGAAATTACAATATACATGTTTAATGAAATAAGGGATTATAAAGGTAAGAAAGTCTTTAGAAGTGATCTGTAATTTGGATGGCTAATAAAATTCATATTTTACCCTACTTAACAATAGTAGACATAATGGTAGTGGCTCTCTTGAATATAATATTAAAAAGGATATTAGGGTTAGGTCCTGGATCAGTAGGAAGGGTGTCTTGAAGGAGAAGTTATATTTTTCAGAAGCATTTTACAGGCCAAATCACTGACTATCACATATTTAGCTAAAGTGATTAGGCTAAGTGTGCTCAGAGTACAGGTGAAGAATAAAGTCCAGAGCAGACAGAAGACATACATTGGGTTCAGGAAATTCTCAGTGGTAGAGAGCGTTTAGCTCCAGCTCTGAATCCAAGTTTACTTCTCTCTCCACTACATTGTATTTCCTCTTAACTTACTTTTTTCCATATCTAATAGTCTCCCCCAGAAATGCATCATAAACATTTTATTTATAGCTCTTTCAACCCAATTTTACAAACATTTCTGCACACCTTTACAAATACCACCTGGGATAAAGCAAAGTTTATACCCAGAATATTTCATAATGATTCACAGACTAAGAAAGTCCCCTTTATTGCCTGTGGTAAGGGAAGTCTTTATCAACTATTTTATGCATAATTTCCAACATATGTTAAAAAGCTATCATTTAGAAATAAGAAAAGAAACAAAGTCTTAATGAATTTATTTGTTTTCATTTCTTTATTATTTGTATCTTTATCCATATTGTCTATTTTGAAAAGTAAGAAATATTTATTCAAAAAATGTATATATATACATAATTTTCTTAAATAGTTTTAATGTAGGGAAAGCCATCTGTGACTGCTTCTGCAATTTATTTAACATAGATACAAAAAAATATTTGTACCATTGATTCCCCAAAGTTCCAATTTAACTTTTTTTTTTTTAGTTTCAAGTATATGTGCAGTATTTAACCCTTCTTTCAGGCCTATGAAGCTAATCACTTTATTGTCTCCATTTTGTCTAAGAGGAAACTGAGATGGGAGAAATTAAATAATTTGGCCATGATCACCCAAGAGGTAGGGAAATGGTGTCTAAGTCTGTCTGAATGCAGAGCATGAGTCCTCAACCATGGTGGTTTACTGTAACCTGAAATATATGAAAATTTGGCATAAGAAGCATAAATATTTCTAGAAATATACAACTAAGACTTATGACTAGTGTGTCTGAAGTTTATGAAGGGTGTCTGTAATCATTACATAAATTGGCAGGTTAACTGATAATTTTTTTTCAGACTTCAAACTTATAAACATATAGGTTTATGAAACTCGATGGTATCAAAACAATTGTCCTTAAAAATAAGAGCCACATGAAAAGGAAATACTATTGGAGTAATATACGACAAAGAGTTGTTGTTGTTCACTTGCTAGTTCAGTTCAGTCACTCAGTCATGTCCAAACATTTGTGACCTCATGGACTGCAGCATACCAGGCTTCCCAGTCCATCACTAACTCCTGGAGCTTGTTCAAACTCATGTCCACAGAGCCGGTGATGCCATCCAACCATGTCATCCTCTGTCGTCCCCTTCTCCTGCTTTCACTCTTTCCTAAAGTCAGGGTCTTTTCCAATGAGTTAGTACTTCGCATCAGGTGGCCAAAGTATTGGAGTTTCAGCTTCAGCATCAGCCTTTCCAATGAACATTTCAGGACTGATTTCCTTTAGGATTCATTGGTTTGTTCTCCTTGCAGTCCAAGGGACTCTCAAGAGTCTTCTCCAACATGACAGTTCAAAAGCATCATTCTTCAGTGCTCAGCTTTCTTTATAATCCAGCTCTCACATCAATACACGACTACTGGAAAAACCATAGCTTTGAATGAACGGGCCTTTGTTGGCAAAGTAATGTCTCTGCTTTTTACTATGCTGTCTAGGCCAGTCATAGCTTTTCTTCCAAGGAGCAAGCATCTTTTAATTTCATGGCTGCAGTCACCATCTACAGTGATTTGGGAGCCCCAAAAATTAAAGTCTCTCACTGTTTCCCCATTTATTTGTCATGAAGTGATGGGACCAGATGCCATGATCTTGGTTTTCTGAATGTTGAGTTTCAAGCCAACTTTTTTACTCTCCTCTTTCCCTTTCATCAAGAGGCTCTTTAATTCTTTACTTTCTGCCATAAGAGTGATGTCATCAGCTTATGTGATGTTATTGATATTTCTCTCAGCAATCTTGATTCCAGCTTGTGCTTTATCCAGCATGGCTTTTTGCATGATGTATTCTGCATATAAGTTAAATAAGAAGGGTGACAATATACAGCCTTGAAATACACCTTTCCCAATTTGGAACCAGTCTGTTGTTCCATATCATGTTCTAACTCTTGCTTCTTAACCTGCATATAGATTTCTCAGGAGGTAGGTCAGGTGGTCTGGTAGTCCCATCTCTCTAAGAATTTTCCTCAGTTTGTTGTGATCCACACAGTCAAAGGCTTTGGCATAGTCAATGAAGCAGAAATAGATGTTGTGTTTTTTTTTTCTGGAATTGCTAATTGTATCCAATTCCTTGCAACCCCATGAACTGCAGCATCCCAGGCTTCCCTGTTCTTCACTATCTCCCTGAGTTTGCTCATACTCAAGTCCATTGAATCAGTGATGCCATCCAACCATCTCATCCTCTGTCATGCCCTTCTCCTCCTTCCTTCAATCTTTCCCAGCATCAGAGTTTTTTCTAACGAGTCAGTTCTTCACAACAGGTGGCCAGATTCTTGGAATTTTAGCTTCATCATCAGTCCTTCCAGTGAATATTCATGATTGGTTTCATTTAGGATTGACTAGTTTTATTTCCTTGCAGTTTAAGGAACTCTCAAGAGTCTTCTCCAGCACCACAATCCAAAAACATCAATTCTTCAGCACTCAGCCTTCTTTATAGTCCAACTCTCACATACATACAACTCCTGGAAAAACCATAGCTTTAACTATATGTACATTTGCCAGCAAAATGAGGTCTCTTCTTTTTAATATGCTGTCTTGGTTTGTCATAGCTTTCCTTCCAAGGAGCAAGCATCTTTAATTTAATGGTGGCAGTCACTGTCTGCAGAGATTTGGAGCCCAGGAAAATAAAATCGGTCACTATTCCACCTTTTTCCCAGCTCTTTTCTATGAAGTGATGGGACCACATGCCATGATCTTAATTTTTTAAACATTGAGTTTTAACCCAATTTTTTCACACTCCTTTTCCACACTCATCAAGAGCCTCTTTAGTTCCTCTTCACTTTCTGCCTTTAGAGTGGTATCATCTGCATATCTGAGATTATTGATAATTCTCCTGACAATCTTGATTCCAGTCTGTGCTTCCTCTAGCCCAGCATTTTGCATGCTGTTCTCTGCATATAAGTTAAATAAGCAGGGAGACGATATATAGCCTTGACATACTCCTTTCCTGATTTTGAACCAGTCTGCTGTTCCTTGTACATCTGGAAGTTCTCAGTTTACATACTGCTGAAGACTAGCTGGAAAGATTTTTAGCATTACCTCTCCAGATAATTTTTAGCATTACCTTGTACTGATGTGAAATGAGTGCAATTGTACAGTAGTTTGAATATTATTTGGCATTGCCTTTCTTTGGGAATGAAAAGAAAACTGACCTTTTCCAGTCCTGTGTCCACTGCCAGGTTTTCCTAATTTGCTGGCATATTGAGTGCAGCGCTTTAGCATTATCTCTTTGGATTTGAAATAGTTCAACTGGAATTCTATCACCTCCACTAACTTTGTTCAGAGTAATGCTTCTTAAGGTCCACTTGACTTCACACTCAAGGATGTATGTCTCTAGATGAGTGACCAAACTGTCGTGGTTACCCAGTTCATTAAGACTTTTTTTGTATAGTTCTTCCATGTATTCTTGCCACTTTTTATTAATCCTTTCTGCTTTGGTAGGTCTTCGCCATTTATGTTCTTTATTTTGCCCATCTTTTCAGGAAATGTTCCTTTGGTAACTACAATTTCCTTGAAGAGATCTCTAGTTTTTCCCATTCTATAGTTTCCCTCAATTTCTTTGCATCATTCACTTAAGAAGACTGGGCTAAAGCAGAAATGATGCTCAATTGTGGATGTGTCTGGTGGTGAAAGTAAAGTCTGATGCTATAAAAAACAATATTGCCTAGGAACTTGGACTGTTAAGCTCATGAATCAAGATAAATTAGATGCAGTGAAAAAGGTGATGGCAAGAGTGACATCAACATTTTAGGAATCAGGGAACTAAAACAGACAGGAATGGGAGAATTTTATTCAGATGACCATTATATCTACAATTGTGGGCAAGAATCCCTTAGAAGAAATGGAGTAGCCATAATAGTCAACAACAGGTGGCATTCACAAAATTCACAAAATGCAGTACTTGTGTGCAATCTCAGAAATGACAGAATGATCTCTGTTTCCAAGACAAATCATTCAAAATCATAGTAATCCAAATCCATGCCCCAACCACTCATGCTGAAGAAGCTGAGGTTGATCAGTTCTATGAAGACCTACTGGACCTTTTATAACTAATAGCAAAAAAAGATGTCCTTTTCATCATAGATTATTGGGATGGAAAAGTAGGAAGTCAAAAGATACCCAGAGTAACAGGCAAGTTTGGTCTTGGAGTACAAAATGAAGTAGGGCAAAGGCTAACAGAATTTGGCTAAGAGAATGCACTGGTCATAGCAAACACCCTCTTACAACAACACAAAGTATGACTCTACACATGGACCTCACCAAACGGTCAGTACTGAAATCAGATTGATTATATTCTTTGCAGCTAAAGATGGAGAAGTTCTATACTATCAGCAAAAATAAGACCTGGAACTGACTGTCCATGAGCTCAGATCATAAGCTCCTGATTGCAAAATCAGGTTTAAATTGAAGAATGTAAGGAAAACCACTGGGCCATTCAGATCTCTTATGTCTATACAGTGGAGGTGACGAGTGGATTCAAGAGATTAGATCTGGTAGACAGAGTTCCTGAAAAATATGGTCAGAGGTTTCTAACATTGTGCAAGAGGTTGTGAACAAAAATATCCCCAAGAAAAGTAAATGCAGGAAGGAAAATTCATTGTCTGAGGAGGCCTTACAAATAGCTGAGAAAAGAAGAAAACCAAGAGGTAAAGGAGGAAGGAAAAGGTATACCCAAATGAATGCATAGTTCCAGAGAAGAGCAAAGAGAGATAAGAAAGCCTTCTTACATGGACAATTAAAAGAAATAGAGGAAAACAATAGAATGGAAAAGACAAAGAGTAGAAGTAAATAGAGGGGAAAATATCAGCCAGATTTAGAAAGGAAACAGACAATAGTTCATTAGAATTTGAGTAAAACCAACAGAAAATTAGGAGCACCTATACATTTCAGAGTAGTACTATTTAACATTTTCTTTGTACCAGGCCCTATACCGGCAGTAAAAATTTGCAAATCAATAAGATATATCTTTCTTTGAAAGAATTCACAAATCATTGCATAAACCCATTAACAACCAAGAATGATGTACAGTCAATGTACTAAAACAATTCAGGGTGATAGAGAAGGGACTAATTCTATGTGTGGAGTGTGAGTGAGCAGAAGTAGTGGGGCAAGGGATGGAGTGCAGTCTAAGCTGATCCTTTAAGGATGACAGAATTTTCCCGGGAGATCAGAGGAAGGGCATTAGAACTTCTCTATTAAGGAAAAGGCACAGAAATAATGTTACTGACCAAGGTTCTTGGACTTCCCCAACTAGTAGAAATTGACTAGAGGCCAGAAATTCAAGGCAAGGCTTTACTGGGGAGTCCAATAAAACAACAGGTGGCTAGAACAGGTAACAAATTCCCTTGATCACTCACTCCCCAAGGGGGCTAAACTTGTTCCTTTTTTGAAGTGAGGGTAGTGATGTATCTAGGGGATCAGGTCTGAGGGGAGTGCAGGGGACATGATCAGTACCCTACGTTTCTCCTGGCTCTTCATAATGGTGGTTGGGTAGGTTTTTTTTTTTTTGGTCTCTTTTGGGTCCAGAATTTGCCCAACTATGCACACACAAAGTTAATTTTAGCCTCACATATTTGTTTGTATTTTGTTGCTGGAGGAGAGGTGTGTCCAGGTGAAAGCATTGCAGCACTTCAGGAAAGGATCCCAGTTCCCAGTAAATGGTTGGAGGTCCCAGCCAGTCATAAGAATGCTGAAATTCTGTCAGATGTATTTCGTAGATTCTACCCTGTAAATCAGGAAAAATAGATCCTGCTTCTATTGCACTTTGTAATAGAAATTTCTTTATCCAATTTTCCTCGGCGGGTTTGGTCTGGGAAGGTATTCCTTTTCCACTGTCCTTTGGGACTGTGTCTGAATTAAGCATCCTGGAGTGCATACTTCCCAGGCATTGTCCGTCCTTCACAGGCTGCTTTGTGATGGAGCAACTTGGAGTCCTAGAAGTTTACTTAACTGTTCTAGCCAAAAAAGTTAATTTTTAATTTGGACTTGCTATTTCTTTGGCATATAGTTCTCTCAGAACTTAGTATTAAGTTATGGATAATTATGAGTGACAGTATTTTCCTAGGCACAATTCTGAGGTCTCATTTATTTATTTATTTGCATTTCTTTGTCTGCAGGTAGGTCTCTTTTAACTTAGAGAGTACTTTGAGATCATAATACATAGAAAAGGCACACTTGACATTTGACACAGTTTGAATTTCCTTGCTCATTTGAGAACATTTCTGAGCATTGGTTGCTCACAGACTTTTAAAATTCTATCTCAAATAGCTTAGGATATAGAAGAAATTTTATTTTCCAGTCTTGAGTGCTCTAAGTTTCAGGGGTTTTTTCCCAGCCTGTACACTGTTTTGTTTTGTTTTGTTTTTCATCCTGTACATTGACCAGTTCAGTGATGAACTAATTCATTTTTTAATATCTTGGTAAACAGAAGTCAAATGCACAAAACTAGAATTCTTTCTAATCAAGGCTATCAAAGTTCCAGATTCATTGTCTTTCCTTCCAAATAATCTAAGGTGACAGCTTTAATAGATATTTTGCCATCACATATCATGGGTCTCCACTTTTTCAGCTTCCATTAATTGTTTACCTTCTCCTGACAATTGACAAGTAAGTCCAACGTTAGGTTTTTTTTATTAAAATAAAACCCTCCCTCAAGATACCAATTTTGGTACTAGTTATGATATGTTCACTGCTCTAACAATCCAAAAAATCTCATCTCTTAAACATTGGAAGTTTAATTTTAAGCATCACAGTCAAGAGCAGGTTGTCAAAGGTATGGATGTCTGGCTCCTCTCCATGTAATTAGCACCTTAGATTCCTTTCATCCAAAAGCTCTTTATCTTCTAAGGTCTTCTGACTTCTCTAGATCTGACCAGAAGACAAAAGTAGAGAAGAAATGTGGAAGATTTTTGTCTAACTCTAACTGTACTCTAACAAAGCAGTATAAATCACAGATCCAGGAATATGTGTCCATTCTATTCAAATTCTACTGACCCAACACTGTCACAAGCCCACATGTAGCAACATGGGAATCAGCCACATCTAGGTGGCCACATCTAACAGGGGGAAATGGGAATGGGTTTGTAAACATTTAGTCAGTCAGCTATACCATTAGAAATCTATGGTAACAGACCAGGTAAGATATGATAAAGACCTATATTAGGCACTGAAAATACCAAAGAGGTAATTCATTCATGTGCGTATTCATGCAGAAAATATGTACTGAACATCATCTCTGAACCAAGACATGCATATTGGACATGGCAAATTATTCCACAGTGAATTAGTCAGCCAAGGTCACCGCCATCATAGATTTTACATTACAGTGAGTTTTAAAGGGATCTTGGTGGTCTTCTTTGGTACTCTATATAAGCATGTCATATTACAATAAATTTATGTGGTATAAACTTAACATTAGCATTATTAAAAAGCATACAGTACATAATATTTATTGATTTAATTAATTTTGCAGAGCATTCTCCTGGATATGAGAAATGGATGGTGTCCCCAATTGGTGTATGTCTTTATTCTTCTGTATCTATGCAACTTGTGTCCTTTCTAGAGAAAACACTAATAAAAATAACTTTGTTTTCAAGGCACATGAGGCCAGGCCAGTGGTGCAGTCAGTGTGACAGGAGCTCAGTAGAAGAGCAATGATTCTCAGAAACAGAAATTTAATGGAGATGATGTCATTTAAACTGGCCTTGAAGGAAAGGGAAGAATAGGGATATGGAGTAAAGAGGACTTTTCTGGTGGAGGATAGTGGGGAATAGATGTAGGAGTAGGAATAGCAAGTATGGAGAAAAATGTGCCAGTTTGGCTGGGGAGAGACTGCTATAGGACATTGAGATGGGATGTTTATAATTAGAGCCTTCTTTCAATTTTTATATTCCATGTATTTAGTTTTAGTTTACTTATAAATTGCAAGTACAAAATACATAGGCATTATCACTTTAAGTGAATTTCTCCTCATCAAAATTGTACCTGTCATGAATACAAAGTGAAGTGTTCATATTATAAGGTGTTGAAATATAGTAGGGATTGAGTCTAATTTAGCCAATTAAAACAATGACTTATTTCTAAGTGTGAACACTGATTAAATGTAAATTTTCAAGACAAGAATTTAACATTTCTGCTGTGTTTTAAATACAGCACCAAGTGCATATGTGCTATGTTTAAAACAAGTGCATATGCAACAAGTGCGTACCAAAGACCCTTAAAGGGGCCATCCTTTGACAGACACCCCAATGTCTTGTCTGCGTCTTGTTTGTAGAAAAACTTTAGCCAAAGAACAAGATTAATCACAGGAATGAGAAGATATATAAATAAAAATAATCAAGCAAGACAAAGTAATAATAGATTAGTCAAAAAAAATAATCAAAAACCTTTAGTTCCTCCTTTAGGGCTAAAGATAGTATTCTGAGCCGTATCCTCTGAACTGTTTTCGAGATACTGAAACCACCACCAGATAGAAGTTAACTACATAACTGTACTGTAGCCACGACATAAGCTGCCACTATTCTGAGAACTGACCTCAAAGAAATGGGAGCAAACCTACCCTGGAATTAAAGATTAACTGTACTTAGAACCACCTGACCTGCTCTTGAAAAACCTATATGCAGGCCAGGAAGCAACAGTTAGAACTAGGCATGGTTCCAAATAGGAAAAGGAGTACATCAAGACTGTATATTGTCACCCTGCTTATTTAACTTCTATGCAGAGTACATCATGAGAAACACTGGGCTGGAAGAAGCAGAAGCGGGAATCAGGATTGCCGGGAGAAATATCAATAACCTCAGATACACAGATGACACCACCCTTATGGCAGAAAGTGAAGAGGAGCTAAAAAGCTTCTTGATGAAGGTAAAAGAGGAGAGTGAAAAAGTTGACTTAAAGCTCAACATTCAGAAAACTAAGATCATGGCATCTGGTCCTATCACTTCATGGCAAATAGATGGGGTAACAGTGGAAACAGTGTCAGATTTTATTTTGGGGGGCTCCAAAATCACTGCAGATGGTGATTGCAGCCATGAAATTAAAAGATGCTTACTCCTTGCAAGGAAAGTTATGACCAACCTAGATAGCATATTCAAAAGCAGAGACTTTACTTTGCCAACAAAGGTCTGTCTAGTCAAGGCTATGGTTTTTCCAGTGGTCATGTATGGATGTGAGAGTTGGACTGTGAAGAAAGCTGAGCGCCGAAGAACTGATGCTTTTGAACTGTGGTGTTGGAGAAGACTCTTGAGAGTCCCTTGGACTGCAAGGAAATCCAACCAGTCCATCCTAAAGGGGATCAGTCCTGGGTGTTCTTTGGAAGGACTGATGCTAAAGCTGAAACTCCAATACTTTGGCCACCTCATGCGAAGAGTTGACTCATTGGAAAAGACTCTGATGCTGGGATGGATTGGGGGCAGGAGGAGAAGGGGACAACAGAGGATGAGATGGCTGGATGGCATCACCGACTTGATGGATGTGTTTGAGTGAACTCTGGAAGTTGGTGTTGGACAAGGAGGCCTGGTGTGCTGCAATTCATGGGGTCGCAAAGAGTCAGACATGACTGAGTAACTGAACTGAACTGAACTAATACTTAGAACAATCAAGATGGTGCTGATCAGACCACTGGATGACCAATTTTAAGATGATTGTTGAAGTTGACTATGCTCTTTCTGCAGGTAGCCACCTCCCTCCGCCTATACCCCTGAGATTCACCTTTAAAAGTGCTTGCCCCCTGGTTGGCAATAGGGGAGTTGGCTTTTGGACATGAGTCCACCTTCTCTCCAGGTTACCAGCCTCCAAAATAAAACAAACTTACTTTTCCTATCAATACTCATCTCCCACGTATTGGCTTTTGAACAGCAAGCAGCCAAACCTGAGTTTCATAACACATACACACACTTGCCTATATGCTGTTTATAAATTTAGCCAAGTACATATAGAACTACTAAGCTTGGTAATGACTGAAAGGTGCTTCTGAAGAATTAGAAAAAACATCAGGAAACATTATAGAATTGTCATTGAAGTTGTATTTTTTTCATGTGTGTTATGAGTTGAATTATGTTCCCCAGGAAAAAGATGTGTTGCAATTCTAACCCACAGAAACTCAGTCTGTGATCTTATTTAGAAATTGAGTTGTTGCAAATGTGATTAATTGAGATCATCCTATAGTAGGATGGACTCCTGTTCAATATGACTTGTGTCCTTATAAGAAGATAGCCACTTAATGACAAAAATACCCATAGAAAGCATCTTGAGAAGACAAGGCAGATTCTGAAGGTGTACAGCTGAAAGCTGTGAATGCCAAATGTTATTGACAGACGAGGAGCTGGAAAATCAGGGAGCGTGGCCTTGCCAACACTGTGACTGTGGGCTTCTAAGACTGTGAAGCCATATGTTTCTGTTGTTTTAAGCTACCCAGATTGTGGTATCTTGTTATCTTCAGCCCTTGGAAGCTAATACAGTGGGCACTGGAATAAATCAGATGCACAGAACAATTTCTGACACACAGAAGTTTGTATTGTTTTTGCAAACTATGAACTCTCCTCTAATTTCTTAAGGAAAATATTTTGCTTTATCTTGAATAATGTTATCTAGAAGTTGTTTTATAAAGGCAGAATAATCTTAACATCAATTTTAAACTTATTTATTTTAATTCATTTTTTATTGAAGGGTAGGTCATTTATAATGTATTAGTTTCTGGTGTATGGCAAAGTGATTCAATGAGGTGGGGAAAGAGAGAGGCAGGGTGAGAGAGACACAGAGAAAGAAAGAGGGTGGGGATGGAGAGACAGAAATACAGGCAGAGAGACAGAGACAAAGAGAGAGAGAGAGGCAGAGAGTCAGAAACTCTCTGTCTCCTGCCTCCTGCCCCCTCTCTCTGTCTCTGCATCTTTCTCTCCCCAGGCAGTTTCCCTCTTTCTGACTCCCTCTTTTCCTCTGTCCTTTCATCCCTCTCTCTCTCTGTCTCTGGGAATATGAAAAATATTCAGTTATATGTATAACTGAATATGAAAAATTGTATATACGTATATATTGTTTTCATATCTTTTCCATTATGGTTTATTACAAGACATTGAATATAGTTTCCTGTAAAAACTATTGTTTTCTAATCTTTTTTTTTTTTTGGTCAATTTTTAGAATCATGTTTCAGTCTTTCCTATTCTTAGTATTGTTTTGATTTTTGATTTGTTGAGAATAGAAACATATAATATGTAAACATATCTCATAAAATCGTTCTAGTTATGTTCATTGCATTCTGATTTTGAAGATTTTAGATCCATGGAAAACTGAGTAAATTTAAATATGGCTATAATCGGGGGTGGGGAGAGAAAATTATACAACTGAGAGCAGCAAAATCAAAAGAAAACACCTTAAACTAACAGTCAAAATAATTGACTTTCTGTCTCAGTATCATTACTTAGGTGCAGCATGTCCTTGAGTCATTTAACCTCTGAGCAAACGGAAATGGTTTCCTCTCTGTAAAGGTGGTGAGATGCCAGGATGCTTTAAAGATCAAACAAGGGGTACATCTCTTCAGCTGATACAGTTCTTGGTGAATCATAAGTACTCAGAATGGGCCTCATATATGTGAGTGCCAGGCAGGAGGACTCCTGAGTTAGGAGAGGATATGTGTGGCACTCAGCCTCCAAGAATTGATAGAAATTTAAGTTTTATTTTTCCCATTTCTCTCTCCACACTCCTCTTCCCCTATTTTCCTATTGAAGCCAGAGATAATTATATTTAATTAATTTAAATGAGTCTCTAACTATGCATCCGACATTTTTTTAATGGATATTAAAGACAAATATTAAGTTGTCACAGTCTTCAACAACTTAAATGGACATTTGGTGAGAGTAAAATTCATTTGGAATTCTTGTTTTAAAATGTATACTTGGAGCCCTCACCTCTTACAAATTTAAGCTCAGCAGCTTCTGTGTTTTAACAAGGACCCTAGGTAATTCTAGAGAAAAACCCTCTTGTCTTAATGATCAAAAACAGAAACAGGAGATTAAATATTTTGATAGTTCTTTATTACCTAAATAGACACATCTTAAAAATTTTGATTTCTTTCCACTAATATATGTTACATAGAATCACAACTGCAGGATGAAAATCCTTTTGAGAGGAAATGTAAGATGAAGAGGAGGGCATTAAAGAAACTGTTTTATAGAAAGAAATACTTTCAATAAAAATCCTCAGTCCAAAGCCTGAAAGAGAACTCTTGATAGGAGAAGAACACAGGTTAGGCAACATTTATTTTCTGCATGAAAATCTTTCAAATTCAAAGAATTACATCAGTTCAGTCACTCAGCCGTGTCTGACTCTTTGTGACCCCATAGACTGCAGCACTCCAGGCCTCCCTGTCCATCACAAACTCCTGAAATTTACTCAAATTCATGTCTATTGAGTCAATAATGCCATCCAATCATCTCATCCTCTGTCATCCCCTTCTCCTCCTGCCCTCAATCTTTTCCAGCATCGGGGTCTTTTCCAATGAGTCAGCTCTTCACATCAGGTGGCCAAAGTATTGGAGTTTCAGCTTCAGCATCACTTCTTCCAGTGAACACTCAGGACTGATCTCCTTCAGGATGGACTGGTTGGATCTCCTTGCAGTCCAAGGGACTCTCAAGAGTCTTCTCCAACACCTCAGTTCAAAGGCATCAATTCTTCAGTGGTCAGCTTTCTTTATAATCCAAATCTCACATCCATAGATGACTGCTGATAAAAACATAGCCTTGACTAGATGGACCTTTGTTGGTAAAGTAACATCTCTGCTTTTTAATGAATATGCTATCTAGGTTGGTCATAACTTTCTTTCCAAGGAGTAAGCGTCCTTTAAGTTCATGGCTGCAATCACCATCTGCAGTGATTTTGGAGCCCCCCAAAATAAAGTCTGACACTGTTTCCACTGTTTCCACATCTATTTGCCATGAAGTGATGGGACAAGATGCCATGACCTTTGCTTTCTGAATGTTGAGCTTTAAGCCAATCTTTTCACTCTCCTCTTTGACTTTCATCAAGAGACTCTTTAGTTCTTCAGTTTCTGCCATAAGCATGGTGTCATCTGCATACCTGAGGTTATTGATATTTCTCCCAGCAATCTTGATTCCAGCTTGTGCTTCATCCAGTCCAGAGTTCCTCATGAAATACTCTGCATGTAAGTTAAATAAGCAGGGTGACAATATACAGCCTTGAAGTACTCCTTTCCCTGTTTGGAACCAGTCTGTTGTTCCATGTCCAGTTCTAACTGTTGCTTCCTGACCCGCATAAAGGTTTCTCAAGATGCAATTTGGGTGGTCTTGTATTCCCATCTCTTTCAGATTTTTCCACAGTTTATTGTGATCCACACAGTCAAAGGCTTTGATATAGTCAATAAATCAGAAATAGATGTTTTTCTGGAACTCTCTTGCTTTTTCGATGATCCAATGGATGTTGGCAATTTGATCTCTGGTTCCTCTCCCTTTTCTAAAACCAGCTTGAACGTCTGGAAGTTCACAGTTCACATATTGCTGAAGCCTGGCTTGGAGAATTTTGAACATTACTTTACTAGTGTGTAAGATGAGTGTAATTGTGTGGTAGTTTGAGCAGTCTTTGGTATTGCCTTTCTTAGGGATTGGAATGAAAACTGACCTTTTCCAGTCCTGTGGCCACTGCTGAGTTTTCCAAATTGGCTGGCATATTGAGTGCAGCACTTTCACAGCATCATCTTTTAGGATTTGAAATAGCTCAACTGGAATTCCATCACCTCCACTAGCTTTGTTTGTAGTGATGCTTCCTAAGGCCCACTTGACTTCACAAAATAGGGCGTCTGGCTCTAGGTGAGTGATCACACCATCCTGATTATCTGGGTCATAAAGGTCTTTTTTTGTGCTGTTCTTCTGTGTATTCTTTGCACCTCTTCTTAATATCTTCTGCTTCTGTTAGGTCCATACCATTTCTGTCCTTTATTGTGCCCATCTTTTCATGAAATGTTCCCTTCATATCTCTAAT
Organism: Bos mutus; assembly: GCF_027580195.1. Lineage (NCBI taxonomy): Eukaryota > Metazoa > Chordata > Mammalia > Artiodactyla > Bovidae > Bos > Bos mutus. The sequence continues at coordinate 4,263,785 of NC_091622.1, read as the reverse complement.
TTTCTTGAAGAGATCTCTAGTCTTTCCCATTCTATTGTTTTCCTCTATTTCTTTGCACTCATCACTGAGGAAGGCTTTCTTATCTCTCCTTGGTATTCTTTGTAACTTTGCATTCAAATGGTTATATCTTTCCTGAATTAAATGATAGTATTAAGTTTCTAGTAGAATGAGAAGAATTTTAACAAATTACTGGGATTTTTTAAATGTTGAATAATGTTTACTCCATAAAAATCATGAAAATGCATTCCTTTTGGTTTTAGAAAAAGTTTGTTTTGGTTATATATAATGAACAGGTGAGAGCTGAGGTGAGTCTCAGCTGTGGTCAAAGTGGAAAAGACCCAGGCTTGGAGCTGAGGCCATGAAGTTGACCACCTTGTGACACTGACTACTCCAATGAGATTATTAAGCTCTGAACTTGTCTAAGAATATAATTTCTGCATCTCTAAAATGAAGAATAGAAGTTAAATAACTTTTAGATTTCACTCCATTTCTAAAAGATGTAATTCTACATCTGTGATTTTGAAAGCATCCATTAATAAATTTTACCCCATGACTGGAAATTTATTCTTTTTCTTTAAAATGGTCTAATGATATTTGTTCATATTTAGACAGCTATTATATTTTTGAAATTTCTTATTGCTGAAATTTATAAGACATAGAAGAGTACATGTAAAGTTTTATACTGTTTTCAGACTATTAATTTATAAAACATTTTACACGAGTAACCCACCATGTATAAAATGTATCTGGGTGACATCAGCAACTGAAAAACAACAACACATGTATTCTAGTTCTTGAGTAGCACAAAACAATATATTGGAATGGCAAAAAAAAAGTGCTTGTGCTTTTCTGTAAGATATTACAGAAAAATCTGAATGAACCTTTTGTCCAACCCAACAGAACAGGTAAATAGAGAAATCACACTTCTCTGGCCTTTCATAGTTTACAAAGCAGTTTCTGAAATTATCTCACTTAAGGTAAATTTGGAACTTCAAAAAAAGCATGAATATGTTAATGTATTTATGTATCATTGTATATATCTCATGCTGTTTTATCTGATTTTTAATAGTTACATGTATTTTTAAAATCTAAGTTAAGATTTTAAAGATAAAATTATATTTTAAATGCATTAGAAGAGGAAGCTGTATAAATTTGGGGGGGGAGGGCTTTAATCTGTGATCAATTTTTCCTTTTAACTTTGGTGACTTGTATAATGTATATGGTGAAAGTCAGCACATTTTACCTATGGAGATTAAAAATCTAACTGAACCAAAGTGATGATCTGTGAAAAGTCAAATCACTCTTCCTCAAATTTGACAGATTTATTTTTTCCTTCACATGTGGCATGCTTTCTTTTTTAAAAAGAGCATCATACCTATATGGTCTCCACATACAGGTTATATATATAGACAACAGTGTTTGTTTCTCAACATTTTCAAATTTTTAATTTAATTTTTCATGTTTATTTATTTGATTTTTATTTCAAGGTTTATTTATCCCCCTGCTCCCAGATGAGGTACTTGAAGTAGAGTTATTCCTTCTATACACTGTATAGAAGCTTTAGAAAGAGGAAGGGAATATATGTATACATAGAACTGATACATTTTGTTGTTCAGCAGAAACAAATACTACATTGTAAAGCAATCATAATCCAATTAAAAAAAAAGATGGGGTGGTTTTAAAGTAGATAAGCAGATAATAGGTATGATACAAATTAACAGATTCATTTTGTAAGTCTAAGATGGTTTGAACAGCTTGGTCATTGAGGATGAGTGCTTATTTGTGTGTTTGTGTGTGTGTGTGTTTGTGTGTGTGTCATCTAATCATTATTTTTGCCTATGCTCTCTAAAAATTATCTGGAAAGATTGGGAGAAAAAGTATTTTTTAAAGACATAAGTGACAAAATAAAGTATATATTTTTAAAAATTCAGAAACAATTTTGATGCCATCTTAGCTAAAATAGTCTCTGAGTCTCCCTGGTTCTCCTTGAGTACTCCTCAGCATCTGAAATTCTAACCCTAATGCAGTGTGTGTGTCTATATGAGAGTACTTGTTCGTTGTTTTGTTTCTGTCCTCCCACATTCCGACTAGCATATCAAAGCTCCATAGGGGAAGGAATTTGTCATTCTTGTTCATTGCTACCACAGGACTCAGAACAGTGCTTGGCAAGCTCAAGAATGGATGGATGCAGTTAGAGGTGTATGTGCTAACTTTTGCCCAATCAAATATGCACAGTAGGGTTGTGTGGGGTGGGATGAGAGTCAGGAACACTTGAAAAACTGGAAGCTCAGAAAATACCATTTAAATGAGTTATGTAAACATTTCAGAGAAGACAATAGCACTCCACTCCAGTACTCTTGCCTGGAAAATCTCATGGACGGCGGAGTCTGGTAGGCTGCAGTCCATCTGTGGTGTCGCACAGAGTCGGACACAACTGAAGTGACTTAGCAGCAGCAGCAGCAAAGGCAGCATGTAAACATTTAATGGGGTCAGTCATTAGGGAATTAAGAATGTTGGCAAATAAAACTTGGGGTGAGTTAGAAACACTGTTAGTCATCTTTTTCATATTTTAGATAAAAGCACATAAGCAAGTAATGTAAAAAACATTTAGGTCAACACTGTCTTCATTGTTGGCAGGAGCTCCAGTGGATGAGGGGATCTGCTCCTGCTACTTGGATGACCTTGGGGAAGTGATGGGGCTGAGGAATTTTCAGTCAAATCCATTAGCACAGCTAAGTTCAGAAATGGAGTTGAGGGACCTCTAATTCTCAATGTCACTCAGTTCTTATGAGATGGGGCCAGTGCCCAAAAGGGAATCTTATTTTTGGAAAGCGCTGTTTTTGCAAAGTAGAAAAGTAATTCTGCACTGCCTTACAGTTGCAACACGTCATGGATAAGAATAAAGCTCTGCCCAGGAACCAAGGATGTCAGCTTTGTCATCATCAACAGATTGTTTTAACACTGTAATTTTGAATTTACAAGCAAATGGACTTGCAACCAATCTTGCAAAATTCACATGGAGGGATTTCTGTGATGTGTTTCTTCTTGGAACTCTCTTTACTCTTCATTCATTGCTGTCTTAGTTTTCTATTGCTGCTGGAGCAAATTATCACAAATTTATTGGCTTAAACAACTCACATTTATTATCTTATAGTTTGAAGGTGAGAGGTCCAAAATGGGTCTCACTGGGCTAAAATCAAATGTCAGCAGTGTGTTCCTTCTGAGAACCCAGGGAAGTTGGTTTGCTTGCTTTTTTCTAGGTTCTAATGGTAAAAGTCTTTGTGTGGATCACAATAAACTATGGAAAATTCTGAAAGAGATGGGAATACCAGACCACCTGACCTGCCTCTTGAGAAACCTATATGCAGATCAGGAAGCAACAGTTAGTACTGGACATGGAACAACAGACTGGTTCCAAATAGGAAAAGGAGTACATCAAGGCTGTATATTGTCACCCTGCTTATTTAACTTATATGCAGAGTACATCATAAGAAAGACTGGGCTGGAAGAAGTAAAGGCTGGAATCAAGATTGCTGGGAGAAATATCAATAACCTCAGATATGAAGATGACACCACCCTTATGGAAGAAAGTGAAGAGGAACTAAAAAGCCTCTTGATGAATGTGAAAGTGGAGAGTGAAAAAGTTGACTTAAAGCTCAATGTTCAGAAAACAAAGATCATGGCATCTTCTCCTATCACTTCATGGCAAATAGATGGGGAAACAGTGGAAACAGTGTCAGACTTTATTTTGGGGGGCTCCAAAATCACTGCAGATGGTGATTGCAGCCATGAAATTAAAAGACACTCCTTGGGAGGAAAGTTAAGACCAACCTAGATAGCATATTAAAAAGCAGAGTCATTACTTTGCCAGCAAAGGTCTGTCTAGTCAAGGCTATGGTTTTTCCAGTGGTCATGTATGGATGTGAGAGTTAGACTGTGAAGAAAGCTGAGTGCCAAGAATTGATGCTTTTGATCTGTTGTGTTGGAGAAGACTCCTGAGAGTCTCTTGGACTGCAAGGAGATCCAACCAGTCCATTCTAAAAGAGATCAGTCCTTGGATTTCTTTGGAAGGAATGATGCTAAAGCTGAAACTCTAATACTTTGGCCACCTCATGTGAAGAGTTGACTCATTGCAAAAGACTCTGAGGCTGGGAGGGATTGGGGGCACGTGGAGAATGGGACGACAGAGGATGAGATGGCTGAATGGCATCACTGACTCGATGGACAAGATTTTTGGTGAACTCCGGGAGTTGGTGATGGACAGGGAGGCCTGGTGTGCTGCAATTCATGGGGTTACAAAGAGTCGGACATTACTGAATGACTAAACTGATCTGAACTGAATGGTACCCACATTCCTTGGCTCCTCACTCCCATCCCTCTTCAAATCCAGTAAAGGGCAATCAAGTATTTCTCACACCATATCAGTCTTACATTGACACTTTTGCCTCTGTTTTGCCTCCTTTAAAGACCCTTGTGATTACACTGGGCCCACTCAGATGATCCAAATAAGGTTAGCCTGATTAACGGCCATAAATGTCTCCACCTGCCACCTTAAATCTCCTATGCCATGTAATTAATATTTTTGTAGATTCTGGGAATTAGGAACAGAACATCTTTGGGAGGCATTCTGCCTACTACATTACATATTTCATTTATAAAGATTTGGACTTTCCTAAAAATGAACATATCTCTAGAAAGGAGACAATTCTACTTTCACGTCTGGTTGGAATGGCTTAATCTAGGAAAGAAGAGCATCTGAACCATTTTTTTTTTAAATTTCTGGCCAGTTTATTCTTCTAAAAGGACCAAGCTTGAGCAGGACCATCCTTCTAGAGCAAGATGAGGTCAAAAACATCACAGCTACACTTTTTTTTTTTCCAATTAAACTTTCTGCTCTTTAGAAGAAACACCTGTTCTCTTGTGAAGAAAGCAATTTCATTCATTATTTTCTTTTTAATATTTACTTATTTAGTCATGCCAGGTCTTAGTTGTGGCACATGGGATTTTCCTTGCGTCATGAGGGGTCTTTGGTTTCAGTGTTGGGTTCTCTAGTTGTGGCACGGGCTTAGTTGTGCTGTGGCATGTGGGATCTTAGTTCCCTAACCAGGGATTGAACCCACATCCCCTGCATTGCAAGGCAGATTTTTAACCACTGGACCACCAGGAAGTCCCAACCCATTCATTGTTACCTATTTGCAGACACTCAAGTCTCAATTAGGACTTTACATACAGTGCTTTTTGATGTATTCTCTGCACTTAGTGGGTACATTTGAAGCAGTGCTTTACATTTGCAAAGAACACAGTACTTAAGCTTCCAACGTTTTTAGAAAATAAAGTTAATAAAAAATCTTTTGAAATCATTATTATTTGTCCAAGTGAGATTTAATAATAAGATATATATATGACATTTGTGGTAGAGTCTAAATAAGAATTAATCTCTGTAATTAACTTTCAATGGAATTTCACTTTACAATTGTGTGCAGCTAAAATCAACAATTGTGTACTTTTTACTGTCTTTAGCAGTAACTGTTCCATCACATTGTTTTATGAAGCAATAATATAGTGTCTAAGTAGAAAAAACTCAGTACAAATAATTTATTCTATTGGGTAAAGAAAACATTTCCATCAATAAATCAAGAAATCAGGTTATTTTTCATGTAAGGCAGGCCCAGGTGAGGCACTTATAACTAAAACAAAAGCCATGATTAATGATGTTTGAATTTCAGAAGTTTGATACTTTGGCATGAATTTATTAAATATCTAGAAATCCATAAGATAGTCCATACCTCAAACAATTATCTAAATTTCTTTACAGCACTCATCCATCATGCCCTACACTGAGGAAGCTTCTGATTTATCTGACTTTAATTATGCCCAAAGCTATGTGAATTAATGGTATTCCTGTCCACATATATAAATTTTTACTACTGATTCAAATCTAGAAATAGTTGTTTTTACTGAAAGAGTCCTTGAAGCTGTTGCTAAGGAACCAGCTTTGGAAAAAGAAGACAAAATATCATCAAAATCTCTTAGTTAAAAGGGAGAAAAATTCTGAAAAGCAGTCATTTCTCAGGGAAGCTGATATGTAATAACCTTTGCGGGCCTTGCTTATCCGTAATTGTCACACCATGAAACTGCCTTTTTACTCGGCTCTCTGAACCGTGTAACCCATGTTCTGATATTTTCCAAGTTGTCATCTGTTAAATTTAATAACAATTCACTTTTCAGATGCAGAGATTTCAGAGACATCTAGAGTCCTTAGGCTACACTACACACATATGCTTGATCCTTGCCTATAGAAAATTAAATATCATGCTAGGATATAAGATATATATATGACAATTACATTAGTGTCTTGGTCCATGTTAATTGTTATGGATGGTCAGAAGAAAGAAAAGACATTTGTTTGAATCTCTAAAATCACATGTGGGAATTAATCTTTTCTTTCAAAAAAGAACTATACACAATGCACAGTTATCAGCCAGAATTTTCTAAAGGTCTTAAAATATACATAGCAATCATTAGCGTGATTAATTGAATTTTCCTTAAAATAATATATATATATTTTTTCTATTTGAGGACCTTCACGGAATGCTATAAGGATTTCAGCTTCAGGCAGTGGCTTACATGAAAACAGTATAGAAACAACCCTGCTCACCCAACAATTATACAGATTGAAAACCTATTTTCCCCTTTCCATGGAAAGCTCAAGCATCAGCAATGAACCTAGGAGAAGGGTAAAGACACAGCAGCATGGAGTAATGATTAACTAAGGAGAAGATGGCTCTCCATAATCAGAGATGAGAGCTTACTTAGCTAGGACCTATGGAATGTGACGTTTCCCTGAAGAGCTTAAATTGGTTAAGCAGTGTTGCTTTCACACTGACTCATTCGGGAATTCTATTTACGAACTGAACAAAATCTGGTGAACTGGCATCATGTCAGAATCTATGGCAGTCATAGTTCCAGCATTTTTTGGTCCTTTGTTAAGTAGATTGCCCCAGTTAAATGCATATCTGTTTTCTTTACCTGGGCTCAGAATAATCACAACTGGGTAGCTATTACCATAAGATATTTTTTATTATAAGAAATGAAAATAACTGGGTACTAATTCTCAGAAATGCCTGTTTTCTAATATCTTATTTGGTTTTGGTTATAAAAATACTAAATATGATTGCAGTTTTATCTAATTATCATCACATTTGAATATTCTCTAGTTTGTTCTTTTCTATATTTAGCTAAACTTTAGAATGACTTTTTAAATTTAATTTGTGTTCATTTGAGTAATTATATGGGATGACCAGAGTTAGTCCTAAAAATCACTAAAACAGTTATTTCTGAACCATTTAGAAGGATAATATGAAGAATGTGTACCAAGCTGCCATCTTACCTAAAGCTTGCACATTACCACTGAAATGATGAACCCCGTGTTGCAACCGGTAGGGATGCTTTTTTTTATTATTATTTTATTTTAATTTTATTTTATTTTTAAACTTTACAATATTGTATTAGTTTTGCCAAATATAGAAATGAATCCACCACAGGTATACCTGTGTTCCCCATCCTGAATCCTCCTCCCTCCTCCCTCCCCATACCATCCCTCTGGGTCGTCCCAGTGCACCAGCCCCAAGCATCCAGTATCGTGCATCGAACCTGGACTGGCAACTCATTTCATACATGATATTATACATGTTTCAATGTCATTCTCCCAAATCTCCCCACCCTCTCCCTCTCCCACAGAGTCCATAAGACTGATCTATACATCAGTGTCTCTTTTGCTGTCTCGTACACAGGGTTATTGTTACCATCTTTCTAAATTCCATATATATGCGTTAGTATACTGTATTGGTGTTTTTCTTTCTGGCTTACTTCACTCTGTATAATAGGTTCCAGTTTCATCCATCTCATTAGAACTGATTGAAATGTATTCTTTTTAATGGCTGAGTAATACTCCATTGTGTATATGTACCACAGGATGCTTTTTAAAATTACTATCAAAATAACTGACTTTTGTGTGAAGTGTACCTCCTGAAGTCATGATAAATGATATGGTCTGGTAAGGTACAGACTTGTTAACCTAATGGAGATGATGACAGAGGTTCTTTAGAGATGTTTATAGGTTTTTCTTTGTAAGGATTTTATGTCTTGTTTTCTAAATGAAGAAGATAAAAGTTAACACTGATTGATCCCATGAAGAAGTAGTCAATAGCTACCACAGAGACAAATAAAATAATATTGGGCAGAGAAAGATTCCATAAGCCCTCATCCTTAATGTTTGTGGTGGGGTTTATTGCCAAAGGAAAGGTTAGGAAGCCAGTGTTTTCTGCTACTCCCATCAAAGGGGCCAGTTGGTGATGTTGCCCGCCCCCATCTTTATTTTTCCTAAAAGATAAGTTCACCAAGTTAATGACTTCATGAAGCCAGCCTCAGAATCTTCCATTGAGAATAGTATCAGGTTATAAGGGTCTGTTACTCAAAATACAACCTCAAATTTTAGGGTAGCAAATAGGTTTCAATTTTCTTGCCAACCCTCTTGACTTGTTAGAGACTTCCTAGGGCACTGTCTTGACAAAATTTAGAAGGTCGTGGTCAGGTGTGTTGGGGAAGGATATTATGATAAGTTAGAGATATCCTTTTGGATGACTGTGTAGCAGTATGGGCATACCCTGAATCACTCTAAGCAACTAAAGTTCAGGGAATTAATGTCTATATCCTTAACTCCAAGGATATATTTTATGTCAATATGGATGGAGAAATGTCATTGCTAATCATCCAGAGATGGAGACTTTGATTTGCTAACTCTCCCTTAGATTCCTGACATAGATTATATCTGATAAAATAGGGTAATTAACAAAACTTTGTTCTTGGGGGTAAGAGAGAAAGATGAAATGAGAGATGTCATCTTTTGTCTAGGAATTCTAGTGATTTAAATTTAATTCAGCATCTCCTTCCCTGCTGGCTCAGATGGTAAAGAATCTCCTTGCAATGTAGGAGACCCAGGTTTGATCCCTGGCTTGGAAATATCCCCTGAAGAAGGGCGTGGCTATCCACTCCCAGTATTCTTGCTTAGAAAATTCCATGGACAAAGGAGTCTGGGGGCCTGCAGTCCATGGGATCACAAAGAGTGAGACATGATTGAATGACTAACAGTTTCACTTTGACTTATTTCCTAAAGGTAAATGTTTGTTGTTTAGTTACTAAGTCATGTCTGACTCTTTTGTGACACCATGGACTGAAATGGGTTGCTGTTTCCTGCTCCAGGGGGTGTCTTCCTGACCCAGGGATCAAAAGTGTGCCTCTTGTATTGTCAGGAAAATTCTTTACCACTGAGTCATCAGGGAAGCCTAATGGTATATATAGCTTTTGATATACGTTATGGGCTTCCCTGGTGGCTCAGAGGGTAAAGCATCTCACTGCAATGCGGGAGACCTGGGTTCAATCCCAGGGTCAGGCAGACCCCCTGGAGAAGGAAATGGCAACCCACTCCAGTACTTTTGCCTGGAAAATCCCACTGACAGAGGTGCCTGGTGGGCTACAGTCCATGGGATCGCAAAGAGTTGGACACGACTGAGCAACTTCACTTTCTCTACATCTTTTTTGAGCATTCACAAAAGCATTAAATATACTTATTTGTGTATGTATAAACACTTGTGTATAGTGTTTTTAAATTTTACTTTTCTGGCATTAAAAATGTTTTTCATTCTGCTTAAAGCATCTTGGAATTTTCAAACAAATGCCCTTTCTAGTTCTGCTCCAAATCAAGGATGGACAGTTCCTCCTTCCAGTTCTGATTTTCTCTGATATAAATACCACAGTCATTTCTGCTACCTGGACATGTCCACATCCCAGACCCCACTGAAAGGAGAAGGGAGACATCATAGTATAGATCTTTTTTTTTTTCATTTTGTGGCTCTAGGTTGCTCAGCTGTTAAGCAGTGTTTGAGATTTCATGTAGGGGAAATCACTACCTGTCAGTACACCAGCATTTATTACATAAAAAGGACTGGGTTAATGGATGTGAGAATGTTGGAAGATTTTTTTAAAGATCAATTATCTCTACTTAAGTTTTGATGAAGAAAGATTAGATAATGCCATTTTTTTGAGGTTGTTTTACCAAGTAAGCTAAAATGTGAAATAATAGCATTTCCTTGGGCACATGGCAACCATGTGTATGTTTTGTTTCATATCATCATGCTGTCTGAGACTTTTATATGTTTTATCAATTAGCCATTTCCCAATTTTGTAAACTATTGCATTTATCTTACCATAGGGCACCATACTTCCACAGAATTCTTAGATACGTTTTTATTTACTCAACCAGAGAAATACATTTTTGCTTTAACATCTTTTATAAATGGATTTAATTTTGGAGAAGTACTTGAGAAGCAGTTGGAGAAGCAATTCCAGTGAGATAGCTAAGAATAAAATTCTGACATTTTCCTTGTTATAATTTGTGTGCTAGAATAGGCCTTGCCAACCTAGAATTTTAGAATACACTGATCTATTTTTTAAAAAATGAGAATGCCCAGCAATGATAATTCTTAAAATTCTACTTGCCTACACAGAATTTAGTCCATTCCAAATGGTCTTAATTATTTCTAAGAAACTCTCAAGGAGAGTGCTGTTGCTCATGGGCTCAGGAATAGCCTCCATATGAGGTCATGATGCTGGTGCCTTTTCAGCCCCAACCCTTGGGAGGTCACAATGCTAGATGATTGTTTATTCCCTGATTTTCACTGTGACCTACCCCCTGTATTGCCCAACCTCTGTCCCCTCACCTGGAGCGCAGTTCATGTTTACACACAATTGACCTACATACTAGGAGTGAAAGTGAAAGTCACTCAGTTGTGTCTGACTCTTTGTGAACCCATGGACTATACAGTTCACAGAATTCTCCAGCCCAGAATACTGGCCATTCAGTATTACTGAATGCTGAATACTCCCATTCAGGGACTGGGACCCACTCCCTTCTCCAGGGGATCTTCCCAACCCAGGGATCAAACCTAGGTCTCCCACATTGCAGGTGGATTCTTTACCTGCTGAGCCACTAGGGAAGCCCCATTTCTTAACTGACCTACATGCAAGGACTACAAACTTTAATAAGTCTATTATTCAGGCTCCAGTGGTCTTGTATGGATGTGAGAGTTGGAAAATAAAGAAGGCTGAGCACCAAAGAATTGATGCTTTTAAACTGTGGTGTTGGGGAAAACTCTTGAGAGTCCCTTGGACTGCAAGGAGATCAAACCAGTCATCCTAAAGGAAATTAACCCTGAATATTCATTGGAAGGACTGATGCTGAAACTCCAGTATTTTGGCCACCTGATGCAAAGAGTGGACCCATTGGAAAACACTGTGATGCTGGGAAAGATTTAAGGCAGGAGGAGAAATGGACAACAGAGAATGAGATGGTTGGATGGGATCACTGACTCAATGGACATGAGTTTGAGCAAGCTCCAGGTGATGGTCAAGGACAGGGAAGACTGGCGTGCTGCAGTCCATGGAGTTGCAAAGAGTCAGACATGACTGAGTGACTGAACAACAGCAACAATTTATTCAGGTTTAGGGATAACAAGGAAAAGAAGTACAAGGCAATGGTGACTTGTAATGGTAGAATTGGTTCCTATATTAGAACACCTATCTTCCATCTACATCAAAGCTAATGGCTCATCCAAAGCCCATCCTCCCCACAGTTTACAGATGCTGCTGTTGTTATGCGGACATGACCCTGAGAGGTCTGTCTTGCTGCTGTCCTCACTGGAGTGAGAAGCACTTGGAGTAGTTGGGTGAGGAAAGAACAAAGAGATAGCTTTGTTCAGAAATCACCATGAGGAACAAGCATGCTTTTAAGTCCTTTATCTTGTTCTCACAGCCCCTTCCTCAAAACCACACTTTAAGAAGTTCAGTTGCTCAGTCGTTTTTTTACTCTTTGAAAACCCATGGACTGCAGCAGGCCGGGCCTCCCTGTGTCCATCACCAACTCCCAGGGCTTGCTCAGGCTCATGTCCATTGAGTCAATGACTCCATCCAAAAATCTCATCCCCTGTCATCCCATTCTCCTCCTGCCTTCCGTCTTTTCAAGCATCAGGGCCTTTTCAAATGGGTTAGCTCTTCTCATCAGGTAGCCAAAGTGTTGGAGTTTCATCTTCAGCATCGGTACTTCCAATGAACTCTAGGGGCTGATGTCTTTTGTGATGGACTGGTTGGAACTCCTTGCAGTCTGGAGGACTCTCAGGAGTCTTCTCCAAAACTATAGTTCAGAAGCATCAATTATTCAGTGCTCAGCTTTCTTTATGTTCCAACTCTCATATCCATGCATAACTACTGGAAAGACCATGGCCTTCACTGGATGGACTTTGTTGGAAAAGTAATGTTTCTTCTTTTGAATATGCTATCTAGGTTGGTCATAACTTTCCTTCCAAGGAGTAAGCATCTTTTAATTTCCTGGCTGCAATCATCATCTGCAGCGATTTTGGAGCCCCCCAAAAATAAAGTCTGCCACTGTTTCCACTGTTTTTCCATTAAAAAAAAAAAAAAAAGAAGTCCACTGCTATCAGTTCTTCTGACCAACTTCTTGACATTTGTATGTTTATTTTCTTTGTTGCCTAAAGATTTTCATTCAATCACAGCAAGGGGATATATTCCCCCAGAGATATGGAAATAGTACAAATGATTACATATAAAACTGGAATTTACTCTTTCATAATTAATGATATACTTTGTTTTATGTCATTCATGAAAATAAGATATTGAATGTTTCTTCTTTTCATGTGACATATTTTACCAGGAGTACATATTTTGATATATTCTGAAAAAGTAAAAAAAAGAAAAAGAAATATTAATATTAGGCCTTGGCTCAATGAACCTAATCCATAGCATTTGGCTGAGAAACCTCAAACTTACAACCCATTAATAATGAGAAAGGATATTAATAGCTAGATTTTCCTTGCTGCTATTAAAGGATCATCACTCAGTTGATGTTGCATGAAAGATATTACTATGTATTTTATCATCAAGTTATCTCTGTCATATTCTATTATCATAATATCATAGAAATATGTTAACACAATTATGTTATTCAGAACAGTTCTTCTTTTTAACATATTCTGGAGTTTCAGTCTACTAAGAAAAAAAAAAAGGTGTATATTAAGAACTCTTCAAAGGAGTCCTGAAAATCTTAAAGTTAGAAAATGTTGTACAGAATTAATAGAGTAGATGTCAGTGGTAAAATACAGTTTAATATTTAGGTAAACAATGAGGACTGTGAAATTTGAATTGAGTGGAAAGACAGCATTAAAATAGCAATATATTTGATTAAAGTAACCTGTGTTACATGTTTTAAATCTCAAAATAAAGTTTTTAGCTCCCTTGAGCTATGAACAGATTATTTAGACCATTAGCTCCTTTCATACAGTTCTCTGGAACCCAAAAAGACCTTAATATAAATCTTACTACTAACTCACTTTTCTAGAGATATCTAAATGATTAGGAGAGTGATGTGTCAAAGGTCTGCATTTGTGTTTCCATTTGTGTTGCCATATTACTTTAGATATAGCTATCCCATATCAAAATACTGCATAACCCATACCCTTCTTCTCTTCCATGCATCATGGATTATATTCCATGACAGTGACCATGCTAGGGAAATTTTAATAGACCCAAGTAATTTTTTTGCTATGAGGTATTTGTATGGAGCAGGTAAGCACCAGTTGCTGTACACAACACAAAAGTGAGAAAATAATAGCAAATGAAGCAACTGACAAACAACTAATCTCAAAAATATACAAGCAACTCCTACAGCTCAATTTCAGAAAAATCAATGACCCAATCAAAAAATGGGCCAAAGAACTAAATAGACATTTCTCCAAAGAAGACATACAGATGGCTAACAAACACATGAAAAGATGTTCAACATCACTCATTATCAGATAAATGCAAATCAAAATCACTATGAGGTACCATTTCACACCAGTCAGAATGGCTGCGATCCAAAAGTCTACAAGCAATAAATGCTGGAGAGGGTGTGGAGAAAAGGGAACTCTCTTAAACTGTTGGTGGGAATGCAAACTAGTACAGCCACTATGGAGAACAGTGTGGAGATTCCTTAAAAAACTGGAAATAGGACTGCCTTATGATCCAGCAATCCCACTGCTGGGCATACACACTGAGGAAACCAGAATTGAAAGAGACACTTGTACCCCAAAGTTCATCGCAGCACTGTTTATAATAGCCAGGACATGGAAGCAACCTAGATGCCCATCAGCAGATGAATGGATAAGAAAGCAGTGGTACATATACACAATGGAGTATTACTCAGCCATTAACAAGAATACATTTGAATCAGTTCTAATGAGGTGGAAGAAACTGGAGCCTATTATACAGAGTGAAGTAAGCCAGAAAGAAAAACACCAATACAGTATACTAATGCATATATATGGAATTTAGAAAGACGGTAACAATAACCCTGTATACGAGACAGCAAGAGAGACACTGATGTATAGAACAGTCTTTTGGACTCTGTGGGAGAGGGAGAGGGTGGGATGATTTGGGAGAATGGCATTGAAATATGTATAATATCATATATGAAACGAGTCGCCAGTCCAGATTCGATGCATGATACTGGATGCTTGGGGCTGGTGCACTGGGACGACCCAGAGGGATGGTATGGGGAGGGAGGAGGGAGGAGGGTTCAGGACAGGGAACACATGTATGCCTGTGGTGGATTCATTTCGATATATGGCAGAACCAATACAATATTGTAAAGTTTAAAAATAAAATAAAATTTAAAACAAAGTGACTTTCTTCTGAAAATGAGAACATTATTTGTATGACTTTTTCTAAAAGGCAACATATTGGAACTTATATTTTCTTGGTTACACAGGTCTCACCCTACATTCTAGCCTTCTGTTGACTCCTACAGTTTATTGAATTGCCATGTTACCCCAGGTTGGACAGTCTACTTCTCTATTTCCTCCTCTAAGTAATTCCTACTACAAGTCTAGGATACTGATGTTCAGGGGTAATGAAGCAAATTACAACCTAAGGAAAAGAAATAATAAAAATTAAATTTGCTGTATATTCTGAGTGTCCAGGAAAATAGGAAAATAACAACAACAACAACAACAACAAAAAGCTCTAAATTTTACAGGTGTTATCTCACTGAAATACCCATATTCCTTGTTTGACAGAAGACTCATGAAATTTTTGTAACTTTTGTAAATAGAACACTTCACTTTATTGTTAGCCTTGCCTTAATCACTTTGCCCAGAGATCAATGTGAGTGAAAGAAACAAAGCTATTATAAGTCCTTCCCAAAGAGCCATCTACTCCAAATCATCATTATTAGCTACACAAAGACCAAGTAGAACTTTGAAATTATACTTGTTCTCTCCTTTATGTGTGTGTGTGTGTGTGTGTTCAGTTCAGTTCAGTCACTCAGTCGTGTCCAACTCTTTGCGACCGCATGAATTGCAGCACGCCAGGCCTCCCTGTCCATCACCAACTCCCAGAGTTCACTCAAACTCACGTCCATCCAGTCGGTGATGCCATCCAGCCATCTCATCCTCTGTTGACCCCTTCTCCTCTTGCCCCCAATCCCTCCCAGCATCAGTCTTTTCCAATGAGTCAACTCTTCACATGAGATGGCCAAAGTACTGGAGTTTCAGCTTTAGCATCATTCCTTCCAAAGAAATTCCAGGGCTGATCTCCTTTAGAATGGACTGGTTAGATCTCCTTGCAGCCCAAGGGACTCTCAAGAGTCTTCTCCAACACCACAGTTCAAAAGCACCAATTCATCAGTGCTCAGCCTTCTTCACAGTCCAACTCTCATATCCATACATGACCACAGGAAAAACCATAGCCTTGACTAGATGGACCTTTGTTGGCAAAGTAATGTCTCTGCTTTTGAATATGCTATCTAGGTTGGTCATAACTTTCCTTTCAAGGAGTAAGCGTCTTTTAATTTCATGGCTGAAGTCAGCATCTGCAGTGATTTTTGAGCCCCCCAAAATAAAGTCTGACACTGTTTCCACTGTTTCTCCATCTATTTCCCATGAAGCGATAGGACCAGATGCCATGATCTTCATTTTCTGAATGTTGAACTTTAAGCCAACTTTTTCACTCTCCTCTTTCACTTTCATCAAGAGGCTTTTTAGTTCCTCTTCACTTTCTGCCATAAGGGTGGTGTCATCTGCATATCTGAGGTTATTGATATTTCTCCCCACAATCTTGATTCCAGCTTGTGTTTCTTCCAGCCCAGTGTTTCTCATGATGTACTCTGCCTATAAGTTAAATAAGCAGGGTGACAATACACAGCCTTGACGTACTCCTTTTCCTATTTGGAACCAGTCTGCTGTTCCATGTCCAGTTCTAACTGTTGCTTCCTGACCTGCATATAAGGTTCTCAAAAGGCAGCTCAGGTGGTCTGGTATTCCCATCTCTTTCAGAATTTTCCACAGTTTATTGTGATCCACAGAGTCCAAGGCTTTGGCATAGTCAATAAAGCAGAAATAGATGTTTTTTCTGGAACTCTCTTGCTTTTTCCATGATCTAGTGGATGTTGGCAATTCGATCTCTGGTTCCTCTGCCTTTTCTAAAACCAGCTTGAACATCTGGAAGTTCACATATTGCTGAAGCCTGGCTTGGAGAATTTTGAGCATTACTTTACTAGCATGTGAGATAAATGCAATTGTGCAGTAGTTTGAGCATTCTTTGCCATTGTCTTTCTTTGGAATTGGAATGAAAATTCACCTTTTTCAGTCCTGTGGCCACTGCGGAGTTTTCCATATTTACTGGCATATTGAGTGCAGGACTTTCATAGCATCATCTTTCAGGATTTGAAATAGCTCCACTGGAATTCCATCACCTCCACTAGCTTTGTTCATAGTGATGCTTTCTAAGGCACACTTGACTTAACATTCCAGGATGTCTGGCTCTCGGTCAGTGATCACACCATCATGATTATCTGGATCTTGAAGATCTTTTTTGTACAGTTCTTCTGTGTATTCTTTCCACCTCTTCTTAATATCTTCTGCTTCTGTTAGGTCCATACCATTTCTGTCCTTTATCAAGCCCATCTTTTCATGAAATGTTCCCTTGGTATCTCTAATTTTCTTGAAGACATCTCTCGTCTTTTCCCATTTTGTTGTTTTCGTCTATTTCTTTGCATTGATCGCTGAGGAAGGCTTTCTTATTTCTTCTTGCTATTTGTTGGAACTCTGAATTCAGATGCATTCAGTGTGTGTGTGTGTGTGTGTGTGTGTGTGTGTGTGTGTGTGTAGTGCCAAATCAATAGTTTTAGCGAGCTTTCCACTGCCATTACCTTTAAAGATTGAGGAAATCGTTAATAGTATTGTGCAGAAACTGTCATTATAAACTTCAAAAGAGACTACTCTTGCAAAAAGCTCTGAAGCACTCAGGATGAAGAATGCCCATTCCATAGAGAGAACACAGGTGATAGAAAGCACTAGTGTGAGCCACCCACCCTATGAAAGGCACAGACTCTACATAACAATTAGTCAATCATCTGTTAAATTGATTTGGGAAAAGTACGTAAGGGGCATTTTCTAGCTGCTTTCTGTCTTCAATATATAATTTCTGTTGTTCTCTCATTTATTTATGTTAACTATTTACTCAATTTTATGTGCCATGTCTGATCAGACAGGATCACTCAAACTTTTTCTTTGTTTTAAATTGGTAAGCTAAACTCTTTTTAAAAGGAGTAAAGCTTAAAAACCTTAATAAGGTGGCTTAAAACATACAGAGCCAAAATTTTAGTTGGCAAAATGAATAAATATAATCTAACAAATAGTTCTTACACTGTGCTTAGTCTCTCAGTCATGTCTGACTCTTTGTGACCCCTTGGACTGTAGCCTGTTAGGCTCCTCTATTCATGGGGATTTTCCAGGCAAGTATCTGGAGTGGGTTGCCATGCCCTCCCCTAGGGAATCTTCCCAACCCAGGGATTGAACCCAGGTCTCCCACATTGCAGGAAAGTTATTTACCAACTGAGCCACCAGGGAAGCCCAGAAATACTGGAGTGGGTGACCTATTCCTTCTCCAGGGGAATGACCTGATCGGGAATTGAACCAGGGTCTCCTGAATTTCAGGTGGACTCTTTACCAGCTGAGCTACCAGGGAAGCCCTAGTTCTCACACAGTCGTGCCCAAATAGATATTTTTGTGAGTGATTCTTATACAGTGATCTTATTATGACTATTTACATCCTATTTACCAAGTGTATCACTCTTAATGAACAAAATGTTCATTCTAAAATGTTCTAAAACCATAGGACACATATGCCTAAAAACTGAACACACAGGCTCAAAATGGCTCTAGGAATGTTGACTGGGTCTAGCACTAACCTAAATGATGCTCCTGATTAATGTCAGTGATAGACAAGAGGACAGAGGAAAAGCAAACAGCAGCTGGGAGAGGGGAAACCTTAGTCTGGTGCTGGCTCTGACCTACTTCAGTCCTTGACCTTGGGTCAGGCACATGGTCCTATGGATTCTTTTCTTCATCTGAAAAACAAAGAAGCTAGAGCTCTATCTAGATTTTCTCTGTTTTAATATTCTATGGATGTTGGTCTTTAAGTATTACATTAAGTATAAAAAATGTTTTGAGTGTTTTTATTTTGCATGCATGCTAATTTGCTTCAGGCGTGCCTGATTCATTGCAACCCAGTAGACAGTAGCCCACCAGGCTACTCTGTCCTTAGGATTCTCCAGGCAAGAAGAATGGAGTGGGTTGCCATCCCCTCCTCCAGGGAATCTTTCCTACCCAAGGGTCGAACCCATGTCTCTTATGTCTCCTACATTGGCAAGCAGATTCTTTACCACTTAGCACTACCTGGGAATTTTTAATCTTAAGTAAGTGTTTATTAACTATTGATTCCATAAAGCTGAATTCAATTTATAACTCATTTTGATTCTACTTGCTAATGCATTTAGCAAAGTCAAAAGACCTTAACATTGCATTCTCCAGGTAAACTGTTTTATTCCTTCAAAGTGTATGCTAACCATTGCAATTGTTAGGTATCTAGTACTTTTCCTTAGAACAGAGGTTTAGTTAATTTATTTCAGCATTTTCTGTGAGAAGGGAATGGCACCCCACTCCAGTACTCTTGCCTGAAAAATCCATGGACAGAGGAGCCTGGTAGGCTGTAGTCCATGAGGTCGCTAAGAGTCGGAGACAACTGAGCGACTTCACTTTCACTTTTCACTTTTATGCATTGGAGAAGGAAATGGCAACCCACTCCAGTGTTCTTGCCTGGAGAATCCCAGGGACGGGGAAGCCTGGTGGGCTGCCGTCTATGGGGTCTCAGAGAGCCGGACAGGACTGAATCGACTTAGCAGCAGCAGCAGCAGCAGCAACTGTCCAAATATATATTTATTTCTTTGAATTTTATAGCCATTCCTATTGTAACATGGCTTTAGGCTTCCATATGAGTATTATCACTTAGTATGGAAATTAAAATATTTTAATTTTTATTCTTAGCTATTCTTGCTGCTGCTACTGCTGCTAAGTTGCTTCAGTCATGTCCTACTCTGTGCGACCCCATAGATGGCAGCCCACCAGGCTTCCCCGTCCCTGGGATTCTCCAGGCAAGAACACTGGAGTGGGTTGCCATTTCCTTCTCCAATGCATGAAAGTGAAAAGTGAAAGTGAAGTCGCTCAGTCGTGTCGGACTCTTAGCAACCCCATGGACTGCAGCCTACCAGGCTCCTCCGTCCATGGAATTTTCCAGGCAAGAGTACTGGAGTGGGGTGCCATTGCCTTCTCTTAGCTATACTTATTGAGGCACAATTCACCTTTATAGCAT